>NW_024081347.1:0-635143 GCF_003009895.1 Hyaena hyaena
AAAGAGAAAGAAGAAGAAAAAAAGAAAGAGAAAAAAAAGGGGGGGAAGGAAAAAAAAAAGGGAGGAGGGCACCTCTCAGGCAGGGATGGGCGTGGCATGATCCAATGCCTCAGGCGGGAGTTCTGCCTTGGCGGTTGTGGGTAGGAGAGTGATGGTGCTCCAGTCCCTTTTTGAACCAAGCGCTGCACCTCGCTTTTTTGGGCGTGTAAACACCCCGTACCGGGGGCGCAGCCGAAGTTGGTTGCACTCTTCAACCCAGGCCAGTTCCAGTCTCCAAATCCCAGTCCGTGAGCCCCACTGAAATTGCCTTAGACACATCTTCCCAGGTAACCCCCTCGGGCAATTCCAGGCCCCCTGCCGAGGTCTGGGGGCGGAGTCAGAATCGCTGCTTCCTTCTCTGGGTGGGCCTGGCGTGCATGGGTGGGGGCTTGCCTGCCGGGTGCTCTGAGCCCAAGCCCGCTGGAGTGAGGAAAACCAGGTCCCTCTATGACTCGTCACCCGAAACACGAACTCACAGGATAATTCCCAGTTTTTAGGTCTTTGCCTTCCCTCTCGAGTTCCAGCCAGCCAGGAGCGTAGACGCCCGGTGTCTGCACGGCTCTTTCAGGGGCCCCAGCTGCCCGGGAGGACAATGGCGGCAGGCGCACCGCTACTCTGAAGTCCAGCTGCCAGGAGCCCGCACAAAGAAGCTGTATGTGCGCTCAGCCCCCCCACCCCCCACCCCGAGCAGAGGTTTTTCTGTTTCGGACTGTCTCCTTTCCCCTCTCACTCCCTGTAGAGGGTAGAGAGGGATCGCCTCCCACCCTGGAGTCTCCGGTTCCGGCCCGATTTTATCTTCCCCAGTTCACACCCACGTTAGAAGTCTCTCTCAGTGGATTCTGTGTCTTTTTTCTCCCAGTCTCTCAGGTTTTGTAAGGTTTCCAATGGCTTCAGATCTTTTCTGTGTGATGTATGGGCGTGAATGCAAGTACGGAGCTCCTTACTTCTCCGCCATCTTGCCCCCTTCCAGCACAAAACTTTCATAGGTGCTATACATGTGTCCTCATTTAGGTCTGAAAATACTAAAATTTAGTTCTATGAGTAGGAAAATACAGGATACCAAAGCCATTTTAAAATAAGAATCATGTAATATATTTTAGAATAAGTCAATAAATAATTGATATTACAATTATGAAAGTAACATATGCACATGTTAAAATATTCAAATATCAAGCCCCCGTGTTCAGAGATCCACTTCCTAGAATAACTATTGTTAATTTATGTTATATCTATATCTAGACATTGTTATAACTTTAAGTATACTCATTTCTAAATTTCTTTACTATCAATATAAATAGTTTCTTTTCTCCCCTTTATGGAAATGGTTTTTTAATAGACTTACTCTGCTTCTTATGAGGAAGCCAAAGGCAAGCTAAGGACAAAAGCTAACCTCCAGCCCCAACTCCCAAGGTGGGATCTGTGTGATACTCCTCAGGCACTCCTGGCTGTCCTGGATGAAGGAAAAGGAAAAGCAAATAGTTAACTGATGGTGATCACATTCCTCCAGGACCTGAGTCTCCATCAGTTTGCAACTGTTTTAATGGTTTACAAGAAAAAAGGCAGCCTCAGGAAACCTATAGACTCAGGTTATATGAAGCCCATCAGTTATCTGAAGCCCTAATATCACCTTCCCCTCCATAGTGAAGTGGGAACAAAGGCAAGAAGAAAATGTACATAAAGTTAAATGTCTTTTTTTACAAGCTTATTTATTTATTTTGAGAGAGTGTGAATGGGAGAGGAGCAGAGAGAGAGAGAGAGGGAGAGAATCCCAAGCAGGCTTTGTTCTGTCAGCTCAGAGTCTGACTTGGGGTTCGATCCCACAAACTGTGAGATTCTGACTTGAGCCATGAACAAGAGTCAGACAACAGACTGAGCCATTCAGGGGCCCCGATATTAACTCTTGTATCATCAACTTGTTTGTCATATGTGACCATTTTATTATTATAGTTCTGCTATTATATGTGTATATTAATTTCGTGTAATGTTTTATAGCCTGACTGCCATTTTTCCTAGTAATCTGTGATTACTATATGGATACATTATCCTCTCCCATCTCTGACATGAGTAATCTGAATGAATTAAAAGTTCACTTACCTTTCCTATCTTTAGAATTGTGTTTATTCATATTAATTTCTCTCTTTTAAAAAAAACAAATAACTATATTGATTATTATACAAGTGGCTGGTACTGTTTCGCCCATAAAAGATTAGGATTGATTTCTCAGCTGGCCTCCTCCTTGAATTACATGGTTTATGGCAGGTTGGCAGAAGTGAACTGATAATTTAAAGTGGTTTTATTTCCTTTCTGGCATTTGGGTAGGATACACACAGACAGAACTTTTCCTCTCACTGTGGCCAATACAAGGAATGGTTTCATTTGGTGGCAGAGATATTTGAAGTTTTCACTCTTGAACAAAGCTGCATTTCCTCCATTCATACTCTCCACTTCTTTCCTTTCCCAAATACCCACAATAGGAATATTTAATAGATTTTTCATATCCTCTAGAATTCTAGAGGTATGGGTATGGGCAATTGAAAAGGGAATGGCCTGAATGACTCAAGTTTTTTGTGTTTAGTTCTTCAGGAATTTATATTCCTATTAGATAGTTGATGCACAACCACTCTTCAGTGTGTTGACTCCAACCTTGAACCATATTCTAGGGGTTGCTGGAAAGAAGTACTATCAGACTGTGGTTGCCTCTATGTTATTACATTCCATTAATCCAAGTATTCCTTAAGGTTTTGGATTTGCTGGTCTCAGGAGTCCCTATTTTCAAAAACCGTTAGGGTTTTATTACATATGAAAATATACACAGTTATGTGTGTGTTTATGTCTATAAATATACTCATACATTCTATCTATCTATCTCTATATTTGCCATTTCAATGAAACCTCAGGAGAGATGCGAAATATACTCTGTCACTTAGAAAAATAAAGCTTCCCGAATTGATTTCAACTCATCTCAAAGAATGTGAGACAATGAACACAGTTTAAAAATTCTGGTGCCAGATCATCTTGGTTTAAATCATGTCTCTGCTATTTACTTACTGTGTGACTAATCATAAGTACATAGTATCTCAATCTACTCAGTTTTAAAATAAGGATAATCCTATTTCCAGTATCAAAGATTATTATAACGATTCAATGAATTGGCATATTAGTGCATGGTATGAAGTAAGTAAATATAAGTATTTGCTATTTTGTTTTCTGTTTTGTTTTTGTTTTTGTTTCAGATTTAAAAATATTTTTTTAATATTTATTTTTGGGAGAGAGAGAGGGATCCCGAGTGGGGGAGTGGCAGAGAGAGAGGGGGCACAGAGGTGTGGAGGTAGACTCTGTGCTGACAGTAGAGGGCCTGATGTGGAGCTCAAACTCATGAATCATGAGATCATGACCTGAGCTGAAGTCGGACACTTAACTGACTGTGTCACCCAGGCACCCGTTTCAGGTTTTTATTTTATTTAAATTAGTTAATATGTAGTGTAATATTGGTTCCAGGAGAAGAATTTAGCAATTCATCACTTACATGTAATATCCAATGCTAATCACAACAAGTGCCCTCCTTAATACCCATCAACCATATTTTTTACCTCCCCTCCATCAAATCTGAGTTTGTCCTCTGCAGTTAAGAGTCTCTTATAGTTTGCCTCTCTCTCTTTTTTCTCTCTTCCCTTATGTTTATCTGTTTTGTTTCTTAAATCCACATATGAGTGGAATCATATGGTATTTGTTTGACTGACTTGTTTTGCTTAGCATAATAACACTCAGGCTACATCCATGTCATTGCAAATGGCAAGATTTTATTCTTTTTGAGGCTGAGTAATATTCCATCATATATATATATATATATATACACCACCCCTTCTTTATCTATCACAAAGGGAAAAAAAGCAATATATATAAATATATATATATATATATGTATGATGGAATATATATAGAGACCACCCCTTTTTTATCCATTCATCAATCAATGGATATTTGGGCTCTTCTCATTTGGTTATTGTTGACAATGCTGTTGTAAACATTGGGGAATGTATGTATCCCTTTGAATCAGTATTTTTGTATCCTTTGGGTAAATAGCTCATAGTGTGATTGCTGGATCATAGGCTAATTCTATGTTTAACTTTTTGAGGAGCTTCTGTACTGTTTTCCAGAGTGGCTGCACCAGTGTACATTCTCACCAATGGTAGAAGAGGGTTCTCTTTTTTTCCACATCCTTGCCAACACCTGTTTTAGCCATTCTGACAGGTGTGAGGTGGTGTACTTCCCTGATGATGAATGATGCTGAGCATCTTTTCATGTGTCTGTTAGCCATCCTTTTGTCTTCTTTGTAAAATTGTTTATTCATATATTCTGCCCATTTTTTAACTGGATTATTTGTCTTTTGGGTTTTGAGTTTGATAGGTTCTTTATAGATTTTTGATACTAAACCTTTATCTGATATGTCATTTGGATATATCTTTCCCATTCTGTAGGCTGTCTTTTAGTTTTGTTGATTGTTTTCTTTGCTGTGCAGAAACTCTATTTTGATGAGGTCCCTATATTTCACGTTTGCTTTTATTTCCCTTGCCTCCAGAGACATGTCTAGTAAGTAGTTGCTCTGGTTGAGGTCACAAAGGTTGCTGCCTATGTTCTCCTCTAGAATTTTCATCTATTTTGAGTTTATTTTTGTGTATAGTGTAAGAAAGGGGTCCAGTTTCATTCTTCTGCATGTTGCTGTACAGTAATCCAGCACCATTTGTTGAAGAGACTGTCTTTTTCCCATTGGATATTCTTTCCTACTTTGTTCCTGCTTTGTTGAAAATTAATTGACCATATCATTGTGGGACCATTACTGGATTTTGTCTTCTGTTCCATTATCTATGTGTCTGTTTTTGTGCCAGGACCAAACTGTCTTGATGGTTACAGCTTTGTAACAGAGCTTGAAGTCCAGAATTGTGATGCTTCTAGGTTTCCTTTTCTTTTTCAGGATTGCTTTGGCTGTTTGACGTCTCTTGTGATTCCATACAAATTTTGTTTGTTCTAACTGTGAAAAGTGCTTGTGGTATATTCATAGGGATTGCATTAAAAATGTAGATTACTTTGGATAGTATTGACATTTTAACAATATCTATTTTTCCAATCCATGATCATAGAATGTTTTTCTGTTTCTTTGTGTGTTCTTCAATTTCTTTCATAAGCGTTCTATGGTTTTCAGAGTATAGATCTTTTACCTCTTTGTTTAGATTTATTCCTAGGTATCTTATGGTTTTAGTGTTTGCTATCATTATTAATATTGATCTAAGATATATGACATTCTTACCTATAAATTATGAAATTTTCATATGTATTTTAAACAATAGATTGTTTCAATAAAGAGACCATTTCTTTCACCTGTTAGTCTTTATTGTGTATGCTGAACTACATAATATGGCAGTCACTAGATACATATGTCTATTTATTTATTTATTTAGTTAATTTTTTAAAAATTTATTTCTGAGAGAGAGAGAGAGTACGAGCAGGGGAAAGTAAGAGAGAGGGAGATACAGAATCCGAAACAGGCTCCAGGCTCTGAGCTAGCTGTCAGCACAGAGCCTGACGTGGGGCTCAAACCCACAAACTGTGAGATCATGACCTGAGCCGAAGCCAGATGCTTAACCAACTGAGCCACCCAGACACCCCTACATATGTCTATTTAAATTTCTATATAAGCTAATTAAAATTAAAGAAATTAAAAACTCAAGTTTTCATTCAGACTAGCCACATTTCAAGTACTCAATAGCCAGACTATACTGCATAGTATGGTTATAGAATGTTTCCATTATTTTAGAAAGATCTTTTGGGTGTCATTGTTTTCTGGTTTTCACTGATCTAGTCATTAATTTTTTAAAAATTTTTAATGTTTACTTATTTTTGAGAAAGAGAGAGATAGATTTTGAATGGGGGAGGGGAAGTGAGAGAGGAAGACACAGGATCTGAAGCAGGCTCCAGGCTCTAAGCTGTCAGCACAGAGCCTGATGCAAACCTTGAACTCATGAACCGTGGGATAATGACCTGAGCTGAAGTTGGACACTTAACCTACTGAGACACCCAGGTGCTCCTAATTCAATTAATTATTTGATGAAATAATACATAGTTCAGGCATATATGGGAACAAACAGTATAATTTTCATTTAAAAGATGTGTTTTGTTGTTATATCATCAGATAGTAAAAAAGTAATATCACATATGCTTGGGGCGCCTGGGTGGCTCAGTAAATTAAGCGGCCCACTTTGGCTCAGGTCATGATCTTGTGGTCTGTGGCTTCAAGCCCCACATCAGGCTCTGTGCTATTTCATATTCTTTGTTTCCCTCTCTCTTTGCCCCTCCCCTGCTCATGCTCTGTCTCTCTCTGCCTCAAAAATAAATACATGTTAAAAAAATTTTAAAGAAATCACATATGCTTAGGTCTAATGCAGATAGAAATATATTTTATCTCCTGATTAGATCAATTTAACATAAGATACTTAAGGAATTGTCATTTTTTTCCCAAATTAAATTGCATGTTGATAAAGATATTAGAAGTTTAATTGGATTTATTAATTTCTGTATGTCATGAAATTAGTATTTGAATAAACATTTAATAAAGATAAGTATATCTATGACTATAAAGTAAAACCCTTCTGAAGGAACGTCGTTCATTGAACAAGTGCTGAATGCAATGTTTCTGTAGTAGTTACTTTGAGAAGAGCTATTGCATGAGAGCATATGGTGTAGATATACCCTAACTGGTAAAAAGCATGTAAGGATAAGTATCATCAACATAACAAAATGTGCCAACATTTTGCTATTAGCTATGTTGGCATAAAGAAAAGATGTGTTTGAAATATGAAATCTGAATAATATGGTTATCCCAAAGTAAAGTTATTTTAAATAATTTGGACAAAGTGTCCGTATACAGTAGGAAGGTTAAGGAATTATGTGAAAGAAATACTAATTGATTATTCTACTTAAAACAGAATGGTTTTGCCAGGAGATTAATTTAAATGAACTGTTGGAAAGGTTTTAAGATGTGCCTTGAAACCAAGCAAACTGTATTGCTTGGTACAAACATAATTCTAATATTATTCTTTTAGTACTCTACATTTTGTATATGTCAAGTATTAACAATTATTTAATATAATGTCTAAAAGACAGCTACCTTATTAAAAAGAGATAATATTTACCAGAATTAATTTTCTGTTACAACTTGCTTCTTTACCTTAAATAAAATCTTCCAGTTTCCTATCAATAAAAAGTTATCTAAGAATAGCTAACTGTTGTTAGCATTGTACCTTATTTTATTTTTCTACTTTTGTTAATTTTACTTTGAAAGTTACTAAAACAGAAGAAATTAGAATAGTGCAATGAAGTCTAGATATATACTATCTTTACCTATAGCTACCATATTTTATTAATATTGTAATTTATGAACATTTCTTTAGTATTCTGCCTTTGTTGAAATTCCTATGATTTCTCCAAAAATTTGGAGTTTTTGTTTGTTTGCTTTTGTTTTTTAACAGGATGACTGCATTTGAGTATGCATTAGTACTCTTTCCCCCTCTGCCAAACCCTATGTAGAGGCAGTTCACATAACCCTTTCTATGTCACTGATTTTTTGGAGACACCAGACTAATGACCTTATAAAATGTCTTATAAAACCAGTCTCTCATGGTGCTGGCTAACTTGTTCCTCCATCCTCCTCATTTCTAAGCTGCTTGGATTTTTATTCCCAGGCTAGTGGGAATAGAAATGACAAGACAATCAGCTTGCATATCTTGGTTCTGAGTTACTTTTTCTTTCTTAAGAGCCCAGGTACATATGTTTCTGTATATGTAACCCAGCTTTTCTATATTTTAGTAGCAGGGGCGTAAGACAGAAGACAGGATTGTCATCTCATCCTGATCCAAATCTTTTTTTATAAAAGGTTTTATTAATTTCTGTTGTCAATTGAAATGTGTATATTCTATAATGATATTTCTCATAAAACATCTTGAGTAGAAACCTCTTGGTCAATAAAAAAGGTACAGGTTGATATTATCTTTCTTCTCCACTGCCATTTTCTCCCATCATTCTTCCAAGGCTGTTAAATCCATTTTCTCGTTGTAACTAATGTTATTCTGCTACACCATTTTTTTTCCATCTTAGTATGATCTTCTCTGAGCCCTAAATCATTCTTGCACAATGCACTCGACTTGAACACCCTATCTGAATGATCACAACTAGACAACTCTGTTGTGAAAATGTAACTACAAATACATCTCCACCCACAGCATGCAACATTTTCTGTTTTATGTCTTTATGCTTACTGCAACTACAACTTGACATTGTTAATATTTTTATTGAAATATAATTGGTATATAACATTGTGGAGATTTAAGATGTGCAACATGCTGATTTGATACATTTGTGTGTTGTAGTATGATTACCATCTTAGCATCACCCAACACCTCTATCACAATCACATAATTATCATTTCTTTTTTGTGGTTAGAACATTTAAGATCTGGTCTCCTAGCAACTTTCAAGTATATAATACAGATTTGTTAACTATAATTACAGTGCTGTGCATTAGATGCCCAGAATTGATTTATGTTCTAACTGTAAGTGTATATACTCTTTTCCCTTCCCTGTAGCCACTGATAACCACAATTTTACTCTATGTTTCTATGAGTTTAGCATTTTTAGATTCTACATAAAAGTGATATCATAAGGTATTTGTGTTTCTCTGTCTGACTTATCTCACTTAGCATACTGCCCTCAAAGTCAATCCATCCTGTCTCTATCACTATCAAACTATCCCCATTTTTACTTCTTTCTCTTTATCCTTTATTCATATGTTTACCATAAATGTTACTCCTTTTTGTTGCCCTTTCCTTCTATGTTAGCAGTTCTCTAGCCCAACACTAGGGGGCATTACTGCCATCCACAAGATCTATTTTTAGGCTGCAGAACACAACTATAGAGGATCCAGACCCACAGACTGGTGCCATTATACATTTACCCACTCAAAAGGATTAAAGTCATCAGGCAATTCTAATGGTTCCTGATATAAACAAAAAGACAAAAACCCAAAAAACAAAACCAAGCCGAAGAAACAACTGTCCCATCCCCCAAAAAGAAAGCAGCAGAAAATTTTATATTCCTTATGTCTACCATTCAATAATTTATTACAATTCTTAGATTCTAGTCATACTTGTTCAATTTTAGCAAATAACTGTGCTTATGACCTTATAGAGAGCAAAAGATAACTTTTGTGTGAATTTGCTTCTCCAACCTCGAATTGTAGCTATAGTTTGTAGAGTGTTCTGTTCTCTCAGGGACTATGCAGTATAGCTTTTCTCTTGTCTGTGATATCCTCAAATCTGCCTTCACCAACTCCCCTCATGTAGCCTATAAATACTCATTTCTCAACACGGTTTTCCCTTCAGTTATTCAGAGAATATTTATTAGAGACCAACTCCAAGCCAGACTCCTTATCATTCTAGGGTCTTGGTGTTTGGTATTGTACAGAGCCAAATTTTCTACTATATAAGACATACCAAAGTAAGCATTACACACACACACAGGAATCTTCTCATTTACCACTTCTTTATCTACAAATCCAACAAGTTTCTAGGAAACCTTATATTGCATTATTAAATTACTAAAAATTCATTTTTAAACATAGAAATGGCCCTGGGAAGATAGTAAAATACCAATAAAAGTATCAATTATTAATAATTTAGTATTAAGTATTTAGTATTAAAAGTTTTTGTAAGAATGACTATAATTTGGAGAAGGATCTGCAGGATATTTAATTAGAGGTTAAGTTCCAATGATCATTCTTAGTTAGGAGAGATCCCCTTTGGGTACCTGAGTGGCTCAGTTGGCTTTTGGAATTGGCTCAGGTCATTATCTCACAGTTTTGTGAGTTCAAGCCCCATGTCAGACTCTGCTCTGGCAGCACGGAACCTGCTTGAGAATCTCTCTCTCCCTCTCTTTCTCTGTCCTTCTCCTATTTGTACCATCTCTGTATCTCACAAGATAAAGAAATAAACTTAAAAAATTTTTAAAAATTAAAAAAAAAAAATGAGAGAACCCCTTGCCACATACCTTGCTCAGTCCAGGACTGGTCTGTGCAGGTACCATGAATAAGTTTACTGAAAGGGTGAACAAGAGAGAAATTGGAGCCACCACAATATTGTTGATAGACTCCTTTTATTTTACAGATCTACCCAGAACAAGCTTAACTTTGAGTGGATTTTATACTTATTGCCTGTATCATTCTTTGGAGACCTCAAATAATATTCAGATTTCTAGAAACAACATTAGTTCCCTGGAACTAAAATCATTAAGTTTGGGAATTGGGAATTTGTAATTTTAACTGGCTCCTGTGAGCTTTTTATACACATGAATTTTGATAGCAATTCTACTAAGTAGTTAACGTGATAAATAAGATATTTGGATTTAGTCACTGCTTCTGAAAATTTTGTCTGTCATACACATTCTTAATATTTACTTCACCATTTTTCCAGTAATTAGTTTCAATTCTGTCACAGTGATCAGCACTAGCTATTAATTTATATTATTTTGATGTTTGAAAAATAAAACAAATTATAAGTATGTGATTCCTATTCATTTTATCAATCATAAGTTTGAATTAGCATGTCATAAACCTGCTAAAATTTTGTTGAAATGATAATGCCTGTCTACCATTTATAATGGCATTACTTCTGATTTTAGAAGACAGTGAGCAATAATGTTATAATGAAAAGTAAGCAATTGTAGGTATTGCCAAAATAACATTCTGGAAAATGCAGATGCTTACTATGTGTTGGGTTCTCAAATAATAAAAAACGAGAATATTTATATCATTTAAGCTATTTTTGAATAACCACAATTTGAAAATTCACATATGACCATTAAAATTTATTTGAATGCAAAGTTATAAAATTTTTACCAATAGCTTGGGAGAAAATAAATTCAATACAAATATCTTCTATAAAATCACAGTTTCTATGTGAAATACTAATATTCTAAAATACTAGGAAAAGGTGGTAGTATTGAAAATGATGCTGAAAAACACTCAATACAAGATCCAAGGGGATGTAAAAAAAATTGCTGATCAATATAGGACATTTTTCATGATTTGCTTAAAATAGTATAGTTTATGGAAAACTTTTCAAGAACATTGGGTAAGAAAATACTTTATTTTTCAGTTGTTTTTAACATTTAAAATTTATTTAATTTATTGAAAGAGAGAGAGAGTCTGCAGAGGAAGGGCAGAGAGATAAAGAGAGAGAATCCCAAGCAGGTTCCGCACCATGAGCACAGAGCCTGATGTGGGGTTTGAACTAAGGAACCATGAGATCTTGACCTGACCTGAAGTGGAGTTGGATGCTCAACTGAATGAGTCACCCAGGTGCCCTGAAATATTTTTAAATATAGCACAAAAATGTATGAACTGGAAAGAGGTGCATTGGAACTGTGATCTTGTGTTCCTCAATTGACAGCATTAAGAAGGTTGGTGAAATTACAGCCACGTAACAGGAAATATATTTGCAAGATATATAACCAATAAAAATCTTAGAAAACATGAAGAACTTGTGTAAATCAAAACATAAAAACAAACCATCCCACCAAAAATAGGCAAAAGAACTCAATTGTCACTTCATGAAAAACAGATAGATACCAAAACCCAATAAATACATGAAGATTTGTCTAACCCTTTAGCCATCAAAGAAATGCAAATTAAAACTACAGTGAGCTATCACCACATAGACTGAATGGCTAAAATATGGGCATCTATGAATAAATACATGGAAAATTAGACAATGGTGACTTGGCAAGAATGTGAAACTGTGAGAAATCTCACACACTAAAAGTAAGAGTATAGTCTGGTGTAAAATGCTACCAACTTGTGATAATGTAAATTGGTTCAATTTATTTGGAAAATTATCACTATCTTCTAAAACTGAAAAAAAAAATCTTATTATTAAAGCATTTCACTCCCAGATATGCCATAAAAGTATAGACACATGTATATACACATAACATATACAAGAGTGTCTGTAGCAGCTTTATTTATAACTTCATATTGAAAACCAAATTTCCATCAACTATAAAATAGTGGTATGTTCATAGGGTAAGTACACAATAGCTATAAAGAAGCATTTTTTTTTAAAGCACAGATGAATCTGACAAATACAGTATTGGGTAAAAGAAACACAAAATAGTATAATATTGTATGATCCTATTTATTATGTAAAATCTAAAAGCAGACAAAATTTTTATTTTGAAAGAAGGCAGAATAATGGTTTCCTTGAGAAAGGAGAGTTAGTCTGTCACTTGGGACAGTGCAGGAGGGCATCCTCTCAGATACTTATTTCAATTTGTTTAATCAAGTAATGGTTTCATAGTTATATTCACTTTGTGATAATTCATTCAGCTGTAGACTTATTATTTGTGCATTTATGAAGACTATAAATAAAAAGCTAAATAATTTAGGATGCCTGGGTAACTCGGTCAATGAAGCATCTGACTTTGGCTCAGGTGATGGTGTTAGAGTTCACAGGATCAAGCCCCAAATTGGGCCCTGTGCTGACAGTGTGGAGCCTGCTTCGGAGCCTCTATCTCCTTGCTCTCTGCCCCTTCCCCACTCATGCATGCTTTCTCTCTCTCCTTCAAAATAAATAAACATTAAATTTTTTTTTAATTTAGCTTAAGATACAATTATTTTTGTGTAACTTAACAAATATAGTTCAGATGCAGAGAGCTTAATCAACAAATTGGACTGAACAGATTTCATTTTTTTGTTTGTTTTAAATGTTTATTTATTTTGAGAGAGAGAGAGAGAGAGAGAGAGAGAACACACAAGTGGGGGAAGTAGAGAGAGCAGGAGAGAGAGAATCCCAAGCAGGCTTCATACTGTCAGCTCAGAGCCTGATGTGGGACTTGATCTCACAAATTGTGAGATCATGACCTGAGTTGAAATCAAGAACTGGACGCTTAACCAACTGAGCCACCCAGGTGTCCCAGACTGAACAAAATTTAAATGTGTGGTATTTAAGAAAAAGAATGTTCTCATTGTCTGACATGGTCCTATATACACTAGCTTAACACAAAATAAATAATGTTAAGTAAGAAAGATAATAGTATAAAAAAATCTCTTCCTCTTGTCATTTAACTGAGAATGTAAAGGTACCCTCAGTGATAGAGTACAGTATATTCTGCTTTAGTAAAATAAGCTTTAATTCACAAAATGTTTATCAAATTCTTAAATGTGCAAGAGACACTGTGATAGGAAGAACATACAGTATAGAACTAATTAACACTTTTCTCAAGGAAGTAGCTATCTAAGTCAATATTTAAGGAGCATTTACTTTTTTATATTTAATATATTTTCACACTTTAATATATAATTTCAATACAAGGCATAAAGTAATCACTGTTACAAGGTTCCAATGTCTGTGTCCTTTATATGTTTAAATAAAAGGGGAAGCTCTTTAATCTAAAGGTCAAGTTCATGCTAGCAGTTAAAAAAAATGTATCTGTGAAAGCAATTGAAAAGGATTTTAAAGGATTGGGGAATGGCTATACTTGTTACAGGAAATAATTAAGGGTAAGGGTGAGACAAGGGCACTCCAGGAAAAGATGATTACTTGAGCTGAAAAGGAACTGTTGAAAACTGTGGGGTATTTCCAAATAACAGATGGTCATACTGTTTTTCAGCCTTTTAAAATAAAAATATGAGAGAAATATAAATCAAGGTTCGGAAGTTAGTGGGGCTACTTTTATAAAGGATTTCTTCTTTCTCTTCTTCCTCTTCACCCTCCCCCTTTGCTTCCCCTTCTATGCCTGTCCCCTTCCTCTTCTCTTTCTTCTCCCCCACTTCCTCCTCCTCAGCTCTTCCACCCCCTCCTCCTCCTCCTTCACTGAGGTGAAGATTACCAATGTAATTTGTAAGGCAGTAGAGGAATCCTTTGATGAGTTTTGGTTTAAGATAATCTCTTTAGGAGTATTAAACTACTAACATTTTATGAATTAGAAAGGAAGGCTTATAGTAAATTGACCCTTTTTAAGGATATAATAATAATCCAGATGAGTATAAATCACCCTGAATAGTTAAAGCAGGAATTAAAAAAAAAAAAAATCCAAGAACCATTGTAGACTCTAAAGGTCCTAGTGTTTCCTTTTCTTTTTTTTTAAATTAAGGTATAATTGACATTATATTAGTTTCAGGTGTACAACATAATGATTCAGTATTTGTATATTTTGACAAATAATATCAATATATATCTAGTTAACATTCATCACCATACAGAGTTACAATTTTTTTCTTTTGATGAGGATTTGTAAGATCTACTCAATATGCAATAAAGTATTATTAACTGTAGTCACCATGCTGTACATTACATCCCTCTGACATTTACTTTTTATAACTTGAAATTTGTGCCTTTGACTTCTTCCACCCATTTTGCCCACCCAAGCAACTCCACCTTGCAACCACCTATGTGTTCTCTGAGTTTGTTTGTGTTTTAAGTAAAAATACTTTTATCCCATATGTAAGAGAAATCATGCCATATTTGTTTTTCAGTCTTCATATTTAACTTAGCATAATACCCTCTAGGTCCATCCATATTGTCACAAGTGACAAGGGTTCGTTCTTTTTTATATGGCTGAGTAGTATTCCATTATATTTATATATACCACAATTTATCCATTCAACTATCAGTGGATGCTTAGGTTGTTTCCATATCTTGGCTATTGTAAATGATGCTGCGGTGAACATAAGGGTGCGTGTATCTTTTTGAGTTGGTTTTTTCATTTGCATGGGATAAATACCCAGAAGTAGAATTGCTACATCATATGGTAGTTGTATTTTTAACTTTTTGAGGATCCACCTTCAGTGGACTACGGTTCCTTTTTCTTAACATCCTTGCCAACATTTGTTTCTTGTCTTTTTTTAATAGCCATTCAACAAGGTATGAGGTGATATCTCATTGTGCTTTTGATTTGTGTTTCTCTGATGATTAATGATGTTGAGCATCTTTTCATGTACTATTGGCCATTGGTATATCTTCTCTGGAAAATGTCTGTTCATATTTTCACATTTTTAATTGGATTGGTTTTTGCTATTCTTTATGAGTTCTTTATATATTTTGGATATTAAACTCTTTCATAATTTGCAAATATATTCTCTCATTCAGTAGGCTGCCTTTTAATTTTGTTGGTGGTTTTCTTTGCTGTGCAGAAGATTTTTGGTTTGATGTAGCCCCATTTATTTTTGAATTTGTTGCTTTTGATCTTAATGCCAGATTAAAAGAATCATTGACAAGATATGTGTCACTGCCTAGGTTTTCTTTAGGACTTTTATGGTTTCAGGTCTTACATTTAAGTATTTAATCCATTTTGAATTTATTTTTGTGTATGGTGTAAGGTAGTGATCCAATTTTAATCTTTTGCATATGGCTATTCCATTTTTTCAGCACTCTAAAAATTTTTTTAAATTTATTTTTGAGAGAGAGAGAGAGCGAGCGAGCAGGGAATGGGCAGGGAGAAAAGGAGACACAGAATCTGAAGCAGGCTCCAGGCTCTGAGCTGTCAGCACAGAGCCAAATGTGGAGCTTGAAGTCATAAACCAGGAGATCATGATCTGAGTCAAAATTGGCCACTTAACCAACTGAGCCACCCAGGCACCCTTGCAGCAATGTCTTTTGAAGAGACTGTTCTTTCCCTATGTATGTTCTTGGTTCCTTTGTTGTAAATTAGTTGACCATATATGTACGGATGTATTCCCAGGCAATGTTCTGTTTTATTGATCTATTTCTGTTTTTATGCCAACCATACTGTTTTAATTAGTATAACTTTGTAATTCAGCTCGAAATCAGGAAGTATGATGTTTTCAGCTTTGTCTTTTCTCAATATTGCTATGGCTATTTGGTGTATCTTATTGTTCCATACACATTTTAAGGTTGTCCTATTTCTGTAAAAATTCCTATTGGAATTTTCCTAAGGGTTGTATTGAATCTTTATATTGTTTTGGGTAGTATGGACATTTAAACAATAGTAGTTCTAGTCCATGAGCACAGGATAACTTTCCATTTATTAGTGTTCTCTTCAATTAATTTCATTAATGATTTACAGCTTTCAATAAACAAGTCTTTCATCTTCTTGGTTAAATTTATTCCTAGGCATTTTATTCTTTTTGATGCAGCTGTAAATGACATTATTTTCTTAATTTCTTTAAGAACTCTGATAGTTGGAGTACCTGGTGGCTCAGTCAGTGTCTGACTCTTGATTTCAGCTCAGGTCACAATCTCACAGTTATGAGATCAAGCTCCAAGCCCTGTGTTGAGCCGTGTTGGGCTCTGTACTGGGAATGGAGCCTGCTTAAGAGTCTCCCTCTCCCTCTCCCTTTGCCTGTCCCTGGCTCATACTCTCACGGTCTCAAACAAAACAAAACAAAAAAAAAACAAAAACAAAAAAACCCTCTGATAGTTCATTATTAGTGTATAGAAATGCAACAGATTTTTGTGTATTGATTTTGTATCCTGCAACTTTACTGATATGTTTATTAGTTCTAACAGTTTCTTGATGCAGTCTTTAGGGTTTTCTATATTTATCAGCTGCAAATAGTGATGGTTTTACTTTTTTATTTCCAATTTAGATAGTTTTTTTCCCCTTGTCTAATTGTTCTGGCTAGGACTTCTAATGCTATGTTAAATAAAAGTGGTAAGAGTGGGCATCTTTGTCTTATTCCTGATCTTAGAGGAAAAGCTTTTAAGTTTTATCTTTGAGTATGATGGCTGTGGGCTTAACATATTTTGTCTTTGTAATGTAAGGAATGTTCCCTCTATACCTGATTTTTTTTTCTATTTTTCATTTCTTTCTTCTTTTTATTTTATTTTATTAAATCCAAGTTTGTTAACATATAGTGTAATAATGGTTTCAGGAATAGAGTTTAGTGATTTATCAGTTACATATAACACCCACTGCTCATCCAAAAAAGTGCCCTCCTTTTTGTTTTTTAATGTTTATTTATTTTTGAGAGAGAGAGACAGAGTTTGAGTGGAGGAGGGGCAGACAGAGGGAGATACAGAGTCTGAAGCAGGCTCCAGGCTCTGAGCTATCAGCACAGAGCCCAACACAGGGCTTGAACCCATGAACTGTGAGATCATGACCTGAGTCAAAGTCAGATGCTTAACTGACTGAGCCACTTAGGCACCCCTTCCCTTTTTTTAAATCTTTACAAGTACCCTCCTTAATGCCCATCCCCCATATATCCCATCACCCCACCGAACTCCCCTCCAGTAACCTTCAGTTTGTTCTCTGTAATTCAGAGTCTCTTATGGTTTGCCTCTCTGTTTTTACCTTATTTTTACTTCCCTTCTCCTATGTCCATCTGTTTTGTTTTTTAAATTCACATGTGAGTAAAATCATATGATAATAAATTATATGACTTATTTCACTTAGCGTAATGCATTCTACTTCCATACTTGCATATGGCCAGATTTCATTCTTTTTAATTGCTGAGTAATATTCCATTGTATGTATATATCACATCTTTGTTCATTTGTCACTCGATGGCATTTGGATTTTTTCCATAATTTGGCTACTGTCTATAGTGCTGCAGTAAATTTTGGGGTTCCTGTGTCCCTTCAAATCAACATTTTTTGTATCCTTTGGATAAATACGTAGTAAAGCAATTGCTGGGTCATAGAGTAGCTCTGTTTTTAATTTTTTGAGGAACTTCCATACTGTTTTCCAGAGTGGCTACACTAGTCTGCATTCCCACCAGCAGCATAAAAGTATTCCCCTTTCTTTGCATACTCTTGAGCATCTATTGTTTCCTGAGTTGTTAATTTTACCCACTCTGACAGGTGTGAGGTGGCATCCTATTGTGTGTTCTTTTTTCTAAAAATAGTTTATTGTCAAGTTGGTTTCCATATAATATTATTGTGGTTTTGATTTGTATTTCCCTGATGATGAGTGATGTTAAGCTTATTTTCCTGTGTCTGTTAGCCATCTTGATGTCTTCCTTGGAAACATATCTATTTATATCCTTTGCCCATTTCTTCACTGAACTATTTGTTTTTGGCTGTTGAATTTGGTAAATTCTTTATAGATTTTGGATACTAACCCTTTAATTGATATGTCATTTGCAAATAACTTCTTCCATTCCATCAGTTGCCTTTAATGATTTTTTAAAATTTTATATTTATTTTTTAATTTAAATCCAAGTTAGTCAACATATAGTGTAATGATGAATTCAGGAATCGAATTTAGCGATTCATCACTCATATGTAATACCCAACAAGGGGTCTCATTAATCCCTATCACTCTTTAGCCCATCCCCACCACCCACCACCCACCACCACCACTTAGTTTGTTCTCTGTATTTAAGAATTTCTTAGGGTTTATCTACCTCTGTGTTTTTACCTTATTTTTGCTTCCCTTCTCCTTTGTTCATCTGTTTTGTTTCTTAAGTTCCATATATGACTGAAATTGTATGATACTTGTGTTTCTCTGACTGAATTATTTTGCTTAGCATAATATACTCTACTTCCATCCATGTTGTAGCAAATGGCACGATATTATTCTTTAAAAAAATTTTTTTTACAATTATTTATTTTTGAGAGACAGAGCAAGACAGAGCACGAGTGGGAGAGGGGCAGAGAAAGAAGGAGACACAGAATCTGAAGCAGGGTCCAGTCTCTGAGCAAACATTCAGCGCAGAGTCTGACGCAGGGCTCGAACCCACAAACTGTGACATCGTGACCTGAGCTGAAGTCAGACATTTAACCGACTGAGCCACCAGCCACCCCAGATTTTATTCTTTTTGATCACCAAGTAATATTCCATTATATATATAAAGCACACCTTCTTCAACCATTTATTAGTTGATGGATATTTGGGCTCTTCCCTTGCTTTGGCTATTGTTGATAGTGCTGCTGTAAATAGTGGGGTGCATGTGACCCTTTAAATCAGCATTTTTGTATCCTTTAGGTAAATACCTAGTAGTGTAATTGCTGGGTATAGAATAGTTCTATTTTATTTATTTTTTAAATTTTAATTTATTTGTTTACTTTATATCCAAGTTAGTTAGCATATAGTGCTATAATGTTTTCAGTAGATTCCCGTGATTTATCCCCTATGTATAATACCCAGTGCACATTCCATCAAGTGTCCTCCCTTATGCCCCTTACCCATTGAGACCACCACCCCAACAAACAGAGCAACTTTGTTCTCTATAATGAAGAGTCTCATATTTTGTCCCCTTCCTTGTTTTTATATTATTTTTGCTTCTTTTCCCTTATGTTCATCTATTTTGTATGAGAAATGCCTCATATGTGAAGTCATATGATATTTGTCTTTCTCTGACTGGCTAATTTCGCTTAGATAATACCCTCTAGTTCCATCCATGTAGTTGCAATTGGCAAGATTTCATTCTTTTTGATTGCCAAGTAATACTCCATTGTGTATATGTGCCACATCTTCTTTATCCATTCATCCACTGATGGACATTGGGGCTCTTTCCATACTTTGAGTATTGTAGATAATGCTGCTATAAACATAGGGGTGCATATGCACCTTTGAAACAGCTCACCTGTATCCCTTGGATAAATACCTACTAGTGCAATTGCTGGTCATAGGGTAGTTCTATTTTTAACTTTTTGAGGAACTTCCATTCTGTTTTCCAGAGTGGCTCCACCAGTTTGCATTCCCACCAGCAGTGCAAAAGAGATCCTCTTTCTCCTCATCCTCATCAACATCTGTTTGTTTCCTGAGTTGTTTATGTTAGCTTTTCTGAGTGGTGTGAGGTAGTATCTCATTGTGGTTTTAATTTGTATTTCCCTGATGATGAGTGATGATGAGCATTTTTTCATGTGTATGTTAGCCATCCGGATATCTTTGAAGAAGTGTCTATTCATGTCTTTTGCTCATTTCTTCATTGGATTATTTGTTTTTGGGTGTTGAGTTTGATAAGTTCTTTATAGATTTGGATACTAATCCTTTGTCTGATATGTCATTTGCAAATATCTTCTCCCATTCCATCGATTCCCTTTTAGTTTTGCTGATTGTTTTCTTCACTGTGCAGAAGTTTTTATCTTCATGAGGTCTCAATAATTCAGTTTTGCTTTTGTTTCCCTTGCCTCCAGAGACACGTTGAATAAGAAGTTGCTGTGGTGGAGGTCAGTGAGGTTTTTCCCTCTTTTTTCCTCTAGGATTTTGATGGCTTTCTGTCTCATGTTTAGGTCTTTCATCCATTTTGAGTTTCTTTTTGTGTACAGTGTAAGCAAGTGGTCCAGGTTCATTTTTCTGCATGTCGCTGTCCAGTTTTTCCCAGCGCCATTTGCTGAAGAGACTGTCTTTATTCCATTGGATATTCTTTCCTGCTTTGTGAAGGATTAGCTGGCCATACATTTGTGGGTCCATTTCTGGGTTCTTTATTCTGTTCCATTGATCTGAATTTCTGTTGTTGTGCCAGTACCATATTGTCTTGATGACTACAGCTTTGTAATACAGCTTGAAGTCTGGAATTGTGATGCCTCCAAATTTGGTTTTCTTTTTCAGGATTGCTTTGGCTATTTGGGGTCTTCATACAAATTTTAGGATTGTTTTTTCTAGCTCTATGAAGAATGGCGGTGTTATTTTGATAGGGATTGTATTGAATATGTAGATTGCTTTGGGTAGTATCGACATTTTAACAATATTTGTTTTTCTAATCCATGAGCATGGAGTATTTTTTTCCATTTCTTTTGTGTCTACTTAAATTTCTTTCATAAGCTTTCTATAGTTTTCAGTGTATAGATTTTTCACCTCTTTGGTTAGGTTTATTCCTAAATGTTTATGGTTTTTGGTGCAATTGTAAAAGGGATTGATTCCTTGTTTTCTCTTTCTGTTTCTTCATTATTGTTGTATAGGAATGCACCTGATTTCTGTGCATTCATTTTATATCCTGCGACTTTGCTGAATTTAGTTCTAGCAGTTTTTGGTGGAATCTTTTGGGTTTTCCATATACAGTAGCATGTCGTCTGTGAAGAGTGAAAGTTTGACTTCCTCTTTGCTGATTTGGATACCTTTTAATCCTTTGTTTTGTTTGATAGCAGAGGCTAGGACTTCCAATACTATGTTTAATAACAGTGGCGAGAGTGGACATCCTGTTGTGTCTCTAACCTTAGGGAGGAAGCTCTCAATTTTTCTTCATTGAGTATGATATTAACTGTGTGTCTTTCATATATGACCTTTATGATGTTGAGATATGTTCCTTCTATCCCTACTTTATTGAGGTTTTTTATCAAGAAAAGAAGCTGTATTTTGTCAAATGCTTTTTCTGCATCTGTTGAGGATCATGTGGTTCTTATCCTTTCTTTTATTAATGCGATGTATCATGTTGATTGATTTGCAGATGTTGAACTCCTCCTACAGCCAGGAATTAATCCCATTTAATAATGGTGAATAATTCTTTTAATGTATTATAGGAAGAGAGGGTTTTTTTTTTTTATCATAAAGGAAGGTTGAATTGTGTCAACTGCTTTTTCTGTATGTTTTGAGATGGTTACATTATTTTTATCATTTGTCTATGTGGTATATCACATCAACTGATATAGAGATTTCAAATTATCCTCGTATCCCCAAACTAAATCCCACTTGATTATGCTGTATGGCTATTTTAATGAATTATTGAATTTGGTTTGCTAATATTGTGTTGAGGATATTTGCATATAAATTTATTGGAGATAATGGCGTGTAATTTTTTTTTGTTCCTCCCTTTCCCTTCCCTTCCCTTCCCTTTTCTTTCCTCCCCTCTCCTTACATTTCCTCCCCTCTCCTCTCCTCTCCTCCCCAACTCCAGTTCTCTCCTTTCCTCTTTACTTTTCCTTTCTATATTGTTGTAGTTGCTGTTATTGTTGGCATCCTTATCTGGCTTTGGTTTCAGGGTAATTCTGGCCTCCTAAAATCAATTTGGAAGAGTTCCCTTCTCTTCTGATTTTTGAAAATTTGAGAAGGGTTGGTAATACTTTTTCTTCGAATTTTTGTTAGAGTTCACCAGTAAAGCCTTCTGGTCCTGACTTGCATTTGTTGGGGGGTTTTGGATAACTGATTCACTATCCTTGAAAGTAATCAGTGTTTTGGTTTTCTGTTTCATCATGATTCAGCCATGGTAGGTGGTATGTTTCCAGTAGTTTATCCCGTTTCACTTTTTATTCAGTTTGTTGGTATGTAATTGTTCATAGTAGTCTCTTATGATCCTTTGCATTTCTGTAATGGCATTTCTCTTTAATATCAGAATTCATTTATTTGGGTTCTCCCTCATGCTTTATTTTTTCCCCCTTGGTAAGTCTGTCTAAATGTCAATTATGCTTATCTTTTCAAAGAACTACCTTTTATTTTCAGTGATGTTTTCTCTTGTCTTTTTGGTCTCTATTTCTATTTCATATGTTTCTGCTCTAATGTGTGTTATTTCCTTCTTCCACTAACTTTGGGATTTGTTTGTTATTCTTTTTCTAGTTTTTTTTTTTTTTTTTGAAGTGTAAAGTTAGATTATTTATTTGAGACTTTTTTTCCTGAGGTAATTATTTATCACTATGAATTTTCTCCCTTAGAACTGCTTTTGTGCATCTTATAGATTAGGGTATGTTACGTTTACATTTTTTCATGGTATTTTTTGATTTCTCTTTCAATATCTTCTTTGACCCCTTGGTTGTTCAGTAGTATGTTGTTTAATTACTACCTATTTGTGAATTTTCCAGTTTTCTTTGTGAGGACATTTTGTGGTTTCATACCATTGTGGTCAGAAAAGTGCAAGATATAACCTCAATTCCCTTAAATTTATTAGGACATGTTTTATGGCCTAACATATGCTTATTTTGGAAAATGTTTCATGTGTTCTTGAAAATAATGCATTCTGTTGCTTTTAGATGTAATTTTCTATAAATATCTTTGAAGTACTTCTGGTCTAATATGTCATTTAAGGCCAATTTTTCTTATTGGCTTTCTGTTGGGATGATTTATCCATTCATGTAAGTGGGATATTAAATCTCATACTATTATTGTATTTCTGTCTGTATCCCCTTTTATTTATGTTAACATTTGGTTTATATATTTAGGTGTTCCTATGGTGGATGCATGAATATTTATAAATGTTAGATCTTCTTGTTGGATTGACCCTTTTATCATTATGTAATGCTTTTTGTTTCTTATTATCACCTTTGTTTTTAAGTTTGTTTTGTCTAAGTATAGATACTCCAACTTTCTTTTGGTTTCCATTTGCACGGAATATCTTTTTCCATCCGTTCCCTCTTCTTCTCAGTGTGTGTATGCTCTTACATCTGTAATTAGTCCTTGTAGGCAGCATATAGATGGGTCTTGCCTGTTCATTTCTCTTTTCTTTTATTTTTTCTTTTTCTTTTCTTCTCTTTCTTTTTAAAATCCATTTAGCCACTCTGTGTCTCTTAATTGGAGAATTTAGTCCACTTGCATTTAATTTTAATTTTTTAAATGTTTGTTTATTTTTGAGTGAGAGAGACACAGATCACAAGTGAGGGGTGGGCAGAGAGACAGAGGGAGACCTAGAATCGTAAGCAGGCTTCAGGCTCTGAGATGTCAGCACAGAACCCAACATGGGGCTCAAACTCACCAGCCATGAGATCATGACCTGAGCTGAAGTCAGATGCTTAACTGACTGAGCCATCCAGCCACTCCATAGTCCACTGGCATTTAAAGTAACTACTGATAAGTATTGATTATTGACATTTTGTTAATTGTTTTATGATTATTTTTGTAGTGCCTCTAAGTTTTTTACTTCTTCTCTTGATCTCGCATTTGGGGTTTGATTACTTTATCGAATAGTATGCTTATATTACTTTTTTCTTTATCTTTTGTGTTTAATATAGTTTTTAACTTTGTGTTTACCAGGAGCCTTACATATAACAACTTATACCTATTACAGTTTATTTTGATAACAACTTAAGCTTGACTCCATTGTAAAGCTCAACATTATTACTCTCTCTCCTAACATTTTATGTTTTTGATGGCATATATTCCATCTTTTTATTTACACATTGTCGATAAAAACTAATTATTGTATCACAGTTACTTTTGCTACTTTTATCTTTTAATAGTCATACTAGCTTTATAAACGATTAATTCACTACCTTTACTATATATTTATCTTTACAGGGGGATTTATTCTTTCATCTATGTCCTTGTTACTTATTAACAACAATTCTTTTAAGCTTAAAGGAGTCTCTTTAACACATCTGCTAAGGCCATTATTAAATTTGTAATTAAATTGTAATTATTTAATTATTTTAAAAAATTCTTCAAATATCAATGTGACCAAATGTGATTGCCCTCATATTTTTTAAAAATATTTTTATTTATTTCTAGGAGAGAGAGAGAGAGAGAAAGACAGCATGAGCAGGGGAGGGTCAGAGAAAGAGGGAGATACAGACTCTGAAATAGGCTCCAGCTCTGAGCTGGCAGTCAGCACAGAGCCCTCCGCGGGGCTCGAACCCATGAACCGCGAGATCATGACCTAAGCGAAAGTCGGACGCTTAACCGACTAAGCCACCCAGGCGCCCCTAAATCAAAGATCTTTTTAAAAAAATATTCTCTGTCTCCTTGACATCTTACTTCAGAGAAAGTTGTATATCATGTCATTTTCATGGTAAAACTTTTAGCTTATTTCTATGTTGAGAGCTACTCATTATCCACTTCTTTAGGAGGTCTGATGTTAACTATGTCTGTTTCTTGAACTTTTGATTTTCCCTCAATTTTAGATCCTCTCCCTTGTATGTCAAATAAGCATATTTACTTTCCAAAGTCTCAAAAGTGCTCTGCTATTCTTTCCTTTATTTGCTACATTTCTGTTCATTTAGTGAAAAACTTTCCAAAGATCAGGATTTATTTAAGTTTACCTTCTTACCGTCTTCTGAGTCTTCAAAATTTTATAATATGAATTATGTTGTCACCCTAATGCAATTCCACTCTGAAATCATTAGCCATTATACTCTTCTAATGGACGATCTTTTGTAATCCTTCCTTATTTGACTTTCTTTAACATTTATGCCTGTTAATTACCCTCTACCTCATGAAAACCAGTTTTAGTCGGGTTTAGGTCTAGATGTCTTCCAGACCCTCTGATGTTTCTTTCCCTTATCTCAGTTTCTATGTTGGGCCTTCTGATTGTTAATTAGGTCACATCAACTACCTTTTTTTTTGATTGACACTGTCACACATTTTTTTCTATTAAATTCCATTATGAATGAAAATTTGTATTTGTATTAACAGCTTTATATAAAAATTTATTTTTCAAACAATGAATCTATAAACAAACTTTTTTTTCTCTTCAATATCTGATATTCCTCTACTTTATTTATGTTCCTTAAATGAGACCACTGTTTGTCTTGCCCTTATTGTTCATTTTATATATTTTGAAACTGTTATGTCTCAAAAGATTAGTGGCAGAGGCAGATATGTAAATTCTGGAATAGGATGGAAGCAGATTTGAGTTGGATTTGGAGACTATGTCCATGTGATTACAGGGCTTTGAGAAACTTTATGGCATGTAGCTAAAAATCCATCACTTGGAAGAATAGAAGGGATAATCATTTAGCCAACATATTTAGTGCTTTTTGGATAAGGATTGTTCTACTTGTTAATAATTCTTCCAGACCTCTGAGTTGTAAGCACCTGAGTGCCTGGGGATTCTGCAATTATTGGACTCCGATGTCTCTGAGAAGCCTCAGGACACAAAGAGGCTCATAGCAGGCAGCAAGACAGTACACTTGGTTACACTTACACGAAATTAGCATGTGCTGGCTAAAAGCACTTGGAGTTAGGTCATTGCCAGAACAAGAGATGAATAGAAAGAATGTGAAGCAGTACAAAAGAAATATTTGGCTCATTGCGATTATTCTACATTTTCACAGACCAGATTACTTTTCATTTACCAATCCTGATATCTCCTTCCCACTTGCTTCTTCCCATCAAGCAGATCTATCTGTTCTTTCAGGTGGCCTTCCCGGTTCTGCCTATCCTAAACCTGCCTATCAGTTAATTCTCAGCTCAAATGATCCTTCCTTGATTTTGTCCCATTAATAAGAAGCCACTTACTCCTCCTAACTCTTATATCCCAATAAGGAACTCTGGTTGCCCTAATGAAATGATCCTGGTTAAAGACAAGAATTTTCTTTCCTTCCTGTGTGTGTGTGTGTGTGTGTGTGTGTCCTTTGTAGCATTTGATTCAATCCCAACTTTTGAGTATGTAAGGCCCCTATGCTCATCACTATACCACCAACACCCACCTTTTGCATGTGGAAAATTTTGTCACGTTGATATTATACTTGTAACCAGTCAGTAATTCTATTTGAGCCTCAACTATTTCATTTATATAATCTGGATTAGTAATATCTATTTTGCTGGGTTATTTCAAGTTATAAATAATAAACTATAAGTAATGTGCTTATACAGAATAAATGCCCTCTGAAAGTTCTTTTCCCATGTACAAGGCCACAAGGCAATTGATTTTTTTTATGATCCTCTGAAGTAATTCATTACAAATGTAGTTGTTCACAGCTAAGCAATGTTTTGCTCTTCAATAGGGATGACAGTTTTTTTTTTGTTTATCTGATTCCCTGATTGCCAGAGACCATATTGTAACAGTTGTGAGGAGTGGTAGTGCAGCCTTGGGATAAAGCTGATGCCGAGGCAAACAGCAGATAGCAGAATGATCTCACGGTCCTGCTTTTTAGAGCCTGCTCTACCTCCAAACTTCGAATTTTGTGAAAAATTCATCTCCTAATTTTTTTCAGGCCAGCTTGCTTTGGGTTTCCTGGTTCTCAATTTTAAAGTATTTAAAATGACACATACTTCAGTTTAGCTCTACTAATGTGTAGTATTTTCATTTATCTCAGGCTCTGCTGTTGTCCCTTCAATAAGGTCAAGTGTTGACAAACTATTAAACTACAGGAAACACAACAGCCTCAGAGAAATGGGACTCAACATGCAGTGTGGGACAACTCAGGGCCCCTCCACTGTGCACAGTGTTTGTCTACTTTCCAGGTTCCCCACAGCATCTGAAGCTTTACATCCCTGGAGGCGACTGCCCATATGTTCACCTTGATTACCAACCTGCAGTTTCCAGGCATCTGTTAAATTACAATTTTGAGCACTCAATGGTGATTTCATTTGTGTTAAAAAAAAAAAAAGGAGACCCTTTTTTGCCCCTTATTAAGTTAAAATGGCATTGCACCACAGTGTAGAGGTTGCATATAAGTATATTGAAAGAATCCATAGAACTAAGAGGTTTGGAAGCTTATGTGTGCTATTAAGAGGTGAGGAGTCTGGTTGTGTTCATGTGTGCTTATTGTTCTTTCTCAGAACAATAAACAGGTTCTCTCTTGTGAAAGAAAAGGAAGTTTCAATAATGTAGAATTAGCTTTGTTTCTATCAGGACCCCTTATGTCTTTATAACCCCAAAGAACATATCATGGAATTTGTAGGGAGATACTGGCAACATATAAAAGGCTAGAGAGGCCACAGAGCTACAGATGTTCCCCAATCTTATGCAAGATGATTCTTCATGGTGGTTTCCTTTTTGCAAAGCTTTCAGCTCATTCTGTAGCAACACCTGATTAGATAGCAGTGCCTGCAACATTCTCAGCTGTCCTTTCTTTCCTTGTTACCTTCTCTTGTCAGGATAGTTGAGTTATCAAATGGTATAAGTGTTATGCCAATACGTTTCCAATATAAAACTCTAGCCATGCAAAGGCTGAGGGAAATTGTTTTCCAACTAACTGCTGGCAGCCTGCTCTTATAGATTAAGACCAGGTCTCTCCACAAAGCACTGAAGCAGCAAATTTAAAAGGAGGCAAATAGAACATAGACTATTTGGCATCAGAGATAAAACAGTTCATTACCTGGTTAATGTTTGCATTTTCCTGGTATAGAGCAAGCATAAAATTACAGATAACAAAGTGACATTTAATAGGCACTGGACATTTCAAGAGAAATGTAGCTTTTAAAGATGTTTCTCTTTCATTCCTGGAAAAATTAAGGAAAGGGGGAGGATTATTCTATCAGGTACAAACCTCAAAGGCAGAAAATATAGGGGAAATAAAGTGTACCTTCATGAATTATTAATTATAGAAATCTGGCCAAGCAACTTTCTTCTTTCAGGGACTTAATTTTCAAATTTATTATATACAAATTAAAGTGCCTGTGTTCTCTACTACATAGGGCTGTGGCAAAAAAAGGAAATGAAATCACATAAAAGTGCATTAAAATCTCTAAAGCACAACAACAAAATTTAAGTCACTCTCTTCTGTGAGGATCCACTACATTACACTAACTGTGTAACCTCAGTGTAATAATATGAGAGCAACAGAAACATGGAACATGCCGCCGAGATTGTCATGATTCACAAAGACATTACATTTAATCTAACCCAGCCTTTCAGAATCAAGAGGCACTTCAGAAACTATCTAGTCCATCTATAGCTAGAGCCCTGTACCTCTTTGTCAAAGAATTTTTCTGCCGGTATTTGGACACATCCTGTAATAGGGAGTTTGGTATTTATCTGAGCCCATTCTCTGCTCTCTGAAGTGAACAGTATCATTCTGTGCATAAAGCACAGAGTTTTATAAGGAAAGGGTTCAAGCCATTGCTTTCCCACTTATTGTTTTCCTAATACTGGGTAATTTAGGTTTAGATACAATGATCTCATTATTAAAAGTATAATAGTAATGTTACACATGTCATAGGGTTCTATGCCTACCCCAAGTCCTTTACACATGCCAGTGATTATGCTCACGTGAGATGTCATGCTATCTTACTAGGTATGTTGTCTTATTATTGATTGAACATACGCAGTGATAATGTAGTACTAAAGATGGTATAAGCTATTTAAATCATCTTAAATAAACCTTTCAGAGATGTACAATTCATAACTGTTACCTTGAACAGCAAAGGTTGAGGATTACATATGAACTCTGAAATCCCTTTAACACAACTTAGTTAAATGCTACTGTGCATTTTCTTTAAAAGATGATGCAACAAGCAAGAAAAAAGAAAGTGTTTGAACATTGATGATCTTCAGTATCTTATAAGATAGCCTAGTAATCTTACTTTCAAAAGGGGGATGGTAAAATTATTTGACATGACTACTCACAGGCTGAAGTGAACCAAAATTGTTATGTAGACAATTTCTCCTTGTCACTCTACTGTCTGTTGCCTTCCTCTTGATTCTCTGCGATGGTCAGACTTCTCACTTGCCCACTCCCTTTTCCATACCCTAAGCAAAGAACTTCTCTTGTTCCCTTATAGGAGCCTCAGCTAATTTAATGTACATCAACAAATCAAACTAATTTCTTTTTTTGTTGTTTATTTATTTTGAGAGAGAGAGAAGGGGAGAGAGAGTATGCATACACAAGTGGAGGAAGAACAGAGAGGAGAGACAGAATCTCAAGCAGGCTCTGTGCCATAGGCTCACATTCATAAACTATAAGATCATGACCTGAACTGAGATCAAGAATTGGAAGCTTAACAACGGTGCGATACAGACACCCTAGCAAATTAAACTAATTTCATTTGTGTGCTTAGGTAATTAACCTCCATAAGACTTCATTCAGTTACTTCATCTAAAAAATAGTGACAGTAATGTCACAGCTTTAAGAATTAAAGAAATCCATAGAAAGTATTTGGCATATTTTCATATTCATAGTAAGCTTCTATGATTTCTAGATATAATTACAATATCATAATTCAGATATAGTTATATATTATGCTTTCAAAAGTTAGATCACCAAATGAAAAGAGCGTTTGAGCCAGAATGACTGTACCTGAAACTTGGGTTTATAGATTAATTGTTGTGTGGCATTAAGCATTATTTCAACTCTGTGATTTTCATCTCTTATATATATGCAAAACTGGGAGAATAATAGTATGTACCTCAAAGTGTTAACTGTGACAGATGAGAAAATCCATTTAAAGAGATTAGTACAGTGAACACTCATAGTAAATAAATAAATGCTATTTATTATTCACTGTAATAGTGTAGAAAAAATTCTATATTGTGTTTTTAAACAGTGAAATGTTTAAATAGAATATGAAGATTTTGTATTTTGCCTGTTACTAAAAGTGTGCAAAAAGTGACATCCAGAGGTATAGGGAAAGACAACAATAACATTAAAACATTTGTACAGAAATTAGAAGAAAATTCATTTATCTGAGCTTCTTCCTGATCCTCTATTTCTACTTCCAGAAACTGTAACTTAAATTAGTATTTCTGTATCATCTATTTAGCTTATCAAGGAATGACATACATCTTACTGGATATTTGTGGGGAGGAGATGATGGAGACAAAAACATGTCTTGATGGAATGACCACACCTTCAAACTGTATTATCCCTTAACGTATGGTGTCATTATAGTTTTCTTATAAGTTGTTTCTAGCTTGCCTCTGCCATCCTCTTTCTGAGTGATTCAGTGTAAACAAAGTAATGTGAAGTATATGCTCTTTTATTCTCCCTAACTCTTGCAGATGGTATATAGCTGGGCAAAGTAGAGGGATGATTTGCAAAGTTAAATTGAGTAGCTTAATAGTGGTAATGCTAAAAACTGAGTAATAGACCACTCCGTCATTGAATGTTTATCACATAATATCTCAAACTTGTTAACTGCATTTTTACATTATTTAAAATTCTCTGTAATATTTTAAATTATTTAGGTAATTTGTATATTCAATTTTTATTATGAAAATATATATAAAAATTTTAACTATTTACACATAATATTTGAGATATTCATATAATGTTAGGGTATAAATAATTAATGTTTGATTAAGTTGCTTGTAATTAATAAAAATATATGTATCAAATTAGCATAGATGCTATATATTGAGATGTTATTTTATTCTTTTATCTATACTTAGTCATAGAGAGCTAGAAGTGATTTCTGGGAAGTTGCTATTTAAAGATTGTAAAAGATTGTATCCAACCCCCATGCCCCACTCCTTTTCTTTCTTTCTTTTTTTTTTTTTTGTCATCTGCTGAGCTAGGTGGGAAAGAGAGAAGTTTTGGGGTGGGAGTATATATAGATAAATGCAGAACAATCAAGAAGAATGCTTAATGTAGGAAAAAGCAACATTGGAAACACTATGTAACATCTTTCATTGTCTGGCTGCCTAACATCTGAAAATCCTTAATGTAAATAGGCATTTTCTGTCATTCATTTGTTTACAAATTAATTAATTTAACAAATCTATGTAGTGCTAACCATGTGAACATTGGATTAGATGTACAGTAGTGACGTGATAGGCAAAGTCACTACCTTCATTGAACTCACATTCTGGAGGTTTATTTTAGAAAACACCTATTACAAACAAAAGAAAGATGTTCTGATTGCAAGTCCCCTCAGCCTTCCTGCTGCCCCACATACATGCACACAGACCCTCTACAGCATGGGCAAGAGCTTTAACCTAGCTTTGCCCAGTCAGAAATAATCATCCAGGATTTTGAATTAGCAGCTACCTATGGAAAGGAACAAGAACACTAGCAAACCCATTCTGGTCATGTTATTAATGAAAATCATAATACCCAACTACATGTCTACAAAATAGATTCCCTATTCTACCCATATAAGGATAATCACCAAATACACGTGTAATGTACCCATGTTTAATGATTTATATAGTTTTACCACATTCTAATGTTATTTTTATTCAACCATAAGATTTCCTGTTTTGTATTTTTTAGATATGAACCTTTTTTCTCTTTTTAAGTATCTTTACAAATTTTCCATCTTGAAAATAAGTAAGCTCACTTCTACATATTTCCACAGTTTCCTCATCAATATTGACTCATTAATTAAAAATAACACTTAGCTCAGCATTTATGTTAATCAAAAGGGTTCAAACTAGTGGGATAATTGACCTTGTCTCACTGGGATTCCTAGTAGGTGTTCAGTACATTAAGATCCCATTTAATTTCTAACTTATGGAAAACGATGTGTCCTAAGTCATAATGCTTGAAATTTATGATTGTTCACCTGATTCTAAGACCTAAGTTTCTTTACAGATTCATAGGCATTGCAAGAGTCATCAAGTATTCTTGAAGAAAGTTTTTGCTATGACATTATAGATACATGCTGTGAATCACTTTCTCCAAAGACTGCTCTATAATCAATTTCTCAGTTTCTGAGTATATGACTGATATATAGGTGTGTGTGTATGTATACACACACATACATATACATATTTATGATAAATATAATATATATATGGATATATAACAATGTGTATATATAATGTCATGATGTCATAATTATATATAATGTTATGATGTCATAATGTCATGATACACATGTAATGTAATACTTAATGTAATGATATATATATACTTATGCATGTATATATTTAAAATTAAATACAAAATGGAGAAAAGATTTAAAAATTCCCTGAGCAGACAAAACCATTTAAACCACATCAGCAAATCTAAATCTATGTTATAGCCATGAGTGGCTCTAAAGAAAAATGGAAAGAAAAAAGCCCTGATGAAAGCTGACTTCTGAGTATTACATTTCACTGTTCATCTTACCTGGCTCTAAAGAATGATTTTAACCAGAAGTCAGATGCATCAATGTGAGCTATCCAAAATTCAATTTGAATATGATTATCCTTATTCTTATTGATAGTAAATATATGAGAAAATGTAGCATTTCATGACACCCAAAGGTCTTTGTCATTAGATTGAAAAGAAACCTTAGGATTCCATTATTCCTATAAGGGTCACTAAAGATAAATCAGAAATACAGGCATACATTTTAAGAACAACAGATTATAAAATTCCATTCTGCTGATCTACCAATGTAGGAATTACGTGCTTTGTAATTAGATAATCACCCTTTGACTGTTGTAGCTGAAGATACAGTAATTATTTTTAAAATAGCTTATTGAGAATACTCAGTATGCATGTCTGCAGCTCCTGATCTCACACTCAACTGGAGCCTGATGTGAAAACTTCAATTAACAAGGATGATGCCTGTGTTCTCTCTGGATGGGCAAACTCATTTAATGTGTTGTGAAACACTCGAAGGTGTTTTTTTGGTTTTGTTTTTGTTTTTAACATTGTAAAATGGAAGTCCCTAGAAAGTGATTTTTAAAATATACTTTTAAACAGATGAAAAATAATTTTCTGGTTGAATTTAATAGCCAGAAGAACTGTTTAAAATTGCAACTTTAACAAATTGAACACTAATTGTCTAAACTAAAAGCAAACTTCTAAGGAGTCTAAAAACAAAGCTAACCTGAGGTTAGTATCTGCATACCCAAGGTTTTGTTGGGTTGTTCACAGACTTGTAAGAGACAAGATTGGAGCATTAATGACAGATGTTTTGGCTTAAAGTGTGAATGTATTTGTATTCCATGAATTGCATTTAAAGTTCCCATTATAGTGAGTGACCTTAACACTCAGGTGTTGGCAGTCCACAGTCTACAAGTCAAATCTGACCCATGTTGGTGCTTTTCCTTTACAGAAATGTTTCTAAAGTCCAATAAGAAAGAAAATTTCTTGAAAACACAAGAATAATGCAAGATAGTAAGAATTTGAAGTAATTTAAAAATATACGTTAGAAAAAGTTGAAGTTCTGTTCTGAGAGTTGAAATTTACAACTGGTTAAATTATTTAATGTATATATTAATATTAATATGAGTTAATATTAATGCCAATATTATTCATTAGTTATTGCCCATTGAGTAACATAGGACAAGTATATGACATTTTAAGTGAAAGTATTACAAATAGTTTGATAACTAATTGGTTATATTTACATCAAAAAAAACCCTAAAATAATATTTTCAGTTTGACAGCATCTTTGACTGGATATCTAGTTGATTATTTTTCTTCTTTCACCTTGTGAATTATTTCTCTCCTATGATGAATATGTCTAATATTTAATATTTATAATGGTAATATGTACACAGTAGTGTTTCAAGTATGTGTATATATGTGAGATGTATATGTATATTCCATTCCCACTTTATTGGTAACCTTTGTCAATGTCCACCGAAGTCCACCAGAAACAAATGTTAAAAGATGTTTTTAAAGTGTATACAGTAGTATTTCAAGTATATGTGTGTGTGTGTCTGTGTGTGTGTGATATAAATGATATGTGTATATATCTCATTCCCACTTTATTGGTAACGTTTGTCATTGTCCACTAATGACCAGTAGAAGCACTCTTGTAGTCAAACAAATTTGAGTTTATTCCTTATTCTAGGAGAGGAGGCTGGACACCCTGGGATATCATGAATATTTCAGTCAGAGCATGTGCAGTGGGGAGACTTGTTACAGGATTTGGACTTATATTAGGATTTTTTGCTTGATTGAGGCATGAACGAAAATAGGAGTTATTTCATATTGAGCAATTCAGTAATTTTTATAAAAGAGGCAGAAAAAAAGAGAGTGTTAAAGTTGTAATGCATGAAGAAACAGCCACTAACATTAGGAGAGGAAAATACTTGATCATTTTTGTGGTTTACACTAAGTTCTAGTTTTTGTCTGTTGAGACACTATTATATAATGGTTTTTGTCTTGTTTATTATGGACACGGTGACTCAAATTAGTAGGAATATTGTAGCCTAGCTGTTAGTACTAGTTGTCAAGGCTGTGTTTTTATTTTTTACATTGTTTACTATGGAGGAGTTGTTTTCAAAGTGTAGCATCAACATCACCTGTGAACTTATTAAAAATGTAAATTCTCAAACTCACCCAGATGTGCTGAATCAGACACTGGAGGCGGAGCCAAACAATCTGTGTGTTAACAAACCCTCCAACCCAGGTGATTCTAATGCTACCTAACGTTTGAGAACTCCTAGTGAAATGGTTTTCTGTCATGACTTCACACTAGAATCACCTGGGAGATGGGGGCTTTAAAATCCTACTGAAAGCCAGGGCCAACCTCTGCCCAGTTACAGTTAGAATCTCCAGTCTGAGCCTATGGTTTCGTAATTTATTTTTTATTTTTTATTTTATTTTTTAAAAATTTTAAAGGTTAATTTATTTGGGGCGGAGGGAGGAAGAGAGAGACTGTGCGTGCGTGCGTGAGCGGGGGAGGGGCAGAGAGAAATGGAGACACAGAATCCAAAGCAGGCTCCAGGCTCTGAGCTGTCAGCACAGAGCCTGATAACGTGGGGCTCAAGCTTACAGGATTGCAAGATCATGACCTGAGCCGACGTCAGATGTTTAACAGACTGAGCCACCCAGGCACCTCTGGTAATTTTTAAAAAATTTTTTCACTATTCAAATATGCAGCCGTATTGGAGATCTAGTGTATTTGGGAAATGGAATGTTATTGTTTTACTAAGGAGAATAATTTTTAAATATCAGTTAAAGATAAAAATACACATAACATAGAACCAAGCAATTCTATTTTGAAATATAGCCCATGGAAAACATCTAACATGCACACAAAGTAATCTGAATAAGGAAGTTTATTTTACCACTGTGGGCAATAGGAGAGAGTGTAAATATGATATAGTCTAACCTGAGGGATGGATAAATTATATTTATAAAATGCTACACAACATTGTATTTATAATAAACCATATAAACTGTATCAATGTGAGTGAATATAGTGATGAGTAAATATAGCAACTTGAAAAGTATTACATTCAATTTTAGTAAATCTTAAAAATGCACTGAATATTGCTTCATCTTATGTTCAGAACAATGTATTGCATGGTAAAAAAATTTAAAGGCAACCATAGAAATGAGTTGCATAACCTCAGTGGAGGAGCTACTACCCTGGGAAGCAGGAGGGGGATAGAATACTGGGAGTTTTAGAAATATCTCTACTATTTCATTTCCATAAGGAATACATGAAGCACATATAGCAAAGTGTGATATTTTAAAATTAGGCCGGAGATTGCCATTGTCACTTGGTATTCTGGGACTATTTTCTTTCTTTAGCCCAGTGCTTGACAACATCAAAATGGCCTCATTTCCTTCAAAGGCTCATTTATTAATTCTGCCTAGACTGTGAAGCTGTGTGTTTAAGAGTAACTTTGGGAATAACCAGATGGGATTTCAGGAAAAACACCAAAACCAAATAAAACAAAAATTAGAAACTGAATGTTTCTAATGATATGACTGTTTCTGGACTTCAAAATCAGAAAGAAAAATAAATGGCAGAAACCTCATTCAGAATCTCTTAATAGGTAACCCTCAGCATCTCACCTAGATTCCCTCTTATTTCCCTTCTCTGAGAGCCTCCATCCTTACACCACCTTCCTGTAAAACATCCATATACCCATAAGAGAGGTCTCACCTTGGGATTTGCATACAACTCTCTTCCAGCCATTTCTACAGCCATACAACTAATTGCCATAATCCACATAGCAGGATTGAAGTGGGGTAGTGCTTTCTGTCAAAGGGGAAGCTTTGGATGATGTGTTCAGAGTGATCATTGCTATATTATGTTCAACAATCTGGCTTTACTCCTCCACCAGCATGCTGTGAAGAAATATTTCTTCATTTCTTCATTAGACTTTTAGTTTCTTATGGAAAATTGCTGAGGAACACGTATGCAATCATTAGTATACACATATATAAACCCAAGTTTAAAAATAATTGTTATCTTTGGTGATATTATAGACTAAATTTATGTTAAGGAAAGTAAACATTTCTCCATGAGATAACAGAATCTTTCAAAACTTACCTTGCCTAAGATGTGGATACCATTTTACATTATTATGCAGGGAAATTTCATTGATATTTTCTTAGTCTCCTTTTTCCCTCCATGCAATGAAACCTAACTAGGCTAAAAGTAATGCCCCATTACTGCACCATCTATCCACAATTGCTCCCATTTATTATATAAAGACAAGAGGGATGTTAAAATATATATTTTCTCTTTTTAACTTCAACCAGAAAATATTTTTAGGACAATTTTATTTCTAATCTTTACTAATGTCTCTAATTGGTAGGAAAATAGAGTAAAAATGTATTTTTTCATTTTCCAGTAATTATCTTATAATTTTATAAAAATATTTTAATAAATAAGAGGAAATATGTTAACATGATTATGGAAGAATTAATGATTTTTATTTTCTTTTTAAAAATGTATATTTTTCAAGTTTGTTAACAATAATTATATATCTTGTATTATCAATGAAAATAAATGTTATAAAAGTAATTTATAAGAGGCCCAATTATAGACTTACTTGTATTCACTTTATTTATTTAAAATCATTTTTGATCTCTATGTGTATATCAGTCATCATGTCTAAAAAATCAAATGATAACAAATGGTCCTTCAAGGAGCTTATGGTTTGAGGTGTAGTAGACACATCAAAAGGACTAATCTTGAGTGCACAGGAAAATGTGTCTATATCTCTTTGTATTTGTAACCTCCTCTATCACTATCTCTATTAATAAAGGAGTTGTTTTATAAAAAGGAGATAACTGTCTCTCTTTACATACTTTTTAAAGAAAGTTTCCTAGATTAGTGGATATCTGATGTGGCTTTTCAAGAATGAAGAAGAACAAGCCAAGCACGGGAAATATAGGGATGACTAGAAAACCATAAAGGAGGGAGAGTAATGGGGAGAAAAGAAGCGCTTTGTCCAGTGAGTCACATGAATATTTTTTGCAGTGTCAAGATACCATATCTTTCTAATCAGGTCCAGGAACTACCTCTTTGTGTTCTTTGTTGTCAAATGTGTTATTTCTGACTCGTTTCATAAGTAAATAGTAAATCATAGTAACACTTCTTACCTTGACATCATGGCTTTGTTTGTTTGTTTGTTTGTTTTACTGAAACAGCATAAATCTTGTCTCTGACGATCCCTAAAACCATTTATTTAGCGGAGCTTATATTGTTAGTCATGACATTGTATCGGTCATCGTGCCACCAATGAATACTGGTTTCCAAAGACTTGTGCTAATAATGTTATTCTGCTTAGCTGATAATGACTACAAATGCTAGTCTTTCACAGACCATAGAGCAATATTTGAATGATACTTTTTCTTATGGCTATTTAAAATACACTGTTCATCATTAAAGGTAGGACTATGTCTTCTGTTGAACACTTTAGGCATTTATCAGTGAATTCTTAGAATACAATCTTCTTTCAAAGTTGATGTTGTCCCTGTATTTCTGTGTATGCCACCAGTGGGGCAGGCAGGAAAGGTATCTGTGGGTAGAGTGAGAAGAATGGTGTCATTCATGTTGCATGGCTAATGACTGACACGGGAGGGAGAGCAGAGGTGGGAAGGTAGGCATAGGGTACATGATTCTTGATGCCACTCCTTCCACCCTTATGTGCTATAGACTGGAGATGCCACCAGGTTGGGAACATGAACGGGAGGGAGCCAATTCATAGGCCTACATATGCAATTAAGCCCAAGGGTCATTTGTTGACTATCCATAGTATGTAAGCCCTAGGGTCCTGAACTCCTCTATGTCCAGTGTAAGAAATGCTAAAATCAGTATGTCAGCACCATTCTGATAGCCTAATCTCATGCAATCCCATGATAGTCATATTATGCCTATTAGCAAGAGCAATCTTCTTGGGAACTAGGGCCCCAGATGACTCCAGAGGCATGATTTTCAAAGCTCTTTGGGGTATCTGATTGACCCTACATGCTGAGGGGTGTAGAAGAGAGGAAGAGGCAAGTATAGAGCTGAAAGGGAGAAACATACTGGTGCCTAGGTGGGCAGTAGGTCAGTTTCTTGGTGCCTGATGGATGGCAATACTGGCCTGGGTAGCCCCAAATATTAGGGAAGGCCTAAAATTTTTGAAGAAAGACTTCAAGCATAGGGCTCCTTAGGCATAAGACCAGAGCAGAGGCCTCATTTGCCCATCTAAGGATGGCACTGAATCACTGGAATAGATTATACAAGTAGTAATATGGGCCCTAGGAAGATAGAATATATATCAGTTTGTACAATTTGGTACAATTTGTAGTTTCCATATGAAATGAGAGCTAGGAAAGTCTAAGATTAGACTTTGTTTTATTTTCTTGTTTGTTTTTGTTTTTAGACACTTTTCTAACTTAGGTAAATTTTATTTGAGGAACCATTAGCCTGGATAGAAAGAACATTTTCATTTGGCTGGGAAGATAAGTTCATATTCTGTTAGGTAATTGTGTGATTTAATTTTGTCAGATCACTTATATGCATGTGCAAACTGGTCACCCAGGGATCATGCTAAAGTGTAGAATCTAATTTAGTAGGTCTTTGTGGGGTCTGAATTTCCAACAAGTTTCCAGATGATGCTGATTTTGCCAATTGAAAACTAATTTTTGAATAGCAATGTGCTAGACTATGGTTCTAAATTACTGGGTCAAAGACCTCCTAATTCCTCTTAGAAGAACATAATTGTGTAAAAGGAATTAACATACTGCATCCTTTGTCTGGGCTATTTCCAAACTGTCTTCTATCTTTCCTTCTTTCAGGGACTCAGTGACAATAGAAGCAATCATCCTAAAAACCATGTGTAACAATGGCTCTTCCTTTAAGTGTTCACTATAAAGCTGTTTTAGTTTTCTATTGCTATAAAACAAGCTATCCCAAAACTTAATGTCTTAAAACAGCAGTTTATTATCCTTCATGATTCTGTAGGTTGATTGGTTTGTTCTGCTCCATGTAGTGTCAGCTGGAGTATTGTAGTGGCTATAGTCATCTGGAGACTCAACTGGTAGCTCAAATGGGGTGTTTGGTTAAGGTCAGGGTTTTCCTCTACATGGTTTCTTGGGCCGCCTCATAGCATCGTGGTTGGATTTCAAGAAGCATTCTAGAACTAGCATTCCAAAGAGGAGAAAATAGAAAGTTATCAGGCCAATTAAGGGCTAGGCTCAGAACTGGCATAATGTCACTTCTACTTTTTTTCTTTTTAATATCAAAACCATCACAGTAGTGAGAATGGGGTTACATGAGACTTGAAATCTGAGAAGCATGGCCCATTGAGGAATTACCAAAGTAACAGTCCACCACAGATATTTAGAGAAATGAACATAGTTACTGAGAAGGTGACTGTATTTAATTTAAGTTAGTTATTTCCCTTCTAACATTTATTTTCTTTTTATCTATCAATTGTTTGCTCATGAGAAAATAAATATGGTTTGCCTATTTGGAAGTAGACATAGTAAACAGCAAAAGAGAGGGGCATCTGGGTGGCTCAGTCAGTTGAGTGTCCAACTGTTGATTTCAGCTTAGGTCATGATCCCAGGGTGGTGGGATCGAGCCCTGGGTGAGGCTCTGTGCTGAGCATGGAGCCTCCTTAAGATTCCTTCTCTTCCCCTCTGCCCTCTCCCCAGTTCATGCTCACTCTCTCTCTCTCTAAAATAAAATAAAATAAAGTAAAATAAAAATAAATAAAATAAAATAAACAGCAGAAGAGAGTGGATGAAAAGAAAAATAATACAGAGGTGGGAGATAAAAAGTAGGACTGTCCTTTTTCTCCATTTGTGAAAAAAAGTGTTCTACATAGAATATTATAACATTTACTGTAATTTAAATAGAGCTGTGAAATTCTATGGTTATAGTGTCCTGTTACTTTAAATTATTGAAGAGCCCATTCAGTTGCCTTTTTAGATCTAGATCTTGACTAGCTGGAGCCTTACATTTTGTGCAGCAGTCTTACACAATCTTTAGGCCCATTGTGATTTAGAAGAATTGAAACATAAATAAAGTTGGGGCACCTGAGTGGCTCAGTGGGTTAAGCATCTGACTTTTGATTTCCGCTCAGGTCATGATCTCACAGTTCATGAGTTTGAGCCTCACTCAGGACTCTGCGCTATGACAGCATGGAGCCTACTTTAGAATTCTCTATCCCTCTCTCTCTGCCCCTATCCCACTCATGTTCACTCCCTGTTTCTCTTTATCTCTCAAAATAAACTTTAAAAAAAATTAAAAAGTTAAATAAAGTTGAAATGTAATTTCTGGAACATTCCCTAACCCAAGTAGATTCTAAGACATAAATAAAATTCCATAGAAACATATCCTGAAGCTATAGCAATATTAAACTACCCTCTTTCTAAAGAAATAACATTGCAAAATTGAAATGAGTTTCAAGAGATGATGAGAGAAATAAAATTCCATTTAATAAATCTGTGATAAGACAAAGAATTTAGGCAACTGATTTCTTCCCTTTGCTTAAATGCACTTAGACACTTAGATACACATAATAGTGTGTGTGTGTGTTGCAGTGGGGAGGAGGGGGATAGCTCTGAAGGAACATTTCTCTAAATAGGTTTTTAGTTTCAATGCTTGATTTATACCCAGAATAAGCAGAGCACATGACCTTAAGTAGGTTCCTTGGGAATAGTATAAAATATAATTTTACTTATTGTGGAAGAGCAATTTAGGTTTTAATGGCTATCACATTTCCTTCTTTTTAAAATGAGCTCTTTAATTGTGGAAAGAGAAGAAATCTCTGTGGTACCTGTAATAGTTAAATGTATCCAAGTTCTTACTCTGAGAGGAATATCTTTTGCATTACATATATTTTTTAAACGAAAGTTTATTTTGGAATAATTTTTTTTTTCAGAAAAATTGCAAAGATAGTACAGAGAGGTCCTATATATCCCTTGTCTAATTTTCCCCATTGTTCACATCTTACATTGTTACAGTACATTTTTCAAAACTGAGAAATGGACCTTCATACTTTATACTTTTAAAACTATGGTTTTAGTTTCAGTTTCATCAATTTTGCTCATAATGTTCTGTTTTTGTTCCAGGACCCAATCAAGAGTACCACATTGCATTTAGTGTTCAGGTCTCCTTCAGTCTCCTCTGATCAGTGACACTTATTCTTTCCTTGTTTTTTTTTTGTTTTTTTGTTTTTTTGTTTTTTTTTATGACCTTGAATGACAGGAAGTACTGACTATCCTGTGGAACATCCTCCAGTATGATTTTTGTAATGTTTTTCTGATGTTTAGATTGAGTTTATGGGTTTATGAGAATATCACAGAGTTAAAATATCACTTTGTATAAGGGGGTACATGAGATGCACCAGACATCACTGGGGATACTAAGTTTTATCACTTGATTAAGGTATTGTTTTCCAGGTTTCTCCAGTGTAAAGTTATTCTTTTTCTCCTTACCTATTCTGTTCTTTGTAAAAAAAATTACTAAAATTACTAAGTCAAGCCCACTCCAAAGTGTGTGTGTGTGTGTGTGTGTGTGTGTGTGTGTGTGAGAGAGAGAGAGAGAGAGAGAGAGAGAGAGAGATAAGCTCTTCCCCCTGGAAGTGGGAATTTCTACATATATTATAATGGATTGTTTTGTAAGAAAGATTCATCTGTTTTCTACCATTTATTTACTCAGTCATTTATGTCAGTCTGGACTCCTGTATATTTATTTTATATTTTGGGTTATAATTTATTTTTTTTAATATTTTTATTTATTTCTAGGAGAGAGAGAGAGAGAGACAGCGTGAGCAGGGGAGGGTCAGAGAGAGAGGGAGTCACAGACTGAAACAGGCTCCAGGCTCTGAGCTGGCAGTCAGCACAGAGCCTGACGCGGGGCTCGAACCCATGAACCGCGAGATCATGACCTAAGCGAAAGTCGGACGCTTAACCGACTAAGCCACCCAGGTGCCCTGGGTTATAATTTAATACTGTGTTGTTTCCTTTGCTGCTCAAATTGTCCCAGCTTTGGCTTCCGGGAGTTCTTTATAGTTAGATCCTTTGTCCCTGTATTGTGTCCCCATTCCTTTGTATTTTGAGTACTTCTTTACTTTCTGGTAGTGTAAGATGCTCAAAACTCATCTAGAGCCCAGCCCTAGAACCATGAATTTTTCCTAGGTACCTGGTTCCTTTTATTAAAGAATGGTATTTAGAAACTAAATTCTGGGTCCTGGGTGTACTTGTTGTTGGAGTGTCATTGTTCTTAGGTCTTGTCTGCAAACAGACTATAAATATATGTACATATAATAACCTACATGAAGAATATTGTCTGTAATTGCTTTGATATCCATGAATTTTACTAAGCTAAATATTCATTCTGATGAGTTTGACTCTAATTTGGTACCACATGGTTTATTCTAATCTTTTTTTCTTTATGTATAACTTCTCTCACTGAAAGTGAGAAACTTAGCTAAATGTACTTTATTTAAAAATTTGGATATCAAGGGGTGCCTGGATGGCTCTGTTGATTAAGCATCCAGCTCTTGATTTCAGTTCAGGTCATGATCTCACTGTTTGGGATTTTCCCTCCCTCTCTCTACTCCTCCCCTGTGTGCTCTCTCTCTCTCTCTCTCTCTCTCTCTCTCTCAAAATAAATAAAAACTTAAAAAATTGGATTTCAAGATTTTTCTTGTATTTAATCTTTTTAGCACCACCTATGAGTGGGATGTTTCTTATATAAAACATAAGAGGCATTCATTAATAAGATACATTTATCCTTTGAATATAGGTTGTTAATTTGAAATATGTTGCATTAATGTAAGTACCAGCTGTGCTTTGCATGCAAGGGAGTAGTATAGCAAGAGTCTAAAAATAATGTTGAGTGAATAATCAGACTTAATAAAATTATCCTTATGTGAACTGAAATTATTTGAAGCTGTTTATCAGCGGCCCTCAGTCTCAGCATAGACATAGGAATCACCTGGGAATTTAAAAAATGCTGATGCGTGGTTCTCAACCTGCAGAGATTCTCATTTAATTTTCTGGGGTTAAGAGTGAGGATAGGGACTTTAAAAACTCCCTAGGTGATTTTGATATGCAGTCAAGGTGAGCCAAGTTTCAGAACCTCTGCTGCACATTCTGTGTTAATGCTGATTGCAGTATCTTCTGTCTTGTTTTCTGAATGGCTGTATTTCAAACAAGGCAAACTGAAACAGTAACATATGTTTGAATTTGGACAGTGGGGAATATTCTGGAGTCAGACGCACTACCATTGCTCCCTGAGGTCATTTGGGAATATTCTGTTGTATACTAGGTAAAGTCAATGAGGCACAGTTGCAGCTGTTATGGTAGGGCTCTCAAATATATATGGTGACGCATGAGGAGTGGTAGGATAGAATGCTTTTTTACTTTCAATTCTAAAATATAGGGCAGCACTAAAAAAGCTTCAAAATACGTTCCTGAAGAAATTATATTTCCATAAAATTATGACCTGCAGATGTAAGAGTCTATGCCCACCCACCTCAATCCAAAAAGCTCCCAAGTAAATCCAAAATATCCCCTTTTGACCAAAAACATAGATCTCATACAGTAACTGGAAGCCTGTGTCTCCCAGTAGCCTTCACCCATTTTGCCCTTTCTCCAATCCCCATTCCTCTGGTAACCATCAGTTTGTTCTCTGTATTTATATGTCTCATTCTGATCTTTTGTTTGTCTATTCATTTGTTTTTTTAGATTCCACATATGAGTGAAATCATATGGTATTTGTCATCTCAGTCTGACTTATTTCATTTAGGATAATACCTTCTAGGTCCATCTATGTTGTCACAAATGGCAAGATCTGTAATGGCTGTGTAATATTCATATATACGTGTGCATGTGACACACACCACATCTTTATCCATTCATCTATTGATGGACACTTCGGTTGCTTCCATATTTTGGCTATTGTAAATAATACTGCAGTAAACATAGTGATGCATATATCTTTTTGAACTAGTGTTTTCATTTTTTTTGAATTATTGGATCATATATTATTTCTTAAGTCTTTGAGGAATATTCCTCCTGTTTTCCATAATGGCTGTTGACTTTTCCAAACCACAACACACTAGAGTTCCTTTTTCTCCACATCCTTGCCAATACTTGTTATTTATTGTCTTTTTAATTTTAGCCATTTTGACAGGTATACAGTGATATCTCACTGAAAAGATACAGCACAGAGAATATAGTCAGTGATATTGCAATAGCATTGTATGGTGACAGATGGTAGCTACACTTGTGGTGAACATAACATAATGCTTGGAGATGTTGAATTATTATGTTGTACACTTGAAACTATTATAACTTTGTGTGTCAGCTATACTCAAAATGTAAAAATGAATAAATCAAAGTGCTGTGCCCAATACGATATGAGTAGTGGAAATGTGATGGTACATATAATTATAAAATAAGGCTGACTGTAATAAATAAACAACAAAGGCATGGCTTCAAAGGATATTGGACAAATCTATGAGAAGATGGTACTTTTAAATGTGAAATTTATAGTATATGAATTATATCTCAATAAATCTGTTATTAAAAAATACATAGTTGGACAGCAATTTGACTTTTAGGTACATATCCAAAATAATTGAAATCAGGATCTCAAAGAGATCTCTGAGCTCCTTTGTTCATTATAGTACTATTTACAATAGCCAAGCTATGGAAATAGCCCAAATATCCATCAACACATGAATGAATAAGGAAAATATCATATATTCATACAACACAATATTATTTTGCCTTAAAAAAGAGGACATTTTGCTGTATGTGACCATTTAAATAAACTTATAGGATATTATGCTAAGTGATATAAGCCAGAAGAACAAATGATTCCACTAATGTGAGGTATCTAAAATAATCAAACTCTTTGAGGCAGAAAATAAGATAGTGGTTGCCAGGAATGGGAGAAAGGGGGAAATGGGGAGTTTAATTAGTATAAAATTTCAGTTATGCAAGATGAATAAGTTGTAGAGATCTGTTTTTCAACTTTGTGCATATAGGTAACAATATATTTTTGTGCACTTAAACATTTATTGAAGATAGATCTCATGTTAAATGTTCTTTTTTTAAAAAGTATGTTTTTTTTTTTATTTTTAAGAGACAGAGAGACAGAGCACAGGCAGGGGAAGGGCAGAGAGAGAGGGAGACACAGAATCTGAAGCAGGCTCCAGGCTCTGAGCTGTCAGCACAGAGCCAGACTTGGAGCTCGAACCCATGAACCATGAGATCATAACCCAAGTTGAATTTGTATACTTAACTGACTGAGACACATAGGCACCCCAAGTGTTTTTAAAACAAAAATAAGAGTTAAGAGCCCCAAGAACACCTTTGGAGTTGTTAGATCTATCTAATACTTTGATTGTAGTGATGGTTACATGAGTGCATGCATATGTCTAACCTCATCAGGTGCATACATTAAATACGTACAGTTTTTTTGTATGTCAGTTATACCTCATTGGAGCTGTTAAAAATGCATATTTGGAAAAGTAAAGAAAAAATAAAACGAAAGCAAAAACACAGAAAGCAAAAACACAGGTATCACACCCCAGTGTTATGGACTGAATTGTGTTCCCCTCAAATTTATATGTTGAAGTCCTAACCCCCAGTACGACTATATTTGGAGGTAGGGTCTATGAAGAGATATTTAAGGCTAACTGAGGTCATAAGGGTGGCCCCTTAATCAATAGGACTGGTGTTTTTATAAGAAAAGGAAGAGACACATTAAGTGCCCACACACAGAGGAAAGGCCATATTAAGACATGGTAAGAAGATGGATGTCCATAGGTCAAAGAGAGAGCGCTTACCAGAAACTAACTCTGCCAGGACCTTGATCTTAGACTTCTAACCCACAGAACTGTGAAAAAATAAATTTCTGTTCTTTAGGTTACCCAGCTTGTAACATCCTGTTATGGCAGTCTTAGCAGACTAATACACCAAGCAATTTCACTTCTCAGTATATAATCAATAGATACGTATGCAGATATTCCAAGAAATGTTCAAAAATATTCATGATGGCTTTATTCAAAACAGACCCAAATCAGAAACATCCTGAATATGTAGCCTTAAGGGTACAGTTCAGTGAGTTTGACATACACACACACAGGTATGTAATCTACACCTTTATCACATTATAGGTTATTTCTACCACAAAAGTTCCTACATATGCTTTCCTAGTTAATGCTTCACACTCATATAACCTTTGCTTTTTAATTTTTTTTCACTATAGATTACTTTTAGCTATTGTAGATCATAATGTAAATGAAATAATAACAACATGGAGACCAGAACTACAGAGTAGTTTTCCAGAAAAGATTTCTAGTGTTTCAGTAATAGTTTTACTAAAAAATCCAATAATATTTTGATGAAACATAGTCTGTAAATTCTTAAGTGTGCAAATGTAACTAAACAGAAGTAAAATTAATACTTTTTCCATAGTTATTTATTTTCATGCTTCAGGGTGTGTATTTACCTTGAAAGTGTAGGTATTTATCATGGATTTTCATATAAATCTTAGACCTGCCTCCACAATTCACTTTGAATTAAAATAATGCATCATTCTAACATGAATCAGCAGGATTTACAGCAGGATTTCGATTTATAGCAAGAAATACAAAGTATTTGGAGCTGATGATTTATTCTATTTAATAATAGTCACTTGTATGTGTGTAGTTAATGCTTTCTGAGTTTTTAAATGATCATTTGGGACCACTATGGATGTCCATAATATCTGAACTCATAATATTTTAATCGAGTATCTTGAAGGCATTGATATATATCAGTAGATTTACGGTGGTCTTTACAAAATTAGAAGAGGGGTCTTACCTTTAAATTTAACCAGTGTTCATTTAAATTTATAGTCCTAGTGGCACAAGTGGCTCAGTTGGTTGAGCAGTTGAGCATCCAACTTCAGCTCAGGTCATGATTTCACAGTTTGTGAATTTGAGTCCTGCGTCAGGCTCCGTGCGTCAGGCTCAGAGCCTGGAGCCTGCTTCAGATTCTGTTTGTCTCTCTCCCTGGCCCTCCCCTGCTTGCACTCTGTCTCTCCCTCTCTCAAAAATAAATGAACATTAAAAAAATGTTTTAAAAATACATAGTCCTAATAATAAATACTAATGAAAATATTAACTTACAAATAATGAATACAATAAAAATACAAGAAGAGAATGATGTCAGCTGCCAGAGTCCAGCTCTGGCTGGGTCCAGGGTTCCTTGAAGGATGGACGGTGTAGGCAAGAGAGAGAGTGAGAGAGTCCCAAGATTCTTTCTGATCACCAGGCAGGCATCTCTGCCCTGTCAGTTTGGGTGTCTTTATTTATAGGTCAAATGTTAACATGGCATCAGAAAATGGGATTTTTACAATGGATAGTTCTCTGTGATAAGGTGTTTTGGAAAATGTACAGAAACAGATTTTACAGAAGTATTCTTGTAGAACTGCCCCAATTATAGTGAGGTTGAGTAACTAAGAAAATAACAGGGTGTTCACATTTTAGTAACACTAAGATTAAGTCATAGGTTTGTAGATACTCTTTATCCATCCTCAACACAGTTGCCAGTGTAAGGAAAGGTGTTTGTGGAATGTAGGCCTTAGGGAAGGGGCTGCTATACATCATCAGTTAGCAAAGGTATATGTGGTAACTTCTGTTCTGCTCTTACCTGTTCCTTCTCTCTAAGTTAGGCTCTTTGTCTCTAGGCAAGACTTGATTTTCTAGTTATATGCTTTATGGCACCAGCGAGCCAACTATACCTTTAAAGAGTTTAGCTCGTTTCCAGTACATAGAATGGCCTCATCAAGTACATTTACCTTGTGTCTAGTTTTATGATTTCTTGAATAGGTAGAGCATGAGAAACATTTTTGGTTAGCTGATTTACATGTTGAGCTGTATGAACCTCTTTGACTAATGCAACAGTCGAAACAGAATTGTATATGTAAAGGTCAAACTTTTGTGAGTAAGGGTCATTAGCCTGTTCATAGCTCAAGGGAAATTATGGAGGGAAATAGTACCTGTCAGAGACATGATGTCTGTTCTCATAATCAAAAGAAGGAGTTCCCACAATAGGTTCCTTCACAAGGTGCAATCATCATACCAGGGCCAGAATAAGGGGACAAGTCACTCCCAATACCGATCAACAAGGTACCTTGGCGGGGGGGTTGGTGCTCAAGCAGAAATAATTGAGTGGGGGTGGATATCGGTCGTCATCTGATTGACAATAGACTGTGAAAACTTGCTTTGACCTCACCAGGAGTTTTCTCAACTAGTGGGCTCAGAATGGCTCCCAACAATCAGCAACTACTGTCCTTCAGCCTTAGCCTCAGAGAAAAACAAACAGAGTAGATTCAAACTACCCTACAGCTTGAATACAAGTCCAGATAAAATGTGTCCTGATACAGAACTATGTAGTTAATTAGCTAAATTACAGTCAACCTGCTGACCCATGAATGTGATATTGAGTCTAGTGATTATGCAGCTGTAACTGACTGATATGATATTATAACTAGTTAATCAATAGTTACCAAGTAGGAGATCTAGAAGTAAAATAGGACATGATCCCTTCCTTTCAAATGTTTATAATTTACTTGGAGAGCTAAATGGAAAATACAGCACACTGTGGTGAGGAAAATCAAGGTTTTTCAAAAACCCAGATTACTGATAGGCCCAACAGTAGTTGGGTGGGGATAGAGATGTTTATTTGGTGGGTCAAAATTTGCTAATAAAAGTTCTTGGAAAACTAAGTAGGTGGGCTGTCCTAGTTATATATGCTGCATAACTAAACATCCTAAAACTTGGTCACTGAAAACTACAACTGGGTGGCTCAGTTGGTTAAGTGTCCATCTCTTGCTTTTGGCTCAGGTCATGATCTTATGGTTCCTGAGTTGGAGTCCCACTTTGGGCTCCTCAAAGCCTCCTCAGGATTCTTTCTGCTCTCCCCCACTCATGCTGCTCTCTCTAAGTAAATTAACTTTAAAAAACCCTACAACGTATTACCTTTGATATTTATATTTATTAATGTGGCAGAGCTGAGCAGGTATCATTTATGATTCTCATGTGATAATAATTGGGAATCAGCTGGAGCTGTTATCTGAAGGCTTAACATTGCTGGATGCATGAAAGAGTAACTACCTTGTACTTGATGCTGTTTGTAACCTGGGATGTAGTTGTGCCATCCACTGTAGCTCTTCTACATGGTCTCTTTTTGTGGCTTGGGAGTCTCAAAGCTTAGTGTGGCTGTGGTCTGAGAGGAAGTGTCTCAAAATCAAGCATTTCAGGAGACCCAGGTGGATACTGCAAAGCTTTCTATGACCTAACCTCTGAACTTCCAGAATGTTACTATTACCATATTCTTGTCATCAAGCAGGTTACTAAGATCTGCCCAGATTCAAGGTAAGGGGATGTAAACTCTAGCTTTTTATGTGGGAAGCAGCATGCTACAAACAGGAGGGGGAAATGAAGGTGGCTGTCTTTGGAATCTATTTACCATAGAGCTTTATTTGATTTAAATCAGATAAAAATCTTTATCTCCAGAGTGCCCAAATAATTTGTCATCCACATCAGTACATGTTTAAGAGTAAAATAGAAACTAAATTGAATACATTGGAACTTTTTGTAAAAACTGGGATTTCTATTAGTGTTGCTAACTAAGCTGTTATATATTAGCTTTAACTCATCCTATATTCTGCTTTGTAACACTGGGGCTGTGATTCTGCAAACCCCATTTCTCCTTCACCTGCTGAATCCCTCTTAAACTCTGCCACCAGATGCACTAGAGGGAGGCACAAAGGCAGGTGGAGGAAGAAGCAACTTGCCCCTTCCTTTCCCAGTAACATTGTCTCTACAGTCAGAACAGGCAGTAGGCTCCAGTTCCCAAGTTTGATTTTTCCATAGTCCCCAAACCACCCTCTGTGCACTCCCTCAGGTATATCAACATTGGCAGGTAGCACCTCCTTTTCAGAGATAGGAGAATCCTATAAACTCTAGATTCTAATAACCCCAAACTCTTCCCTTTGTTCTCTCTACACTAGAGGTGTGAGCCACCTTAGTTAGTCCTTCAGTGCCTGTTTAAGCAATTCCTTCCATAGAATTCACTGCCAAAAAGGGAGTGTAGTTTCTGTTTTCCTATTTTCCTGACCTTGATTGATACCAATATCATATATATCTGGCTTCTTTACTGACATGAATGGATCATATTAATCCAAATGTTTTCTGAATAATAAGAATGACATTGACTATGTACTGGGCATTAAAAAGTAAGAACAAAAAAAAACAACTCTAGGAACATTTATAGATTGTTTGCAGTGAAGTTGGAATTCCTTAAAAACTAAGAGTTGGGGTCAAATAAATAAATTCTGTTACTTCCGAAATATAATTCATTTAGTAACTGTTAAATACTGAAAACCTGTCCCTAGCAATTTAGTTTATAATATACATGCTACTGACTTCTTTAATATAGAACAAACTGGTTATATTATAAAGCAACATTCGCTGATTAGTATTTATGTAAATACAACACTATGCTACTGTGTATATGAAATCAATTTTATTCATCTATTCTGTTAACCTATGGTAAGGGATATTTAACAGTGTACTGATGTATAATCAGTAAGAGAATCAGAATGCATTGGTGCAAACCCCAAGAATAGCAAGCAGATATAAACTTGGTAAGTAGGCTTTAGGAATGTATATTCCACATGGAAATCTCTGAATAGATAATTTCAGTTATTCAAACCCACACATGTGGTCTCAGCAATGGATATGTTCTCCTATAAAATTAATTATTTATAAAGAACGAAGGCAAAATATAAGTAGTTTTAGTGTTGCTAATTAAGGAACACCTAAAATATTTAATTTCTGTATACACTTTTTGAAAAACATTAGATATGCAGTACCTTCTTTATTCTCTTAAATTTTTAGTAGTACACCTGTTTTGCCTAGTGTGAAATCCATGAATTGTAATGGTAGAAATTTTCCTCTCTGATTTTATTTTGACATTAGCTTTTGTTTTTCTGGTTTATCTCTTCTCAGTAGAACAAGATAACCTGCTGACCCAAATGACTGCATGATTCCTTTTGTCAGATAGCCACTTAGAGTTCTTTCTCTCTCCTTTGATGGAGCCCAGTAGTACTGCAGATACACAACTAACATGTGTTTTGATGGTTCTTTTATGAAAAGTGCTATGCATCTTTGATACGAGATCTGTTTATTTAAAAGCATTTTAAATTGATATTGTCAGAGGTCTTGCTGTTAGAGTCTGCTACTTAATTATGCTACGGCAGCAGGGCCCACCTATATTCTATAACAGATTATAGCAGCAGGAGGCATAGCAACTTAATTTGAAAAAATAGAATCCAATGATTTTATTTTTTTTGGTCAGCAGGTGGGGGACTCGCTATAGATACACAAACCTGTGTCTGCAAAAATGCAGGTGATTTGTCACTCTACAGTTATAAACCTTTGGGAATATGAGCGAAGATTTGAGGGATTCACATAACATAAAGGGACAGAGGAAAGGTATCAGAGGCAAAGGAAAGAAAATATATATTTGAAAGGAGGGAAAAATAAAATATTTAAAATAGGAAGTTCATTTGGAAACTAGTTGTTTTTTTTTTTTAAGTCTGTATTTGCATACCCTATATTTTATTGTTATTATTGAGATGGATCACTTTCATGTGTGCCTTTTTATTTATTTTATTAACAATTTTTTATGCTTATTGATTTTTGAGGGAAAGGGAGAGTGCGAGCAGGAAGGAGCAGAGAGAGAGAGGGAGACAGAGAATCTGAAGCAGGCTCCAGGCTCTGAGTTGTCAGCACCAAGCCCAGCGCAGTGCTCAAACCCACAAACTGTGAGATCATGACCTGATCTCACTTAACCAACTGAAGTCAGACACTTAACCAACTGAGCCACCCAGAAGCCCCATAATCTCCATATTTCTGTAGACTTCATCTCCTTGTGGCCTTGGGCATTCAGCTTGGCTCACGTTCTTTGTCGGTATTCACCCTTGGCTACTAATCATAGCTTCAAGCCTTAAAAAAAAAAAAAAAAAAAAAAAGTCTCTTAGCAAGCTAGGGGTTCCATAAAAACACTGTGAGAATATGTGTACAGAGAATATTCCTTTGTAGGTCAAGTACTTTCCAATATAGTCATTGGTTAATAGTTCCCACAGGTATTTTGTTTGTAATTCCTGTTCAACTGACTCCAGTAGAAAAAAAAGCTTTTTAAATTCCTTTCATAGTAACTGGTTGAGCCACATAAATGGAATACTCCAATAACACTAAGAAGTCCATTTATTTGGAGAATTACATTTAACAACAGGTTTAGTTTACGTTTCCCTTCTTACTGTGGCCTTCTTACTGTGTGGTCTTGAAAATATACCAGAACCACATACATTCTTCTTCCCTTCCTCCTCTTCTCTACCACCACAACACAGCATTTTTGCCCCTATCAGTATCCTGAGTTTTCCATCACAGTGTATTTTCCTAAACTATATAGTGGAGGGTTTTTTTGCTTTCTCCTTTGTCATACTGTTGTTTGTAGAAAGACCATGTAGAAATGATGATGGTGCAAAATAAAGCTCTAACTTGGGGGATTTTTGTTGCCATTTGTTACTATTTTTGGGAGAAGTGTCTAAGATTTAGATAAATCTAGAATTATATTTTGGCACTCTCTGTGGAAAGGAATAAATGATACTGAAAGGAAGTAAATGAATTTCAGTTGTTCTTTTAGAGGAATGTTTAGTAAGTGCATATTCCATATACGACGTAAATATCTTGACATATTCTCAATAATTTGAGTGGTTTACAATGGAAATAAAATGAATTTTTCAATTATTTTTTTCTATCTGTAGGTCTTTGGCCTCTACTGTGTCTCCTCTTTTCTAAATATAAATCAGTTTTTAAGAATTATTCTTAAATTGATGTGACAAAATTTGATTAAGAGTCATTTACCCATATTCTACCAAAAATGTGGGGAAATCTGAGAATAGAAAAGTAAGTGAGAATAGGAGTTAAAGTTACCAGGAGTTAAAATGTAGACAATGAAATTCAACTTCACATAGAATGCAGTGAAGTGTCATTGCGTTATGGAAAATTCCGCCCCTCTGCAGATATGCATCTTCATGCTGTGCAAAGTGATATTCAGGAGATAGTGTCTGTCCTCTCTTTGGTCTTATCCCCTGCTCTCTGTACTATGTGACTTAGGAAAATGCCCCTAATAATCTAAACTTTGATATACCTTTTCTGGAACACCATCAGTTTCTTTATTCTGCATCTCATTACCATATGAAAATTCAATGAAAAGCAATCAAAAAGAAAAAGACTCTTAGAATTTAAAAATTTTTAAAACAAAAATTTCTCATGTGTAGTTTTTTTGATAAAACTATCAATATTTAAATGTACCTGTCAATTAAATTTTAATGCCTCTTTGCATAATAAAAATGTTAGAATACAACAAATGATGTACCTGCATTTCCATATCCAGATAAAATTTTTTGTGAAAAATTGCTTCAATAAGTTAGCTGGTTCAGTGTTATTACATTAAAAATGCTACCTGGTATAACCCTAATAACCAGTTAAAATATATAATTTGTAAAGAGCACTATCATATTTTCAAAAGAAACTACATAAGAACTTCACAAAAATGAAATATTTTTTAAAAAACCCTAAAATTTTACTTACAGGGGTCATTTTAAGGAGATAATTGACTGGGAAGAGTATTTCTCGTTGTGGATTGTGATTTTAGTTTGAGTCAAATTTGCTAGTTTATAGTACTCACTCAATCAAATAGTAACATAAGTGTTGCTGTGAAGGTGTTTTGAAGATGTGGGAAACATTTACAATCAGTTGACTTTAAGTAAAGGAGAATTGTCTTGCAAATATGAACGGACTTCATCTAATCAGTTGAAAAACCTTAAAGGCAAAACTGAGGTTTTCCTAATGAAAACTTCTTGTCTAAGATTTCAAGGATACTAGCATGCCTTGTGGGTTTTGTAAGCCAATCCTTGTACATAAGCACATTCACTGAAATCATATATGTGTGATGTATGTGTCATATATGTGTGTATATGTGTGTGTGTCTATTTTTTAAAATATTTTCTAGTTCTGTTTCTCTGGAGAACCTTTACTGATTTAATACAGGGATGCTTAGTGGTGTGAAGATACTAATCTACTTCAGTTAAATGATTCCATCTAAATAATTCTGCAATCTGGACAAAATTTTTGAGAGATTGTATATATAAATGGACAGCAGTCAGACTATAAATGACAATATATTATCTACAACCTCTGTAGCAACCAGCCAAGGAAGCCAAACCATAACCTCTGTAGCAATTTGTCCAGAATGGACAGGACTTATTCAGCGATTAACAACTTTACCCGTTTCCAACACAGAACCAAGAAAATAGAGCCAAATACTTCTAAAATCAATTATATATGATACCCTGCTTCTAATTAGCCCACTCTCAGCCCCCCTATATAAAGCAGCCTACAATCAGAACATACTAGAAGTCTTTCTCTCTTCCCCCCCCCCCAGCTCTCTCTCTCTTTCTCTCTCTCTTTGTTTCTTCCCACCACCCCACCCAAATCTCTCCCAAGCTTTCCCATTCCAATGCCTACATTTGAGTTTCTGTCAAATCTAAATCACGGTGGCTGACTCTCTTGCTATCAGCGAACTCTGAATAAATTGCCTCTGTTTAGTCTCATTTGAGTTTTCTTTGTTTATTTCCACAGTTGTCCTGGAGGTTCTATGGTGATAGAGTCTGCACTGCCACTTGCTGTGGTTTCTGATCTTCCATCAGGTATGATATTCAGAGACCACTTGTGTCTTTTTGCTCATGTCTTGTGGAGACCCTGCTGATGTATTAAGTCAGCACCAGGTCTAAATTTTACTCTCTTTACATTGACTTCCTCAGTTCTCAATTTGGTGCTCAGGTTTTATTAGTTTCCATTTGTGTAGCATCCTTGGTAGAAATAGGCAATTTTTTTTCATCTCTATGTTCTCATTTGCTTCTGTTTTTGTATTGTGCTGCCTAAAAGTGTTACTAGTGATAAGGAGAATCACAGGTTGAATCTCAAGTCAAAACTAGGCATAGTCCTTATAAGCCTATTGTTGGAGCTAGCCTTAGAAAACTAGTGAATTTGTGATTTTCATCAAACATGCACCTATTTGGACAAAATTTGCTGTGGGTCATGAGTAAAACTGAATGAGTTCATTCTTTCACCTTCAATTTTGTCCTGTGAGACCAGTTAGGATGTCCTCTCTAGTTTTCTATCTGTTGTAGGGATGCAAATTGTCAGGTCTGTGTTCAGAGGGGACCGGCAGTCAGATTGGGGAAACTTAGAGGTAAAGTACACAAGTATTATTTTAGAGTTACCATTGTTACCTTTCATGTATTTTTCATGGGATCATTTAAATCTAAATCCTATGCTCATCAAAGAAAAGTCTCCTGCTTCCTATATTCGTGTATACCTTCTTTACAATCCTAGTTATTGTTTCTGTCTCTATATAATGTCAACAAGAATGATTTTTGATAAATGTTTAATTAGAACAAAATTGTTTATATGAAAGGTTCCTTAGGAAAGAAAGGGGATAAAATTGTCAGGCCCAGGGAACAGTATTATTTATTAGTATATAGGGTCCTCCAAACAAAATTCTCATTCAAAAATTGCTTCATTAAGGAGAAGCCTTGGCTAGGGGCATCTCGGTGGCTCATTCAGTTGGTTAAGTGTCCAACTCTTTATTTTGGCTCAGGTCATGATCTCACGATTCATGGGATTGAGCCCTGAATCAGGCTCTGTGCTGACAGTGCAGAGCTTGCTTGGGATTTTCTGTATCCATTCTCTGCCCCACGCCCTACTCATTCTCCCTCTCCCTCTCTCTCTCTCTCTCAAAATAAATAAATGCTCAAGAAACAACAACAGTGGTGAGAGTGGACAAACCTGCTGTGTTCCTGACCATAGGGGTATCAGTTTTTCCTGAGTGAAAATGGTATTAGCTGTGGGTCTTTCATATATGGCCTTTATCATACTGAGGAATGTCCTTCTCTCACTACTTTCTTGAGAGTTTTTATCAAGAAAGATGTTGTGTTTTTGTCAAATACATTGTCTGCATCTACTGAGAGTATCATATGATTCTTAAACTTTCTTTTATTAATGTGGTGTATCACATTGATTGATTTGTGAATACTGAACCAGCCCTGCAGCCCAGGATTAAATCCCATTTGATCTTGGTGAATAATTTTTTTAATGTACTGTTGAATTTGATTCTCTAGTATCTTGCTAAGAATTTTTACATCCAGGTTCATCGTGGATATTGGTCTGTAATTCTTCATTTTAGTGGAATATTTGTCTGGTTTTGAAATCAAGGTAAGTATGGCTTCATAGAATGAGTTTGGAAGCTTTCCTTCCATTTCTAGTTTTTGGATCAGTTTGAGAAGAATAGGTATTAACTCTTCTTTAAGTGTCTGGAAGAATTCGTCTGGGAAACCATCTGGACCAGAACTCTTGTTTGGAGATTTTTGATAATTGATTCAGTGTCTTTGTAGTTTATGGGCCTATTCAAATTGTCTATTACTTTCTGTTTCAGTTTTGGTAGTGTGTGAGTTCCTAGGAATTTGTTTATTTCTTCCAGATTGCCTAGTTTGTTGGCATACATAGTCTTCTATAAGACTGTTGTTTGTATTTCTGTGATGTTGTTTGTGATCTCTCCTCTTTCATTCATGATTTTATCTATTTGGGTTCTCTTTCTCTCTCTCTCTCTCTCTCTCTCTCTCTCTCTCAAGAACTCTAGCTAGGGTTTTATCAATTTTGTTTGTTCTTTCAAAAACCCAGATTTTAAGTTTCATTGATCTGTTCTACTGTTTTGCTGTTGTTATTGTTGTCGTTGTTGTTACTTCTGCATTGTTTATTTCTCTAATCTTCATAATTTCTCATGCTGGCTTTAGGCTTTATGTGCTGCTCCTTTTCTAGCACCTTTAGGTGTGTTAGTTTGTGTATTTGGGACCTTTCATGCTTCTTAAGATAGTCCTGAACTGCAATGTACTTTCCTTTTAGGTCTGCCTTTGCTGCATCCCAAAGGGTTTGGACTGTTGTGTTTTCAATTTCATTTGCTTCCATGTATTTTTTAATTCCTTCTTTAATTTCCTATTAACCCATTCATTCTTTAGTAGGATATTCTTTAACCTCAAAATATTTGAGGGCTTTCCAATTTTTTCTCATGGTTAATATCAAATGTCATAGCGTGATCTGAAAATATGCATGGTATGATCCCAGTCTTTTCTGTCTCTTGAGGACTGATTTGTGATCCAGTATAAGATCTCTTCTGGAAAATGTTCCATGTGCCCCTTAGAAGAATGTGCTGCTGCTTTGGGCTAAAATGTTCTGAATATATCTGTTAAGTCCATTTGGTCCAGTGTGTCATTCAAAGCCATTGTTTACTCATTACTCTTGTTCAACATAGTACTGGAAGCCCTAGACTCAGCAATCAGAGAATAAAAAGAGAGATAAAGGGCATACAAATTGGCAAGGAAGAAATCAAACATTTACTCTTTGCAAATGACATGATACTCTACATGGAAAACCCAAAAGACCACCAAAAATCTCCTGGAACTCATATATAAATTCAGGAATTCACAGAATATAAAATCAATGTACAGAAGTCAGTTGTATATCTATACACCAATAATGAAGTAGCAGAAAGAGAAATCAAGAAACTGATCCCATTTATAATTGCACCAAAGCCATAATACCTATGAATAAACCTAACCAAAGAGGTAAAAGTTCTATATGCTGAAAATTATAGAAAGCATATGAACGAAATTGAAGAAGACACAAAGAAATGGAAAAACATTCCATGCTCATGGATTGGAAGAAAAAATATTGTTAAAATGTCATTACTACCCAAAGCAATCTACACATTCAATGTAATCCCATCAAAATAACACCAGCATTCTTTACAGAGCTAGAACAAAAATTCTAAAATTTGTGCGGAACCAGAAAAGACCCTGACTAGTCAAAGTAATGTTCAAAACCAAAACCAAAAACAAAGATGGAGGCATCACAATCTGGACTTCAAGCTGTATTACAAAGCTGTAATCATCAAGACAGTATGATATAGTAACAAAAACAGACACATAGATCAATGGAACAGATTAGGGAACCCAGAAATGGACCCACAGTTGGATGGCCAACTAATCTTTGACAAAGCAGGAATGAATATTCATTGAAAAAAAGACAGGCTCTTCAGCAAATAGTGTTGGGAAAACTGGACAGCAACATGCAGAAGAATGAAACTGAATCACTTTCTTACACCATACACAAAAATGAATTCAAAATTGATGAGAGACCTAAATACGAGATGGGAAACCATTAAAATTCTGGAGGAGAAAGAAGGAGCAACCTCTTTGACATCGGCTGCAGTAATTTCTTACTAGACATGTCTCCAGAGGCAAGAGAAATAAAAACAAAAATGAGCTATGGGACCTCAAGATAAAAAATCTTCTTCACAGTGAAGGAAACAGTCAACAAAACTAAAAGGCAACTGGTGGAATGGGAGAAGATATTTGCAAGTGACATATGGGATAAAGGGTTAATATCCAAAAATCTATAAAGAACTGATCAAACTCAATCCCCCCAGAAACAATACAGTGAAGAAATGGGCAGAAGACATGAATAGACACTTTTCCAAAGAAGACATCCAGATGGTTAGCAGACACATAAAATGATGCTCAACATCACTCATCATCAGAGAAATACAAATCAAACTCAAAATGAGATACCACCTCACACCTGCCAGAATCGCTAAAAGTAATAATTCAGGAACAACAGATGTTAGTGAGGACGCAGAGAAAGGGGAACACTTTTGCACTGTTTGTGTGAATGCAAAATGGTGCCATTTTGGAAAACAGTATAGAGGTTTCTCAAATAATTAAAAATAGAATCATCCTATCACCCAGCAACTGCACTACTAGGTATATATCCAAGGGATACAGATGTGTTGTTTTGAAGGGGCATATGCACCTCAGTGTTTATAGCAGCACTATCAATAATAGCCAATTTATGGAAGGAGCTCAAATGTCTGTCAACTGATGAATAGATAAATAGGTTGTGTGTACATGCGTGTGTGTGTGCATGTGTGTGTATGTGTGTGTGTGTGATGCAATACTACTTGACAACCAGAAAGAATTAGACCTTGCCATTTGCAATAATGTGGATGGAGCTAGAGTATATTATGCTAAGCAAATAAGTCAGGGAGAGAAAGACATGATTTCATTCATGTGGAATGTAAGAAATGAAGCAGATGAACATAGGGGAAGGGAAGGAAAAATAAGACGAAAACAGAGAGGGAGGCAATAGAGAACAAACTGAGGGTTGTGGAGGGTAGATGGGTGGGGAGATGGGTTGAATGGGTGATGGCCACTAAAGAGGGCACTTTTAGGGATGAGCACTGGGGGTCCCTATGTAACAGATGAATCACTGGGTTCTATTCCTGAAACCAAGATTAAATTGTATGCTAATTAACTTGAGTATAAATAGGTAAATAAATAAATAAGTAATAAATAAGATTAAAAAGAATCCTTGGCTAAAGCTAACAGGCAATTTAAAAGACATAACAAACTCTAAAGTCATTCTCCTAGTAATTCCTCCTCCCAAAATTAAGTTGTATTAGACTTTAACTCAAAACATTACACAAATATCCATGGGCTCATACTTATATAAATGATTGAATAAAAATAATTGAAGAAATAGATTAATATCGTTGTTCAGTTAAATTCCAATTATTTTATGTAGAGACTCCATCCTCAAATAGGTGGAACATAACTGGGCTGTGCTTAGTGACTTCCTTCCAAAGAGTACTGTATGGTAAAGGGGATGAAAAGATGAACTTTATAGTGGAAAAACCTGTTAAACACTACTCTTAACTGGGTGTTGAAGGTCAACAGGATCAATGATAAATCATGTTGGTAGAATGTTCCCTTGATATGATATGATGAAAATAGCACCTTACCTCTGTGGTCTTTCTCCCTTAAAAGTGTAACCCTGATCTAATCATGAGAAAAAACCAACCAGCAAAACTCACATGAGGGATAATCTATAAAATATTTGACCAGTATGCCTTAAAACTCTCAAGGTCATCAAAAACAAGAATAGCCTGGGAAATTATCATAGCCATGAAGAGTTTAAGGAATTTTGACAATAAAATTAACGTAATATCCTGGATGGGGTACTTTAACAAAAAGTAGACATTAGTAAAAATTAGGAAATATGAATAAATTGTGGACATTTACTTAATAATGTATCAATAGTGACCCTTTAATTGTGACAGATATACCATACTAATGTAAGATATTAATAATAGGCACACTGTGTAGGGAGTATATGGGAACTCTGTACTCTCTTCTCAACTTTCAATCTAAAAATATTCTAAGAGAGGGGCGCCAGGGTGGCTTAGTCGGTTAAGCGTCCGACTTTCGCTTAGGTCACGATCTCGCGGTTCGTGGGTTCGAGCCCCGCGTCGGGCTCTGTGCTGACTGCCAGCTCAGAGCCTGGAGCCTGTTTCAGTCTGTGACTCCCTCTCTCTCTGACCCTCCCCTGCTCACACTGTCTCTCTCTCTCTCCTAGAAATAAGTAAAACATTAAAAAAAAATTAAAAAAAAATAAAAATATTCTAAGAGAAAAATATTATCTAAAGCAATTGGAGTGTATTTATTTGTAAAAAATACTTTAAGAAAATCAAACGTTTAAAAATTTTTCATATAACTGTGGGTAGCTCAGGCATGATTCCCTTTGCAAGGTATAGGAATTATGTACTCTTTGAAAGAATATATCATATAGACTAGAGTCTTAGAAAAATTATATTTGTATATTTGCCCATGGTACTATGAAAAATATTTGTAAGAATAAATATATTTTCGGATTGCTGAAATTTGGCTGTTTCCATGGTTTGTCTATGCATTACCTATGTTTATTGATCTTTTAATGACCTATGTTCAAAGTTACAAGAAGATTATGATCACAGTTTTGGCTAGGTGAAAGAAACGCTGCTGTTTGGTAAAATAGAAATGAAATTTTTATTTTTAAAATACTAAGTCTATTTTATTCCCACTCCTCTTTACAAGGAGCTTTAAAAAATAATTTGAGGTTCTGTAGTCATAAGAATGAGATTAAGAACATTTATCACATAGTTTCATCAGACTTACCTGTAATTCTTAGGTCTTAGGTAATTCTTTTACAGGAACAGATGGCTCTTAACATCTAAAACAATGAGTTAGGATTTGAAATATTTGAAATGTTAGTAATCTGTTAACGCTATAGTTGTGTTAACACTTACCTGCTTTTAATATTAAAAAAAAATCACTTAAATTTCGTATGTGAGTCCTAATATAACAAGTAATATTGTGAACCCCAGTTTCACATAATGAGAAGTTCTCTTTAACCAATGATGACATTATGTTAATTTTTAGGGTATTATTATAATGCTATAAAAAAAAGTTTCCAAAATCTAATTTTAGGTAGGTATAATAGCACAGAAACTGGATCTTTATTCACAGACTGAGTTTAAACTACTTTTATTATGTTCAATGAAATGTGTTTATTATGCAGTGTTGTTTCTTACCTTCAAGAAGCTTATTGTGGAAAAAGGGAGCCATTTAAAAGAGCCCCGCAAAACCATCTCTGACAGATATCTGATAAGGGAAACACTGGATCACAAGGAAGCATGTAAGAAGGATCCTTAATCTAGGTTAAGATAGGAATTGAGACAGGATTTGGTTCCTAGGGAATGCAATGCCTGAGCCCAGTCTAAAAGAACAATTATGATTTGGGTAGGAATTAGTAAATTGATTTTTACAGATAGAACATATATAAAAAACACTGAGACAGGACAGAACACTTCTTAGCAAAAATTCATTGTGCTTCAGGGCAATTGTTAGAAGCCAAAAAGACAAGTGACAGGCAAATTTAATCAAGTCAGTAAACATGTACAAGTAATTTGTGGACACTCATTTCATATTCATTATTAGTGTAATGCCAACAGGTATTTTTGTAATTTCATAATATTATGAAATATTGTTAAATATTTGTGCCATTTAAAAAATTTAAAAAATTTTTTAAAAATTTAAATTTAAAAAATTGTGCCATTGTTAAAATAAGACATATTAATAACTTCAATATAATGGCTAATTTGGATGTATTTAAAAATTTTTAATGTTTATTATTTATTTATGAGAGAAAGAGAGAGAGAACAAGCAGGGGAGAGGCAGAGAGAGAGGGAGACATGGAATCCAAATCAGGCTCCAGGTTCTGAGCTGTCAGCGCAAAAACAGGCTCAAACTCACAAACTATGAGATCATGAACTGAGCCAAAGTTGGACCCTTAACCAAATGAGCCACTCAGGTGCCCCATAGATATAATCTTTTAATTCAATAATAATTAACATATGATTTTAGTTTCAGATATACAGTATACTGATTCAATAATTATATACATTACTCAAGTACTCATCATAAGTGTGCTCTTAATCTCCTTCACCTATTCTACCTGTCCCCTCCCCTCCCCCGCCACCACACCTTCTCTCTAGTAACCATTATTGTGTTCTGTATATTTAAGAGTCTGTTTTGTTTGTTTTGTCTCTTTTTTCTTTGTTACTTTGTTTTGTTTCTTAAATTCAACATATAAGTGAAACTATATGGTATTTGTCTTTCTCTGACTGACTTCATTTACTTAGAACCATACCCTCTAGATCCATCCATGGATGCATCCATGGATGCATGAAATGCAAGATTTCATTTTGTTTTATGACTGAGTAATATTCATTGTGTGGGAGTGTAAGTTTGTGCATGTGTATGTGTGACATCTTCTTTATCCATTCTTCTGTGGATGGGCAGCTGTTTATTTGAGTATAGTTGACAAATGTTACATTAGTTTCAGGTGTATAGCATAGTGATTCAACGACCTTATACCTTATGCCATGCTCAGCACAGGAGTGGCAACCATCTGTCACCATGCAATGCTATTATAATGCCATTGACTGTATTCCCTATCCTGTACCTTTTGTTCTTGTGGCTTATTCATAACATAGTTGGGGGTGGATGGATGGGCAAAATGAATGGAGTATGAAATACAGGTGTCCAGTTATGAGTGTAATTTCTTAATACATGTCATTGGTCATAATATTTGGAACCTAGATTTCTTGTTGTGAGGAGGGGAGGGAGGAAAGAATAATCTAGTTTCTTTATCTCACTAGAGGATTCCAGTGAGTGAATGGAATTGAGGGACAATCCCTAATGCTCTGTAATCTGTAGATAGAAAGTACAGTTTACTTGAATTGCAGTTTTCCTTTAGTGAAAAGTTTGCTAAACTGTACACAACTGCTGATTTGGTTTATGAAACCTATTAGGACTGTCATGTATTAATTTTTCTGCCAGAAGTACTAAGATAATATTTTTCAAAGCATAGCTGGTATATTTATATAACAATGGACTTGAGCATACTTATTTTTATTTTTACATGTTTTAGGGAAAATCTGGTTGAAGATAGACTCTTTCACTTCTCCTTACCTTTCTAACCAAGTTTAGTTTTCTCTGAACAAAAACCTGTAATGGTCAGATAGTATAGTAAAACTTTAGATTTTGTGTACCTAAGATTTTTGAGTGCCTACTACATCCAAAGATTTTCCTAGGTACTACTGAGGTAGCAAACAACCTCAGCTTCCTTCAAGTCGGTTGCATTCTAGGAATTTTTAGCTCAAATGTGTAGAGCTTTATATATTCCCACTAAAACAACTGCATAAAAGTATCAGACAATGATATGATTATACTTAATAGTGAAAAGCCAAATGTTATGTATATCATGAATACTGAGATCTAATGCAGCCTCTTTCAAACAAAGAGCAACATAGGTGGGAGTCAGATTGTTTGTCATATGCTCTATGGAAATTTCTGTGCTAAATTACATCTCAGAAAGCCTATGAAATAATCTTCTTAAATATGAAATATGTGCTAATTATAAATAGCCACAATATTTCTATTAACACAATTTTTTATTAAAGTTAAAGAGAGTTCCATTTTTGTCCAGTTTATAGAATCTAGGGTGCTAATGTATGTAGTTTGCTAAATACTCTGAAATTCACCTAACCTTATATGCTACCCTATAGGATAATTAAATTCTCAGGCTTTTTATAGGTTTGTTATATTTTAAGGATAATGAATATATAAGTTAATCCTTTTCATAGTAGAAAGAACCTCAAGAAAAACATATTCCACAGAGAGATTCATTTCACAAATTTATTATTTACTAGGGTATCAAATCACAGGAAAGTATAGTTTTAGATGTTAGTTGGGAATGGCTTCAGGTAGGGAGCTGAGAGCCAATTAAGGAAACATATTTGGAACTTCATTTACGTATGTCTGAACTCCCTCCCACCCCAGCACTCTACAATTTTTATTACTTGCACCTCATCATTATATAATTTGATCTAAAACTAAATAACTAATTTTATTTATGTTTGATTCTCTTGTTGTAAGTGGAAAGATAGGGATTTATATTCTATATGATTTTATTTCCTTAAATAATGCTGGATATTTCACCATTACCATCACTTAACTCTGGCAGTGCCCCCAATATTAACATGATGAGCGCATGAAACAAATGTTCAAGGAAGTTTAATGCTTTCACAACAGGAAGGCCATATGGGAACAGGGTGATTTTTACAAAAGAGCAAACTGACCTGACCAGGTGGCCAATTAACAGAGAGTATTTATTAAACAATACTCTTTAACAGTTTCATAAAATCCAAGCCAATACTGGAACACAGCCATCTTCATGGGTACCTGGGATTCAATTCAGATAATTTAGACAATTTTATTTCTGCCTACATCAGAAATGTGATTAAACACTGTTGACATTTATCTGTTCACTACTTTGGATTCTTTGCCGGACTGACTCTGAAAAATATGAATTGTTTGATTCAGTTTCAGCCATAATGTCAGGGTTTGGAGACAATATAATTTATGGTGTAAAAAAGATGCTTTCTTATCCTAGAGTAAAACCTAGTGATACTTAACTGATAATGGGGGAAAAATCATAAAGATACCTAGACGGCCAAGGCATTAAAAGCAAGAATGTAGGGTATCATATTATCATCAGTATAATTAGGATAGAGAACTATATAATGCATGTAACATTTTCTAAGCTTATTTTCATTCAACATTCATAAGAATGAGTACTAATATAGTACAATAGTATATTCACTGAAAATACTAAGGAAATAAAATATTGTATTAAGTTAAATAAGATTACAACTCACTAAAGGAGACTCAGCAATAAAACAAGTAATTAGAATTCATTTTGATAATGCACAAGGCACAGTTCTCATGTCATCTTTAATGGAAAATAACTCAGATTCAACTATAGAGGAAGATGTCAAGGAATGATGCTAGGAAGTGCTGCTTAATCTGAACATTAAAGAACAAGAATTAGATGTTTAGAGTATTGATAGTATACCATTCCAATTAATGGTAGTCAGAATAGATAAAATTGCACAGATGTGGAAAAATGTGACTTTTGGGGGTGGGAACTTATTTGGGGGTAATTAGTCTGGAGATGAGGCTGAACAGGTAATTGGAAACAGATCAGTCAACTTATTCTCATCTACTTCTTTCTTCATCCATAAAATAGAGATAACTGCTTGTGCTAGTCAAGACTCTGACAAACGGAACAAATAGGGTGTGTGTGTGTGTGTGTGTGTGTGTGTGTGTATGTGTGTGTGTGTGTGTTTGTTTCTGGGACCTTAGTAGTCCTGTGTGAATTGGGTTGTAATAGTCTTTACTTACAAGTCATGGTAAAACTAAGGTATCCTAAGTGATCTCCCTGTAATCCAGGCATAGTTTTCCTTACCTCTATTGCAGAGTAGAAATCCAATTTCCTCTGGGGAGCCAGGATCAATCAATCCAGCAAGAACTGTAACTCCTTTCTTTGCCTATTGATTCAGAGGAATGGGGTGCCTAAAATGGCTGGTCAGTAGTCTTAACTTCCTGTTCATGAAATCACTGTTGTGTTTCCTGATGGAAGCATTCCTCCCTTTGGAACTAAGACCTCTCGGCCAGCAGTGCATAAAGTCATGATAATGAGAAGCAACAGTTTTGCTAGTGGGTCACTTGCAGTATAGTGAGGGGGTGCCACTTCCATTTCTATCCCTTGATTCCTGGACCTGTGAATCCTGGCTATAGGAGGAAGAGTACCATATATTGAATGCTGGTTCACAGCATTTACAGCTTCCTGGAGAATCTTGCTCCAATTCTGTAAACTATTGTTACAAACTGACTTGATAACTAAGTCTTCAAAGGGCCATTTTGCCATTCTGTCAAACCAGATGCTTCAGAATGGTGGGGAATATGATTAGGACCAGTGAATTCCAGGAGCATGGGCCCACTGCTGTACTTTCTTTGTTGTTAAGTGAGCTCCTTGTTCAGAAGCAATGCTGTGTGGAATACCATGACAGCAGATAAGACACTCTGTGAGTACACAGATGGTAGTTTGGGCAGATGCTTTGTGTACAGAGAAATCAAATCTGTATGCAAAATATCTATTCTAGTAAGGAAAAAAAAAAACCACTTCCATGATAGATAGTACAATTAACTTGCCACCAGGTAACTACCTGATTAGCCCTGGGGAAGGGCACCATATTGCAGACTCAGTGTTAGTCTCTGCTTTTATATTGGGCTCAGACCTAGCTGTAGCCAGGTCAGCATTGCTGAGTGGAAGTCCATGTGCTAAGCCAATAGGTTACCTCTATTCCTGTTGCATTTTGTTAATAGTAGAATATAGCAGCAAAAGTATCTTATTTTAAAACATTTTGTGTGTTTGTTTATTATTTATTTAGAGCATGAGCAAGATAGGAGCAGAGAGAGAGCAAAAGAGAGAATCCCAAGTGCAGAACCTGACATGGGTCTTGATCTCATGAACCGTGAGATAATGAACTGAGGTGAAATCAAGAGTAGGATGGTTAACTGACTGAGCCACCCAAGTGTTCCAAAAGTGTCTTAGTTTAATTATTCCATATGGGAAAGAAATGTTTGTCAATTTAATGAAGAACTTTATCACCACTTGCAATATTATGAGCTATGCTAATGCCCAGATTTATTTTTCATGATATATTCATTAAATAATATTTGGAAATATTTTTCTCATTTGTATAAATCTCACCTTGGTTTATGATGAAAGGGTTAATGTCTTGACTCAAAGTAGTGTATTCAGAATCAGTTAATAAATAAGATTATTGGGGCACCTGGGTGGCTCAGTCAGTTAAGCATCTGACTTTGCCTCAGGGCATGATCTCACAGTTCGTAAGTTTGAGCCCCGAGTTGGACTCTGTGCTGACAGCTTGGAGCCTAGAGCCTGCTTTGGATTCTATGTCTCCCTCAGTCTACATCCCTCCCCCTCATGGTTTGTCTCTCTCTGTCTCTCAAAAATAAACAAACATTTTTAAATTAAAAAAGTTTATAAAATGTTTAGAAAATTCTCAGAAAAAAAAAGTACCAACAAACAAATACCAGCATATTTTGCTTTTTTGCAATAGTGAAACATGAGTGGCATATTTATTATAGATTAAGCATAGGCATCAACAGTACTGTTTTTGTTGTGTCAAATAAATCTTGATGTATAAATAACAGGGTTATTCCATCTATCAAGGACTGATATTCTTTCCGGTTTGTAATTATTAGAATGAAAAGCATTGATAACTTAGTAATCATTTTTCTTTTTTTTAACATTTATTTTTCTGTTCATTATATCAAGAAGAACAATTAATAGGTCCTGTTCTTCTTCAATAATTGTGATTTTCTTGCTTCACTACAGTTTTAAAGCTAACAAACCAAAGATACCTTCAACAAGAAAAAAAGAAGGTAAAATATTTTCAGATTTTCTAGATAGAGATTTCATTTAATTTGAAGGTCTTTCAGGAAGTCACATATATTAAACCTATAATGTTTCACTATTGAATGTTTTAAATTCAAAATAAAAATTAAAAATGAAATGATCTAGTTATCTGGGATAGTAAATATCCATGGTATTCTCAGTGCAGAAACCAGGGTATATTAGACACAATTGTTTCTGTGGCTGTGTTGAGATGATAAAGAATAATGGGTGGTGATGCCATGTTCTAATGACAGAGAAGTTTAGATTCTGACATGATTCAGGACCAATATGATTCTGTTTGCTTGTTCTATTGTGTTTCAACCAAGAGAAAAATCTCTTTTCCTATTTTATTTTTTATATGATTGACTTGCCCTGGTTTTATTTAGAACAGCTATTAAATGGCAGGTATTCTTGGTTCTTAGCTACATTAGGGAATTAAATAAAAAAATGACTTTCCTTTGTGAGGCTTACATACTAACAAGGAAACATAAAGAAAAATAAATATTAAAAATAAATAAATTGTATAAGCCATTAGAAAACTGAAGTTCTCTGGGGAAAGTAGAACAGGCTAAGAAGAGTTAGCTTCTTCCAGGGAGGAGGGTGATTTGAGGAGACCTAGTTGAGAAGGTGGCATTTGATTGACAGCCTACATTTGCAGCAAAGTGCACAGTGAAAATTCTTTATGGTGATTTAACACATGACCTTAGGCGTAATCAGGCTTATCCCTTCTCTGTAAGTAAAAAGTAATTTATAATCTTATAAATAATTTCTTCTTAAGCAGAGTGGGTTTCATAATACCTCTTTAAAATGTATTTTTTCCTCTTCAGCATTTTTAAGTATTAAAATGTAGTTTCAAATATATATTATAGAGAATTATTTCTCTATAATTTGAAAATTATTTCTATTTTTTTGGAGGAAAATTGATTATATTGATAGAGTGAGTATTATGGGAAAGCTATAATATTTTAGTAAACTTCCAACATCATGAAACTTCCTCAGTGGTTGAGTCAAGAGCATACCAATGATAACAGATTATTTATTTGGTTGCTTGCTTTTATGATTATTTTTGGTTTTTGTTAAGTAAAATTTTCTATAAATGATACATACTTAAAATGAATCTCTTGTCACTGCATTTCTGCTAATTACAATTTTCAGGTTTCATTTGAAATAAATGCTAAAATGTGCTTTGCAAAGATTAATTTATTTTTAATGAGACTTTGAGAAATGCTAATGGCTTTTAATCCTTGAGCAAAATGATGGCTCAGGCTAGCAAATTGAATAAAGTAAGCAAAGTATTTCCTCTTAAATCTGAACTATTTAGTTTGAATTGTTTGATTAAATAAATATGTTCCTATACTCCTATTTTTTATGCTATATTTATGTGGTCTTAAAAATAATTTATATCAGGTATTTCCATGGATAATCCAAGTGTAAGTGAGCACTGATAACCAAAATAAATTGTAAACGTGAATTGGAAAATAGAGTAGAGAAGAATTTATTCATTATTCTTTTGTAATTAGGCACAATAGGAGTCAAAGATGAGCCATATGAATGTGAGGAGAAGAGGAAAGTAGAACGTATTTTAGGTACATGTTGCATCTCTGCAAAAGTACTTAGGAAAATAACATGGTGCTTTCAGGACATATCAGTAGTTTCCTATGCAGAAAATAGGATTCCAAAGGGAGAACATTAAAAAGAGAAGTTGAAAGATCAAATAGAAACTCTATAATGATTGTTATAAGAAAATATAGATAGATCTATCATCTCTACCCATCTATCATCTATCATTGACAGACTTTAAAGGCTATTTGACTATTTGTTTTAGTAATTTTTCAAGTTTTATTAGAAGTAATTGACATGCATCACTGTATAAGTTTAAAGCATACAGCATGATGGCTGGCTTTACACATATTGTGAAATGATTACCAGAATAGATTTAGTTAATAGCCATTGTTTTATGTACATACAACAAAAAGAAATTTCCTCTTGTTATGAGAACTCAGGATCTACTCTCTTAATGACCTTTCTGTATATCACACAGCAGTGTTAACTATAGTCATCATGTTGGGTATTACATCCCTAGTATTTATTTATCTTGTAGCTGAAAGTTTATATCTTTTGAACACCCTTCTCCAATTTCTCCCTCATCCAACCTCCCACCTCTGGTAAACATACATCTGATCTTTTCTGAGTTTGGTGTTTTTTTCTTTTTGATTCCACATATAAGTAGGACCATGCAGTGTTTGTCTGACTTATTTCTCTTAGCATATTGCCTTCAAGATCCATTCGTGTTGTTTTAAATGGTAGGATTTCCTTATTTTTTTATGACATCCCATTGCATATGTATACCACAATTTTATTTATCAGTGGATATTTGGGTTATTTACTTATCTTGGCTATTGGGAATAATGCTGCAATGAACATGAGGATACAGGTATCCTTTCAAGTTGGTGTTTTTGTTTTCTTTGAATATATTCCCATAAGTGGAATTGCTGGATTATATGGTAGTTCTATTTTTAATTTTTGGAGGAACTCCCATACTGGTTTCCATAATGGCTGAACCAATTTACAGTCCTACCAACAGTGCACAAATTTTTTCCTTTTCTCCACGTTCTCGCCAGCATTTGTACTGACTTTTTAAAATATTTATTTATTTGCATTTATTTATTTTTGAGGGAGAGAGAGAGCACAACAGAATACTGGGAGGATGGGGAGCAAAGGAGACACAGAACCCCAAGCAAGCTTCATGCTGTCATGGGTTTATTTCTGGGTTCTCAATTCTGTTTCATTGGTCTATTTGTTTTTATATCTGTACCATATTCTTAATTTTAATAGCTTTATATGATAACTTAAAATCAGTATGTATGTTGCCTCCTGCCTTGTTCTTAGGATTTCTCTGGCTTTTCAGGATCTTTTGTGTTTCTATATAAATTTTAGGACTTTTCCCCCAATTGAAAAAATGCCATTGGAATGTTAATAGGAATTGCACTGAATTTATATATGACTTTTGGTAATATTGACATTTTAAAAATATTAAATCTTTTAATCTATGAACAAAGGATTCCTTTCCATTTATTTTTTCTTCTTTGCATTCTTTTGTTAATATCTTATAGTTCTTAGAATAAAGATCTTTCATCTTCCTGATAAATTTATTCCTAAGCATTTTATTGTTTTTGATGTCTTTGTGAATGAGATTGATTTCTTTCTCTTTCTTTTCTTTCCTTTTCTTTTCTTTTCTTTTTTCTTTCTTTCTTTCTTTCTTTTTTTTTTTTTAGAAAATTTGTTAGGGTATAGAAATGCTACTGAATTTTGTATGTTACTTTAGTATTCTGCAATTTTACTGAATTCATTAATTATAACAATCTTTTTGAGTCTTTAGGATTTTCTATATATCAAATCATATCATCTACAAACTATGGCAATTTTACTTCTTCCTTTCCAATTCTGATACCTTTTATTTCTTTTCTTGACTGATTATCCTAGCTAGGAATTCCAGTACTGTATTGAATAGGAGTGGTAAGAGTGGGAACCCTTGTGTTGTTCGTGATCTTTTACCACTGAGTATGATTTTAGCTGTCAGCTTGTTATAGATGGCCTTTGTTATGTTGAATGTGTTCTTTGTATATCTAACTTGTTAACAATTTTTATCACGAATGAATGTTGAATTTTGTTGAATGCTTTTTCTGTACCTATTAAGATGATTATATGATTTTAAAATTTTATTCTATTCATTTTATTCTATTCAAATTAATCTATCACATTGATTTGTGTAATTTGAACCATCTTTGGGTCTCAAAGATAAATACCATTTGTTCATGGTGAATGATCCTTTTAATGTGCTGCTGAATTCAATTTGCTAGTATTTTGTTGAGAATTTTTATATCTGTATTCATCAAGGATATTGGCTAGTGGTTTTATCTGGCTTTGTTACCAGGATAATGCTTGCCTTATAAGTGAGTTTGGGAGTGTCTGCTTCTCTTTCATTTTGGAGAACATTTTGAGAAGGACTGATGTTAATTCTTTTTTAAATGTTTGCTAAAATTCACCAGTGTCCTAGGCTTTGTTTGGTTAGGAGATTTTTGATTACATATTCAATTTCCTTCATAACCATTGGTCTATCAAGATTTTCTTTTCTTTTCTTTCTTTTTTTTTTTTTTGGTTTGTTTTAGTCTTGTTGTATGTTTCTAAGAATTTTTCTATTTTCCTTCTCTTTTCCCAGTTTGTTGGCATATAGTTGTTCATAGTAGCCTCTTATTTGAATTTCTATGGTATCAGATATAATGTCTCCTTTTTCATTTATAATTTTGGCCCTGTTTGTTGCTTGGTTAGTAGAGCTAACGAACTGTAGATTTTGTTGATCTTTTCAAAGAACTAATTCTTAGTTTGGTTAATTTTTTCTATTGTTTTTCTGTTTTCTATATTCTGTTCTCTCTATTGCTTCTACTCTAATCTTTATTATATCCTTTCTTCTGCTAATCTTGGACTCAGTTCTTTCTTTCTTTTTTCTTTTCTTTCTTTTTTTGTCTTTTCTTTCTCTCTCTCTCTTTCTTTCTTTCTCGCTCTCACTCTGTCTCTCTGTCTTTTTTTACGTCCTTAAGGTATAGAGTTAGGTTGTTTATTTGAGATCTTTCTTGCTTTTCCATGTAGACATATATTGCTATGAAGTTCCACTTAGAACAATTTTTTCTGCAACCCATAAGCTCTGGTATGTTGTGTTTCCATTTTCATGTGACTCATGAAACTTTTTATTTTCCCTTTAATTTTTTTTATCTATTGATTGCTCAGGAGAGTGTTTTTTAATTTCCATGTGTTTGTAAATTTTTCAATTTTCCTTTTGTTGTTGGTTTCTAATTTAATGCTGTTATGGACAGAGAAAATACTTTCAGTCTTCTCAAATTGGTAAGACTTGTTTTGTGGCCTAACATTTGGTCTACATGCTTGAGAAGATTGTGTGTTCTGTTATTATTGAATAGAATGTTCTGTATATGTCTATTAGATCCATTTGGTTTATAATGTTATTCAAATCTACTGTTTCCTTATTGATTCTCTGTCTGGATGACCTATCCAATGTTGACAGTGCGGTATTAAAGTCCCTAACTAGTATTATATTGCTGTTTATTTCTCCTATTAGCCCTGTTCCTTTTTGCTTTATATACTTAGGCGCTACAGTGTTGGGTACATAATTATTTATACTTACTGTATCTTCTTGATGGATTATTGGTCCATTTGATATATATGATGAGCTTCTTTGTTTCTTTTGTCATTTTTACTTTAAAATTTATTTTGTCTGACATAAGTAAAGCTTTATCTGCTTGTTCGTTTGTTTATGTATTTAGATTGCCATTTGCTTGAAATGTCTTTTTCTATTCCTTCACTCTCAATCTATTTGTGTCTTTAAACCTAGTGAGTGAGTTTCTTCTAGGCAGATATTGTTGGATATTGTGTTTTTTTTTTTAAATCTATTCAACCATTTTATGTCTTTTGATTGTAGAGTTTATTCTGTTTATCTTTAAAGTAATTACTAATAGGTAAGAACTTATTGCCATTTTGTTAATTGTTTCTGGTTATTTTGTAAATCTGTTGTTCTTTGTTTCCTATCTTGTTTTTGTGTGTATTTTGGTGTCTTTTGGCATCAGTGTATTTTGACTTCTTTATTGTGTTCTTTTGTGTAAACACTACTATGATGCTTACTTTAAATATCTTAAACTTTTTAACATTCTTTTTTAAATTGATAACAATATAACTTCAATGGAATTTTTATTCTTCACCCTTCTACTTCTGCTTCCCCCACATTTTCAGCTATTGCTGTCAATTTACAAGTTTTTATATTGTGTAACTAATAACAGATTATTGTACTTATGGTTATTTTTGCTGTGTTGACTTGTTTTTAATTTTTAAACTAGAGTTTTGAGTTAAGCACCATTATTACCATATTGTGCCTTCTAACTATGACTATATATTTACCATTACCAGTGATATGTCTGCTACCTTTTTGTGTTTTTATGATGTTAATCAGTGTTCTTTTACCTGCATTCAGAGGTGTCTATTTACCACTTCTTATAAGGAGGTCTACTTAACAAACTTTCTCAGCTTTGTCCTTCTCCCTCTATTTCTGAAGTGCAGCTTTGCTACATATAGAATTATTGGTCAACAGTTTTCATCAGTATTTTGAATACATTTTCCCATTCTCTCCTACACTGAAAAGTTTCTGTTGAGAAATCTGCCAAAAATCTTATGGGGGTTTTCTGGTATGTAACTTCTCACTTTCTTCCTGCTGCTCTTAGAATTCTTCCTTTGTCTTTGAATTTTGATTATTTATGATGTGTCTCTGTGTAGCTCTATTTGGTTTAACCTATTTTAGGTCCTTTAGGCCTCATGGATCTGGATGTCCATTTCTTTCAAAGTTTGGGATATTTTCAGCCATTAGTTATTTAAATAAATATTCTGTACTTTTCTCCTTCATTCTTCTCCTTCTAGAATTCCCATAATGTGATTTTTTTTCTTCTGTGTCCCATAAATCCTGTAGGCTTTTCTTCTTCTTTTTTCTTTTTTGCTCTTCTGATAGTAATTTTCAGTGTCCTATTTTCCATGGTTCTGATTCTTCCCTATGATTGAATCTACTTTCGAAACGCTGTTTACTTCTTCAGTTTAGTTATTTTATTTTTCAACCCATGTTTATGTTTGTTTTTGATTGTTGTCAAACTTATTTTTTTGTTCATGCATTATTTTCCAAATTCTGTTTAGTTATCTCTTGTGTTCTTGTAGTTCACTAAACTTCCCTAAGAGTATTATTCTGAATTCCTTGTTTGGCAGTAACTGGAGATTGATTAGTTTCCTTTGTTGTCATATTTGCCTGATTATTCATGATCCTTGATTTCTTACATTTCTTACATTCTTACATTTTTTACATTTCTTACAGTGAACATTTGAGTAATGGGGCTCCTTTTTTAAGGTTTACTTTAGCATTGTTCTTCATCAGTTATCTCCATTTGGATTTCTGCATGTACCTGGTGGTAAATGCCTTTGCACAAGTAGGGCCTTCTGTTGTGGTCTGCTTTTGGGTAAGTAACTGTTCAAGCTCTGAGAATGGGGACAAGGGTGGATGTGTCACAATTTGAAAACAATTGGCTTGGTTCTCTATGCAAGTGAAGCTGTAGAATGGGTTCCATTGTTGCCTAAATGGTTAGGACTGGGTACTATATGCAATAGATGGGACTATGAATTAGCTTCCCTGATCTGATAGGGCAGCAGGCTAGGGTCTTATGCCTGTATAGCTCATTTTTGGGGATCCTGAATTAGGCCTGACTGTGCATTGAATTCCCTGGTCAGGTGAGGCTGCTGGCTTTCCTCTGCAGACATGAAGACATGAGCTGTGCTCTCTATTCAAGGGCTACTATATGTAGGGCTATTGGATGGACACACAGCTTCCTGTGTGTTCTGGTTAGGTTCCCTGGTCTGACAGTCTGAAGGCTGCATTTGGTGATGAGCAGGGCTACAAATTAGATTTTTTTGTCCAGGTGCAGTAGGAAATGTAGCTCTAAAACTGAAAGCTCTTTGTTTACTTAACTCAAGCTAGCATGCATCCAAATTTCTGGCCAAACAGGACCACCAGCCTTGCTTTGCAAGCTATTGGCTTTGTCTGCCCTTCTCTTGGTTCATGTATCCTTGGGCTGCACAGCTTCTAGGGTTGTCACTAGCCCTTCTTGTCAGATGGGACTAGAAGGTACTCCACTGTGGTTGGGTTGTGACTCAGCATCTTGCCTGGGCATGGGTAATCTGGCCTCAAGGGCTGGCAAAACTCATTTGAGGAACCTGAATCAGTTAAACCTGCACCTCACCGAATTTCATAGAGTACGCCACCAACTTTGTTCTTCACGTGAGCAAACCCGGGTCTGCCAAAATCTGTGTGCTTCTCTACTTATTCATGACAGTCAGATTCCAAGTGGCTGGGACCTAAATATCCTCCTGCAATCCCTGTGGTGTGAGGTCAGACTAGAGGCTCCCTGAGAAAGACCCCCACCTCTAGGGGAGGCTGGCTATCCTCTTTGAATTTCCTTTTGCCACTGGAGAAACCAGAATAAGACTTCTTCATGGGTTGCTGCCACTGTCGTGGTCAGGGTCATGGGTCACAATGTGGTCGAGGTACAGCCACTTTTCTTCCCCTTGGAATAAAATCTCCCTTGGTCTCTGTATTGCAGGGGGTTACTTCAGTCTCACTTCTGTGTTCTAGGATTCTCTCAATGTTGTCTTGTTTTTGAATAGATGTTAGTTCTTCCTGTGAGAGGGTATGAAGTTAGGAATGACATATTACCATCTTGGTGACATCAGTCCCCCCAGTTTTTTTTTTTTATTGGCTTTTAAATTGAATTTGTAATAACTATCAGTAAGTCTATTATCCTGTCTTTTAGAAAATGAACTTGTAAAGTTTTGATTCCAACATAAAGGTAAAATAATTCATGAAATTATCTAAATCAGTTTTTTGAAGCATCAGATGAAATATTTAAATAACTTTCACCATTTATTAATTTATGAAGTTTTCTCTTTTGGCAAAACCATTCTGTTTCTCATCCACTCTTAATACTCAACTCACAGAATACTTCATTTCTGTTACATGGGATCCTCAGATGTACAATAGGAGACTTTCCCCACAACAAGTAATTCTGCCACACCGGATGAGTGTCCTACAGTTTAACTCAACCCTGACCCTATCAACCTGGAGATAGCATCAGATCCCACAGCTTAAGAGCTCAGTCCCACCAGAGGCAACCCCCCCACTCCAACCAGTTCATATGCAGTCACCAGTTAAGGTCGTAACCTGTGCTTCTGACTTATAAGCTACAAATGGGAGGTTTCTAAAACTCAGTTTCTCAGTTTCAGTTGTTTACTAGAGCAGCTCACAGAATTTGGAAAACATTTTACTTACTAGATTATCAACTTACCATAAAATGCTACTAATCAGGAATAGCCAGATGGAAGAAATGGATAAGGCAAAGTTGGGGAAAAGGTGTAGAGCTTCTATGATCTGGAACATCACCTCCCTGGCACCTCCCTGTGTTCACCAGTGAGGAGACTCTCTGAAACCCTTCGGTTAGGGTTTTAATGGAGGCCTCATTACATAAACATGATTGGTCAAATCATTGACTGTTGGTGATTAATTTAACCTCCAGACCTTCTTCCCTCTCTGGAAGATGGGGGTAGGTAGGGATGAAAAATCCAAGCCTTTAATTATCTGTTTGATTTCTCTGGCAACCACCTTCCCATTTTTAGGGCTTTCTAGAAGCCACCTTATTAAGATAAATTCAGGTGTGGTTGAAAGGGGCTTGCTATGATTAACAAAAGATTCTCCTTTCACCTTTATTGCTCTGGAACTGTTTTAGGAGCTGCAGATAAAAATCAAATACTATAACAAAAGATATTCCTACTATTCTTATCATTTAGGAAATCACAATGGTTTTAGGAGTTCTGACCGGGATTTGGGCATAGAGAACAAATATATATTTCTTATTGTCACAATCTGGTTCCCTTGCTCTTAGAATATAACTACCATGATTTGGGAAATAGTAAGTTAAAGGAACGATGGCCCATGATGGAGAGCCCCAACTGAAATCCCAGGTAACTTCTGGAATCAGCTTGCTAGCAATGGAAGAATGCCATCTTGAAAGCTGAGAGTCCCCAGTCAGTTTGCCCCAGCTGATGTCATATGGAGCAAAGATAAACTGACCATACGAAACCTTGCACAAATTGCAGATTTTTGAGCAAAATAAATGCCTGTTAATGTTTTAAGCCATTAAGTTTGGCAGCGGTAGGTTACACAGTAATAAGTGTTAAACTGAGATAATGCATGACAGAGAAATGAAAGTCCTAGCTTGTCCAGACCTATGCTCACAGGCATAATAATTATGCATTATTAGTTTTTGGAGGGAAAACTGATTGCATGTTTACAGTAAATAATGTAATTTTTACAATGTATTTTTCATAAATTTTTTGAAGAAAAAACTGCTTCATGTGTTGTTGTATGTAGATATTTTGTTAAGGTAGATCTAAACTGATCATTAGCATCAAGGTTCTGAGTCTCAGAGAGAGCAAAATAGTTAGGTATAACCTTTATTGATCTCTAGGGATTTGTATTGTATTTAATGGAAATGTATATTTATAACTATATTATTTTATTGAACATATGAGTAGGACTATCCACATAGGAGACTTATTAATGATAATTTAATTTTCATACATTTGCTTAAATTTTTTATGTCTCCCTTTAATGTTTGAAAATATTTGCATTCTGTATATTTGAAAACTCAAAATAACATAAATTCATCATTATATGATAAATACAATGTAGGAGTTCACTTTCTAGAGATATAGTGCTACACATTCTAGTTCTGATTAGGTTTGGTGTCAGTGCGTGAAAACGAGAATATTCTAAACTGGGGTATTTATGGGGTATGCATTTCTACTTATTTGAATGCTGACTTGCTGATTTCATGTTGGATAAGTTTTTGGTTATATCTAGTCTAGTATTAAGTAACATTAATGTATTTAAAATGATAGCCATGATTCTTTGAATAACACAATATACGTTTACTTTCTCTCAAGCCTTGCCTGAGACAATATTTGTGAAAGAGGAACAACTTTTTGATTAGTTTACTTCCTCTGTAATTATATAATTTTAAAACGGGAATGCCAGTGTACATCAAAACCTTCAGCAATGAAGATATACATATCCTATCTTCTGATTTTGTGACAATATGAAAAGTTGCATGTCTTCATCTTTCTTTAAAATTCAGTGAAATGTGTCCACGAAACTTCAAATGTGTCTCATTTTCTGTGAACAATTTGTTTTGGTTCATTTCTTTTTGCAATTACGTCAACATTTAATAAAATACAGATTATGAAGAAGTACTCAAAATGGTAATTTTCAAAAAGATTGTGTCTATGAGGTGGAACAAACACTAAAGGTAATAAGATGGATTCTAATGAATTCTTCAAGATATATGATAAAGAATAAGTCATTTAATGTGTTCCCTTTATATAAATTAAATTCTATTCCTAATGAATGTCTTTTTGGACTATTTTGCTAACATTTATTAATTATTTTAGATGTTTATCAATATATTATTAAGTGGAATGAAAGGTTTTATTACAAAGAGATGACAGCAAGTAATTTTCCAAGAAAAATGTTCTTAGTAAAATAATTAATGGAAGAAATCGGGACCATCAATGTTTTTTGAGAAGACAATGATTCATTTGGATAACTTGATTCATGGTAGTTAAATAGACCTCTTTTTCTGAGAAGTCAGATGTATTCTTGGTATGCTATTTTAATTTGGTTATTTTATTTCCTAAGTTGAAATGCAGTAATTCAAAATTTACTTACCTTTATTATTTCTTTTAGTGTTTAGAATAATAGTAAATCACATCAACTCTCTTATGGATGTCTATAAGCCCTTACTTATAATTACTAGGCAATTCTGAAATAGTATGTACTATACTTGATGATAAAACTATTAGGAAGTAGAAAATATTGAAGAATTAGAGAAGCCCAACTCTTCTATTTGTTGAGTAGGCTCTGTCTATCCTCTTGGATTATGTAAACAGTGGAGCACTCATTTATTTCCTATAAATTTATTTTATATTCCCATAAACATATCCTACTCTAAAAAGTAAGTTTAAGTTAAAGTAATCCAATAGTCAAATTTTAACCTCTATATATCAAATTAAACAATCATAATCAATTTCAAATATGCACAATTTGTAACATTTTCTTAAGGTTTTTCCAACTAAATTTTTGTGGTCTGAGTCACATCAGCTTGAAGAAATGGGATTATCGTCAATAAAAAATGAAGCAATAGATAAACTGCAACAAAGTTCTAGGCTATCCTAGTTGCTGTCTTGGTCATCATTATTATTTTTTTAAATGTTTGTTAATTTTGTGAGAGAAAGAGAAAGAGCGAATGAGCACACTCTAGAGAGTAAGAGGCAGAGAGAAAGAGGCAAGCGTGGGGGGAGGGAGAGAGAATCTCAGCTAGGCTTCATGCTGTCAACACAGAAACCTGACATCAGGCTTAAACTCTTGACCCGTGAGATCATGACGTGGGCCAAAATCAAGTTGGGGTGCTTAACCAACTAAGCCATCCAGGTGCTCCAATTGTTCAGTATTTCTCTGATCAGGAAGAATATGAGAAGCAGATGGTTATGAAGGTTGAAATAAACCCCTATTCCCAGAATATGCACGAGATCTAATATTATTACAGTGAAAGACTCTCTCTGTCTTTCATTTCCCGTGTGTACTTACCTCATGTCATTTTTTCTTCATTCTGTAAAATATATTTTCTCTTTCTGTAGAATATTTTTCTATTTTTCCATGGCTGTAATAATGATCCCAGTTTTATGTGTATCGGCCTGTTATTTGCTATCCAAATTTCTGGGGATGAGGTAGAGTAATTAATTAGCCTGCTTTTTTTCTAGTCTTCTATAAGATAGAGACTATGCTTATTCCAAAATTGTCTAGAAGTCTGAACTGGCTCCTGACCATGGTGTAAAGATAGATTGAGCTAGATAGTAGTTTATGTACTGCTATTGAAATTCAAAATTCTCCTGCTGACAAGCAGGATCAGCTTGTTTGCATTACTTAGGGATGAGTAGATGAAAGTTTATACTTTGTTTAAATGGTTACACAGTGTTATTTGACTGGGTGGCCTGTAGAGCATAAAGGACTCCTATGAAAAATTTTCTCTGAGTTCTGAAACGAAAATTTCTGTAGTTCATTATCATGAGGTGTAATTCATTCTATACGACTAAGAAAGGTCCAAGGAAACTTCACCTAGAGTTGCTTGCCTGCATCTTTTTTCTTTCCTGTTATACTATATATTCTACATTTATTATAGTCTTATGTGAGTCCTTTCAATAATGTAAATTATGTTACTGTTGTAGATTCAAACACCCATTACAATAAACTGTTGTCAGATTATAATGTTATATAAAAATAAAGAACATGAGTGAACTTACTATTAACATACTGTCAGAGTAGAAAAAAATGAGCACTTTTCTTAAAGATGGGAGAAAGCTTAGAGGGATCAAATTAGACATCTACAAGATGGAATAATATGAAGCTCCAGGCTCTTGTTATTTGAAATATCAAATAAATAACCACAGACTGACAAGAATAACTTTATTGGACCTTTGGAAAGTAGTAAAAGAGTATGTAGCAACCCAGGTAACACCTAATCAAATAAAATTCACATTCAAAATTGTAGGACATTTTGTGATGTTTTTACTTGCTCTTACCTCATCCCCTTCCTAGTGTGGTGTGGTGTGGTGTGGTTGGGAAGAAGTAGTCTAATTCCTAGTTCCTTCCCTTGGCATGGATAAACCAGAGCAGAAATATTTTGGAACATTCCGGCTTGTTTGTAGGCTGCCTGAAGGACTAGTATCTGTCTTGCCTGCCTTGGAGTTGAGATAGAAATAGCAGCCTTGTTTGGACTTTAGAAGCCACAGAAGGCAGTGGTAGGCACACTGGTGTGTATATGTGAGACCCACAGATGCCTGAGGGCAAGGATTATGGGCAAAGGAGTACAATAGGATTTTAAGCCTTGAGGAGACCAATATGATGAAATACAGTTATCAAAATTTACATCATTAAGCTATATTTTAAAGAAAATCTGAAGCCTCTAATGCATGCATTAGAGAAAAAGGAAAAAGCTAAAATGAAATAAGGTTCTCAAAAAAAAAATTCAATACAATGAAAGGAGAAATTACAAAATCAAGAACAAACATTAATAATATAAAAAAATAATATAATACCAAAAAAGAGTTAAAAAGTTGTTTCTTTAAAAATGCATAAAATTACTTGAACAAAGAAAATTGATAAAATAAAAAGAAGGAACATGCAATAGGACAAAAAGGGAATATCTTCAGAAATTAAAATGCCTATAAATTGATAAGTAAATTTATATTAGTACATTTGAAAATTTAGATGAAATGGGTATTTTTAGGTAAATGCTGTTAGAATGAAAAACAAAATCTGAAGAAAGAAAATGAACATTGGAGATATTCAGGAATTGAATACATTGTTATTATTTTTTAAATTTTTTAATTTTATTTTAATCTAGGTTCAATGCCCAAGTGGGACTTGAACTCCCAGCCGTGAGATTAAGAATTGCATGCTGTACCAACTGAGCCAGCCAAGTGCCCCAAAATTGAATACATTATTACAAACCTTCCCAACAAGGAAATTTTAGGCCCAAATATCATCAGTGACCCATTTCAAATATTTAAGGAATAAATAATGCCAGCACTGAATATGACATGAGAAAATACTGCCTAACTTGTTAAATTTTAGAAGGCCAATATAACAAAACCTAAATGAGATATAAAAAATGGGTGAAAAGTTAAATGCCACCTTCAGTTCTGAATATAAACGTAAGGATTCTGAACAAAAAACATCAAATCAAATCTGGCAGTGTGTACCAAGTATAACTACATGCACACACACATACACACACACACAGAGCTACATGCAAAGCAAAAAATAATATTCTAGAAGTTACAAAAGGAGAATATTTTAAGGAAAAGGGGTCTGGAAAATTTTGTTTTCTTGAAGTTACTGGATAACACTAAAATTTAAAACTTCTGTTCATTAAAAAAATGATTAAGTGAATGAAAATGAAGTTATTTATAAGCTATAGAACAGGCAATAGGCCTTTTACTTGAATATTTTAAGGATCTATACAATATAATAAGAAACAAAAATACAAAGGAAAAGTGTGCAATAAATATAAAAAGGTGCTTCACAAAATAACAAATGTCTAATAAAATATGGAAGTTTAATCTCATTAGTAATGAGATTAAATGGGTATGTTCATTATAATCATTATGATATACAATAAAAATCTATCAAAATGGATAAAATTAAATATACTACAGCTCCTTGTCACATTGAAAATATAAAGAAATGGGGATCTTTTCATACTCCTGGTAGTAAATTTTCATAGACACTTTGATAAGTGGTATTATCTGTTGATGTTGAGCATATAAATTCTCTGTGACACAATTGCACTCCTATCTATATACCCAATATAAATCCATGTTGATGTGTACAGAGGTCTTACACAAAAATATTCATGGCCACATTATTCATAATAATCATATTAGTTTACTAGGGCTGTCATAACAAATACCACAAGCTGGATGGTTTAAACGGCAGAAATTATTGTATCCCAGTTCTGAAAGTTAAAAGACCATTATCAAGGGATTGGCAGTGTTGCATCCTTCTGAGAGCTATGAGAAAGAATCTTTTTTATGTCTCTTACCTAGTTTATTGTGGTTTTCTGGCAAACTTTTGCAAGTTTTAGCTTGTACAGTCATCACCCAAATTGCTGCCTTCATCTTTACATTCTGTGTGTGTGTGTGTGTGTGTCCACATTTCTGTTTTTTTTAGACACCACTTATATTGGATAGGAACCATCTAAATGACTGTATTTTAACTTGATTACTTCTACAAAGACCTTCTCTCCAATGAGATCATTTTTTGAGATACTAGGGATTAGGACTTCAACATATGAATGGGGTAGGGGGAGGCAGTGGACAGTTCAACCCATAAGTCCTAAAGCAGAAACATTCCAAATGTCCAACAATATTAGGATGATGAATAAATTGTGGAATATCATACAGTGGAATAACAGGAATAATAAACAACAATTAAAACTGATAAAATAATACTCTGTGTAGCAATTATATGTCATAAACATATTAAAAGAAGACACAAAAATATATATACTTAATAAATATTGCAATGTAAGTTTCCAAAAATCAGAGGAAGTTAAAATATAGTCTTAGAGGGGCACCTGGGTGGCTCAGTCAATTGAACATCTGACTTTGTCTCAGGTCATGATTTCATGGCTTGTGAGTTCGAGCCCTTTGTCAGGCTCTGTGCTGAAAGTTCAGAGCCTGGAGCCTGCTTTGGATTCTGTGTCTCCCTCTCTCTCTGCCCGTACCTCGCTCATGCATTCTCTCTCTCTCTCTCTCTCTCTTTCTCAGGAATAAATAAAGGATTAAAAAATTAAATTAAATTGAAAACATAGTTTTAGAAATCAGCATAGCAAGTAATCTTGGAATGTGGCTACAGATGGTGATTGATAAGAATAGGAGGCAGCCTCTGGGCCCTTAGTGTTTTACTAATTGCTAGTTTGACAGTCATATGGATATTTGCTTGTGGTAATTAGTTGAGTTATATATTAACATCATATGTATGTGTGTTGCGCTTCATTAAGCATTAATGAAGAACTATCTTGATAGGTGGATAGATAAGTAGATAATATGTATATATTTTATATGGTTATAGGTCATAGGTCAAGAAATATATATATGTATATACATATATATGTATATATTTATATATACACCAAACTGTTATATTTATTATTTTAAGAGAATAGATTTGGAGAAGTGAAATAAAGACATACTATTAACTTCTGTTCTCTCTTCATGTCCTTTAACTTGCTATAACAAACATGCTTACTGGGGCACCTGGGTGGTTCAGTCGGTTGGGCGTCCGACTTCGGCTCAGGTCATGATCTCGCGGTTCATGGGTTCGAGCCCCACATCGGGTTCTGTGCTGGCAGCTCAGAACCGGGAGTCTGTTTCAGATTCTGTCTCCCTCTCTGCCCCCTCCCCAGCTCATGTTCTGTCTCTCTCTGTCTCAAAAATAAACTATAAAAAATTAAAAAAAAAAAAACATGCTTACCTTCAAATTTAAAAAAATTAGAAAATGTTACAGAAAGAAAGCAATATGACAAATAATGCATTAAGAAGAGGTCAGTGGCTTTTAAGGTCACATTTTGAAGACAGGAAAATCTTTGAGAATTTGCCTTGATTCCATCAAGTTCTGGCACCATATATCTGGAACTCACAAACACTGTATTAGATATGCATGCATTCTCTTGCCAGAGATAAATAGTAATGAAAACACTGAAGAGCTTAAGTGTTCCTTAAGTATTGGACTCTCATTAACATAAACATGAAATAGAAACATTTTAAAATGATATACTAAAAAAATAAAACTTAAAATAAGTCTTTTGATAGTTTAAGAAAAAGAGCTAAAACATGTTCCAGTCATTGTAAATTGCAGTTCACATTCCTCAGATAATTATGAGTTTATTGGAAATGATCTATCCATGTGAAATCTCTCCAGTAATTCTAAATATTTAAGAAGAACCTACACTTAAGTTTTGAAGTGACAGGACTGCTTCAAATCTATTATACTTTTCAATTATAATGGTACATATTCATATGTATAGATTATTGCTAGATTATTTTGCTATGTATTTAGTATCATCCAAACGTAAGAAGACATTTTGTAAATAATAGAAAGTTGAAAAGAAGAGACTCTTGTGCTATTTCCTTTTCTTATCTACTTCATGCTTTAAGAATTCATGTTTTTTTTTTTAAGTTTTTATTTAAGTTCCAGTTAGTTAACTAAAACACAGTGTAGTATTAGTTTCAAGTGTACACTGTAGTGATTCAACACTTCTATACAACACCCGGTGCTCATCACAAGCATACTCCTTAATCCTCATCACATATTTCACCCATCCTACCACCCACCTCCCCTCTGGTAGCTCAGTTTGTTCTCTATAGTTAAGAGTCTGTTTCTTGGGTTGCCGCTCTCTCTTGGTTTCTAACCTTTGCTTGTTTGTTTTATTTCTAAAATCCACATGTGAGTGAAATCATATGGTATTGGTCTTTTTCTGACTGACAGATTTTCTTAGCATAATACTCTCTAGCTCCATCCATGTTGTTGCAAATGACAAGATTTCATTCTATTTTATGGCTCAGTAAGATTATATTGTATATATATACACCACCTCTTGTTTATCCATTCATCTGTGGATGGACACTTGGGCTGTTTCCATAATTTAGCTGTTGTAGGTAATGCTGCTATAAACATTGGGGTACATGTATCCATTTGAATGAATATTTTTTATTCTTTGGGTAAATACCTAGTAGTGTAATTGTAAGATCATAGGATAACTATTTTTAACTTTTTAAGCAATCTCCATACTGTTCTCCAGAGTGGTTGCAACTGTTTGCATTCCCACCAATGGTATAAGAGAATTTCTCTTTCTCCACATCCTCACCAACATCTGTTGTTTCTTGTGTTTAGTCTAGAATTCATGTTTTTGACTCTTTGATTTGATTTGTGTTCATAGGTTTGTTATAAAGAGGAAGAAATGAGATAGATTTACTGAGAAAAATGATAGCACTTTCTTTGAGCTTAGTTAAGATGCATTAGCCAGAGAGGCCAAGGCCTAGGATTCCTGAAGTGGATGAAGAACAAGAGGACTTACACAGAGAAAGCACACTAAAATATTTCCTGTGTTGAGAGTGCTAACCAGAGGCATCATTTCCCTGACTTTTTAACCAAATACGGAGACTCTTGCCCTCTTTCTCTTGCTTTTTTGCAGCTTGTTTTCACTCAGTAGTGCTATTATGAGTATAAGCTAGTTGTACATATTAACAAATAATTTACTAATTATTCTGATGTACTCAGAAACTTGAAGGGGGTTAAGTAATTTAGGTGGTAGCTATGGTTTTAACTAAATGAACAATATATTTTTTCCCTACAAGCAACATTTGCTTCTTTTGTCATTAAGAATGCATTAAAATGGAAATAAAATAGTATCTGCCTTTGATGTTAAGACTCCTCATAAGTTTAAAAAATTAATTATAAAAACTTTAGGTAAATGTGTATTAAAACTTTTTTTTTATATATTTTTGAGAGAGAGTGAGACAGAGCATGAGTGGGGAAAGAGGCAGAGAGAGAGGGAGACACAGAATCCAAATTAGGTTCCAGGCTCAAGTTATCAGCACAGAGCCTGACACAGGGCTTGAACTGACGAACCATGAGATATGACCTGAACCAAAGTCGAATGCGTAACTGCTTGAGCCACCCAGGCATCCCAGTCCATGTGTATTTTTAAATAAACATTGTACTGGGGTGCCAGAGTGGCTCAGTCGGTTAAGCATCCGACTTCTACTCGGTCATGATCTCACGGTTCTTGGGTTAGAGCCAGGGCTCTGTGTTGACAGCCAGCTCATAGCCTGGAGCCTGTTTCAGATTCTGTGTCTCCCTCTCTCTCTGACCCTTCCCTGCTCACGCTGTCTCACTCTGTCTCTTTCAGAAATAAAGAAAATATTAAAAATAAATAAATAAATAAACAGTTCTGGGTGATAGACTATGAATATGAATAATACATAAAACCCTGGTACTGAATTGAAAGCAAACTTGACTCACTCTAATATGTGATGTTTGCTTTAACCAGGCTATCCACAAAATACTATGAAAGAACAAGGAAAAGTAGTTAATTCCTTGAACAAGAGCAAGGAAAAAGTGAAGAAAAAAAGAGAAGGCTTTACAAGGATAACACATGAATTGAGATGTGGGTCCTCTATATTTTTCGATAGAAATATATTTTGTGTAGAAAACAAATATAATCATCTACATGAAACCATGAGACCAAAATATAGCAAGTGTTTGAACTTGCTGGAGGTTGAATAGAAAAGGGCTGATTCAGAAATATCTGTATGCAACATTAGCTTTGGCCTGAACATAAATGACATTTATTCTATAAATAATTAAAGATAATTCATTTTATAATTATTAAGAGAAAAATATAATCAGATGCATATTTTTTAAATATTAGTAGCCTTTAATAGATTAACTGTAGAGAGAAAGGGGCTAGAAACATATAGAATTATTTGGTGGCTTTTATAGATGTCAAAGCAAACAATAATGAAATTCTGAAGTGAATTATAGAAGCAGGACCAAAAGGATCGGATAACTCAGAGAAGCACTCATAATGAGACATAAACTTTAATATTTATATTATTAATATAATTAATTAATATTATTAAATTAATTAATATAATTAAAAATATATAATTATATATAATACAATTAAAATATAATTAATAATTAATAGGACATAAACTTTAATATTTGAGTAATAAAGAAGAGAGTATTGCTTTAAAATAATTCTCAGATTTCTAGCATTATGTTTCTCTTACAGGAATCATCAAATAAAGCAAGTTTGAGGAGTAATTATTGAACTTAGAGGTCAGTAAGAGACAGTAAAGGAAGCTATCGAAATAGGATTTGCTATATCAGTGTATAGAAGGCAATTTAAACCATGTGATTGAATTGAGTTAACCTAAACTGCAACTTATATTCATAAAAGGAAGAGGAGAAAGTAACAACTTGATACTAAAAATAAGAAAAGGCCAATGATGGATCTCAGTATAAAAACAATATTCTCAGAAAAAAGTTGTTTTTTGATGGCTCCTCAGTGTTAAATCTCTCAGATATAGCCAAGAGATTTTACAACAGAACAGTCAGGTTTCATAAGAAAGATAATTCCTAATCCTTATACACTAATTATACAAAAATGTAGGGAATTGAAGGACATAGAAGGAAAGAAATTGAAGGACATTCTTTGAAACAATTTATTAATAGACTTTTGCCTTAAGAATAGGACATCCAACTATATTCTTGATGCTTTATCAAAAATTTATTAATGAAATATACTGTATACATTTCTTAGTTTTTTGCATTTAAATTTGAATTGCTAAAGATTAATATTAACTAATTCAATGATATATAATTTATACATAATCTTTGATTTAGAGAAAAATAATAAGAGAGAAGAGTAGGCAGATGTGAGATAAATCTGAGTTTGATTGGTGCAAGAAAAGTCACTGAAATCTCAGCTATATATAATCATCAGAAAGAGTCAGGGTTCAAAAAGTTATTTCTCTGTGCAGAGGCACATATACAGGATATATTTAGTGGTATCTGAATATCAGCTTATTCAGACAAGCTCAGGTGTGTTCAGGGTGGTATGGCCATAGACTGAATATCAGCTTATTCAATAAGGATGTTTAAGATTACAAAAGTTATTCAATTTAATGCTTCTGAGTCCTCAGGTGAATCAGAAATTTTATTTAAGTTAATGGCAATTTATTATCTACAAAATGTCTAAAATTTTTCTCTGAAGGGTAGATGAAATTTACTTTCAAGAGATGTTGAAAAAATATACTCTGAACTATCAAGACCTAGCTCTGAGGTGGATATTTGTTCCATAAAGCCGTCATTCAAAAATAAATTTAAGTAAATTATTTCCCCATGGCAATTCTTGAATGTGAAAAAGAAACTCTTGACACTTATTTCTTTAGATCTTGTTAATATGAGAACTATTTTCTAATGATATAAATAGGAAGTCTTTACTTTTAATAAAAGGCAAATTTTAGGCAAAATACCTTGTGTTTTAAAGTGTTGACATTCTTAGTTGTTCAAGTCATAGTAAAAGGTAAATATGGTGAAGTAAAATGCCAAAAAAAAAAAATCAATTGGATGCAGTTATCAAGTATGTAGGAGGGGCACCTGGGTGGCTGTCGGTTAAGCATCCAACTTCGGCTCAGGTCGTGATCTCACCGTTCATGGGTTTGAGCCCCACATTGGGCTCTGTGCTGACTGCCAGCTCAGAGCCTGGAGCCTGTTTCAGATTCTGTATCTTCCTCTTTCTCTGACCCTCCCCTGCTCACGCTGTCTCTCTCTTTCTCTCTCAGAAATAAATAAAACATTAAAAAACAAATAAAAGTATGCAGGAAAAAATAACTGCCACAGAAAAAACTTTGGTATAACTTTCACAATAATACTGGACATTACTATTTTCCTGTATTGCCTTTAAATATCAAAATGATATGATTAGCAAAGCAAAAAATGTTAAAATTATCTGAAAGTTTACTGTTTTTAAAAAAATATTTAAATGTTTTATAAAAGCATAGAACTAATTATCATAACTTCAAAATTCATATTAACTTAGTCAAACTAGATAAGCATTTATCCCAAATAGAAAATTGAGTTGTCAATCTTACTACATATAATTTTTAAAAAAAACAAAATTTTGTTGCATGAAAAGAAAAAAAATGCTACTCCTTATGGTTCAGTTTCTCTCCAAACTTTGAAACTCTGGAGAAAGAGTGATGATTCATACCAATGTGCTTTATTTATCTTAGAGAAACACATGGCCATAAAATATTACTGACAGATAAATACATACTATGTACATTAGTCTCTTGAGTGAGTCTATTATAAGCATTAAACTTTCTGTGAACTTGACTTTGTATACTTTCTGTAGAATTCTCACTCTCATAATACCTTTTCAAGATGAAAACTACAGCATCATTGCAAATAACATCTGTTCACAAGGATTCAATGACCTTAGTTCAGATGTCACAGCTTTCCAGGTGACTTCTTCAATAAAATTCCAATTTGTAAACAGTCACATAAAATCTAAAAAACAAAATAAAAAGTGGTGGTATTCTAATGTTAAACTTCCAACAGAAATTAAACGTATTATTTAAAACCTAGAGAAGCAGAAGAATGTTCTAGTATACCATAACCAAACTATATTTTCCTAAAGTAAATACTATTCAATTAGTAAATTTAGGAAACCTTTATTTTTAGGCTATTGTTTTAGAGAAAGAAATCTTGTGAAAACTTAGAGAAAGAAAATAACGTGTTATCTAAATTTTTTTTACCATAATGAGTACCCTTTCAAATTAGCAGAGTAACTTTTGATAATGTTGATTCTAAATAATCATTCATTTTTTAAGGATCATATATTAATACACAATCAGTTGTGTATTTTTTAATGTTTTTTTCATGCTTTGTAATCATTTACAAATTGTAGTGCAGATGATGATAATGGTTTATCTGACTGAAGAAATAAAGAGTATGTGGTCATCATAGTCCCTAAGACATGACTGCATTTGCTCTTTTCTCCATCACTGTCACATTTTTTGCCACCACTGTCCTTATTCATTTGCACTAAGGGCATTATCACCTCTTTGTGAAAGGCATTTCACACACTAAGGAAAGAAAAACACATTATTTTCAAACTTCCTTCCCTTCCCCACCCTTCATATTATTTTCTGTTTAAAATTCTCTTTGTACATATCTTCACCTGAGGAGATCTTGTCCTGTCTGCAGGGATTATTCCATTCACTGATCATAAACAATGCTGCCTAAAATATATTTTTGAAATATATTCTTCATATTAGTGAATATCTGATAATATAACACAATGAAAAACCCAAAAGACAATTTCTGCATGAAGGCTGTGATCAGAGATAAGACAGGTTTTGAGCATTAGAGGTATTTAGTGTATTACACAGGCATTTGTCTATATAGTAGAGATTGTGACCACAGCCTCTGGGGGTAGAAAGTTTATCAGAGATCTCATTTCAATGAGGCAGGTCAGATGGGACAATGACTTTAGGGTAGGGGACCATTGTATCAGGACTACAGTTCTCTCCTTGCAAAAATGGCATGAAAAATAAAAGAAAGGAATAATTCTGGAATAGCAAAGTAAGGGCCTTCAAAAATTCAGTTTTCAGTAAAAGCCATATAAACAATGACAGTACTTTCCAAATCAACTCTTTCAGAACTCTTATATTAACCAAAAGCTTGCAAAAAATTCCAAGAAGTGTCTCATCAAAAACAATTACTGAGTTTTGGTAAGAATAGCAAGCTTCGTGGCCTATTAGCTTGCACCTCTCCCTTACATCTTCCAAAGCCTGCAGGAGCCTTGAAAAATAACAGCTTTGGGTGTCATGGGTAGCTCAGTCAGTTAAGTGTCCAACTTTGACTCAGGTCATGATCTCACAGTTTGTGAGTGTGAGCCCCATGTTAGGCTCCTTGCTGACAGTTCAGAGCCTGGAGCCTGCTTCATACTTCTGTCTCTGTCTCTCTCTACTCCTCCCCCACTCACACTTTGTCTCTCTCTCTCTCAAAATATAAATAAACATTAAGAAAAAAAAAAGAAAAAAAACCCAACAGCACTGCAACAACTTAATGAAAGACATCCCATGTTTATTTATTGGATGTCACCATTTGGCTAAAATGGAAATGCTCCTCAATTTGATGTACAGATAACACAATCTCTGCAAAGATCCCAGCTGCTTTTTTGTAGAAATTGACAAGCTGATGTCAGATTCGTAATGGAAGGCAAGGCACACAGGGTAGCCAAAACAATCTTGAAAAGAAGGAAAGTTGAAAATCAGGAAAGTTTCCTGATTTCAAAACTTAGTACAAACTACAGTAGTCATAACAATGTGTGACTGGTTTCAGGATAGTCCTAATGATCAGGTGAATAAAATTGAGAGCCCAGAAATAAATCCTTGCATTTATGGTCAATTGATAGGCAACAAGGGTGCTAAAATAACAAATAATGCAGGAATACTTGCATATTCATATGCAAAATATTTAAGTTCCCTTTTCTCACATTATTGCTATGTGAATTATATCTTGATAAAGTTAACATAACAAAAAAGCAAAAATGCTGGGCAGATCTGAGAATATTGACACAGGAGGAAAGAAAGGGAATAATAAAACACACACACACACATACCTTCTCTGGGTAGTAATGACCACTGATGCATTCCTTCTCTAGGATTTGTACTTTTCCTGGGTGCACATAGACTACAGGGACCAAAGACTCTCAAAAACTGAACTTGGTTTTTGAGACGAGCATTTCTTTTTTTTTTTTTTTTTTAATGTTTTATTTATTTCTAGGGGAGAGAGAGAGAGAGAGAGAGACAGCGTGAGCAGGGGAGGGTCAGAGAGAGAGGGAGCAGACTCTGAAACAGGCTCCAGGCTCTGAGCTGGCAGTCAGCACAGAGCCCGATGCAGGGATTGAACCCACGATCCGTGATATCATGACCTAAGCGAAAGTCGGACGCTTAACCAACTAAGCCACCCAGGCGCCCCTGAGACGAGCATTTCTAAGCCCCCAGTCCTTAACGTAAATGCAAATCCTCTTAAGAGGAGAGCACATTCATCCATGGTTTCAGGGTCTTGCTACACGTAACTTTACAAGTATAAGGTCCAGCAATCCCTCTCCATCTCCCTCTCAAATAAATAACATTAATTTTTTTTTAAATGGTTAATAGATAATATGTTTGAACATGACTTATATTAAAAAGTTGTAATAATCTTAGGTGAAGTTAAAAATGAAACAAAAATATCTAAAATACAAATAAATTTTGGGTAAAGTTATTACTGGAAGAAATAAATGGATAAATGGAAGTTACTGTTTAAAGGCTTTATATATTCAAGGAATATGTGTGTGTGAGGTGTGTATATTTAAAGTATACTTTTTTCCCAGGCATAAAGAAGGTTTAGAATAAATGGACCAAATAATTGACGATGACCAAGTCTCAACAAATTTCAAAGGAATGCAATCTATTTTGTTTATTTTTTATCACATGGAACTAAAGTAGAAATCTAATCCAAAAGGGAACTCTAAATGTGCATATTTTTGTATATTAAAAGTATTAGGCCAGTGAAGAAGTTGTAATTGAAATGGGAATTTTTCATTTGAATGATATAAAACCTGCTATGTATCAAAACATTATGGCTGCAGTGAAAGCAATAATTAGTTTGACATTTATGACTTGCAGTAAATGTATTGAAAAAGAAAAAGGCCTGAAAAATCAATTAATCATCCAGCTCATGGCTTGTGTTGCCATTCTCAAAGTGTGGCATCTCAAGATCCCTTTAGACTCTAAAATTAGTCTTCTCTCCAGTTACCAGTTATTCAAAAAGCAGTTCACACTATCATAGAGATTTGACCTAATATATAGGGTGTTGTAATGGGTTGAACGGTAGCCTCCAAAAAGATCTTTTCACATCCTAATCCCTGTAACCTGTGGCTCTGATCTTATCTGAAAAAGAGTCTTTGCAAATATAATTAAGTTAGAGATCTCCAGATGGCATCATTTTACACTATCCTGGATGGGTCCTAAATCTACTAGCAAAAATCCTTATAAAAGACACAGAGGAGAGACGGGACAGCAGAAGAAAAGGTCATGTGAAGACTGAGACACAGGTAGAGTTATACAGCCACAGCCAAAGGGAATGGCTGCATCTGCCAGAAGCTACAAGAGCAGGAAATGTTTTCCACTAGAGTCTTTGGAAATCAAAGTACTAACACTTTGATTTTGTACTATTTTCCATGAGAACTGTGAGAGAATAGATTCCTGTTGTGTTAAGGCACCAAGTTTCTGGTAATTTGTAACAAGTCTGTAGTCCTGGGAAGCTAATACAAGTCTTAAAGGCATTTTGGAATAGCAATCCTGTCTTTCGGTAATGATGTAATTGAGACATATAACTTCATTGGGTGGCATCTAAAGGGTTGGAGTCTAGATCCGTATAATCAATTTTGACGTCCTTTGCCAGCTACCCTCTGGAGGTTGAACATCTAAAATAGGATGAATGAATTGAGAGATATTTAAAGAGCTAATAGGACACCAATCAAATTGCTTTAACTTGTAGTTAATGGTCTTCTATATCTAGGTTGCTCTGTATCCAGAGTGAAAGGTGTAATCTGCCGTTCCTTGTTTAAGTGACAGGTGTTTATATTTGTTGTTATTTTCAGAAAATCTAAAGACTAGACTCCAGGGGCGCCCGGGTGGCTTAGTCAGTTAAGTGTCTGACTTTCGCTCAGGTCATGATCTCTCGGTTCGTGGGTTCGAGCCCCGCGTCAGGCTCTGTGCTGACTGCCAGCTCAGAGCCTGGAGCCTGTTTCAGAGTCTGTGACTCTCTCTCTCTGACCCTCCCCTGCTCATGCTGTCTCTCTCTCTCTCTCTCTCCTAGAAATAAATAAAATATTTAAAAAAATTTAAAAAAAATAAAGACTGGACTCTGAGCCAGAGAGTAATTCACGTATCAGAATTAAGAGCCAAACTAATATTGCCTTTGTCAGGAGGAGTTAATGGAGAAGATCCGTATTGTTGGAGAGAAAGTACTGATTGCAAATGAATAGTCCTATATTATACCCACATGTGTACAGTTTTCCTCCTACATCTCTGCCCATTATTTTTCATCTTTTTATATGAAATGTTTTTCCTCTGCTTATTTATGGTAGTATCTCCTATCTTTTTATTCTACTCATCCATTCAAGTAGTTTCATTTACTACCTACATATCATATACCCCCAAATGGGTATCTCTGGCCCTGGTCTCCCTCCTAAACTTCAGATATGGATATGCAATTGCCTAGTGACATTTCTACTTTGTTTTTCCACAGGCACATAACTTCAAAGTACAAATCAGACACTTAAAAAAATCATCTTAACCTTCTCCTTTACTGTCTTTTATTTGAGTGAATGGCATTTATGAATATTCCAAACCAGAATCTGGATCTATTCCTGAATTTCTGCATCTCTCTTACCATGACATGCAAAGCTAATCACCAAGTATTGTTGAGTGTATCTACTTTATAGTTCCTGAATCATTCCAATTTATTCAGCTTGTCATTATCTTTATTAGGATCCCAATCATTAATTCCTGCCCTATAACACTTAAGAACTGGCTAATTTCTCTCTCTCTCTCCTTGTCTTGTTTCTTGGACTATATTCTTCCCCTGTTGTCAAGATGATCTTGCTAACGCATGGACTCCTACATAAACTCCTTCAATATACATTACCATATACCATCCCCATTACTGACTCTACCATCACTGGTTGCTCAAGCTAAAGTCAAAATTCCTTGTGAACTGAATAAATTCCCTTAATTTATTTGTTTTCTGAGCCTTTTCGCCTTAATTCACAATTGTATGCATTTCTCCAAACTGGCCATGTGTCTCTTCAAAACTTTTACATTTTTTTTCCCTCTGCTTTGAATTCTTTTCTCCTATTCCCCATGGAAGAGACCACGTCCTGATACATGTTTACCCTAGATGTCACTCACCAGGAGTGAAGATGTTTCAGATCCTCTGTAGTTGGGTTAGTTGCTTAAAGCACCATAAGCATTGTTGCTCTCCTCTTATTTACCAGCTATTATTTGTGTCACCTTTACAAGATAATAAATCCCTGAGGGTCTACATATGTCTTCATCAGTGTTGAGCCCCAGATTCTGGTGCAAATTTCACACATTCCTATGCTGTCAAGGCCAACTATATAAAGAAAATATGTAACTACATTTAGAGGGCAGTATGTATCAAAAGTACATGATTGTGGTACTACCAGTTACTGTTTTCAGGCCACATTTGGCCCGTCTGCAGTCAGTCTGACTGCCAAAATATTGTATACTCTAGAGTAGCCCTATTCCCAAGTCACAAATAGGTTATCAGTGAAAATTCGTTAGATTAATTATAAGTTAAAATGCATCCTTTTTATTAATCAGTTTTTTATTGAATATTGCTTCAGTATATGAGTTAAGACAGTCCTACCTCCCCATTCCCCAGGAAGTCATTTTGTTTTTTTTAGGAAAACCAAAAGTTAGGTGACAAACTAGCGGTCTTAATATGATATAGTGGAGGTATTCTAATGGTTATTTTCCAATTATAAATAAACAATTTTGAGATAAATTGAGGGCCATTCTGCCTTCTCTGTAATATAGATATTGGAGCAATATAGATATTTTTGAGATAAATTCAAGGCAATTTCAATTTCTCTATAAGTAATATAGATAGATATATTTGAAATACACTTGAAATATTTTGATAGAGCTTATGAAACGTGTTATAAAATTTTGTACTACTTGGGGCCCTGGGTGTCTCAGTCCGTTAGGCATCTGACTTCAGCTCAGGTCATGATCTCGCGGTCCCTGAGTCAGGCTCTGTGCTGACAGCTTAGCCTCTAGCCTGCTTCATATTCTGTGTCTCCCTCACTGTCTGCCCTTCCTCTTCTCATGCTCTGTCTCTCTCACTCTCAAAAGTGAATAAATATTTTTTTTTAATTTTGTACTACTTAGAATTCCTTGTAAAGAAAAATGAGTAAGATAAAAAATAATGAAAGTCAATATCAATTATATTTTCCTTAGTAGATTTGTTATATTAATACATGAAGAAATTTTTATATTATTCATCTGGATATTTTACCCCTATTCAATGGGTAAAGTTTTTATTTGAATATAGATCATAGGCCATAAATAGGCCTGACCCTTGAATATGTAAACAGAATTATATTTTCAACATAATGGAAATGAAAAAAGTTTTGTTGAACATTTTCAGATAAAGAAAATAATTATTTCATGTATTTTAATGAAAATATTATTTTAAAATAAAATATTTTTTAAAAATTCTGTTGTCAAATAGAGGTAGATACAATATGCCAAAAATAAAATGTATAAAATAATTATGTTCAACGATATAGTCTTACAGAACACTACATGTTTTGAGTAATATTTTGAACTTTACATTTTTTCCTAATTGATGCATAGAAATAAAACTGATTTATGAAAATATTTTCATTCTGGGACAAGAGTTCCACAAATTTCTGCTCACCTAATTGACAATATATAAATCATGTATCACCATCTAATTGAGTGAATCACATTGTACTGTAAGAGCTGATTTTCTGTACAGTCGATTCAAACTTAAGAGTTACGTGTTCACCTAACTTTGAGAGGACTTATTTGAAATACTGCTACAGTAAAATTGATTTTTATCTTATATCATTTTGCATATGATATCAAAGATTTAAGCCTTCCAAAAGAATAAAAAGTAAAGACTATGAGAATGTAAATTTTTGTTCTAAAAAGTAGAAAGAATCCTATATATATGCTATTCAGTGATTACCATTTGCTCATTTCAGATCTAACTCTGATCTTAATTTCATGCTGACTGCTTCAGTTCTGCTTTGTACACAGAAGTGATAAAATATCTTCAGTGAGTGAATATATCATGTTTACACAACAGTTGAGTTACTTGGAGTGATTTCATTTGTTAAGAATGCAACAATATGAAACTGTCATTCACTTGAAGGACTCTTGAAAACTTGTCTTCTATTGTGAGAAATTGTGCTTCTCTGATATAAGCAGAAGTTTGATCCTCTTTAGGATTCCCTTTGTAGTTTCCTAATGAAGATATGTATTCAGAGCCATTTCAGAGACTGTAAAATTCTTTTTTTAATCTAAATTTTATTTTCTTAATGTGAAAACCAACATTTTCCTGTAAAGTCAATTTACTGAATATTAGACAGATTCAGATTGTTCATTAATATTAAAGTCACTAGTCTTTGGAAGCAAATTTATGACAAACTTTAAGTTTATTTGAGCCACTTCTAAGTTATTTAAAGCATACTATGTTAGGATTCCATTGTAGCAAAAGTTGTTTCTGGTAAATTAAATTTTCTTTTCTTTTCTTTTTTTTAACATTTTTAATTTTGAGAGACAGAGACAGAGTGCTAGCAGGGGAGGCACTGAGAGAGAGACACACACAGAATCTGAAGCAGGTTCCAGGCTCTGAGTTGTCAGCACAGAGCCTAATGTGGGCCTGAACCCGTGAACTGTGAGATCATGACCTGAGCCGAGGTCAGTTGCTTACCCGACTGAACCACTCAGATGCCCCAGTAAATTAAATTTTTTGAACAATCTATTTTAAAAACTCAAATTGGGTGCGCCTGGGTGGCTCAGTCAGTAAAGCCTCCAGCTTTGGCTGAGGTCATGATTTCCTGACTTGTGAGTCTGAGCCCCACATCAGGCTCTGTGCTGACAGCTCAGGGCCTAAAGCCTGATTCTGATTCTCTGTCCCTCTGTCCCTCTACCCGTTCCCCACTCGTGCTCTGTCTCTCTCTCTCTCAAGATTAATAAAACATTTAAATAGCCTTTAAAAATTAAAATTAAAAAAATTAAAAACTCAAAGTATAGCTCTAACAATAACTTATCAAGTTTTGTTGTTGTCATTGTTTTGTTGTAGTTGGTTAGCAAGAATATATATGTGTGTGTGTGTGTGTGTGTATATATATATATATACATATCAAGATGAAAGTTCAAAGGAAGAATTATTTAGTGTAATGTCTCTGCTGTAGTGTGGCAAAATGTTCAGAAAGGAAGTGACATATCAGGAATGAAAGTGAATCATTTCATGTGCTATTATCCACAGTGTTTTAGGGGGTTATTGTTTTTTTATCAAGTAAGAATAATTAAATATCTGATGAATTTTATAGGTTGTTGGGAACAAAAGCATTATTATAGGCTTCCTGAAGCTATTAAGGACAACATGAAAATGAAGATTCTGTTAGACTTTGAAAGTAAATCAATATAATACATGGTGGGTGAAATGGAAACTAGTTGGTGTGGAGAAAATAAATGATTTTTTTTTCTTTGTAACAGGAGCAAGGGGCATATTAGCACCATCAGAGTACAAAGACAACTCTCGGACAGTACATCTGTTGTGTCATATAGGCCACTTAACAAAGAAACATACAAGCATGTCTTATGGTAATTTGAAAATGGCAACACCTTATGGGGCGCCTGGGTGGCTTAGTCGGTTAAGCATCCGACTTTCGCTTAGGTCATGATCTCAAGGTTCATGGGTTCGAGCCCTGCGTCGGGCTCTGTGCTGACTGACAGCTCAGAGCCTGGAGCCTGTTTCAGTCTGTGACTCCCTCTCTCTCTGACCCTCCCCTGCTCACGCTGTCTCTCTCTCTCTCTCCTAGAAATAAATAAAAATATTTAAAAAAAAAAAAAAAAGAAAAAGAAAATGGCAACACCTTAGAGAGGGAGCTAAGATGGTAGCATAGTGGGAGGACTGGAGGCTTCCTCATCCCTTGGACAGAGGTAGATAACTATCAAATCATTCTGAATACCCCCCAAATCTCCCTGAGGACTGATAGAACAAATTGTACAACTAGAGAGAGAGAAGAGGCCACATCAGGGTAGGTAGGAAATACTGAGGTGTGGTTTGGGGAAGAAATGGATCCCAGGTGCTTTGGAGGGTAGAGAGCCCTGGTTGTGGGGAGCTCGGGCAAGAGAGAGTGGGGTGAACAGGGATAAGCAGAAGGAGAACACTTCCCCAAAGCCATTGGCTGGGAAAATGAGAAGGGCTGGTTTTTGTGAGTTTTTGCAACCAGCAGGGCTCAAAAACTGGAGTTTTAGAGGTCTTCAGGTATAGCTGGGGTAGAGACTTCAGGGCACTGCCCGACTCTTGAAGAGAAGGTAGACAACCGTGGAGCAGATTGTGTAATCTAAAGATCACCTAAAGGGCATGGGGAGAGATTGTTCATACTTCTTAAGCACATCTGTGAGTGGTGGCATTGCCTCTCCAGGGACAAAAGAACTGGTGGGGGATATTTTATTCCCTTGCCTCTCAGCATAGGCACAGAGACACCTGCTGAGAGTGGCTAACCAGACACTGGCTGTAGCCTGCTTTGCTCCAAATCCCATGGCCCTGCACTCTGGCACAAGCACCCTTCTGGGTCAAAACTGCATCAATCCCAGCACAGCAAGACCCTTTCCCAGAAGACCAATATAGGTCCCCACCATACCGGGTCCCTAAAGTTAGGTATTTTCAGAATCAGCAAGCTTGACTGGGATAGAGCCCAACGTGCACTGCGTTGTTTCCAGCAGGCAAGCAACCTGAACAGACAGTGTGAAAGCAGCTTTCTCAAAAATGCGTGTACCACATCTACTGACCATAGGGTTCTGCAGAGTTCAGTTCTAGTGGCAGTAACATTGTTTCATTTAACAAGCAGACCAGAGCAAACCTAGTTAAAACTCGCCATATTCTGATCAAGGTCCAAACACTGCCCACTATAGACAGGGAGAAACTCTGCAAACAACAGACCTGAGAGATAAAGCAGCCAAAACACAGCAGGGCAGTGCATGCAGCATACACCAGAGACACTTCCTGAAGTGCCAGGCGATGGACATTATATGACCTCTTCTTCATAAAGCCATTAACCTCAGGAGCTGAAAACGTAACAAGATTTTTTAGCACACAGAAGATGACAGAGATCTACACAAAATGCCAACATGGAAGGATTCATCCCAAAAGAAAGAACACAGTCAGAGATCTAATCAAAACAAATATAAATAATATGCCTATTGCTGAATTTAAAGAAACAGTCATTAGGATACTATAAGGGCTTGAGAAAAACATGGAAGACATTAGGGAAACCCTTACCTCAGAGATAAAAGACCAAAAACCCAATCACACAGAAATGAAAAATGCAATAACTGATTTCAAAACTGACTATATGTAGTGACCACAAGGATGAAAGAAGCAGAGGAACAAATAAGTGATATGGGAGATAGAATGTGGAAAATAATAAAGCTGAACAAAAGAGAGAAGAATGACAGATCATAAGAGTAGATTTAGGGAACTCACTAACTCCATCAAAATGTAATAACATTCATAATCACAGGAGTCCCAGAAAAAGTAGAAAGAGAAAAGCAGGAAAAAGATGTATTGGAGGAAAATAGTTGAAAACTTTCCTGGTCTGGAGAAGGAAACAGATATCCTCATCTAGGAGGCACAGAGAACTTACATTAAAATCAGCAAAAGGAAGTCAACACCAAGACATATTGTAGTTAAATTTGCAAAATGTAATGATAAAGAAAAAAACCTAAAAGCAGCAAGACAAAGCAGTCCCTAACTTAAAAGGGAAGACCCATGAGGCTAGCAGCAGATCTCTCCACAAAACATGGCAAGCCAGATGGGAGTGGCATGATATATTTAATGTGCTGAATGGGAAGAATCTGTAGCCCAGAATACTCTATTATCCAGAATGAAAGAGAGATAGTTTCCCAGACAAATATCAACAAAAGGAGTTCATGACCACTAAATCAACCCTGCAAGAAATATTAAAGGGGGCTCTCTGGGAAGCAAAGACCAAAAGTGACAAAGACCAGAAAGGAACAGAAAAAATCTCCAGAAACAATAATAAGTTATAAAACAGCATTAAATATGTATCTATAAATAATTACCCTGGATGTAAATGAACTAAATGCTCCAATCAAAAGACATAGGGTGTCAGAATGGAGGAAAAAACACACCCACGTATATTGTTGCCAACAAGAGGCTAATTTTAGACCTAGACAACTGCAGATTGAAAGTGAGGGGATGGACAACCATTTATCATACAAATGAACATCAAAAGAAAGCCAGAGTAGTTATACTTATATCAGACAAACTAAACTGTAAGCCAAAGACTGTAACGAGATGAAGAAGGGCACTATATCATAATAAGGGGACTATCCAACAAGAATATCTATAATTGTAAATATGCCCTCAGCTTAGGAATATCCAAATATGGAAAATAATAACAAACATAAAAGAACGCATAGATAATAATACAAAAATAGTAGGGGACTTTAACACCACACTTACAGCAATGGACAGATCATCTCAACAGAAAATGAAAGAGAAAACAGTGGCTTTGAATGTCACAGTGGACCAGATGGACTTAACAAATATATTCAGAACATATTATCCCAGCAGAATATGCATTCTTTTCATGTGCATATGGGTCATTCTCCAGAATAGACCACATAATGAGTCACAAATCAGGCCTTAAGTACAAGGAGAATGAGATGATACTATGCATCTTTTTCAATCACAACACTAGGAAATTTGAAGTCAACACAAGAAAAAATTTGGAAAGACCACATATGCTTGGAAGTTAAAGAACATCCCAGTAAATAATGAGTAAGTCAACCAGGACATTAAAGAAGAGATTTTAAAAAATATATGGAAACAAATGAAAAGGAAAACATCATGGTCCAAAACCTTTGGGATGCAGCAAAATGGTCATAAGAGTAAAGTGTATAGCAATACAGGTTTATATCAAGAAGCAAGAAAAATCTCAAATAAACAACCTAACCTTACAACTAAAGGACATTGGAAAAAAATAACTCATGAAAACTAAAGCCAGAAGAAGTGGAATAATGAAGATTAAAACAGAATAAATGATATAGAAACTAAAACAACAACAACAGCTGAATAGATCATTGCAACCAGGAGTTGTTTCTTTGAAAAAAATTAATAGAATTGAAAATCTTCTAGAGCCACTCATATATAAAAGAGAAAGGACCCAAATAAATAAAATCATGAATGAGAGAGGAGAGATCACAACCAACACCACAGAAATACAAACAATTATAAGAGAATATTATGAAAACTTGTATGTCAACAAAGTGAACAATCTGGAAGAAATGGATAAATTCCTAGAAATATATAAATTATCTAAACTGAAACAAGAAGAAATAGAAAACTTGAACAGACTGATCACCAGCAAAGAAATTGAATTAGTACTAAAAAAATCTCTGAACATACAATAGTCCAGGGCCAGATAGACTGACAGGGAAATTGTACCAAACATTTGAAAAAGAATTAATACCTATTCTTCTCAAACTATTCCAAAAAAATAGAATTGAAAGAAAAACTTCCACACTCATTGTATGAAGCCAGTATTACCCTGATACCAAAAATAGAGACTCCACTAAAAAAGAGAACTATAGGCCAATATCCCTAGTGAACATGGAGGCAAAAATGCTCAACAAAATACTAGCAAATCAAATCCAATAGTACATTAAAAGAATTATTCACCATGATCAAGTGAGATTTGTTCCTGGGTTGCAAGGGTGTTTCCACATTCACAAATCAATCAACATGATATACCACATTAATAAAAAATAAGAATTATATGATCCTCAATAGATACAGAAAAAGAATTTTTTTAAAAATGTTTTATTTCTAAGAGAGAGAGAGAGAGACAGCGTGAGCAGAAGAGGGTCAGAGAGAGAGGGAGATACAGAATCCGAAATAGGCTCCAGGCTCTGAGATAGCTGTCAGCACAGAGCCTGACGCAGGGCTCAACCCATGAACTGTGAGATCATGACCTGAGCCAAAGTCGGACTCTTAACCAACTGAGCCACCCAGTTGCCCCGAAAAGGAATTTGACAAAGTACACAAACAAACAAATACAAACATGATAAGAAACAAAAACAAAAACAAAAACCAGTCCTCAACAAAAGGTTAGAGGGACCATACCTCAACATAATAAAGGCCATCTATGGGGAAAAAAAACAGCTAATATCATCTTCAATGGGGAAAAATTGGGAGCTTTTCCTCTCTAGTCAGGAGCAAGACAAGGATGTCTACTGTCACCCTTGTTATTTAACATAGTACTGGAAGCCCTAGTCTTAGCAACCAGACAACAAAGGAATAAAAACTATACAAATCAATAAGGAAGAATTCAAACTTTTGCTATTTTGCAGACAACAATACTCTATGTAGAAAACCTGAAAGACCCCACTAAAAAATTGCTAGAACTGATACATGAATTCAGTAAAGTTACAGGATGCAAAATCAATGTATAAATGTGCTGCATTTCTTTTTCTTTCTTTTTTTTTTTTTTAACATTTACTTATTTATTTATTTAGAGAGAGAGAGGAAGGGGGAGAGAACCCCAAGCAGCGCTGAGCCTGAGATGATGGTGTGTTGAACAGAGGTTTCAACCTTGGGAAGTTTTGCCAGAGTTATGAATGGGACATGGCCTGGGTTGTACTGGTTCCACAAATTGGGCTAAATTCAGCTTTGTTTGTGTGCCTGGACTGATTCTGTCTGCTCAGGAAATTTTCAAGTCTGGTCTCCATTTTGCTTTTTATTTTAACTGATTCTATCTGAACCCTACTCTGTTTATATTCCCTGCCTGTAGATCTGATCTACGCCAAATGCTCAACAGACTCATCTGTAGCTTGCTACAGTTTGCTTCTCCTGAATTTCAATTCCTCTGCTATTCCCCAAAAAATTCATCATTTCGAGCTGGCCTCAGTTTATCTCTTTACTTAATCAATAATCTATACAGGGAAATACCTGTCCTATTAACTATTATCAGAATAACTTGGGGAGTGGGGATAGATACTTTTATGACCTTCTTTATCTCACCTTTATCTTAGCAGGTAAAAATAGATCAAAATTAGTATCCAATCATACCATTCTTTAATGATAACATTGGTTAAGTGTGAAGCCACATTATAAAAGGATTGATACACCTAATTATATGTAGGTGCTATAGAAGAGTCTTATATGATTACCTGCTTTTCTTCAGGCATCACACCAGAGTCAGTCTTTCAACTTTTATTCTCTTTTAGGTGCACTGGGTAAGCGGCTGTACAATTAGGATTTGACATTTAAATTCAGCTCTTCAAAGTATAGTCAATAATATTTCACCATTGCACACTTTTAGCAGTTGTCTGTTGCATAATCAGCATGAAATCTAGCAAAACTGTGTACCAAAGAAACTCAAAGACATCTGCCTAACTGCTTTATTGAATGTTTGAGCAATTCTGTGGAAGCTTTGCCCATATCACCTGTGGTGGAACAGATGTGGCTACTGTGTGAAGCATATATTTAGGGTTATAGAATACCTGCTAGAAAGACATTGTAAATGCAGAAAAATATATTTTAGTTTGTGAAAAGGGCCTCAAGGGAACCAAATCACCTTCTCTTATTACACAGTTACAGGCTGAAAAGAACATACCATGCAAGACAGATCTAGCTGAATAAGGATTTTATATTGAAGAGCATGAATAAATTATAGCTTTAAAATTTCTTATTTTTTAAAAATATTAAAACTCTAGGTATAAAACTGAAAATCACAATGAATAAATATTTTGTGAGAGGTTTACTTCTTTTTTATTTTAATTTTTTTATTTAGGAAAATTTTTAAGTGTTTATTTTTGGGAGAGAGAGAGAGACAGAGTGTGAGTAGAGAGAAGCAGAGAGAAAGGAAGATACAGAATCCAAAGCAGGCTCTGGGCTATGAGCTGTCAGCACAGAGGCCAACATGGGGCTTGAACCCATGAACTGTGAGATCATGACCTGAGCCAAAGTTGAATACTATACCAACTGGGCCACCCAGGTGCCCCAATTTTAGTTTTTATTTAAATGAATTCTTATCAAGAGATATTTTTAGTGAATTGTGGAAAGTATATTTTGTAATATCTTAAGTAATTTAAGTTTACAACAGCTCTTTAGTACTTCTATGAAAGGATGAGATAGGGGAAAAAGTAAAAGTTATAAAAATAAAATAAGAGTGCAGGAGAAGGATTCTGTCACAATGGGACCCTTATCTTCTACCCCTGTCATATACTAGGGGAGAGACTACAGATACAACATACTCTGAACCACTGTGAATCTGTCATGAAGTACATATGAAGCATATGCTACTTACTGTGAAAGAAAAATACAATAAAATGTAGGAGAGAAAAGTAGCCCATATACCAATGGCATCCAATTTTTCATTAGGATCATTTACCTCCTTAGACTTAGAAAGGAGATTTATTCCAATATAGTTGGATCTACAGGATGAAGGTAAGGTAATGATCATGAAATTTTAAAAACATTTAAGAATTTATGTGGAAATATGTGGATGAGATAGATACTAATGTACCCAAACTTTATTAACTTTATAATTTCATAGAGTGCTACAAACCCTTAAATCAAATTTTATTACCTCTATAGTTTCTTAGAGAGCTACCGACCCTTAGAGCTACATGAGTCTCCATTTATCTTTCCTCCACCCAATCAGTGGTAAGACTGGACATAAATCAATATTAGATACCAATCTTAAATGAAGATTAATTAAATTATTAATTTAATTAATTTAAAATAATAATTTAAATATAACTCAGTGTATACCTTATTTGGTTATGATGAAATCACTGACTAACCTTTTGAACTAAATATTCATATTATTCATATCTCATAATTTACAACACCTCTGAAATCTCAAATATCTTAGCCTTTGTAGTATTCATTAAACCTATTATTTCCTGGAGCACCTGGATGACTAAATTGGTTAAGCCACTGACTTCTGCTCGGGTCATGTCACCATCCCTGGGTTCGAGCCCCACATCGGGCTCTGTGCTGACAGCTCAGAGACTGGAGCCTGCCTTGGATTCTGTGTCTCCCTCTGTTTCTGACCCTCCCCTGCACACATTCTCTCTTTCAAAAATGAATAAGCATTAAAATAAAAATAAACCTATATTTCCTCTTTACATGGGGAGATAACAAACTAGTTTATTAAAAAGATGTGACCAGGGGCGCCTGGGTGGCTTAGTCGGTTAAGCGTCCGACTTTCGCTTAGGTCATGATCTCGCGGTTCGTGGGTTCGAGCCCTGCGTCGGGCTCTGTGCTGACTGCCAGCTCAGAGCCTGGAGCCTGTTTCAGTCTGTGATTCCCTCCCTCTCTCTCTGACCCTCCCCTGTTCATGCTGTCTCTCTCTCTCTCCTAGAAATAAATAAAACATTTAAAAAAAATAAATAAAAAAATAAATAAAGAGATGTGACCAGATGTCTAGTTGTCTCACAGTCTCTTTTATCATGTTTTTGAGGTGTTGTTTTTTTTTTAGAATTTCTTATAATGGTTCACTTCCTTGTTGAATTAACTGTTGTTTCTAATGTTTATTTATTAGAGAGAGAGAGAGAGAGAGACAGAGAAAGTGAGACAGACAGAAACAGACAGAGTGAGAGTGAGAGAGAGAGAGAGAGACAAAGGATCCAAAGCAGGCTCTTTGCTGACAGCAGAGAGCCTGATGAGGGGCTTGAACTCAGGAACTGTGAGAACATGACCTGAGCTGAAGTTAGATGCTTAACTGACTGTGCCACCCCAGTGGCCTTAATTGTTCTTTCTAAAGCCATCTTATTTTTTCTGTTGGGTTTACTTCAGGGAGCTTCCAGAGTCAGGGAGCAGCTCTGACTCTTCTTTCTTTTCCTCTCCTTGTTTGTTTCCTCCTTTGTCTCTTGTTATATGTCCCCCTTAGTACTGTACACATTCTGTCTTCTTTCTTCCTCTTCTTTATGTTCTCTCAATCCTTTCAGGTGGAGGTTCTTACACACTTCTCCTACAGAAATCCAAATTATTTTGAAAGGAAAGACCTCATAAGTGGCAAATCAATCTGCATACCAGTCACCAAGATTACAAATCTTCCATGTTGAAATCTAGAACATGGATTCTCTGAAAGAAGTAATAGGTCTTATCTTTGTACGTTGTGACTAGGATACATATGTGTGTGTGTGTGTGGGTGGGTGTGTGCATGCACACATGGCAGTATGGCAGGTACTCACTCAGTAATTTGAATATAGACCTGTTTTATTTAATATGCTGCCCTTGGGAGAGAGAAAGGAAAAATGAAGGTAATATTGTGAAAAAGAAAAATAAACAGAATCTTGGGATTAATAAAATATTAAAGAGCAGAGATTCAAGAGAATCAATGATTTTGGGGCCTAACTACTGGAAGCAAGGTGGTTTCATGAACAGTGATAATGCATGTAGGAAGGAAGGATTCTAAGTGTACTTTAGAATTTTTGAAACTAAAATGGGAAACATGCAAAAGTATTTTGCAGATTGAAACCTATTCAGAGATCAAAAACTAAGGGTGGCTGTGAGTGAAACCATATTGTATAAATGTTTTAAATACTGATTTTATTCCGTTTTAAATTTTGCTGAGTTATGTACAGTTATAAATGCAGTTTCTTCATAGAACTCTCGGAAGGATACCTTCTCTACTACTTGTATACATGTACCATTTGTGGAACAATGATCATGTTATTTCATTTTTTAAAATGTTTATTTCTTTATTTTTGACAGAGAGAGAGAGACAGAGACAGAGACAGAAACAGTGCATGTGGGAGGAGGGGCAGAGAGAGAGAGAGACACAGAATCTGAATCAGGGTCCAGGCTCTGAGCTGTCAGCACAGAGCCTGACACAGGGCTTGAACTCACAAACTGTGAGATCACAACCTGAGCTGAAGTCAGATGCTTAACTGACTGAGCCACCCAGGCACCCTCATGTTATTTCAATCCAAAAGAATCACTAAAGGAGTTTGTAAGGGTATTTAACCTTCCTCTATTAGAAATAATAATGGGTTTTCATAATTTCTCACAATTATATTTTTACATTTTAGATTTTTTTGGAAATCATGAAATATAGGATAAAATTCAATGAAATAAAGAAAGCAGAGGGGAGTCAAAGCCTTCATATTTAAAGTATATTAAGCTCATTCAAATTTTTGTTATTTTATAGTATAAATAATAATGTGTATTGATATGTTTTGGTCTAAGTATTTTTCCTCTGATTTAGATAACATATACTCCATTCATCAGGCAACCAATAGCATCTCATCCATTTCAGTTTATTATTCATGGTAACTTATGCCTCTGAATATTAAAGAAATCAATACACATATCTGTGGGGAAATAGAAATTGTGATAATGATGGCAGAGTCATATTTTTTAAGCCTTTTCAGAATATTAAAAGCAACTTTCAGATTTGTTACAGAAACTTTAAAAATTGTTTATGATAAATTGGCATCATAAGTCTATTTAATTAAATTCTAAATAGACTTTTAAGAAATTAAGAAAATCAAAATTTGACATGAATTTTCTCAAATGTTAGCTATCTGGCTACCATTTTTAGAAATAAATTTTGCTTTATCTATATGCAATGTTTTGAATATTGGCTAAGATTTATCAATCATCCACCCTTATATAAAATATTCAGGTTTGGAATATTAAGTGAATATGTTCCAAGCACAACATATTTGTTTTGCATTTCAAAAAATTTTTTCATCTATTCTCCCTCATTCTTTATTCAGTCTCATCATCCACTCCCAAGTTTTACCTCTTAAATATATACTATGTACTTATAATTCTTACATATTTCAATCTACTGTCTTCTCCAGTTGGTTAATCTAGTAGCCTTTGAACTCAAACAACTCTGAACCCCTTCTTATATCACCTTGTAGAGGCTACTTTTAGGGAAGAGGCTTGAACCTCACATTTGGTGGCATACAGGAGGACCCTCTGTTGGTCTGGGACTCTCCCCAGATTCTCCAAGAATTTCTTGGGACTTGCCCTTTGTGGACCAACTCTAGTACTACTTGGGGAACTAATGATCTCCAGCAGAAGTTACTTCTTGGTGAGGATCTAAAACCCCAGGGGAAAGCCAGAAGACTACCCTTGTCCAAAGGGCAAGAGGGAAAAATGTGGGCACTTGAGGGCCAGCAGTTTAGACAATGTAAGAATTCACCTGAGGCAGAACAAAAGAGGTAGAAGTTTACTGAATACACTGTAGGAGAGTGATGGGCAGGACAGTAGAGGAGAGACTGTCTGGGACAAGACAGTGCTGAGGGGCCACAGTTATAAGGTGGAGTGAGAGAGCATGGGGATGTATGGAATTTTCCTTTTCATTCTTTCTTTTTTTTTTGGTAAATTTAGGAACTCCTTCTGGTTGTAACTGGTCGTTTAGGGCCTATGGCTATTTTGAAGTGGGTTACTGAATGAGCCTGTTTGCGTTTATCCTGACGGTAGCTGTGAGCTCTTCTGCCTTGTTTTAAGTTTCCATTGTTCAAGCCTGTTGCCTAAAAGCAGTCTCTACATATCTGTAATCTAAATTTATATTTTTCAGCATGCACATTATATTGTGTCAGAGTCAAATCTTTTCCCCCTTCACCCTTTACCCAAAACTTAAAAACCTTTAGTGGATGCCTATTGCTCTTAGAATACAAACTAGCACTCTAAACATGATGTTGACAAGGACGTTTGTCAGTTGATTTTACCCTCACCAGCCTCATCTAGATTCTCAGCACTGTTTCTCCACATGGTAGCGAAAATAATAAGTCAGAGTCTTCATGACCTAGCCCTTGTTATGTAAAGGGAAAAAATATACTGGACACTAGTTAAAAACATCAAGGAAGAGTCCATTCAAGACTTATAACAGGGAAAAGAGATTGAACTCAATTAAGTTGAAACAAAAGGTGAAAGGATTTTGAAACCCTGGGGTGAGCTAATAGGAAAGTACTGGAGGATGTTCATGGAGAGATTGGCCAATGTGATTAGGCCATCTGTATTTTTAATTGTGGCTTATTGAAGTTATACTTCTACTGTCCGCAGAGAGAAGGAGTCTGGAGCCTTACTTTTTTTGATGATTACATTTCAAAGGGATAGCTTCCAGGTTCTTGAGAAAGGCATTCAGGGGCTGTATAAGATTTACGTCACAAAGGAGTAGGAAAAGAATTTACAGTTGAAAGTTTTCTAAAGTAAATGCTGTATAAAGAGACATCAGGGGCCTATAGCCAAGAATAAGCCTGTCTAAAGTTTAGTCAAGCATATCTTGGTCAAACAGAAAATTTGGAATTTGGAAATCCCCCTCTCTACAAAGTCTGCTTTTAAAATTATTCCCTTGCTGTGGAGTTACTAGGATTTTAAAGCCAATCAAAAGTATTATTTTACTTGATGGTACCTGACTTCTACTTTCTCAGGGATAACAAGAGAAAGCACAATGATTTAAGAGAGATAAATCACAGCCATAATGAATAAACTCTCGAGACTTTGCTTAATATAGAGTCTTAGAGCTCAGCTTCTGATGTTGGGCATCGTATGAATAGCACTTGTGCTTTCTTTCTCTAATAATCTTTCCATTAGTTTATCTCTCTGTAAAATGGAAATAATAATGGAGTGGTGTCTAAATATGGTGTCCCAGTGGATGGGGACCCCCAAATGTGGGGTGACAAGTAGGTGGAAGCGAGTGTCATGGGCAGTGAAAGAATTCACCTGAGTCAGAACAAAGGAGATAGAAGTTTATTGAATACACAGCAGGGGAGTAGTGGGCAGGACAGCAAAGGAGAGGCTGTCTGCAATGAGGCCTTGGGTGGGGACTGTTTTTAGAGGGAGAGGATGAGGAAGTATGGCAATGTATGGGATCTTCCCTTTTTTGGTAACTGTGCCTAGTTATAAGTAGCCCTTTGGTCAGTTAGGGCCCATGGATATATTGAGGTTGGTCACTTGATGGGCCTGTGTTTATTCAGAAAGGTAGTCACTTTGGTCCCTTGGTAGATCTCATAGCTCAAGATTGTTTGCCTAAAAGCAGCCTCTACAAATAGCACTTAGATGGCAGAATTTGTGAGAGAGTAAATGCATGCAAATGTGTTGATAAGATTGGCTTTTTAGGAGGTATGCAATAAATGCTAGTTATTATTTTTTATTGTTAATACTGTTGTAAAGACTTTGTTTTGTTTCTAGAAATGGAGTAGTAGTGTTGGCTGTTCTAATATTGAAACTAAGTAAGAGTTAAGTGATTTCTCCAAGTGGTCTGACCTAAAGAATGAATGAGAAAAAGTGTTTGAAAACATAGTAAGAGATCTAACATTTTTCCTCCTTATATCTCCCTTGCTCTTCCCTCAAAAAATTAAAAAGAAAAAAAAGGAAGTAATTCTTAGAATCTTATAGTTTCCTTGGGAAAACAGGCTATTGCAACTGATTGGCTTTGGTGTCTGGACAAGGTGCATATGTAGCCTTTTAATGAGGGCATACCAATCAGTTATTGTTAAGCATCCTAATTGCTTTACAAAATGTTTTTGTTTCATTACAGTCAACTGGTCTTCTGTCTTTTAAATGATGACAACAACCTATTTCTCAGAGAGATTATGGTAAACATAGAGGAAATTTAAATATTAAATCACATGATAAATATTTGTATTTTTCTGTATTTGCAGTCTATACATCCATCTAGTTCTCTACATTTACACAAAGGAATAGATATTTATAATTTCTTGAAATATATATATAATTTATATATAGGAAGAAGACTGTTTCCCTGTTTAACTGACTTTCGTGCTGTATCCTGTGAGTTTCTATTAGTCCTGTAAAGACTTGTATTTTCCCCAGCAAACAGTGAAATAACATACTTAAATTTGGATGGGATGGCATACCTGAGAATATGTGATTTTATGCAAGTGCAGCCCACATAAAGTCTTGCCTTAGCTTTTAAATAACTGATATTGGATGCACTCAAATTAATATTCTTCCTGCTTCGAATAACCTGATTATATTAGTCTATACAAATGAGATTAAGAAAGTGATGTATTAAAATGTCACATAATAGTATTGGCACAAAAACAGACACATAGACCAATGGAACAGAATTGAGAACTCAGAAGTGGACCCAAAAGTATACAGCCAACTAATCTTTGGGAAAGAATATCCAATGGAAAAAAGACAGCCTTTTTAACAGATGGTGTTGGGAGAATTGGACAGCAACATGCAGAAGAATGAAACTAGACCATTTTCTCACACCATGCACAAAAATAAACTCAAAATGGATAAAGGACCTGAACGTGAGACAGGAAACTATCCACACCCTAGAGGAGAAAGCAGGAAACAACCTCCTTGACCTCCACCGCAGCAACTTCTTACTTGACACATCCCCAAAAGCAAGGGAATCAAGAGCAAAAATAAACAACTGGGACCTCCTCAAGATTAAAAGCTTCTGCACAGCCAAGGAAACAACCCACAAAACTAATAGGCAACCAACGGAATGGGAAAAGATAGTTGCAAATGACATATCAGATAAAGGGTTAATATCCAGAATCTATAAGGAACTCACCAAACTCCACGCCCGAAAAACAAACAACCCAGTGAAGAAATGGGCAGAAGACATGAACAGACACTTCTCCAAAGAGGACCTCCAGATGGCCAACAGACACATGAAACGATGCTCAGCATCCCTCCTCATCAGGGAAATACAAATCAAAACCACACTGAGATACCACCTGACGCCAGTCAGAGTGGCTAAAATGAGCCAATCAGAGGACTCTAGATGCTAGCGAGGATGTGGAGAAACAGGCACCCTCCTACACTGTTGGTGGGAATGCAAACTGGTGCAGCCCCTCTGGAAAACAGTGTGGAGGTTCCTCAGGAAACTAACAATCGAACTCCCCTAGGACCCAGCAATAGCACTGCTAGGAATTTACCCAAGGGATACAGAAATGCTGATGCATAGGAGCACATGGACCCCAATGTTCATATCGGCACTCTCAACAATAGCTAAAACATGGAAAGAGCCTAAGTGTCCATCAACAGACGAATGGATCAAGAAGATGTGGTTTATCTAGACCATGGAATACTACATGGCAATGAGAAACAATGAAATCTGGCCATGTGTAGCAACATGGATGGACCTTGAAGGTGTTATGCTGAGTGAAATAAGTCAGGCAGAGAAGGACAAATACCATATATTTGCACGTATAGGAGGATTAGGAGGAACTTGACGGAGGAACAAGGGGGAGAAGAAGGGGGGAAATGGTGGGGGAAAGGGAGAAAGGCAAACCATGAGAGACTCTTGAATGCTGACAAAAACTGAGGACTGATGGATGTGGGGGGGGAGGGGGGAGGGGTATGGAGGAGGACACTTGTGGGGATGAGCACTGAGTGTTTTGTGGAAACTAATTTGACAATAAACTATTTCTGAAAAAAATAAAAATAAAGGAAGTGTAAGTAAAAAAAATAATAATTAAATATAAAAATAAAAAATAATAAAAATATTGTTTTAACAAAAAACATAAAATAAAATGTCACATAATAAATTTCAGAGTAAAACATAAATTACGTATAGAGAATAAACTCTATTGGCCCAAATGTCTTTGATTCCCATGTTTAGCGATAGTAACTGAAAGCCAACAACATGATATTAAACTGTAATTGTACACACAAAGAAATATTTTCTAAAACCTTGCCAAAATATCCAATGATGTAGGATAAAATTGCCTAGGCTTCTCTTTGGCTCCATTTCAAAAGCATAATTAGTTTTTCTGATTTATTTTTGATTTGCATTTTGCAAAGCAAACAATAACTTGGGGAGAACTACTAGGCAGATATGCATGTGGTACTAAACCATAATTATATCTTGAATATTAATCTTACCTTTGTTGTAGCATTTGAAAATATCACAAGAAAATTAAGATACACATTTACTTATATTACAAAGTTAGTGGTATAATCTGTATTGATAACCAGAGAAGAGAGGCTTTCCACAAGATTATAAGCTATGGAATCTAAGAAGTTATTTGAGTTAAATTAGGCAAGGAAGCATGCAAACATGTCTATACAATGCCAAAGTGACTAATGATAAGTAAATAAACAAACTTAACAGTAAATAGTGGCCCTGCTCTGGTGGCTGAATTGATTTGACTCTGACAAGACAAAATCCAAAAAAGAGCTTCCCACTTCAAGCAGTTTATCTTGACTAATGTTTTTACTTTTTTAATTTTTAAATCTTTATTCTGGAGCAGGAAGTCTTTCTTTTGGGAATGGACATAGAAGGATAATGAGGTTACAACTGAAATACTTAAAAATTCCTTTTGAAGGGCACCTGGGTACTCATTAGGTTAAGTGTCTGACTTTGGCTCAGATCATGATCTTGCCATTGTGAATTTGAGTCCTGTATCAGGCTCTCTGCTGTTAGCCTCCTTTGAATCCTCTGTCTCCCACTCTCTCTGCCTCTAGCCTGCTTGCTCTCACTCTTTCAAAAATACACTAACATTAAAAAATTATTTTTGAAATGAAGGTAGCATTTCTTACAGAAAAAAACAGAAAACAGGTACTTCTGAAGATTGCCTACCTACTTTAGAGGACTGATCTTGTGGTAGGAACCCCTCCCTAAGGAGAAAGAAAAAATTGAAGAAGAGAGAAGACTCCAAGGTCACCTAGATATGACTCCAGCTGCCTACATCCCCCATGTTCTTGTAAACTGAAACAACTTAATCAGACTACATGTTTATGTGTATTACCATATATGGGAGACAAAGAAATAGAAAATGCATAAAAAACCCTATGCCATATGATGTGGGCCGCTCAGTTCTTTTGGGTACGAAACCAACTGAGCGGTGCCGGCAAAATAAAGTTGCTTCCTGGAAAGAAAAGTCTCGGTGTCACGACTCTCTGAGCGAGAATCCTGCAACAATCTTCCTAACTCTTGTGAGAGATTCAATATCTTGATTCTTTCAAATGGGAATAAATTGATTTGAAGGAGATTTAAATGCACATCACATATAAATAGGTAGGCCTCATTTTCTAAGATCTCATCTCTTTGGGCAAATGAAGTAAATAGAAAAAACCTATTGTTTTTGTTTTTGTGCGTATGATTTTTGTCAAGATTTGTAACTAATTTTTCCTTACTGGAAAATAAAATCTAAGGTTTAAGAAAGTAAATGTGAATATATTATATTGAATGTAATGAGGAAAATAATCTGTTTTCTTTAAAATTGATAGCTTTATTTAAAAAATAAGATAACTTTATGTCGTTACTTCCCGGTAGAATATATAGAAGGCTGTAAAGTGGTATGACAAGAACAATTAATCTTCCAGTATCTGAAACTCAACCTCACTGAATTAACAAATTTTTTTTCTTACAAATTTTATTACCGTTAACTAAACTAAATGATTTCAGAATTATTTACAGAAATCAGTTTACATAATTTTATTCATTATAATTCCTTCAGCACAGTAGAAATCACTAGGTACTTCAAGGAAAAGGATATTTAATAGAGGGAATTCCAACCTCTGAGAATGATGGTCAGAGTAAAGGCTACTGGTGTGCAGGAGATCAGAACGCAGGAATCCCAGGAAACCCCTGATGATTTCAGCTGCATGCCACAAAGAAGTGGCTGCTTTCCAGCAGATCATTGTAAGTTATTGACCATAAGCTTCTGGGGCAATAATGACATCTTATTATCTTCTGTCTTACAAAACTTGTACAAAGTCTCTCTATAATTAAAGAAACTCAGCTGGAACTCTGCTAGCAATGGAGTCTGTAAAATGTACCCTGAAGAACAAGGAGAAAATTGAGGAGACAGAATAGTTCACACATCCTGGTAGAATTATCTAGGTTGTGGTCAGTGATCACTTAATCTGATGTCTTATATCTTCTCCCTTACATGTAAAATACCCTTTGTGTACTTGAATAATTTACATGTCCATTCATCAAAGAAAAAATAAAAGTTGTGCAGAGCTATTTTATCTATGGTTAAGAAGGTAATAATTTTTGATGATTTTATATAAGAATTAAAATCAACAGATTTTCTGTTTAATCTTGTCATGACCAAACCACCTCAATTTGCCGTGATTGAGAAATTTCCTGGTGAATTGTTTTCCTTCAGCATTCATATGCTGAAACCCTAACTCCTAACGTGACTATAGGGCCTTTAGGAGGTAATTAAGGTTGAATTACATAATAAAGGTGGAGGCCTAATCTGAAAAGATTGGTGACTTTTTAAAAAGAGAGATCTTTTTCTGCTCTCATTCAAAGGAAAGTTGATGTGAGGATGCAGTGAGAAAACAGTCTTCTGCAAGCCAGGAAGAGAGCACTTCTCAGAAACTAGATATTCTAGAACCTTGATTTTGGACTGTTCAGGCTCCAGAATTGTGAAACAAAATGAAGCCATGAAATCTGTAGTATTTTGTTATGGCAATCAGAAAAGACTAATACACCGGAGGGGAGGTCTTCCACTGCTACAACTGGAGAAGTCCTGGGCAAACTGGGATGGAATCCTGCATACCTTAGGATATCCTTTTGAATGAAAAATGCTGTGCCATAGAAGAGTCTGCTTGGCTTAAGATAGGGTTAATATTCAAGAAATTTCAAATATCTGATATATCATATTGATGTGGGAAACAAAGGAAAAAGAAAAAAATGAAATATCCATACTACTTAACAGCCCACTGACATGTCCTTGAAACAGACAGAGTGACCTTCCTCTGGGAGCTCAGCTCCTTGTTAACATTTTCCTAAGGGCAAAAGGCAATCTTAGCTTAACATTATCCTGACCCACAAGATCAGCAGACCTGTGAGTCTGCTTTAAACAAATAGAAATTCCTTTGGAAACTTCCTTTATCTCTGCCCTCCTCCTGGAAATATAGGTAAGCAATCATCCTTCCAGCATATGGCCCACTGATATCCATCTGAAGTATCTCATGACTGAGGGTTTATTAAAAGGTAATAAATGACTTTTTCTTAACAATAGCTAGCCCCTCAGTGTTCTCTGGAAATCTTGTTTGCAAAACTCCTTGAAGGCTTGTGCTGTCCCTATACCCCTCCCAACTTGAAAGTATATAATTTGTCAACCACCACAGTCTCAGTGCAGCTCTTTCTGCTCATTGGTCCTGCCCCCATGCTTTAATAAAACCACCTTTTTGCACCAAAGACATCTCAAAAATTCTTTCTTGGCCATCATCTCTGAGCTCCAACATTTCCACATCAATATGATATCCAGTTGCAATCTGAGCATCATTTAGGTGATCATAACTGTCTATGTATCTCTTAAGTGTGTATTTTCTACTATAAGAGAAAGGAATAACATTCTTTCCTTTGAATCATCTAATCAAAGGTTAATTTTTTTCATATTTTAACATTTCTGAAAGCAGTCTTCATATTACAATCAGTTGCATCTGACAATTATAACTGACAGCATTTTTTTCTCTTTTTTAAAGTTTATTTATTTTGAGAGAAAGAGCATGCACAAGTGTGGGAGGGACAGAGAGGGAGAGCGAGAGCGAGAGCGAGAGCGAGAGAGAGAGAGAGAGAGAGAGAGTCAAAGCAGGCTCTTCACTGTCAGTGCAGAACCTGACACAGGGCTTGAACTCACAAACCATGAGATCATGACTGGAACTGAGTTGGATACTTAACCAATTGAGCCACCTAGGCACCCCTAGCACTTTTTTTTTTTTCTGTTGGTGGATTTAAAATACTGACACAGCATATGATTCATGGTTGTTTTAATTGTGATAGAATATGTAGTGATATTTATTAATTTGTGCACCTACAAAAACCTAGACATATGCACATATACAAATAGTCTATCATTTTGATTGCCTAGGAAAATATTTGCTGTTATACTGTTAAATTGGATTTTGAAACTGAATAAACAGCTAAGCCCTCAGTCTAAAGAAACTCAGGGGAATTGTCTTGGCAAAAAGAGAAGAAAATAGAAGGATATATTATTCACTGAGATATTTGAGTAGGACGTTGATCACTATTTATAAGTCAATCGGTCCACAGGGAACTACTGAGCAAACCTCTCTTCATAATGGAAAATTTTAATTTGTTTGTTTGTCATTGGCATTATCCCAGAGATGAGAAGTGGCTAGCTTCGGATGACTATGTAGAAATGACAGGAAAAGGGAAATACCTCCTATATCCCAAACAATTTGACAAAGCCTCCAAAAGTTAACTATTATGATGCGAACCATTCTTTGGTAATCTGTATCATTCTGTATAATGTAGTAAGTCTCTTGATTAAGTGAAAGGAAGTTGGAATTGATACCATTGTTTCTAGTAAGCTCATAAAATGATAAATAATTCCATGTGATTTAGAGATGGAGTGGACCAAACAATTTTGCATCCAATCATTTGGCAGCATAAAAAGATCCAAATAAATAATAATAAAGTTTGTCCCTATGCAATATGTACAAATACTTATGGACTATAAAGGGCATTCAAAGAGAAAGCATTTTCCAATGAATTCAACTCTCTGTAAGACTGATTACACAAATTATCTGCTTTACAGGACCACTGGGATTTTTATGAACCCTTTGATTATTAAAGGGAATAAAGGGATGGCAGAGATTGCATTTTTGATGCAAAATTTAATTGGTAGAATAGACAGTTGGTAAAAAGGAAATATATTAAATATACTTAAAGAAGATGTATGTTATCTATACGGTATACCCAAAAGGATTACATAAACAATGAGTTGTTATAAATAATGTTCTAGGATACTTTAAAGTCTACCAAGAAGAGATTTGAGTTTTTGGAAAGCATCCCTTTTATTGCCTCAGACATAGTAACCTAATGGAAATATGTATGCCTTTGTCAGAGAGATTGTTTAATCAAAGAGCTACAGACAGATAAGCGCTGAAAAGACCACACACAATAGCTTGGTCTAGGTCATTGTGGGAATGTGTTTAAGAAGAAGAAGAAAAGGATACTTGCATAGAAAAAGAATTGCATTGCAAATGTAAAAAATAGGAGAACAAAAACAGGATGGAAGAAAAAGTAAAGACAATCTACAGAATGGGAAAAGATATTTGCAGATGACATCTCTGATAAAGTGTTAGAGACTTCTACAACTCAACATCCTAAAAACCAAATAATTGAATTTAAAAATGAGCTGAAGACATAAGCAGATATTTCTCCAAAGAAGAAATTCAGAAGACAAATAGACACATGAAAAGATACTCAATATCACTCATCATCAGAGAAATGCAAATTAAAATGACAGAGATATCGCCTCACACCTGTCAGAATGGGTAAAATCAAAAACATAAGAAACAGCAAGTATTCGAGAGAATGTGGAGAAATAACAACCCCATAGAGTGTTGGTGGGAGTGCAAACTGATGTAGCCACTGTAGAAAATGGTGTGGAGGTTCTTCTAAAAGTTAAAAATAGAACTACTCTATGATCCAGTAATTGCACTACAGTGTATTTACCCCAAAATACAAAAACACTAATTCAGAGGGATACATGCATCCTGATGTTTATTCCAGCATTATTTATAATAGCCAAATTATGGAAGCAGCCCAAGTATCCATTTATAGATGAATTGGTAAAGAAGAGGTGGTATATATGCACACAATAGAATATTATTCAGCCATTAAAAAAGAATGAAATCCTGCCATTTTGCAACAACTGAGACAGAATTAGAGTTAATTATGCTAAGAGAAATAAGTCCGTGAAAACAAATACCATATGATTTCACTCATATGTGGAATTTAAGAAACAAAACAAATGAGCAAAGAACAGACACACACACACACACACACAGAGAGAGAGAGAGAGAGAGAGAGAGAGGCAGACCAAGAAAGACTCTTAACTATAGAGAACAAACTGATGGTTACCAGAGGGGAAGTAGGTGGGAGAATGAGTGAAATAGGTAAGAAGATTAAGGGTACATTTATCATGATGAGCACTGAGTAATGTATAGAATTGTTTAATCACTCTGTTGTATATCTGAAACCAATATAACACTATACGTTAACTATACTGGAATTGAAAGTATATATATATGAAGAAAGGAAAAAAAACAAACAAAAATCTTAGCACTACAGTTACTTCAGAAGGAATGAGAAATCCTAGCTATAATAGCAATATTATTTGAGAAAGAATCTATAAGTAACTCAAAAGTACACAGACTTCTGGATTCATAGCATTCACTTCATTAGATCTGCTTCAATTTGGGTAAAAGGTACTAATTCTTCATCTTATTGAACTATTATCAACCCTGTGATAAGAGGAAACTCATAAGTAAAAATCAATTTAAGGAATATAGTATAAAATATGTTTCATCGTATATACTTTAATTATGTAGTTAATATGACTTAGAATTTTGTTCTACAGTGAATATTTGGCCTTTTTTTTTTAAGTAAGATTTCTAATTCTTTCCTGTGTGTATTTCTTGTGAATAGATGGAGCCCATATTTTTTGCAAATTGATAGGGCATTCAATTGCTGGGCGAGAGAAGAGAGAACTATGAATTGTTGCCTAACTAGAGATGCTTGCACAAATTACATTGACAAGTCTTTTTATTGTAGAGTTACCAAGTTTACAGAGTGTTCCTATGTATTCCTCAAATATATATATTTAGATCTTATCAGGTTCCAGGCACCATTTTGGGTGCTTATGGTATATCAGTGAACAAAATAAAAAGGCCCTGCCCTTGTGGAGTTTACACTCTAGCAGGAGACATAGATAGTGAAGTGTGTCCTCTGGGAAAATAAAACATTACAGCAGAGTTCGGGAATGCAGGGGTAGGGGTACAAGAAAATTGGCGTCCTCTAATTTTTCTCAAGGTTTACAAGGGTGATAGCAAATTTGCTAATATTCTAGTTCAATATTAGACTTAATATTGTTTAGAGTCACGTTTCCCACATTATTTCATGTAACCGTTTTCTAACCATGAAAATCAATCATTTTCTCCTTGTGAGGATACAACTGTGTTACCTTACAGATGCAAAATGCCATCTAATATGTGACTCATTATCAAAAAATAGACCTCTAATTCTAGTTTTCCCCATCTTCAGTTGTTAAAAAATCAAATATACTTGCATTTTCAGGCTCCTTCACCATGGAACTATTATTATCCACTTCTGCTATCCTTGCAATATTCTTTGATTCGCTAATAACTTAATTTCTCATTTTGTCATCTTGCAGACATTTTATACTAATTGTATTTAATGGACTGTGAGCTACTGAAATATTTAGAGCCATTGCTAGTAAATGCAAAATATGCTTACTGATAGAATATAAAAATAAGCAATTGGTAAACCAATGAAGGTATATATTATCTGGGATCATTGAGCTTATAAAAGTTTAATGGAGGCTAGAAGAAATATATCATTACCATTGTAAGAAACTAAAAAAAATAGTGCTGGGTAGATTGATGTAGCAAACTAATATTTGAATATACTGGAAATCATCATGTTATTCACTGAAAACTTTTAAATTTATTATAGCAAAGATTAATATGTTCCCCAGGTTGGTTGATTTTACAACCAAAACTCATCACACTTGACTACATCCAAAGCTAGTTTTCTCTTTATTTACCTTTTTCTGCCATTTGATGAAATTGTTTCAGGCGTGTTCATTGGCAATACTATGAATAACTTCTATTAGATGTAGACATTGCAGATGTTTACCTTTGTGTGTTTACTTTATATATATGTATATATAAACTTTTGGTTTCATTATTTATTTTGTTTATTGTGACAAAACTTAAGTACAGAGTCCTTAAAGCTATTTCACCTGATATTTTTATTTATTTATTTTTTAATTTTACATTTTGCCCCTTATATTCTGAGATTTTGGTTGGACATAACATAATGCAAGTGGGCAAATAAGGGTGATATATGTGGCAAGAAAAAATACTTATGTGTGATTATTAAGGTATTAAACTGAACAATTTGGTGTCAAGGAATAGTAGAAAATAAGTTTTGATAATGAATAATAATTAAAACCACTTATTCATATGTACATGTTTAAATATTACCTCAAATATTTAAAACAAAACTATGGCTTAAGTATAGTTGTCTTCATTTTACAGTTGAGTTAACACAGGATAAAAACATGAGAGTGACTAAAAGCTAGATGCTTCAGAAGGGAGATTTTCCGTATGTCTCTTATTCTGAAGTCGGTGGTCTTTTACAGTATGCTTCCCTGACTCTCCAGGGTGAAACAATTAGTGCTAGCAATGATTTTAAGGAAGGAAAAGGAGAAAGGCAGGCTAAGAAGTGTGGAGTTTATCCTTTAGGCAGTAAACAGATCTTTGAAGCATTTGATTAAGGAAGTCGTATCATAATCTCAGTATCACAGCCCAATTGAATCTAGCATGCTGTGCAATTGGAATTGGTGTTGGGGAAGGAAGGGAGAAAACAGCTAGCTGGGCATTACTCTACTCTAGGAATGAGTTGAAAATTATATTAAGTAGAGGGTTGGTATTATAAATGAAGAGGAAAAATGATTAAAAGATGTTTTTAATGATATAGCAACAGGATTTAGTTGTGGGCTGAGTGTAAGTAGAATGAAATTAAGAGAATTACTCTAAATGTTTACATATTGCAAATGCTCTGAATTCCATTTTCGACTGCCACTATCCACTTGACTGATCTTGTGCAAAACCATTTCTCTGTCCTGTCAACTTTAGAGGATTCTTCATAGAAATTGTAGGTCATAAAGGTCTACAAAAGTGCTTTATAAACAGTAAAAGACCAACAAATATAATGTGTCTTTCTCACTGTGACTTTAAGAAATTACCAAAAAGAGTTATTAAAAATGAATTTCTACCTCTGTAGCAAGTCTGAGGGAATCAATATTATTCAAAGAAATGACATTTTGGTGAATCTTCAAACTATATTCACATTCCATTGCCAGCATTTTCTCTCTCTGTGTGGAGCAAATGCAAAAGATAATGCATCTCTACCTCCAGCAGAGTGTCTAAAATATACGGAGTATAAGAAAAAGCCACAGAAGTCAGAATGGAATCAAGTTTTCATATTAAGTCTGCATATTTTGGCTAAAGCAAATAATCATTATTGTAGTACAGTGTTACAACAAGGGTGGAGATGTGTTATGTGTTGTAGACATAATTAAACTATTGTCATAAAAGTTTTAGGGAGATTCTTCACTGTTGGTTCTTCTGGAACATTGAGATATTCACATCCATTGATTTTCTTGAGGTGAAACAACCTATAATTTAGTCAAGTCTAAAACTGTTTTTAAGAAGTGTACAGACCTGTTGGATAGACAAGAAATTTGAGATGTAGGCTAGACTTAAAAGACAACAGAATTTCTGAAAGAAATTTTATGTAAGTGAGAAGGTTTGGAGTGTGCCATGCTCAGCAAGCCTCAAGGGAGAGAGAGCAAATTTATTCCACATGTATTTTAGAAGCTGTTTCTTGACATCTCCTGGTTTAGCCCAACTCTGGAAGGTCAGTGTAACATACAGAACAGAGGGAGTGCAGAATAAAGAAAAGAAATGGTGCAAGAGCAACAATACTGGTAGAGAAGAGCCCACTGAAAGAGCTCTTAACAGAGAGGAAAGGGCTCACTAATTCAAAAAAGACTTTTACAAAGCTCTGAAATGGTGAATAAATGACTAAGTGCAGAAGCTAGGGCCAGTGGGCCACAAAGATAAGGAACAGCAAGAATAGGACCTGAGTAATGGCGGAGGACTAAATATATAAGATTTCCCTCTACTTCCCTGGTCACCTGGAAATTTCTCACGTGACTAATGGGAAGGAGAGTGAGAATAAGACTGGATTCTTTACTAAAATGGTGGATGAGTGTTAAATCCATGAAATTGGGAGTGTTATTCTAAATGTGATACACCAGTGCTCTATGGCAGATCAGGGCAGAAAGGTAGTTTAAAAAGCTTAGATGCATATAGTTGCTATATTACAATCGCCCTTTCTAATATATAGTACTTTAAATTGAAAACAAAATCTCAGTCAGTAAAATCAAATAGCTAATATTGTACCTACTACAATTTTTATTCTCTTTAGGAAATGTCTATATATCTTATAAAATTTTATAGAAAGAAAATTATTCCTCTAAATTGTCTTGTTATTTAAAAAAGATTTTGCTGTGTGATGGCTAAGTCCCACTTTCTTTCAAATATAAAATTTTGAGGGGGAGTTCTATTATTATTCTTGGTCTCTTTCCAGACTATGCGAAGTTTACTAATCTTTTCAAAGAACCAAATTCTGGATGATACCTTTTTTGTGTATTACCCTGTTAAATTATTTAATTTTTCCTTTTATTTGCTATTATTTGCTTTCTATTTTATTGGTTTCTTCAGTCATTAATATTTAGCATCTTTCTATTTTAATATAATAACCATATATTTTTCACCAACTACAGATGTTGATGTATCCTATAAAGTTTGATGTGTCATATTTTCATCGACATCCAATTATAAGTGTTATGTCTTTATTTTGATTTTTTGACATATGTAGTATTTAGAGGTTATTATTTATATCTGTTATTATTAACTCCTGTTATTCTTACTATGTCTGTATTATTAATATAGCCTCAATATCTTGAATAGTCTATGTTTTTATTATAGTGCATCTAGATGAAGATATTTTATTTATCCTGATTGGATATCTCTGTGCTTATTGAGTCTGAAAAAAAGAAATCTTTTGTATATTTTGGAAATCATCCTCAAATATTATCTTCTCAAATATTGTTTCTCCCCCTAATATTTTTTATCTTTGTTTTGAAACTAATTAGAAGTTGTTGAACTTCTCTTTCAGAAACTCTTTTCTTTGTCTCAGTAGCATTTGGTGTAATTTTTTGGTTCTATCTTTTAGCAATTAATTTTGTCTTCATTTAGGTCTAATTTCAGGTGTTTCCTTTTTAATTTTTCAAGTATTTCCTTTTTAATTTTTTAATGTTTTTATTGTATTTATTTATTTATGTTCTTATTTTATATATATATATATATATGGAGAGAGAGAATGGAGAATGTGAGTGGGGGCAGGGCAGAGAGAGGATGCCACAGAATTCAAGCAGGCTACAGGCTCTGAGTTGCCAGCACAGAGCCTACCACAGGCCTTGAACTCACAAACTGTGAGGTTATGACCTGAACCAAAGTCAGAGGCTTAACCGACTGAGCCACCCAGGCACCCCTTTTTCGAAGTTGTATTTATAAATCATACCTGGTAGTTTTAACAATCTTTTCCTACTTTTTAAAAAACTTCCTCTTTATTTCTTTAAGTATGTACATACTACTCATTGTATATCTTCAATGTGATAATACTGATATCTAAAGTATCCCTAAATGGTAAGAGATTTCCTTGTGCCATTCTAATGAAATCCTAAAACAAGATAATTCACAGGATTTTACCAGTTCACCTCAGCAGTCCAGAGAACATGGACAGTATTTGGTGTTGACTCTTGACACCCTCTAAGAATTCCTTTATATTGCAGAAATATACTTTCTTCTAACTAGCGTCAGGCACCATGGGAACACAGTAGCTTGTGAGATATTCTTTTAATATTATCCATGTATGTGTCATCTTTATCATGTCAGAACTGAAAATGTGCTACCTGAGGCTCATCTAAATAATGTAGATCAAGGAAGAAATTCTACTTGTTTCTGACTGTGCCAGAGTCAAACTACTTTGGGAAGCAGAGATGGCTTGACAACCACTGTAAGACTGAACACAAATCTTTTTTTTTTTTAAGTTTATCTATTTATTTTGAGAGAGACAGAGACTGCATGACATGGGGGAATGGCAAAGAGAGGGAGAGAGAGAGAGAGAGAGAGAGAGAGAGAGAGAGAGAATCCGAAGCAGGCTCTGCACTTTCAGCACGGAGACTGATGTGGGGCTTGAACTCACAAAACCACAAGATTATGACCTGAGCTGAAACCAAGTTGGACTTTTAACCCAATGAACCACTCAGGTGCCCCTGAACAAAGTTCTTAATAAGAAATTCTCCATAATCATAGGGAGAGGAAAACACAGCAGTAAGAAAAGCAGTCACAAAAGGTAAAATAAAATATAAAATTTGATGTGTTGGAAATTAGATACCCTCCAGTGTTCTGAATTATAATCATGTCATATAAATAAATCATATTTGAGGAGATTAAAAACATTTAAGATAAATACATTATTAGTGACTTAAACTGGTACTGTAGTCACTTAGGATAATGAATGTTAAGAAAAATGAGATCAGTTAAGTTTTGAAACTGCTTAGAATAGTGGGAACGTACACTAGAAGTTACTTCTTAACAAAAAAAGAAGAGGTGGTGTGGTCTTCAAAGGAAAAACTCTTGGACAGGCAACAAAGAAAATAAAGAAATAATGAAGAGTGGAGCCAACAGATTCCAGGCCTGATGTGCAATCTAAGTATTATAATTAATTTCAATATTATATATAACTGTCACAAAAGACTTTTATAAACTGTCAGTTTCCTGAGTAAATCACAATAGGTTAAATAATTACTTTAAATATATCATTTCAATGCAAATAATTTTTATCATGGATCTTTATATTCAGTGGGAATATTTATTTGTAAAATTAGCTTTGCTTTTCTTTTAATACAGAAGCAGAATTATTTTCACTTTTTGTTTCTGCAGAGTTTTTTTCTTCTGCTTTATTTATTTTTTTTAACATTCTCTTAATCAAAAAGGCTGAATACCAGCTATTGATTGCGTGACTATAATTGATCTGGCAGTGGAAGGTGGAATTTTTCCAATTGACGCAGTGATTAGAATTGATTTAGCAGTAGAACTCATAAAAGAGTCAATAAAATACAGAGAATAAGGCAACAACTGCTCTTAGAAAAGACTGTAATTCAATTACAGCACTCAGCTCTACTTACCTTAATTAATCTAGTCAGCATTCAGCAGGAGACTGAAGTTGCTATTTCAGGTTGGCTCTTTAGAAGACACACAGCTCTTAGAAAAGAATCATTCTCCATAAGGGTTTTAAAATCAAGTCACATATTTACTGTGTCTTTTTACTTCACTTTCCTATTAGGTCCAGCTTCCTAAAAATAGTAAGTTGTGTATTTGCTCCATGGTGTTAGTAGTTATAAAGTTCTGAGATGCTTAATATTGTTAAAGGTATGCTATTTTTAGAAGTTGTTAGTAGTTATTGACTAAATACTGTCATATAATGTGTTTAACTCTGTTCTTCAGTATCTTTCTGTACTATTCAGAATTGTAAGACATGTTTCCTGTATTTCTTTGTGTTTATTACAGACTAGTGATTATTTAGGAATTCTTTCCTAATTTTTAAACATCTTTCCTAATTTTAACAATTTTTTTTTAATTTTAACAATTTTTATTCTTCCTCTTTTCTGCAGTATTTCTTCTGCAGAAGAAATTAAGAAGAAAGAACTTTCTTAATGTTTTTATCTGTTCTATTTTTATGTCTGACTCATCTAATGTTTTATCATGTTTTATTATTTTGTCAAAGTTCTTACACATGTCTCAGGTGTTTTACTTCTTAAAAGGTGTAAATAAGTTCTCAATATGTGTGAAATTATTTGATGATATACTTTTTTTTTTTAATGTTTTATTTATTTCTAGGAGAGAGAGAGAGACAGCGTGAGCAGGGGAGGGTCAGAGAGAGAGGGAGTCACAGACTGAAACAGGCTCCAGGCTCTGAGCTGGCAGTCAGCACAGAGCCCGACGCGGGGCTCGAACCCACGAACCGCGAGATCATGACCTAAGCGAAAGTCGGACGCTTAACCGACTAAGCCACCCAGGCGCCCCTTGATGATATACTCTTAATGAAGCCTACAATTCATATAAACTCTTATTTAAAAATTAATTTACATTTTATCAGAATAATAAACATATATAGTTGAAGATATCCTGGTTCCAAATTGCTTATAATGAAAAATAGGAATCCCTTCTAATATAACTCATAACTACCCTTGCCACTGTTTGCAAAGAAGATGTTAGCTTTTTCACTTCTGAAAGCTTCTCTCAATATACCTTAAAACTTTCTTATACTGTGTTTTTGACTCGTATTATTTTTTTATGTTTGTTAGTATTGAGAGGAGGGAAAGGATAGAGACACAGAGACAGAGAATCCCATGCAGGCCCTGCACTGTCAGCACAGAGCTGAATGCAAGGCTTGAACTCACTAATGGTGAGATCATGCCCTGAGTTGAAATCAAGAATCAGACACTTAACCAAGTGAGCCACCGAGGCACCCCTGACTCATACATTTTAGATAAATGTTAATTGTCTGCCATATAATTGAAAAATACATCTTTTTTTCACCATCAGCCATTTTTATTTTCCCCCCAATTTTTACAACATTTTTGTCAGAACTTTGTTTAAATTCATAGCCAGTGAGCTGTACTACTGCGATGATACTCAAACTGCTGTGGCTACAACAGATTAAGGAATGCACGTAGGAAAGAAAATCAATGCACTTCTTTCCTGGAGAAAATCTTGTATGGAAAAAGAACACCTGTGGGAGGGTGGGGGGGGGGGGGAACAGTATGCTTATTGATGTAGTTGATTTGCTCAAACAAATTTGGCTGAAGTTACTTATTCTTTGCTACTTGAGAATACACAGATTGAGGACTGGCAGCCAGTTCCAGGAACCACATTTTGAACAGCAATGTTAGTGTACTATAATTTTGTAGTTATAAAACCTTCTTTTTTTCCTTGAATTAAGCATTATTTCACTGTTCCCTCATTTCCTTACTTTAATCTTTTTAGAGTCCAAAACTTCTTCAAAATGTTTTCAATTACCAACACTTTTTAAACTCAAGCATCAATAATCTGTCATGTGAAATTACTATTTTTTAATTGTCTTTCTCACACACTTCTCTGACTTCCTGCCACAATGTGGATTGAGAGCTCTCCCCACCTGTCACAAGTCTTCATCTTGGTATTTTCCTTCAGGTACTCCCTGACTCTTGTGAATTCTGTCTCCTAAATTCTAGATCTTTTCTTTTTCAACAACTCTTTCATTTTGCTGAATAACAAAATCACTTTTTAAGACCTTCCTGATTTGGCTATGAATAGAATTCTAGGATGAAGTTATATTTCCTGAGAATTCTGAATGCTATTTCCAGTGTCTTCCAGGATATAATGTACTCTTGAGCTTTTTGTTGCCATCCTGTTTACTGTTCATGTATGTTTGCATAAGGTTTTTTTGGCTCCTTTTTAAAGTGTACAATTTGAGTTTTCTCAGAGATATGATCTATATTCACTCATTTAGCGGACAATTAAGTTTGCCTATTCAATTGGATTTTAAGTCTTGGACATATTTTCATAATATTTCCCTGATGGCTTTTTCTTTTCTGTTTTCTGTCCTCATTTTGGAACTCCTGTAAAAACTCCATGTTTTTTTATTCTAATTTTGTTTCTTAATTTTATCCTCCCACTCTTTTTTTTCATTTGTTAAGCTTTGTTTCTTTATTTTTAATTTTTAGAAATCCCATCCTATTTTTAATATCTGGAAGTTCTTGTTCTATTATTTTGTTTTATGGACAAAATGCTTCTTTTGTTTTTAATCTTTCTAAGCATACAAACTATGGAGTTGGCTTTTAAAAAGATATTTCTACTTGCTATATTTTTATATTTCCTTCATGTTCCCTGCTTTTTAAATTTCCTTGTCTCTTGTATTTTCTCCCTTTTATAACAGAGGCTTTTTCTGAAATATCTCTTGATCTCTGGTGAAACACGTATACTTCAAAATAAGGCCTTAAACAGTTTGGAATTGATATTGCCATGATCAAGGTTTATTAAGTGAATGGTTCTATTGTGGGGTGATTCAGAGACAAGCCAGCTTTTCCAGTGAGATGCTCTCAAAAATCAGCATTTTTTAAAAATTATTTCTTTTTAGCTGTTTAGTTTCAGTAATCTGGCATCTTGTATTGGGATAGTTCACTGCTAGCAGTTTGTGTGCATGACATGTGAACTCTGTTCTTGATAGTTCATCAACTGTTTGGAAGGGAGAGTGTAATAAGTGGTCCTGTTTCAACACAAAACTTTAACATATTTCCTGATCTTTAACGCCTTCCCTGACCACTGCTTGCATGGTACATGGAAGTCCCAATTACCAGACCTTCAGAATATGAGAGATAATGTTGTCTCCCTTTTTCACTCATCTCCCCCACTCCAAGCATTAAGTTTATCATTTGTTTCACAACTTAAAACAGATTCTGCCAAATGTTCCCTTTTCCAAAACTGACTGAAATCCCACATCTGTTTTTAAAAAATATTTTTATTATATGAATAAGCAATACTTTTTTTTATTCTTTCCCACTGCCAGGTTAGTGGCTTTTTGAAAGGAAAGAGATAATGGCATGTAGTCATTCTGCCACCTTTTACATGGTTATTTCACATAATTTTACATAATTTCACATATATTTAATACTAGGCATGATAGTATTTTTGGTTACTTTTAGGTCATTAAATATATAAAACCATAGAAATGCATATGGTTGTTACTTCCACCTTGTTACTTCATACCTGTCAGATTAAAAACTTGAAAATTATTGACCATGATTGCCAGAGGCCGTCTCCAGCAGGTCCAGGGGTCCCTGAAGGATGGACAGTGTCGGGGAGAGAGAGAGTGAGAGAGCCCCGAGATTCTTTCTGATCACCAGGCAGGCATCTCTGTCCTGTCGGTTTTGGTGTCTTTATTTATAGGTAAAATGATAACATGACATCAGGAAAAGGAATTTTTACAATGGATAACTCTTTGTGATAAGATGCTTTGGAAAGTGTACAGAAGCAGGTTTTACAGAAGTATTCTTGCAGAATTACCCCAATCATAGTGAGGTTGAGTAAATCTTACAACTACGGAAATAACAGGATGTTCCTAGTGAAAAACAGGATAACACACATAAGTTAATACCGCTAGGATTAGGACAAAAGTTAAGTTGTATATAGACAGGCTAGGAGTCATTCTGTCTGGCTCACAAGAGGACAAATGGTTTTGAGCTGGTTAATAAGTTGTTTGTGGAAACCTTTTTGACTTGATGCTGAATGTGTAAACACCATGGAGGCCCTAAATGTGTCGACCTTTGTTTTTGGGTTATGTTTTAGCTACTCTTATTTATCTTCATCCCAGCAGCCCCTGTAAGGGAGGGTGTTTGCGAAAAGTAGCCCTTAGGGAAGGGACTGCCATACATCACCAGTTAGAAGAAGGTGTAAGTATTAACTTAAGTTTTGCCCTTATCTGTTCCTTAACTCTAAATTAGGCTCTTTGTCTCAGGGCCAGGCTCAATTGTAACTCTTGTGTTCTTATCCCCTTTATTATCTAAGTCTTGGATCTGCAAGGCCCATAGGAAGAGCCTTTGACAGTCATCCACAGAGCTTTCATCTAAAATCTCTTTTGAAAAGGCACAAATATGCTTTTCTGTATGAGGAATCTGTGTGGGGAATATCGGTCTGATTTGGAATATTGTGAGGCCTGGTCAGTACCAGCAGGCTTATTTCCTACATTAGCCAGTAGTAACAGAAAGAGATACCAGTTTTCGTTTCTCATGGCAGGAGTTGTGCAAACACTGCCATTTCCTTGCTGTGACTGTCATCCAGAGAGGCCGGTGTGGCTCCCAGCACATGATATTCACAGAATCATCAGAATCGTTAGTGACTTCAGTCCAATGATCATATGTAAAATTTCCTTGGTTGGAGTGAATAAATGTATTGAAGAATTATACAAACACTTTTATGCACATAAGTCTGTAAGTAACTTATTGTACACACAGATATATAGTTATATATGTATTATTTTCTTATTAAACACTTTTATCTTTGAAAATTACTTGCCTTTTCTCTGTTGACAAAACCCTTTCCCTAGAAAAGGCAGAGATGAGGGTTACTTTTCTCTCCAGATATATGGAGAGTACTGTTGAAGAAACTTACTAGTTTACTACATAGTCCTTTTAAATTTTGTCTCTTCCAGTGAATGCTTGGTTAGGCTTGGAATAATTTTTTTTTTTTTTTTACTTGGCTTCAGATAGAACTGAAACTTAAGTTCATTTTAAACTCAGGAAGGATGGATACCCCAAATACCAGGCAGGTTAGAATCAGTCAGTGAAGGAGCTAATCCTAGAATTTTTATAAAGTTATTTCTAACTCAGTATTCTTTTTCTTTTCTTTCTTTTTTTTTTTTTTTTGTTAACAATCTTAGAATCTCAAGCATGACAGATATCTGAAAAGCCCTAATGTAATTCCCCAAGTGTCCACTGTAATAAAAGGACAATGGTAGGTATTTGAAGTGGAGTTAGAAGAGGAAGATGATTCAGACACAAATCCTACTTCTAAAGTCTTTAAAGTCACATTTAAGGGATATATTGGAAAAGATGTCCCTGAGAATTTCAGTCTGAAACATACACACACACACACACACACACACACATATTTGTATGAATACATGTATATACTATATGTATGTGTAAAAACCTGTTAAATGATTTTCTAACTGAAATTATGAGGTTTATCATAAAAGAATGGAAGGAAAATGTATTCTGTCACATATATATTTATACAACTATGGATATATATAGTCATTCTCTTTGAATAACAATTTTAAGAATAAGCATAGATGTTTAGAGTCACAAATTATGCATTGTTAAAGTTGATTAAATTCATCTACATTTCTGAATTCCCTGGGTCTCCTTGTTCAGTAGATAAGAGGGAATGAAAATGTAGTTTTCTGCTATTTATACTGACTAATGCTCCGTAGTAACATTAGAAATATTTAAAGGAGAACATGAACATAAAAGAGCATATAAAATGGTGAGTGAAACAAGATGAAAAATGAAATATTTACAGATAAATTTCTTATATGTCTTTGAACAATTTTGTTGGCTCAATTTCAATTCAACCTTTGATTCATGTGGTTACATGTTTTGTATTTGATAAAGGTCAAGTTGGAGCTCATCAGTGCTTAGCTTGTATCATTATTCATTTTCTGTCTTTGAAACTGTTATTCCCTTAGAATTTCCTTGTTAAGGATGCAGAAACTACATTTGAAACAGCCAAAGACATTTCCTTGGTTCTCCCACTAAATCTAAATATTTAATCTCCTCATTAAATAAACAAAATAGCACTCCCCTTGTGGCAGTACAAACATAAACTGCTTTTGGGAAGAGAAAATGCCTTCTTCAGTGAGACTTTAAATACAAGATCTGATGTAAACTTGTACATTTCTGCTCCCTCTATCCCCTTTCATTAAGATGAATTTCTTAATCTGTAAATCTGTGCATTTTTTACTGCTGTATTTTCTATTATCGGTATACTTATTTTGAGAAAATGTATTCAGTCATACTAAGATTATTATGTACTCCAAAGAAAGCCCAAACTCTTTTGTATGGCATACCAATTTGTACATTCTGCTTTTCTACCCTAGCTTCCCCCTCTGTTCCTGTCTTTATCCTAGCCAGAAACTCTATGAACTCTCCAGTCACCACTGTACTACCAAAATGTGTTTGAATTTTCTTCTCAAGCCCCAGCATCTGCTCATGTTGTTTCTCAATCAGTATCTTCTTTAAACTGTTCAATTAAAATATGAAAAGCAAAGTAAAAGAAATTTAGCAAAAATTAGCCAATTTAAGCCATGATTTCATGTGGCAAAATGGAGTAGCCTGCAGTCATATTGATCATGCAGACATCATTCCCACAAGTCTGCCTTATTCTCAGTGCAGCTTTCTATGAGTGCAAAATAAATTTTCAAACTATTCTCTTGTTTCATTTTGTTTTGATATATGTATAAAAAAGTAATTCTAATTGATACCAAAATGGTGGAAAGTAGTGATAGGTAATCTGAGGGTTTTGTTAGATGAGACTTTTATTAAAAGATGTGTTAATTTACTCATGAAAGATAAATAAGATTTTTTCTTTTAAAGCATGAGAAAAGGCAGGCAGAAAGAGCCACCATCTCTGATAGTTCTTAAGGACATGCACTGAATAAAGATTTTCAAAGATGTCTAAAGCTCTCCAGAGATAAAACCAAAATAAGACTAAAATAAAATAACATTCAATTACAATTGTCATTTTCTCCATCACAACAAGGAAATGCTTTAGATAGGGACGAAACAGGAAGAAAATGACCACTTTCCTGAACATCTCCTTTCTTGGGGTTCCCTGGGATCTCTAGTAGATTTTTGAAGAAATAACAAATTCTAAAACTTTTGGCTTGATTTTAAGTATTTCAGGAATCTTGGGGATTTTATTGAATAATTTTGTTTAATCTCTTGGGTGCTAATCAGATATATTTAGTTTTCTAGCATAAGATAGGTGAAGAAAACTTACAACTCCTTTCGCAGCAATTAGACCAAGATCCTATGTATTGGAAAAAAATCAACTAAATAAAAATAAACAAAAGTACCTAGTAACAATAGAGTAGAATTGATGCATTCAGCTGTTCCTTGTGCTATGTCTCTTAGGAGTGTGAACAAGCTAGATAGTAGATATAGTGTAAATGAGCAGCGTGCCTCAAAGATGTTTCAGACAGATGCTTACTTTAGGATATGGCAAAACTCTGATGTGTGAGCTTGCATAGTTTTGGGAAGAGAAAGAAACTGGATAGTTAGAAATCCCAATAGAAACAGATAGATTAAAAATGTAGATTGGGGGGTGGCACCTGGGTGGCTCAGTCTGTTGAGCATCCGTCTTTTGATTTCAGCTCAAGTTGTAATCTCGTGACTTGTGAGTTTGAGCCCCAGGTTGGGCTCTGAGCTCATAGCACAGAGCCTGCTTGGTAGTCTCTCTCTCTGTCTGCCACTGTGTCATGTATGCACATCTCTCTCTCTCTGTGTCTGACTGTCTCTCTAAAAACTTGAAAAAAAAAATGTAGATTAGCACCAGATTTTAAAAGAGCTTGAATGTCCTTCTCATATTCAGACAGGTGATGGCAGGTCTTCAGAGATATAAACAGAGGCTTGGCATAAACACACTTATTCTAAGTTTTAGAAAGATAACTAATAAATCAAATATAAACAAAAACTTGTGGAATTATTCTGTTAAATAATAGTTCTAGCACAGTCATCATCTTTATTTTTCTATCATGGTATGGAAAATAGGAAAATGTCACCATCTTCTATTTTAACAGGTGACTTTATAAGAATTTATACAAATGAAGGATACAGAAATATCAACTACAAAATTATTACTGTGGCAACTGGTGATTATTTAGTTAGATACAACCTAGAACCTTAGGTTTATTTTTGAAGTTATTTTATTAAGGTATAGAAATAATTTCAAAATCTTGGGAGCCTATGAGACCACCGTATTCAAATTATACTTTTAGAGAGAGGTTTATATAAATGGGGAACATTTATGAACATTTATACTCTGTATTGAAGCCAAAAAATGTTATTTTTCTAAAACTTCTCAATTTCATACTTTATCAAATCAGATTACCTAAAGTAGTTAATAATGCACTGTGATATTTTCTTCTACCGATGGAGAGTAAGAAGGAATATCGAGCTCTTTTATCTCTTTTTATATACTAGTTGACAATTATAAAGAGTTACGTATTTGAACTCCAAAATTTCATTTGTTAGTTTTATAAAAGTAAAATTCATCTTTATAGAAGGAGTTCAATTTTACCAGCAGAAATTGGAAAAGAGATACACAAGATTAAATCTAGTAGTAGTGAGGGGCACCAGGGTGACTCAATTGGTTAAGCATCTGACTTCAGCCTGGGTCATGATCTCATGGTTCGTGGGTTCAAGCCCCGCATCAGGCTCTGTGCTGACAGCTAGCTCAGAACCTGGAGCCTGCTTCAGCTTCTGTGTCTCCCTATCTCTCTGACCCTCCCCTATTCACGCTGTCTGTCTGTCTGTCTCTCTCTCTCTCTCAGAAATAAATAAAACATTTTTAAAAAATCTAGTTGTAGTGAAATAAGTGTTTATCATTTATTTTTCTCCCCAGAGGAGATAAGGATTGGTTTAGAAGAGACTACCACATGTAGGGAAGCCATTTATTAATAGTAATATTGTATAATTATTTTAAAATATCTTTATATTTTAACTTAATTAATTCTTACAGCAATTCTATATAATTTTCCACAAGGAACAAGGTTTGTTGAAGGAATAGCTAGTCCATGTCTGGAATAGAAATTATGTAAGATGACCCACAAACATGTACCAGAAACCAAGAGTTCACAAATTAAGGAGATCATGTCAAAACTATTAACAACTAAAGTATAAAAGCAAACATTGTCCAAATTTAAGATAATTTAATCCAATAAAAGAACAACAATTGTAGTTCATAAAAGCACATTTAATCGAATAAAATCCAGGAATCTATAATGATACACTTCAGAGATAAAAAATAAAACCTTAATGGGAAGTGGAATATAATTTATTACTCTAAATCTTGTTACTTATTTATTACTCTTTTTTAATAGTTTATTGTCAATTGGTTTTCATATAACACCCAGTGCTCATTCGCACAAGTGCCCTCCTCCATGCCCATCACCCTCCTTCCCCTCTCCCCCACCCCCATCAGCCCTCAGTTTGTTCTCAGCATTCAGGAGTCTCTCATGGTTTGCCTCCTTCTCTCTCCCAAACTATTTTTCCCCTCTCCTCCCCCATGGTCCTCTGTTAAGTTCCTCCTATTCCACCTATACGTGCAACCATATGGTATCTGTCATTCTCTGCTTGACTTATTTTGCTCAGCATAACACCCTCAAGTTCCATCCACATTGCTAAACATGGACAGATTTCATCCTTTCTCATTGCCAAGTAGTATTCCATTGTAGAGATAAACCACACCTTCTTGATCCATTTGTCCGTTGATGGACATTTACGTTCTTTCCGGGAGATGGCTATTGTTGAGAGTGCTGCTATGAACATCGGGGTCCATGTGTCCCTATGCATCAGCACTCCTGTATCCCTTAGGTAAATTCCTAGCAGTGCTATTGCTGAGTCATAGGGGAGTTCTATTGTTAATTTTTTGAGGAACCTCCACACTGTTTTCCAGAGGGGCTGCACTAGTTTACATTCCCACCAACAGTGTAGGAGGGTGCCTATTTCTTCACATCGTCGCCAGCAACTAGAGTCTCCTGATTTGTTCATTTTCACCACTCTGACTGGCGTGAGGTGGTATCTCAGTGTGGTTTTGATTTGTATTTTCCTAATGATGAGGGACACTGAGCGTCGTTTCATGTGTCTGTTGGCCATCTGGATGTCTTCTTTAGAAAAGTGTCTGTTCATGTCTTCTGCCCATTTCTTCACTGGATTGTTTGTTTTTTGGGGGTGTAGTTTGGTGAGTTTCTTATAGATTTTGGATATTAGCTCTTTATCCAATATGTCTTTTGAAACTATCTTTTACCATTCCGTCAGTTGCCTATTAGTTTCCTTGATTGTTTCCCTTCCTATGTAGAAGCTTTTTATCTTGATGAGGTCCCAATAGTTTATTTTTGCTCTTGATTCATTTGCCTTTGGGGATGTGTCAAGTAAGAAGTTGCTGTGGTTAAGGTCAAGGAGGTTGTTTCCTGCTTTCTCCTCTAGGGTTTTGATGGTTTCCTGTCTCACATTCAGGTCCTTTATCCATTTTGAGTTTATCTTTCTGTAAGCTGTGAGAAATGATCTAGTTTCATTCTTCTGCATGTTGCTGTCCAGTTCTCCCAACACCATCTGTTAAAGAGGCTGTCTTGTTTCCATTGGATACTCTTTCCTGCTTTGTCAAAGATTAGTTGACCGTACATTTGTGGGTCCAATTATGAGTTCTCTATTCTTTCCATTGGTCTGTGTGTCTGTTTTTGTGCCAATACCATACTGTCTTGATGATTACAGCTTTGAAGTAGAGGCTAAAGTCTGGGTATGTATTGCCTCCCGTTTTGGTTTTCTTCTTCAATATTACTTTGGCTATTCAGAGTCCTTCGTGGTTCCATGCAAATTTTAGGATAGTTTGTTCTAGCTTTGAGAAGAATGCTGGTGCAATTTTGATTGGAATTGCATTGAATGTGTAGACTGCTTTGGGTAGTAATGACATTTTAACAACATTTATTCTTCCGATGCATGAGCATGGAATATTTTTCCATTTCTTTGTTTCTTCTTCAATTTCCTTCGTAAGCTTTCTATAGTTTTCATCACACAGATCTCTTATATCTTTGGTTAGGTTTACTCCTAGGTGTTTTATGGTTTTTTTGTGCAATTGTGAATGAAATCAGTTTCTTGATTTCTCTTTCTGTTGCTTCATTATTGCTGTATAGAAATGCAACCAATTTCTGTACGTTGATTTTGTACCCTGCAACTTTTCTGAATTTGTGGATCAGTTTTAGTAGGCTTCTGGTGGAGTCTGTCGTGTTTTCTATGTAGTGTATCCTGTAGTCTGAGAACAGTGAGAGTTTGACTTCTTCTTTGCCAATTCTGATGCCTTTTATTTCCTTTTGTTGTCCGATTGCTGATACTAGGACTTCCAGCACTATGTTAAATAATAGTGTTGAGAGTGGGCATCCCTGTTATGTTCCTGCTCTCAAGGGGAAAGCTCTCAGTTTTCCCTCATTGAGGATGATGCTAGCTGAAGGCTTCTCATAGATGGCTTTTATTATGTTTAAGTAAGTTCCTTCTATCCCAACTTTCTCGAGGGTCTTTATTAGGAAGGAATGCCTTATTTTGTCAAATGTTTTTTTCTGCATCTATCAACAGGATAATATGGTTTTTATCCTTTTGTTAATGTGATGTATCACATTGATTGATTTTTGAATATTGAACCAGCCTTGTAAACCAGGAATGAATCCCACTTGATCATGGCGGATAATTCTTTTTATGTGCTGTTGCATTCGATTTGCAAGTATCTTGTTGAGGATTTTTGCATCTGCATTTACCAAGGATACTGGCCTGTAGTTTTCTTTTTTGCTGGGTCTCTATCTGGCTTGGGAATCAAAGTCGTGCTGGCTTTGTAAAACGAGTTCAGAAGTTTTCCTTTGATTTTTTGGAATAGCTTGAGAAGAATGGGTATTAATTCTGTTTTAAATGGCCGGTAGAATTCCCCAGGGAAGCCTTCTGGCCCAGGGCTCTTATTTGTTGGGAGAGTTTTGATCACTGATTCGATTTCTTCACTTGTTATGGGTCCTTTCAGATTTTCTATCTCTTCCTATGTGAATTTTGGTAGTGAGTGTGTGCTTAGGAATTTGTCCATTTCTTCTAAGTTGTCCAGTTTGTTGGCCTATAATTTTTCATAGTATTCCCTGATAATTGCCTATATTTCTGATTGGTTGGTTGTAATAAGTGTATTTCCATTCATGATTTTGTCTATTTGGGTGCACTCTCTTTTCTTTTTGAGAAGCCTGGCTAGAGGTTTGTCAATTTTGTTTATTTTTTCAAAAAACCAACTCTTGGTTTCATTGATCTGTTCAATTGTTTCTTTGTTCTCTATGTTTATTTCTGCTCTGATTTTTACTATTTCTCTTCTTCTCCTGGGTTTAGGGCGTTCTTGTTGCTCTGACTTTTATTTCTCCTTTTATTCTGAATAATAGGCTTGCTGGATAGAGGATTCTTGGCGGCCTAATTTTCTGTTCATCACATTGAAGATTTCCTGCCATTCCTTTCTGGCCTGCCAAGTTTCAGTAGATAGGTCTGTCACCACTCTGGTAGGTTTCCCTTTGAATGTTAGGGCCCTATTATCCCTAGCTCCTTTCAGAATTCTCTCTTTGTCCTTATATTTTGCCAGTTCCACTCTGATATGTCGTACAGAAGATCGATTCAGGTTACGTCTGAGGGGAGTTCTCTGTGCCTTTTGGATTTCGACGTCTGTTTCCTTCCCCAGATTGGGCAAGTTCTCTGCTATAATTTGTTCAAGGACTCCTTCAGTGCCTTTCCCTCTCTCTTCCTCTTCAGGAATTCCTATGATATGGATATTGTTCCGTTTGTATCATTGAGCTCTCAAACTCTCATTTCATGTTCCTGGATCAGTTTCTCTCTCTTTTTCTCAGCTTCTCTTTTTTCTATAATTGTGTCTTCTAACTAACCTATTCTCCTTTCTGCCTCTTCAATTTGTGCATTGGACACCTCCATTTTATTATGCACCTCCTTTATAGTATTTTTTAATTCATCACAACTATTTTTAAGCTCCATAGTCTTTGTAGCAGTAGTATCTCTGATGTCTTCCATGCCTTTTTCAAGACCAGCAATTAATTTTATGACTATTGTTCTAAATTCTTGTTCAGTTATGTTGCTTATATCTGTTTTGAGCAGTTCTTTAGCTGTCATTTCTTCCTGCAATTTCTTTAGAGGATAGTTCTTCCGTTTCATCATTTATATTAGCTTTCTGTCTCTTGTCAGTTTTAAAAGCTTGTTATACACTCTGCACCTGTAATTACTGCTATATTAAAGAAGACTCTTGACTGTCTAGGGCCTGTCCATTCAGGAAGTGTTCTTTGAATGGTGTCTCTTGGTCTCTTTTGTTGAGATTTTACTTATATTATTTCCCTACTTGTAGTGGTATTTGGGACTCTCCACCATGTGTACTTTGGCTTATTTTTTGAGGTAGCCCTGGAAAAGAAAACAGACACACAGGGAACAAAGGCAAACAAATGCACAGATAAATACAATAAACATGCAAACCAAAAGGGAAAAAGAAAAAAAAGAAAAGGAAGAGACAAAAAATGTAAGGAGGGAAGACAAATAATAAAATGAAAAATAAATAAAAAAGAAAAAAGAAATGAAAGGAAAAAAGAAAAACCAAAAAGACAAAGGACAGTCTAAAAGCATAAAACTGGAATTCCCAGCTACAAATTAAGAGCTGGGTGTATATAGTACTGATGGAAGAGCATATACAAAGAGAGAAATGATAATGCAGGGAGGAAGTGAAATTGGAAATTAAATGGCCAAGCAGAGTGACTAAGAGGTTTAATTCAGAGAAAGAGGAAAATATGGTTAGAGGCGAGGAGAAAGAAATGAAGATAATGTTACTCAGAGAAACTATATCGTCTAATTACTCCAGAGAGATAGAGATAAAAAGGTAGTGGTGGAGGTGTAGAATATACACCTAGAGTATGGATTAAATGTGACAGTTTAAACAAACCAGTGACCAGAGTGCCCAGTCCAACAGAGTGAAGGGTTATGAATGAGACAAGAGGAAAAATATATCTGAAAAGAAAGAATTGATCTAGAATTAATCACAGCAGTGCATCCATGTTGCTTTTGCCCTGAGCTCCTGGGAAAAAAAAAAAAAAGCAGCTGTCTGGGGGGGATGGGCGTGGTTTGGTGTAGGCAGGTCTTAGCCTCCACTGTGTCCTGAGGGCCGCTCCCTGAGGTTCTTCCTTGGTGGTTGTGGGAAGAAAAATGGTGGTGCCTAAATCCCTTCTTGAACCAAGCATTGCAACTCACTCTTTTGGGTCTGATCTCCCTGTGTCGTGGGCGTAGCCAAGATGGACCATTTTCTATATCCCAAGCCAGGCCTCATTTCCAGATCTTAGACCGCATGCCCCATTGATACCGCCTGAAATATAAACCCACAGGCCGAGTCCCTCCGAGCAGTTTCAAGCCTCTCTCCTCCCCACTGGGAATCGAGTGGACCCAGAAGCACAAAAGGCGTGGCTTCAGGGCCTCCTCTTCCCCTCCAGGTTGAGCTGGCAAGCAAGGAGCAGTTTCTCCCAGGGTCGCCTGGGACCAGGGCGTCCTGCTCAGTGTCCGCTGGACAGCAGGAAACCGGGTCCCACTGTGTCCTGAGCCGAGGTTTTTCTCTTCTCCAGCAACAGGGACAGTGTCTTGAGCCGTTTCAGCCACTCTTTCTTTTCCCCTCAACTCACGGTGGCTCCCCGCAAAGGGAGCTCCCTCCTCTCTCTCTCTGTCTCTGGTCCCAGCGCGTTTTTATCTTCCCCAGTTCACACATGCTATAAAATTTTTTCAGTGGATTCTGTCTCCTTTTCCTCTCAAACTCCTGGATTCTATAAGGGTTCCTATGGCTTCAGGCCTTCTCTGTTTGAGAGATGGGGGTGATTGAAATGTACTGAGATCCCTACTTCTCTGCCATCTTGCCTCCCTCTCTTTTCTAAATAGACTATATATTACTCTTTAAATCTTATTTACTTATATTACTCTTATTATTCTTTAAATCTTATTACTCTTTAAATATTGTACACACATGTTAACCATTTATTATGTCATGTAAAATACAGAAATTAATGTTAAATAGATAAATTAATTTTTTTCTCAAGGTTAATGTCACTTGAACAGCCCATGTATTACCACTTAAAGAAAATCACAAACTATATTCAAATCTTGAATACTGTTAAAATATCTGTGAGTTGGATAACTCCAAGTTTATAACAAAATTAAAGATTCCATCAAATTTAAGGGGCATATGAAAATTTAAATTTTTTTTACTGTTTATTTTTGAGAGAGATAGAGAGAGAGACAGAGCATGAGTGAGGGAGGGGCAGAGAAAGAGAGGGAGACACAGAATCTGAAGCAGGCTCCAAGCTCCAAGCTGTCAGCAAAGAGCCTGATGTGAGGCTTGAACTCACAAACGATGAGATCATGACCTGGGCTAAAGCATATGCCCCTTCACTTTCATATGCTGAAGGGGCATATGAAAATATAAATGTACGGTTAAGTTTCTACAGTTTCTCTTTTTTATTAGAAGAAAAATTTCATATTTTAAGATTTTAATTACAAAATCCAATAAAGTTATTGATATTCATGTAGCAGCCAAATTCTTTGTGAACAAATAAATGGTGAGAAAATTTAATTGCAGGGATAAGTTCTGTGAGAGCTAGAATATATATTTTTTGCCAAGAGATGGTACATATTTGGCATTTTAGATATTTATAATGCATAATTTTGACTATGAGATTTATGATCTTATAACTCCCAATTTAAGTTTTAATTGAATATTTCCCTTGCTTTAAATTTACATCTACTAAATTTATTAAAATAGCTTTTGGATTATTTTATTTATTATATAATTTGTTAGACTTATATGAATTATTTAATATTCATATAGTTTTCTTTTTTAGGTAAGAAATTAAAGTCCATAAAAATGACACTGACCTTAAAAGTAATCTTTTAAGGTATGCAGATTTATAAATAAAACTAAACATGATTCACAGACCTTTTTTATATCTAGTTGTTAAAATATGCTATAATTATTAATAGGAATTAAGATTTACAAGATAAATGTCAAATCCTAAGAAATATCTGAGTCTCAACTATATTGTAGAAATTCCAACCTAGAGTGAAAAGGAATTGCCCTGTGATATTACCAGAGAATTTTTGCAAAGTCTTGAAATACTTGGAAACACTGAGCAAATGGCTTCAGTGTTTGTGGTATGGTTTGTTGTTGTTGTTGTTGTTGTTGTTGTTGTTGTTGTTTTGAGAGAAATAGAGCATGTGAGCAGAGAGGGGCAGAGAGAGGAGAAGTTTGGAGCCTATTCAATGACCCTGTGATCCTGACCTGAGCAGAAATCAAGTCAGATATTCAACCCACTTAGCCACCTAAGTGCCCCTGTGGTCTGGTCTTTAAATCTTCTGGACTAATACTGTTTAGGAGGGTTCAAATATAATTCTCTATTCTTATAGTTTATTCCTGCCCATGAAAACATTCACTCCCCACCAGTTTACCTCCTTTCTGCAAATATCCCCTTATTGGAGTGGGAGGGAGCAATTACCCTTTCTTTCAGAGCCAATCTTCATCTATCATCGCAGAATGTGGTCTTACAACCTTTTTTTTTTTTTTTTAAATTGTGAACTACATTAGGAATCATGCTATATATTACCAGTCATACTAAACATGCACCTCAAAAGATGAATTGGTATACACTTTACTGAATCTTTCTTGTTTAGAAAGCCCACAGATCCTACATCAGTAGCTCCGTATGTTCAACATATACTTTTCCATGGTTTCCTGTGTTGAGAGAAATTCTTTTTTTTGAATTTTTATTAATTTTTATTAATTTTTGAGAGAGAAGAGAGAGAGGCGGAGAGAGGGAGACAGAGGATCTGAAGTGGGCTCTGTGCTGAAAGCAGAGAGCCTGATGTGGGGCTCGAACTTATAACCTGTGAGATCAAGACCTGAGCTGAAGTCAGACACTTAGCTGACTGAGCCACGGAGGCACCCTGAGAAAGATTCTTTAACACAGAAAAAAGAACTTCTTGAGAGAGATCTTTGGCTTGTTTAAGTTGTAAAGGTGATTCTTATTAGTTCCACATAGAGAACATTTTTAACTTCTAGGTCCTAAGAAGACTGAGAAATTGGATCAACACTTACTAGGTATCACTACATTCATAATTCACTAAATATTCATGATTTTTACACTAATAAAATTTCTAAAACCTGTAAATCATGTAAATTATATTTATTTTAATAAATAGAAAAAAGTGTTGATGGTATTAGAACATAGAGAAAACCAGAAACTAAATCATATTTAAATAAAATCACATTGTTTGATCGTGTGTGCTCTTTTATTAGTGCTGCGCTAAAAGATAAATTCATTTTTCCCTCACATGTTTCCGAGAATAATTTATATTTGATAGACTTTTCATGATTGAATTTATTTTGCTTCATTCTTTACCAAATACTTCCAGCAATGTTGAGGAAAAAAGGGTCCTGAATATTTTAATGTTCTAAAATGATTTTGTTAATCACATTAAGGAAAGACTGTTTGTAGTGTTATATTCTACACTTTACAACACAAAATAAGATATATGATAAATACTATGTAAAAGTCAGCCACTGAGTTCTAAAATAACTGGATATGGTTTTATGCAAATGTGTAGTGTTCCCTCCTCTTATAAATGTTGAAAAAATTGAAATACTAAGTACTTAAATATTAAAGTATATACTCTCCAAGTGTTCTTTAAAAATTCTTCTATGCTTGGGCACCTGGGTGGCTCAGTCAGTTAAGTGTCTGATTTTGGCTCAGGTCATGATCTCATGGTTCTTGGGTTCAAGCCCTGTGTTGGACTCTGTGCTGACAACTCAGAGCCTGCAGCCTACTTCAGATGCTGTGTCTCTCTTGCTCTGTTTCTCCTCCACTCATGCTCTCTCTCTCTCTCTCTCTCTCTCTTTCTCAAAAATACTTAAAATTAAAAAAAAAACATTCTTCTACTCTTTAGACATGAAATATTAATACCTATAATGGTCTTATAAATTAAGGAATTCCTCAGAATAGAAGAAAAATTTATTTTCCTATCTGGATCCCAATATTTGTATATAAATTCAAGGCCATTTACATTAAGTAAAGTGAAGAGTAATACTGTGGGCAGAATACATTTGATTTGGTCCAATTGTGCAGGGACTCTTTAGAACTTAATATAGCTATTAGAATTTGAAGGGGAAAAAGAAAGCTATATCTTGATAACTATTTTTTTCAGAACATAGATGTACTATAGAGTTATACAAAATAGCCTGTCTTATTATCCAAAGAAGCAAAATAGTGCTTAATTATTTATTGAATAAATTCCATTCCCTCAAATTAAACATTGTGATGACAAGACCTGGTAAACAGACTGGGTTCAAAATTGAGACAACATTGAATTTGCATTCAACAGGAAGAGCTTCCTATAGAATATGACTGTTATGACTCATAATGAGAAGCACATAGTTTGTTTACAGTGTTGTACAAATGCACTATACCAAAGGAGGACACACACTAGGAAAAGTATTTGCAAATCACTTTTCTGATAAAGGAATAGTAACTAGAGTATATAAAGAACCTTTATATCTCTATAATAAACATTCAGTCTAATAAAATAGTGAGCAACAGACTTAAAGAGATACTTCTCCAAAAATGTTGGGATAGCAAATTAGTATATGAAAGTAAATTCAACATAATTAAGAAAATGCTAACTAAAACCACAATAAAATACCACTATACATGTTTATAATTACAAATTTGACCACACGTACTCAAATTAGAAGAATATGGGACAACAGGAGTCTCTGTACTGTTAACTGGAATGCATAATTCTATAACCACTTTGGAAAACAGATTGCCAATTCTTAAGAATTTAAACATATACCTACGATATGACTTAGCCATTTCTCTCCTAGGATTAATACACAAATGTTCACAAATATTGTACACAAATATTTGTAATAGTCTCAAACTGCAATTATTCAAATATCTATAATCAGGTGAATGAATAGTGGTATATCTATAAAACTGAATATGTTCTCATGAATAAAAACAATGAAATATTGATATATGCAAGACAATGATCTCAAAATATTTATTCTAACTGATAAAAGCCAGATAAAAACTGTATTACTGTGAGATTAATATAAAATTCTGCAAATGCAAACTAATCTATAAATAATTGTGGCATTATGGGATGTCAAATCCCATCAAAATGTATACATTAAAATATGTGCATTTTATTGTATGCCAATTATATATAACATATACTAAAAACTAAAAGTGTAAAATATCTTGGATTTTAAATATTTGAAAATGTCTTTATTTCATCAATATTTTTGATGAATATCTCTCAGAATACCATATGCTGGGTTGTTTATCTTCTGGCATTCATTGTTTGTAAAAAGAAGGCAGCCTATCATTTTTTAAAAATGTTTATTTATTTATTTTTATTCATTTTTTTCACAAATAGTTTATTGTCAAATTGGTTTCCAAATAACACCCAGTGCTCATCCCCACAAGTGTCCTCCTCCATGCCCATCTTCCCCCTCCCCCACCACATCCATCAGTCCTCTGTTTGTTTCTCAGCATTGAAGAGTCTCTCATGGTTTGCCTCTCTCCCTTTCCCGCACCATTTCCCCCCTTCTCCCCCATGGTCCTCAGTTAAGTTCCTCCTAATCCTCCTATACGTGCAAACATATGATAGTTGTCCTTCTCTGCCTGACTTATTTCACTCAGCATAACACCCTCAAGGTCCATCATGTTGCTACACATGGCCAGATTTCATTGTTTCTCATTGCCATGTAGTATGCCATGGTCTAGATAAACCACATCTTCTTGATCCATTCGTCCGTTAATGGACACTTAGGCTCTTTCCATGTTTTAGCTATTGTTGAGAGTGCCGATATGAACATTGGGGTCCATGTGCTTCTATGCCTCAGCATTTCTGTATCCCTTAGGTAAATTCCTAGCAGTGCTATTGCTGGGTCCTAGGGGAGTTCGATTGTTAGTTTCCTGAGGAACCTCCACACTGTTTTCCAGAGGGGCTGCACCAGTTTGCATTCCCACCAACAGTGTAGGAGGGTGCCCGTTTCTCCACATCCTCGCTAGCATCTAGAGTCCTCTGATTTGCTCATTTTAGCCACTCTGACTGGCGTGAGGTGGTATCTCAGTGTGGTTTTGATTTGTATTTCCCTGATGAGGAGGGATGCTGAGCATCGTTTCATGTGTCTGTTGGCCATCTGGAGGTCCTCTTTGGAGAAGTGTCTGTTCATATCTTCTGCCCATTTCTTCACTGGGTTGTTTGTTTTTCAGGTGTGGAGTTTGCTGAGTTCTTTAGAGATTCTGGATATTAACCCGTTATCTGATATGTCATTTGCAACTATCTTTTCCCATTCCGTTGGTTGCCTATTAGTTTTGTGGGTTGTTTCCTTGGCTGTGCAGAAGCTTTTAATCTTGAGGAGGTCCCAATCGTTTATTTTTGCTCTTGATTCCCTTGCTTTTGGGGATGTGTCAAGTAAGAAGTTGCTGCGGTGGAGGTCAAGGAGGTTGTTTCCTGCTTTCTCCTCTAGGGTGTGGATAGTTTCCTGTCTCACGTTCAGGTCCTTTATCCATTTTGAGTTTATTTTTGTGCGTGGTGTGAGAAAATGGTCTAGTTTCATTCTTCTGCATGTTGCTGTCCAGTTCTCCCAACACCATCTGTTAAAAAGGGCAGCCTATCATTTTTGTTTTCCTGTCTGTATAATTTGTCATTTTTTTCTTCTCTCGCTGCTTTAATGTTCTTTTATCTTTATTTATGCTTGTTATATATTTGACTTTGACATGCGTGAGAGTGAGAGAGAGAGAGAGAGAGGAAGGGAGCACGTGTTTATCTTTCTGGTGTTGCTGCACTTCTTGGATCTATAGATTTTTCACCGAATGTGAGTAGTTTTCACTTGTCATCTCTTAACATTGTATAGTGCTCCTTTCTCTCTCTTCTCTCCTTTTGAGATTCTTCTTAGAGTATATCATCTTTAGTCACAGAGGGCCGCCTCCCCTAACCCGTATATCTTTCTTTTCTTCACATTGATAATTTCTATTTACCTGTCTTCAAATTCACTGGCTTTCCCCTCCTAGTGTTTAACCTGCTGTTAAGGACATAGACTGAATTTTTAAAATTTGTATGCTATAGTTTTCAATTCTAGGGTTTACATTTGTGTTGTTGTTGCTGCTGCTGCTGCTGCTGTGATAGTATCTATATCTCTTCTAAGAATTTAATCTTTAATGTTGTTTTATATTTTATTAAATCCTTGGCTATATTTCTAATAACTATTATAAACTCCTTCTCTACTGACTTAAGCATTTGAGTTATTTTGGCATCTTTCCTTCCCTTGATTTTAGACTGTATTTCCTGATCTTTTCTCATAGCTTATAATTCTTTTCATTTTCTGCTAGACATTTTAGACGATATTGTGTCAAATTGTATGTGGTGTGGATGACATTTTTATCCATTAAATGCTGTTGACTTTTGTTGTAGCATAGTGAAAGAAAGCCATAATATCAATGTAATCCAATACTTTAACATAAAAATATATTTATACTTTTAATAACAGTTCTATAATAATGAAGATATTTTAAGATACTAACATTAAGCTAGTCTGCAATGATTTATTTACCATAGGACTGTTAGTAAAGGAATTAAATTAGATTTTAGAAACCTACTAGAAATCAGTGGAACCAGAAAGTGTATTCAACAATAATACAGGGTATCTCATTTAATTTTCAGAACAGAAAATCCTATAAAAGCCTAATTTAACACTATAAAAAGACATCCTCATAATGTACGTTAAGTGGTAGTTTTTAAGAAGATAATTTTATAAGTTCTAAACTTATAATATTAATAATTTTAATCAATTATTTAAATAGTTTATTGACTATTGAATGTTAGTCATTTTATATGTTTAAAGATATATGTTTAAAGATATAAAGTCAGTTTATATGAATAAAGATTGAATGTTAATGGAGTTAATTGGGTCTAAGAGTATTCTTATTTATTTGTTCAAAGTAGAAATTGGGATATATTTTCAAACAGATAAATAATTTTATGATTTCACGTTTTTACTTTTGCTACTAAATCTGAAATAGGCAATGAAAATGGTTAAAGTATGAAGATTTGGATATTAAGAGTGCATTCAAACTTGTGGGGATGAGGGGTGTCTGGGTGGCTTAGTCGGTTAAGCGTCCGACTTTCGCTCAGGTCATGATCTCACGGTTCGTGGGTTCGAGCCCCGCGTCGGGCTCTATGCTGACAGCCAGTTCAGAGCCTGGAGCCTGTTTCAAAAAAATTCTGTTTCTCCCTCTGTCTCTGACCCTCCCCTGCTCACGCTGTCTCTCTCTCTCTCCTAGAAATAAATAAAACATTAAAAAATTAAAAAAAAAACTTGTGGGGATGAGTACTGGGTATCATACAGAAACTAACTTGACAATAAACTATTAAAAAAATGAAAATGTAAAAAAAAAAAGTGCATTCAAGGGGCATTTGGCTGGTTCAGTCAGATAAGTGTCTGACTTCGGCTTAGGTCATGATCTCAATGCTTTATGGGTTTGAGCCCCACGTTGGGCTCTGTGCTGACAGCTGAGAGCCTGGAGCCTGCTTCAGATTTTGTGTCTCCCTCTCTTTCTGCCCCTCCCTTGATCTTTCTCTGTGCTCTCTGTCTCTCAGAATTAAATAAATGCTGGGGGGAAAAAAAAAGAGTGCATTTAAAATATGCAGACTAAATTTATTCCTTGTCTAGCGCAGAATGTGGTAACTGATACTATTTGACATAAAGTGGTTAAAACCCTAAATTCTTCATGAAATAGCTTTTTGGCCCAATAAAATGGTTATGTATTTTAACAGAGCTTTGCTTTATGGTTGGACTTCATTCTGTGGATAATCTATTTAGTTTTGTTTATAAAATGAAAGATTGGTCTTTTGTTATCAGAAAAACTTCAGTGCATATAGAAGAAAACCTTAATTAACATTGCTATTTTTTACCAAAAGGTAATGGGTTCATCTGTTGTTCTGGAGGTTATCATAAAGGAAAGGACCTTTGCAGTATAAAAAATTCTCTGAAGTATTCAATATTATGAAAACCTGTTTTTAGGAGCAGTGAATGTAGAAGCATTTTATTCCTAGTTCCACAAAGTCTAGAATTATATTAAATGTGTCTGCGTAGACCTATCAGTTGTTACATAAACATCACAGGTTACATGCAATTTAATAGTGTCCACATATCCATCATAAATAACTTAATTCTTTTAGCTATTACCTTTTTATTTTTATTGAGTACATAGTCCACTCAGTTCTGGAAAAAGCACGAAGAACTCATTCTAGTTTGGAAACTCCCAGTGCCATTTTGTGTTTCACTAGGCTCTGTTTAGTTGTTTTCATGCATATTTGATATGACAAACCAAAGTTTTGGCAAGAATTACATTCATTCAAACACAAAAAAGGATGACTATTGTAACATGGGATCACAAGTCACCTTCTCTCAATGCATTCAGAATTTCACTTCAACATTTCTTTAAACAATCTAGGCAGAAATGCTTTGGACACAAGAGTCTGATTAATAGCAAGTCAACTTACACTATATGTTTTTATAGCATATTTTTTTTTCAAATCCATAAATAACAGAAATATCTCCTGGTGATTGTGTTGCTATGAGACATCCATTCTGTGTTTTCATTTTCCAACCTCAGCCACTTGCACAGAAAAAGTAATCTTAGGTATCACCATATACCAAGAGTGCTAGAATAACTGTAAGGATTTTTATAGTTAAATATGAATGTTGGTATAACCCCATGTTGCTTATTTTATTTAATGTACGTAATTAAATAACATCTGGGCAGCAAGTTACTGCATAATTAAGCAGTTTAGCAATCACAAGAAAGATTTTAGATTCTTCAGTAGTAGATGCCGTAACAAAGTCCAAGGAGTAATATATTTATTTAGGGATCAACACCATGAAAGGAAGGGGAAGGAGGGAGATTGCTTAGAGAGAGAAGGTGAACTGCCATCCCAGCCCTGCAAAGCCTCAGCCAACCTGGTGGTGAGCTTTGGAGCGAATGTGATCCATCAGTGTCCCACCGTGGGTGGAATGTACAGGCCTTGACATACCTTTCTTGTTCAGTCACCATATGAAGGCTGCCCTGGCCAGGGTGTGAGCTCAGAGGACAGATACTGTGCTGCTGAGGGAGACCATAAAGGAAATAATGGCTGGAAGCTGGCTGCTGACAGCCCTGCACTTGGCTGGGGGCTGAGCAGGAAGTCTTTCCTTGATGCAGAATCTTGGTGACTCATGTCTGTGTTCAACATAGTCACTTTAGGAAGGAAGCCATTGTTGCCCTGATTAGAGTTAGTGAGGGGTCAGCTCTGATAAGATCCAGAGTCAATTTGCCAATGGGCATAAGCCTCCAATAGATAGGCCATGTTTTGTCAGTTTTATATTTTTGCATTATGCAGCCTTCTTTGTGTATGTGCATTGTTCACTTGCTATGATTCTTTTCATGTTAAAAATATTTATTTTTGGTATGTATCAGAAGTTCTTTTTCCTTACTTTATAGTAGTCCATTTTAGAATTATTTGTTTTTCTAGGATAAGAATCTGAGTTATTTTCATTTTTTGGTTATTATGAACATTTTTTTTTGCAATAATATCTATGGATGTAAGTTTTCTTTTTCTTGGATAAATGCTGAGGATTGGAATTGCTAGGTTCTGGGGTAAATGTTTAACTTTCTAATAGACTGCCAAATGGTTTTCTGATGTAGCTGTAATTCTACTCCCCTACAATTAGAAATCTTCAAAATTTGTTGTTTTCAGTCTTTTCCATTTAACCATTTTAGTAGTCGTGTAGCACTATCTTATGGTGATTTTAATTTGCATCTCCTCTATAATTTAGGGTAAGTACTTGTTCATGTGCTTATTGGTCATTTGCACATCTTTAGGAAGTGTCTGATTAAGTCTTCTACCCAGTTTTTTATTTCATAAATTAATGTTTTATTCTTGAATGCAAGTATTTTTTAAAATATTCTGAATACAGATATTCAAATATATCTAAGTGTCCTTAAAGACCATTTGTTTCCATTTTTTCTGTTATATTTTATACAATCTGTGTTTTTCTCTAAAATCTTCACCTATCCCAGGGTCTTAAAGACATTCCTCTGTGTTCTCCTCTAGTAGTTTTATTGTTTTAGAGTTTATATTTAGAATTATGATTATTTTTAGTTTTTTAAAAAAAATCTTTACTTTTATTATTTATTTTGAGAGAGAAAGGCAAGAAAGAGAGAGGCAGAAAGAAAGGGAGAGAGAGACTCCTAACAAGGTTCAACGCTGTCAGCACAGAGTTCAACGTGGGCTTGAACTCACAAACCATGAGATCTTGCTTGACCTGAGCCAAAATCAAAAGCTGGATGCTTAACCAACTGAGCCACCAAGATGCCCCTGGATTATGATTTAATAGAATGAATTTTTGTGTTTGGTATGAGGTAGGGCCTGGGATTCTTTCTCTTTCTCATAGATATCTACCCTTTATAGGAAAGATTTTACCATACTTAATTTTTTGGACCTTATTGTTGAAAATTATTTAATTATATTGAAAGACTGAACCCTCTATTTTGTTTAATTGTTTTATATGTTTTTACTGCTATTACACTATCCTGATTAGCATACATCTTAGTAAGATTTGGAGTCAAGTATGGAAAATCCTTTAATGTGTTTCTTTCTTTTAGCTTTTTTATTTTGGCTTTTCTTTTGCCTTTTTAAATATTTTTTTAATTATCCTATCAGTTTCAAAGGGAAGCTTTTATTGGCATTTTGACTGAGATTACCACAAATCTCTAGCTAAATTTGAAGAAAAATGAGATCTCAAAAATACTGAACATGGCTTATCGCTCCATTTATTTGTGTCTTCTTTGATATGGGAATCTGTTGTGTTTTTGTTGTTGCTTTTTATGGATTGTTTCTTTTGATTATAAGAGACATTTTTAAAAATGAATTTAGCAACAGTTCTATTTTTTATTTTTTAAAATTTTTAAAGTTTTTATTTTAATTTCAGTTAGATAACATACACTGCAATATTAATTTCAGGTGTACAATATAGGGATTCAACATTTCCATACATCACTCGGTGCTCATCATGACAGGTGCACTTCTTAATCCCCATCACTCACCCTCAACCCACCTCCTCTCTGGTAACCATCATTTTTTTCTCTCTATTGTTAAAAGTCTGTTTCTTGATTTGTCTCTCTCTGTTAATAGTTTTTAATATAAAGAGCTTGCACACACTTTTGTGAGACTTATGGATATAAGTTTTATAATTTTTTGATGGTGTTATACATAATATTTTACTTCATTTTCTAATTACTAATATATAGAAATAAAATTGGCTTCCGCTTATTGATTACATATTGCTAAGTTTTATTTCTCAGTTCTAGAAGATTTTTGTAGAGTTTTAGAATTTACTTGAATTCAAGACTTTTACTTTTTCCTTTTTAGTCTTATTTTATTTATTTATTTTCTTATTGTTCGAACTAGGGCAACCATTATAATACTGAATAGAAATGGTGAGATTATACATTTTTGTATCGATCTCTGTCTTAGAATCAAAGCATGTAGGATTTCACCAATATGTATAGTGTAGGTTTTCCATTTGTCTTCTTTATCAAATTGAGAAAATTCCTTCTATTTCTAAATCACTAACTGACCTAAAGGAGTGGGCATCAAGCACACACATACGTAGCTTATGACGCCTTGCTTGTTGAATATTAAAAAATGGGTATTGCATTTTGCCAAATGATTTTTCTGCATCTATCAAAATGCTACCTAACATCTCTCACTTAATATAGTGAATTACATTGAATTTTATGTATTAAAATAATTTGCATTCCAACTTAATCATGCTGTTTCATTCTTTTATATATTACTGGATTTTACTGCTAACTTTTGTTAAGAATTTTTATATCTATGTCCATGAATAATAATGGTTTTTACTTCTGTTGTCTTGTATTATTCTTTTCTGGTTTTGGCATGAGGATTATAGTGGCACAATAAAATTTTTGTATCTTATTTCTAATTTATCTTCTTTCCCTAAACTAGGTAGGGTATTGTTAGGAAGGCTTATGGTACCAGCAGCTTGTCTGAACTTATCCCCTCTTTCTTTTCAACTCCAAGGCTGGGATTATTACAGGAGCAAGTTGTTGTTGTTGTTGTATTGTTGTTGTTGTTTTTCAGTAATGATATTAACATATCTGTGTGTGATTTTCGTGGGGAACTGTTTAATTTTCTACTCCAGTGTACTCTCATGGGTAAAATGCAGAAAACTTGTTATGTTTACTTATGTCCTCCAAATCTCCCCCAAACTTTACACTGTGCTACATTGACAGAACTATGGTGGAAAAAGAACAGTTTCCTAAATCTGGCATGATTTGTCCTTTGGCATTTGGCAGCATACTGAGGCTTATTTGACCATCATGACTAGGGGAGAGGTGGTTCTCCTGATCTCTAGGGGGTCAATGCCAGCATAGCTACCAATGCATTCTGCAGTGCACAGAAGAACCTCCTACAACAAAAATTATCTAGTTAGAAACATCAGTAGTGTAAAGGATAAGAAACCTCGGCTGAGAGGTTCAAGAGCTCAGTAAAATTCTAATGGTGGAGCAAGGTTCTATTGTCCTCTATGTCCACAAACTGTAGATCTTTACATGTGACATTGAGAATACTCAGTTTTTCAAGGGACAACTTTTACTTCTTCCCCCATGGCAGAGAGAGAGAAAACAAAAACCTCTTTTCTTAATACCACATTTTTCACGAACCCTCCAACCCCATGATTCCTACTTTTTAAATTTCATCTAAACTTTAGCTTACTTTGGTGAATGGTAAAATGGCACTGTGAAAATGTTTGTGTGTTATTTTCTGTCTTTCTTTGAAATCTATTCAGTGTGCTCAGCCTTTGGCTGAGTTGAGAAGACTCCAAAGCACATTTTCTTTTTTCTTCTCAGCCTTAGGTCCTAGCAACAAATTATGGAAAAGATCAAAAGTCCTACTTAGCATCTGTTACAATAGTATATCACAGTTTACTAAATATTTTAATGTATATTTTTCATGAAATCTTTATAGTGGTATTGTAAATTATGTACTATAGCTTAAATTAGGACAATCAGTATGTAATTGTTATCAACAATATTTCATTCTAACTCTAGAAGTGTTTTTTTTTTTTAATTTTAAGTTCTCTATAAGAGGACCTTTGTAATTTATTTAGAAAATCTAAGCTCCAATGAGTTTTGCTGTAAAGCACTAGTATACCATTATTATATTTCAGTTACTTCCCCAAGAGTCTTATAAATTCCATTCTCTGCTCATCAGCCACATGATCAAAATCATTTTGCTACAAGAGACATGGAATTTGAGTGAAAAATAAAATGAAAACAAATATACCCTCCTCATTCAGTGATCACCTTGAAAGTGGGTGGGAAGAATGCCTGACATTCATTTCAGAGCAGTTGCTATGGATGGTGGAATACTTCCTTTTCTGAACCATTGACACAAAATAGTAATTGAAAAACTTTATTTTACAGTGTTGTGAGAACTGAAGATAAGAATAGAGAGAACTAATGCTACATATTAATAATGCAATAAGAGTGGGAAATATGTTAGTAATTCTAGTCAGCTAAATTTTTATGCTGATTTTATATGCATAATCTAATAATGAAAAAACAAGTTCAGATATTTAAAATATAATATCATGGATTTTGATATGGACAGAATAGAATCTATGTGAAGAATCAGAAAACCATTTCTTTTTTTTAAGTGGTACACAGTACAAGAATATTATGAACTGTGATTTCATTATTTTATTTTTAGATAGGCCTTATTTTTGGAAGAGTTTTAGGTTACAGAAAAATCATGAAAATAGCACAAAGACACCTAATTTCCACTATTATTAACTTCTTACATTAGTGTGGTACATTTATAACAAGTAATGAGCCAATCTTGATACATTTTCATTATCTAAAGTCCAAACTTTATTCAGATTTCCTACTTTTATCATGATGTCACTTTTCTGATCCAGAATACAGTCCAAAAACAATATTATATTTATTTTTCTGTCTCCCTAGCCTTCTCTTGGCTTTGAAATTTGTTAAGAGTTCCAATTTGAATTAAAATGTCTACATAAATTATTTGGACTCCTTCTGCATGGGTCATTGTCTATTTTTCCCACTTATTCATTTATTTAATTACTTATTTATATCAATATAGACTTATGTTTGTTACCTTTAGGTTATAGTAAATTTCTATTTATCTTTCAGTTAGCTCCTGTGTCCCTGTGATGTATCCCTGTGTGTGTGTGTGTGTGTGTGTGTGTGTGTGTGTGGTTAGTACTCTTTTACTTTCAAGAACTGCAAAATGCTTCAGATTCATCTTATATATACCCTGGCTCTAGAATACTCCATATATTCAAGGAGTCCTGGATTCCTTTATTGAAGAATGACACTAGAAATCAAAATCTGTATGCCAGAAGTGTCTTGCTACTTAAATGTATTTCTTTTGCAAATGACTGAACGAGAAATATGTGTATGTTTATTATCACCTGTATGTACAGATACTCATAAATAGTTTATGATACAAAATCATATTTGACGATTGAGGAAAAATTATAATATCTGATAAGACATTCAACATATTTGGAAGGAATTTCTAAACAATTAGAAATGATAATTGGGAATGATTAAGGGACACCATAGACATGTGATTTCCACACTTCACTTGAAGTAGTGAAATGCTACTGCCATGTACTGTGATAAGTTATCTATGTATCTAGTAATACTTACAACAAAAACTAAGAAAATTTTACAAAGCAATTTTTAGAATATTGCTTTCTATATAAAACAAAGTGTTTTTCTAAAAATGTCCAAGTATACACAGGAATACAAGTAAAGAGAAGGAGGAACAAGAAAAAGAGGGAACAAACAGGTGGACAATGGCAAAAATAAGTCCAAACCTCTCAATAACTACTTTAATGTAAAGGACTTAAATATAACAATTAAATGACAGAGATTGGTAGAATGGGTACAAAATATGAGACAACTATATATTTTTAACAAGCTCATTTCAAAATAACACAGAAACAAGTTTAAAAGTGAAATGACAGAAAAGATATACCAAATCCTAATTAAGAAAAACAAAGCAGGGGTACCTGGGTGGCTCAGTAGGTTATGCATCTGACTTCAGCTTAGGTTATGATCTTATGATTCCTGCTTTGGGTAAGTGCCTGCTTCAGGTGAGCTCGAACCCTGCTTTGGGTTCCACACTCTCTCCCTGTCTCCTTCTCTCTCTTGCTCCTTGTGGGATTTACTCTCTCTCTCTCTCTGCCCCTCGCTCACTTGTGCTCTCTATCTCATAAATTAGAAAGAAAGAAAGAGAGAGAGAGAGGGAGAGAGAGAGGAGAGGAGAGGAAGGAAGGAAGGAAAGTAGGAAGGAAGGAAGGAAAGAAAACAAAGCAGAAGTGGCGATATACTTGATAGAATAGATTTTAGAGAAAAGAAAAAATTACTAAAGACAAAGAGGAACATTATATACTGATAAAAGTACAGTTCCATCAGAAGACATACAGTTATAAATGTGTATGCACCAAAAATCAGAGCCTTAAAATACGTAAAGCAAAATTTGAGAGAGCTTAAAGGAGAAATAGATGAATCCACAGGTAAAATTGAGAACTTTAATGCTCCCACTGAGGAACTAATATAACTGCTTAGGAAGAAAATCAACATGAATATGGAATCTGACAAGCAAAATCAACAGGTTCTAATTGACATATATAGAACACTGCCCATTGTTTATCAAGTGCCCAGGGAACAGTTACCAAAAGAGTCAATATCCTGGACCATAAAACATGCCTTAACAAATTTAAAAGAACTGAAATTATACAGTGTATGTTCTCTTACTGTACTAGAATCAAACCAGAAAGAAATAACAGAAAGACAATGGGAGAAACTTCTAAACCTAAACTTTAGGTTAAAGAGGAGGTCTTACAGGAAACAAAATAATAATAGAGAACTAAATAAAAACAAACATACATATAAAAGCATTTAGGATGAAGTGAAAGTGGTACCAAAAGGGAAATCTATACCACTAAATGCTTACATTAGAAATGAGAAGTTTCAATTCAGTAACCTAAGTTCCACACCCCACCTCAGGAAACAGAAAAATATGAGCAAAAGAAACTGCAACAAGCAGAAGAATGGAAATAGTAAATGTAAGAGCAGAAATCAAGAAATTAAAAGTAAAAAGATATAGAGAATAGACAAAACAAAATATGGTTATTGAAAAAAAAATCAATGTAATTGACAAAACTCTAGCAGTATAGATAAAAGTATAAGAGAAAAAAACAAATCAAGAATAACATGACTGAAATAAAGGCATTAGTACATATCCTACAACAATTACCGATTTGATAAGGGAATAATATGAACAAGTTGACATTTATAAATTTGAGAAGTTGGAAGAAGATAATTATAAATTAAAACTACAAACTATAAAAAATAACTAAAATGAAATAGATATTATGAATATCCTTACAATTAAATATTTAATTCATATTTAATCTCCCTCAAAGAATTTGCCATAGTTCTTTGAAGTCTAGACATTTCACTGGAGAATTATACCAACCACTTAGAATGACCAATTTTACACAATCTCTTCAGGTAATAAAAGAGGAGATATACTTCTAAACTCATTTTTTGAGACCAGAATGAAGCTGCTACTCAAATCAGACAAAAGAGAAAAAAAAAAACAAAAAAAACTACAGTCCAATTTCTCAGCAATGTATAAAAATAAGTGTACACCACAAACCAAGTGGGATTTTTCAGATATGCAAGAGGTGCTCATCATTTTAAAACCAGTGTGGGGGTTCCTGGGTGGCTCAGTCAGTTGAGCATCTGATTTGGTTCAGGTTAGATCTCAGGGTTCATAGGTTTGAGCCCCCTGTTGGGCTTTGTATTAACAGCTCAGATCCTGGAGCCTTCTTCCAAATCTGTGTCTCCCTCTTTCTCTGCCTCTACTCTGCTCACACTCTGTCTCTCAAAACTGAATAAACCTGAAAAAATTTAAAAAAAACACACACACACAGTATGATCTACCATTATTAGTAGGCTAACAACAAAAACAATGATGTGGTTTATTTTTACATCATAGAAATAGATATTAGACTAAATCCAACATTCATATGTAAAAAAACCTCATTAAATTATGGAGAGAATAGAATCAGTTCAACTTGATAAGAAACATTTATAAAAACTCTGCTGCTAACATTACATATAAAATTCTGAATGTTTTCCCCCTAAGATCAAAAACAAGACAAGGATATTCAGTCTCACCACTCTTGTTCAACATTGTATGGGGAGTTTTAGACACTGTAGTAAAAGAAATAAAAGGCATACAGATCCAAAAGAAAGAAACAAAGCTGTCCCTATATGTAGATGATATGATGTTGACTTAGAAAATATCTAAGAATTAAAAACAAACAAAAAACCTTTGAACTAGGAAGTCCAGCAAGTTCAAAGATTTGATATGAAAACATGAGAATAATTACATTTTTATCTACTAATAATGAACATATGAAAACAAATACAATATAATTTATATTCACTCCTAATAAATGAAATATATAGGTATATACTTAAAACATGTATGGATCTATATGCTGAAAATTAAAACATGATGATGAAAGAAATAAAAGAAAACCTAAGTAAAAGGATAAACTACAGTGTTCATGCATTGGAAGATTCAACATAATAAAGATGCCAACTCTGTAAATTTATTTATGTCATTGCTACAATTTCTATAAACTGCATAGAACTACACACATGCAAAACATTTAAAAATTATTTTTGAATTAGTTTATTGATTTAGATTCCTTGAACATGGAAACTTGGTTACATGTAGGATAGGATAGAAATATTTATTTTTTTATTTTTTAAATGTTTATTTATTTTTGAGAGAGAGCATGAATATAGTTCAGAAGAGAGAGGGAGACAGAATTCCAAGCAGGCTCTGTGCTGTCAGTGCAGAGGCTGATGTGGGGCTTGAACCCATGAACCATGAGATCATGACATGAGCCAAAATCAAGAGTCAGACATTCAACTAACTGAACCACCCAGGCTCCCCAGGATATATATTTTTAAAAATACAGTTGAATAATATGTGGCAGATGATACTTGGTAATTATAATCAACTCTGAATGGAAATAGCATCTTTTAAATGCACACACATGCACAGAAACTAATAATATCTGAATAAGCTCAATGGATGGTAACAGTAATAATTTCATGTCTTTGATATTGTATTACAGTGATGTAGGTTGTTACTATTTTGGTTACTGAGTGAAGAGTAGCATAAGACCAGATTTTTTTTTTCTTTTGAGTCTCCCTTTGAATTTGTAATTATTTCAAAATAAATACTCAGTAACAACAATGAAATGTTCCAGAGATTCTTCCTTGGGCAGTATTCTCTGAAGACTCCTAAAGTGATTAGAAACTTGCAATTGTAGGAGAATCAAGAAAATGATCCTTATTAAATAACTCAAGAATAGTACATTGCCATTCAACTAAAACTATTCTGAATTTGGCATCTATAAAAAAAATTTATCTGTATAGCTTTGTTTTGTCTGATCAATTTTCCTATATGATTTCCTGCAATAAAGATTTCATTATGTTGAGGCAATTCTCCATTAATCAGTATTTATTTTATCAAATTCCTTTTCTGACGTATCTACCAAAAATAAAATCAACCTCTCAGGCCAACAGACCACTGAAATACCTAACAACCATAAGCCTGGAAATGTACTGTTGTAGTTAAATTGACCATTTTATAGAAGACAGTTTAAACTACACATTTTAACAAGTGTTCTGCCAAAGACACTGTCACATACATCTGATAATCTATACTTGCTTGTGTTTAAATTTGATTTTGTATATTTCAAAACATTTAAAAGCTATTTTTGAATCATTTTTTTGTGATCTCTTGAACATGACAACTTGGTTGTATACAGAAGAGTAGGATATTTTTAAAAGCTATATTATATGATGTGGAGGTGACTGGGTAATTATAATTGTGTCTGAGTTGGAAATTAGCATTCTTAAAGGCAAAAAGTAATAGATGTCAGTTTACATCTGACTCTACTATATTTAAATTTTTCTAAAAGAAGAAAAGAATAAATCATATAGACATTGTATTTAAATTACTAAGCATTGAAGTATTGGTAAATATATGTTTCAGCCCTTCAGTCTTCAACTGATATTTGGAATCACGTAAACCAGTTTAAGAATTAGTTCCATATGAAAATAAAAGATATCATCTCTATTCAAGAAAAATCACATAGAAATTTGATTATGAAAAAATGACATTATTTTCATTGCTTTTCTTTTTAAATAAGAACTGTATGTCTCTTTTCTGACATTGCTTAATTGTGTGTGTGTGTGCGTGCGCACGTGCACATGCGTGTCTTGGTAAACAGAGTGGTCAAAGCTTATGATGAAGATTCTATTATCAGCCAGGACTTGTTTTGTTTAAAATGAATCCCTGAAGAGATTAAGAAAAAAGAAATTTGCACACAAAGAGCCTTGACATTTTCTTCTCTGTATTTTTCAAGATGTTTATAGCAAATAGAGGTAATCTTCTGTGGTTATAGACAAATATAAAATCTATTCCTATGTCTTCCATATGTGTCTTATTGTTTTAAAATCAATACTAATAGTTAAAAACATAGCTGAGACCTCTTTTAAAAATACAAATCACAACCCTTATTGAAATCACACTATCACTAGTAGTATGAATCAAATTAGGATTTTAACTGTTAGTTACTTCCTTCACCCTGGGAAAAATAGGACAGTCACTACTCCTTATTATTTACAATAAAATGAATATAATTATCTTTTAAATTCAGAGTAACTTCCAGATAGGCTGTTGGTTTGTAATGATGTGTAGAGTATTTCCATCTCAACTCATATATATCATTTGAATGTAGTATGAATGTACTCTGAATGTATACATAGTATAATGCACATAATTTACAGTCAATAAGAAATTGTATTTGTGTGAAAGGGAATCAAAGAAGTTGAATATGGAAGTGACCTATGGCATCATTTAAATAGGTCTTGGATTCTGACAATCTGTGAATATGCCATGATTCCTGGATATATTATTCAACTTTAAAAAAAAACAAATACCTAAGAAACAGTCTATATTTAATATATATTGTGCTATTTGCCCTCTTCAGTTTTCCATTTACTGGATATTTTTATTGCTGAATATGGTAGCCAGCCTCCAAAGTGGTCCCCATTTACTGAAAATTTTTATTTCTGAATATGGTAGCCCCCCTCCAATGTGGTCCCCAATAATTACCACCTCCTGGTATTCATGCCCTTGTGTACTACTCTCCTGCATTATATAGGGTTTGGGTTTTGTGACCAATGGAATTAACAGATGTGATGGTAATCGATTTCTGAGACTAGGTCATTAAATTCATTATCTCTTATATGTTGCTCCTTCCTCTTTAACCTAGCTTTGTAGAAAGCCACTTGTCATGATGTGAGGACATGCCAGCAACCCTTATAAAGAGATCTACATGGTAGAGAATGGAGGAGGTCTTCTGCCAACATTCAAGTTGGGATTGGATCCTCCAGTTTCTGTCAAGTCTTAAGATGACTACAGCCTTAGCTCACCAGTTAATTGGTATCTTAGGGAGAGTCTAAGCTATAATTACTCAGCTAAGTTTAGCCAAAATGTTGCTAGATTCCTGAAATACAGAAATTGTGAGATAATACATATTAATGTTAGTTTACAGCACTAAGTTTTAGGTTAATATATTAGTAGCAATAGATAACTAATATCGATTTTGGTACCAGAAGTGTTACCTTAGAGAGAGGAACCGAATTTGAGTGTCCTTGGAACTAGATACTGGGAATAATCTGGAAGAACATTAAAGAAAGTGTTATTAAATGCTTGACGGTTGTTGAGGTAAATGTTTGTAAAGGCATGATGGCTTTTGAAGAGGCTATGAGTGAGGGCTTAAGGAGAAGTGAGAAAAACCTTCCTGGAAACTGGAAGAAAGGATATTTATTTCTGGAGTGGCCCAGAATTTAGCAACTCTGCTGCCTGTGGTATATAGGAGTAGGAAATTTTATCATGAACTTGGTTATATAGCTGAGGACATTGCCAGATAAAATGTTGAGGGTGTTGCCTATCTTCTTGATATTTTCATGAAGATTCCAGAAGGGAAAGGTGAGGCAATAAAAGGATTGTTAACAAAAAGTGAGCCTAAACTTGTGATTTTGAAAATCTCAGCCACTTCAGGTAGCAACTAATGGTAAAATTAGAGAAAATAGATCCTGAGTGTTCTTACAACACACACACACACACACACACACACACACACACACACACACAGTAGCGATGTAAAGTGATGAATATTTTAATTAACATGATTGTGGTAATCATTTCACTGTATACAAATATCAAATCATTGTGTATAAGTAAATATAATTGTATTACTCAATTATACTTTAAAAAACTGGATGGGGGGTAGAAGAAACTACATTCAAGGAATGATCAAATCCAGAGTACTTTTAGAAAACTTGCTCTGTATATGAAACTGAGGTTGTTACTATAAAATCATTTGGTTAAGACCCCAGAAAAATCAATCGTGGTGCCTCAGAGGGCATTCAGTCAGACAAAAGAAATTGTAGGTTTTGAGGATGTTCTTCAGTCATGTTGTTAACCAAATAATGAAGATTTTAATAAGCATATGGACATTTTCCTTTAGTGGGAGCTGAAGGTAGGTACCATATGAAAGTTACTTATAGGAAGCATTTATCTACTGGAGTCAATTTCAGTAAAATTTACCAGAAAAACCACATAGTCTTATCAATTAATTAATTAATTTCTATTATATTTGTAGAAACACCACCAGAGTAGATCATAAAAGAGAGAAAATACAAAATTAATTGAGAACTTTGGACCACCAAATTTCTATAAGCATGAAACAGGTTAAGAGATCTGCTTACCTGCAAACACATGCTACCTTTGGTTAAAGAGAATGGTGACAAAGAGGTCAGAGCAATGAGCCAGGAAAAATTATTCCAGTCCCTAAGTTCTAACCAATGTGTGCCAGGCTGAATTTCAAAATTGCTATGAAGACTTTTTTGCTTCCAAATATTCTTTTTGAACAGAAATATCTATTTCAGTTGTCCTAAACCTATCTTGTTGTTATCTGCTGCATGTATGTGGAGGTCACTTATGCCTTTAGTTTCATAGTTTAAGAGAACTGTAATCAAGAAGCTATACTCAAGGAATTACAGCTGAAGAACTTCTTCACGTATACGTGATTTACATGACAACATTCTGACTTTGAGCAGATGCTATAATGGGAATGAGGTATTAAGAGGGAAGATAGGAAGGAGATGAATGTACCTGCATTTTGTATGTGGTTGAATGTAAATAATTTATGGCCAGAGAGTTGATTGTGGTTTTAAAACATGTCCACTCATTCTTTGGTACATCTCTTTCAAAAGGTGAAAGCTAATTCCCCATGGCTTGTGAGTGGGCTGTACTTTGTGACTCATTTCTAAAAAATAGAATGTGGTAGAAATGATGATGTCACTTCTAAAATAAGGACATAAAAGGCATATAGCTTTCTCCTTACCTTAGGTCTTGGATCATCCACCTGGCAGAAACTTTACAAATGTTCTTATTTATATCATCATTTATTGATTTCAGCTTTATGAAAAGTCATTGAAACCCTGGTTAAAAAGAATGCTGAACTTATTTACGCTACCAAAATAATGAGAATATGATGTATTATCCACAACTGATGGTATTTTTAATTTTTATTTCTTTTGAGAATTTTATAAAATATCATATTATTTATTTTAATGGATCAAAAATTAATGATAGAAATGTCAGGGAACCTGATTTAAAAATAATAAAAATAATAACTTTTGTTCTTGTAACAGGAGGCCTATTTCTTAATATTTTGAATAATCAATTTATTTTCCACAAAGTTACATACTAAATAATTTTGAAAATTCATTCACCTGCATGTTTTCGAATTTAGAGAAAAACTATTTACTCCCTACTCAGGACTTTTTACCTTAAAATATTCCAGAGTAACAGAGGGAAATATTTTATTATATGTTGAGAATGTGTAAGTTGTGAGGAATTAGTCTATTTGGATATACTTTGGCCCACAGTCATTTTGAATATTTTTAAATGTCTCAGTTTTAATGATTTAAAATATTTTCATATCAGGAATTCTGCTTTGAATCTTATTTGAAAATCTTGAAACAAATTTAAATAGAAAATATTATTGTTTATATTAACATTACAATTCCCATTTTTATTTATTTATTAATATTTTTTATTTATTTCTAGGAGAGAGAGAGAGAGACAGCGTGAGCAGGGGAGGGTCAGAGAGAGAGGGAGAAACAGACTCTGAAATAGGCTCCAGGCTCTGAGCTGGCAGTCAGCACAGAGCCCGACGCGGGGCTCGAACCCACGAACTGTGAGATCATGACCTAAGCGAAAGTCGGACGCTTAACCGACTAAGCCACCCAGGCGCCCCTTAATTCCCATTTTTAATAATAAAAAATAGTATATAATTGTGTTTTTTGGAAAAATAATCAATTTCTATAAGATTGCAATAAATATATTTGAAGATACCTAGCTAGTAAATACAATGCTTTGTAAGATAAGTTGTTCATAATAACAAAATACTCATTCCTCAATGAGTATTTAATTCCAAGTTTTTAGTCTCAATACTTACATGTCTACTTGTTATCCTTAAACATTAAAACTGTGTTTTAAGTTACATCACTGAAACATGCTTCCACTTTTGTCTAAATGATTATTCATTTAGATTTACCATACACTACCATACTGGGTTTTTTTTAAATTTCTTTTTATACAAAATAAGTTAATTGAAACCAGAAACTCTATTTAAGATATGTTGGGTTTCTTCTAAGTATCAATTCTCTTAGGTCTCGATTCTAAATTTTGTTCAAGTTGGAAAAAAGTGTATGCAGATGATATTTCAATTTTAAAGTAAAATTCCCCTTTTGAATTTTTGAAAATTGACAAAATTACCTGTTGTTAAGTCATAAAATTGGCTCATATTATATCTACAAAGCGGTATACAATATCACACAACAGTGGCTTTAAGACAACAAAACTTGACTAGTACTTTATTGAATACATTAACAAATATAAAGACATAATCGGTCAGAAGAGGGATCAATCAGCATAGAGGTACAGAAGAAAAAGGTAATCCAGAAGAGCTGTATTGGTGCCCATCAATGCATGATTCAGATGAAAATGCTACATTCAGGCCTGTAGCCAAAACCTGTTTGGTCTCAGTAATGGGACTTTTCCATAGGTAAAACATATTGCCACCTGCTTGATCAGTCTCTCCTGATTTACTTTTGTGGATGTAACTATATTTTACTCCCACACCGTGCTGTACATTTTTCTCCCCTTGATAGCAGGTTAGAATTAATACAGATTTCTAGAATTCTGACACATTACTAGAGTATAAGACTGGAGATTGTTGTAGTAACTTAGTGAATTTCTATACCTAACCCAGTGCCTCACACATTTCAGACCTTTAATTAATGCCATTAAATGAAGGGATAAACAAACACTTCAAACTAAACAGTGCATTGCAATTTAAACTTCCAACTGTTGTCAGTTTTCCAGTTTCTGATGCCATCCATACCAAACTACATTCAAAGCATAATTTTATAACTATGTATCTTTCATTTTTGTAGAATGCATTAACTGGAAGATGTGTGTATTTATTCCTATAAACCTTTATATTTCTCAGTAGACATTGACAAATTGCCTTCTGTTTTAAACAGTAGTCCTACATGAAAATTTTTTAGAATGAGTTAACTAATTTGTTAATCTGTGACACTTACTAAATCAACTTCTTAAGCAAGTAAATTTTAAACTTGAGCCGGACTCTGATATACACTTACAGGAACATAAAAGTTACTATATGAAGACTCTCAACAAATAACTAGAATAATTTAAACTCATTAACATCCTCATATAGCTTTCATTTTAAACTTATTTAATGTTTTGATATTTTAAAATTTTATTTTATGATTAAAAATATTAAACATTAATTTCAATATTTACATTCATAAGAATTATACAATATTGTACTTATATACTACCTTTTGACTATGAATTAATAAAATATGCTACTGTGATATAGGTTCAATATGGAAGGTAACATTATTTGCAATATACATAGTAAAACAATTAACAAAGTTTAATTAAATGCAAGTTATTCTTGACTTAGTAAATAAGAAAGAATAGCAACAGACTTTGCCTATTGTAAAAGCTTTTAAGCGTTATCCTGTTGTGTAAATAAAAATGCTTTTAGATAAAGGAAGTACAGATTCTAAAGCTACTTCTACCACCAGTGGGTAAATGTTGCACTATCATTCAACTTAATATGTACATGTTTTTGTTCTGTTTAGAGAAAATAAGTTGACTATTTTATATTTCACCAGTGTCCACATTGGTGTTACTCAGATTGTGATATCTATTTTCCTAGAGTTAGTCAGTGAGAGTCCAAGGGCTATGGAAAACTACATGCATGGCTAATACTCTTGGGGAGTTATTTCACTGAATGAGTTTTTGAAAAACAATGCTTTTTAATACTAAAAGTAATGGCATGGATTAAAGAGAAACATATCTTAAGGTATGTCAGCAACTGGCATAAATAAAAGGATCACTTCAGTTTATTCCACCACACTTCCAGGGTTATATATGATTCTCCTTAGTCAAAAGTTATTTGGTGGGAACTTTGGAGAATTGCTATCCTGCACACTGCCTAAAAAAATTCATAAGTGAAATTAATTCAATCAAGGGGCGCCTGGGTGGCTTAGTCGGTTAAGCGTCCAACTTTTGCTTAGGTCATGATCTCGCGGTTCGTGGGTTCGACCCCCGCGTTGGGCTCTGTGCTGACTGCCAGCTCAGAGCCTGGAGCCTGTTTCAGTCTGTGACTCCCTCTCTCTCTGACCCTCCCCTGCTCACGCTGCCTCTCTCTCTCTCTCTCTCTCTCTCCTAGAAAAAAATTTTTTTTAAAAAGTTAACATTAAAAAAATGAAATTAATTCAATCAAACATTATTTTACCAATGAATAGAAAGCCTCAGTTGCTTGAAAAATTGAAGTTTGAGGTCAATTTTACTGTATCGCCAGTACCATTCAGATAACATTCAGATTCTGTTGAAACCTTTTTATCTCTTCATTCAAATTGAGTCACAGTTCTTATTAAGGACCCACAAAGTACAAAAAAAAGTATATGTCTTTCAACTTTCCAAAGCATAATATATATATATCAGTATATAAACAGATTTCTTATATTTTAAAAAGAGGGTAATAATGTCTTTAGGATATTTGTGTTAAATATGTATAAATTCAGGTGTAATATTTGATGACAAATTCTGAGGGTTTGCTCTAGGACAGCACTGACGAATCGAATTTTCTGTCGTGACTGAATGTTCCATGCTTACTCTGTCCAACATGGCAGCCATTAATCAAATGTGCATATTGAGTACTTAAAATATTTCTATTTTGGCTAAGTTATATATGTAATTGGGGAAAAAAACTTTCAAAACTAAGAGATGAGCAGAACTTACGACATTGTGTAATAAACTGTTATATTTTTTATATTTTTATTGAAGTATAATTAACTCGCAATGTTATATTAGTGTCAAGTTTAGAATATAATGATTCAACAATTCTGTATTCAGTGCTCATCTTGATAAGTGTATGAAATTGCAATCCCTAAGATGCCCCCAGAATGCTTTGTTTATTTTACAGCCTCTTCTTGATAGACATTATGTGGCACAGTCAGCAGGATCCAGAGTGTCTTACCTCCATCTCTGGCACTGCCTCAGAATCAAGTGAGATACTTAGAAGAATTCATTGGACTCTGTTGTCTTCTTGGTGGCTTCACCTCGTGGTGGTAAGTCCTTTTGGTTCTGAACCTCCCGTCTTGGTTGAGGTTCAGGCCTTTTTTTGATTGTCTTCTGTTGCTGGCTTTGGTCCTCATTCATTTCTGTGGGTAGGATCCCATCTTCATTCCTTTTTGTGTTTGGTTATTAAACTGTATTTTAATGAATTGACAAAAAATGTAATAGAAATGAGATGTCTTTATTATCTTTTCATATTTGCATACTTAGGAAAAGAAAGAGAGACTGGGAAGTAAATCTGTCTTTACCAGGCTAGACTTTTCCTTTTTTTTTGTTTTGTTTTTGTTTTAATTAGTTGTTTTAATGGAAGTATAATTAATATGGAAACAAAAACAGACTTTTAAATACAGAGAGCAAACTGGTGGTTGCCAGAGGGAAGGTTGGTGGGGGGATGGGTGAAATAGGTGAAGGCCATCAAGAGTGTATTTATCATGATGAGGACTAGGTAATGTATAGAATTGTTGAATTATTACATTGAACAGCTGAAACTAGAAATAACACTATGTAAATTAAACTATAGCAGTTTGTAAGAATTAAATATATTGCCCACAATTTAGAATGGGAGAGAAAGAAGGACTGAAGGACTTAAATCATTCATTTATTTTCTTTTACTGCGTTGGATGATGAACATTGAAAAACAAATAGGATTTCTGCCTTCAAATCTCTTATATTTTAATGAGAAAGATTCATCACCAAACCTGTTCAATGAATTTTTGATGAATGTTAAAAGAATGATATATACGATTAAAGCTTTAGTAAGAAGAAACATTCCATGGGATGGATTGTGTGTTGAGCAACGGAAGAAAGGATTGGTTTGGAGATGGAGTGACTCTCATTCTGAACCATGAACAGTTTCTAAGACATTTAAGGTGGAGGGATAGATGGACAAAATCATCCATTCATGAGAGAATTTAGAATATTCAAGGAGTTTTAAGATGTCAGAGCAGTTATTGGATATGGTGCTGGTTGACGAGCAGTGGTTTATCAATCAATGTGAATTAATAATACAGAAATCTCCATAGAGCTTTCAATAGAGGGAATGTACTTTAGGGAATTAGATACAGGAATTACAGGGCTAGAAAAACAAATTCAAGATAAAATGAGATAATGACATTGAAAAGAGGTACTAACTGTTGGACTAAAGCAACAAATGGAATCAACATTATAAGGATAGAGAAACTTAGAAGAGGGTACCTGTAAAGTTGAGGCCCAGATCTCTGAGGGGAAATTGCTGCTCAGCTGGTGCTGATACCTTTGAGAGTATATGGTAAGTTAGTTTTGGCAAACCAATGAAGCTGAAAGGAGAAAATCAGGACATTGGTTCTCCCTGTTTTCTGTTTTAAATTCTTAGTGTAGGGACTGATAAGAAGAAGTCAGTGAGAAGGTTAAAAGAATATTTTTAGTGTCTCCAGTCTTAGCATCCCAGCTAGGAGGCACAGTTTGGAATGGACTAAAATAATTACCATTCTGGTCGACTTCCTTGGTCAGTCAGTATTCAGACTTTCATGTCATACCAATATATTTATGTTTCTGTCCAACAATATGTGGTAATCTTTTGTACAAAAGAAGACACTTAACTGTTTCTACAAAAGTGTGAGACACAAAATCCCGGCAGTCTCAGTGTGATTCTAGGGCACCAGTCCAAGTATCCATCTGCTAGCAATGTAAAGTACTGCACTCATTCAGTCACAATGACTACAGAATATTCTATAATTTAGGAAATTAAATTAAAAAGCCAACCACCACCAGGAATTCTTACATAAAATGATAAGAATAAAGGACAGAAGAATAGTTAATATAAATAAGAATATTTAATATAAACCTGTGTGTGTGTGAGAATATATGTATTTTTATGTGTATACACAAAGTACAAAAGGAAGAAAATGTGCAAAACTGCATGATTTCCTGTTTGTATAACAAGTTAAGAGGCTGTGATTAATTGAGATAGCTTCCTTCTTAAGCCACCAATCTCTTGGTTAAGTTTCACCTAACTAGCACTTTAATTGGACTAGTTTCCTTATCTGGCCAGGTTATACAGCCATTGTCACCTGCCATGGAAACAAAAATCTTCAAATTAGCAGTGGCCAAAATTGTGAGGATAGAAAGCCAAACTTGTGTGAGTAGATTGTTGTGTGTAATAGTGAGAAGAGCAAATCCTGCTACCAGCCCTTGATTCTTGGACTCATTTATTGAGCTTGGGCTAAACTGCAGCATATAACATGATTGTATTCAGAGTATCGACTTCATCCTGAGAGACAGAAACACATACTTTTCAGCTTCTTCTTTCTCAACTGGTGCTATAACTGAGTCTTTAGTAGCTATTAGGCTATTCTGCCATTCTCTCATGCCAGTAACTTGTAAGTGGCATAGTAAAACCGGTGAATTCCATAGTCAGAAGCCAATTCTAACACTTATTTTGATATGAAATGAATTTCTTGACAAAAGTAACATTGGGTAGAGTAATAAAACATAAGTAAGTCATTCCCTACTTTCACAGATTTTGATCCTGGGGATAGAATTGTGGACATGAAAGACATGCTCATTGAAAGTACTACATGTGTTTTTTCGTGATGCAAAGTAGTTGACGTCTCCATATTGAAAGGGATCTAGTATAATCAATCTGCCACGAGGAACTGGCTGGTCCCTCTCAAGGTTTGTATGTCAGGATAGTATTTGTCTTTGCTGTTGGCAGAGGTACTCAACAGTGATGGCAGCCAGTTCAGACTTGGTGAGGAAAACTGACTTTTGTTGAGGCTGTATATAGACTCCATCTCTGTTACTGTGGCCATAGAATAGTTGTATTCATTAAAGAGACACCAGAATGGCTGGGAAAGAGGCTTAATGATGTTCACAGAATATATATATTATCCACCTGCTTACACATGGATGACCATTTCAGATGAAAGCAAACATTGTAATACCCTTTGTCCTTTTCTAAAAAATTATAATTACTTGTCTTCTAATCTTTGAGTCTTCCATCTAATTCTTTTCCTGACAATAAGGCCAAAGTATTATCTAGCACCAGTTAATTTGTGCAGATCTATATTTCTAGCCGTTTCTTAGTATAAGTATATTAGGTATAAGTAGATAACTTAAAGCATAGTATAAGTATACTTATATACTTATATACTTAAAGTATAGTATAAGTATAATTATATATAGTATAAGTATATTAGGTATAAGTAGATAACTTAAAGCATATTCTTCCAGGTTCTGCCTATTAGTAATATTTTTCTTCACAGTTGTGTTTTAGGGAAGTTCTTCATTGAGATTGTGGTGTTGCAGGCATGTAATTCTGGTTGATACTAGTATGGGATAAAAAAACATTAAACAAGCAAAATGTTTTTATTTTTAATCAGTCAATGGTGGTTGTGTTCCAGATTGTAGGTATGGATTGGGGGAGAGGAGAGGATCTAATTCTAAAAGTAAAATATGTTAGGAGTCTCAGCACCCTATTGATGTAATTGTCTTGTGCTTCTGGGTCTGTTGAAGCCCAGTTTCTGGAAACTTATTTGTACTTGATAGATTATTGCCACCAATGCCAACTTTTTGGCTTGCTGAGTCAGATAAAACACACTTCATGATAGGCTACTGAGATCCCATTATCACTTGGTGTTATATGTCAGGTATTCAGTCTCTGTCAGGGCTTAAAAACAAGAAAGGAGTAGTGTTTAATAAAGAGAATAGTTATCTTCAGTAGATTTCATGGTGTTTCAGGATCTTAGTCCTAGAATAACAAGCGTACTGTGGAGGGGGAGACTTGGAGCTAAGAGATAACAATTTAAATTGCACAGATTGTCTGTGAGAGTGAAAGGTAGCTTGAATCAGCAGCATTAAGATCCATTTAACCCTTGGGGCGCCTGGGTGGCTTAGTCGGTTAAGCATCCGACTTTCGCTTAGGTCATGATCTCACAGTTCGTGGGTTCGAGCCCCGCGTCGGGCTCTGTGCTGACTGCCAGCTCAGAGCCTGGAGCCTATTTCAGAGTCTGTATCTCCCTCTCTCTCTGACCCTCCCCTGCTCACACTGTCTCTCTCTCTCTCTCTCGCCTAAAAAAAAAAATTCCATGTAACCCTTGAAAAATACTTTATTTTGTAACCATTGGAAAATAGTTTATTTTCTAGCAAATAATTAAATATTGAATTAGGCTGAGTTACAAAGTTACACAAAGTGTTTACTTTAAAAAAATAATTATAAAGTAACATGATATATTTGCAATATAATAAATAATAGGTTTGGAAGGGAGGAGGACAATACTGGAGACAGGAAATCTGGTTAAGATATTCTTGCATTGGGTCAAGCCAGAGATGGTAAAGAAATCAACATGTTAATTTACTTGGCAAAAGAACTTCACACATGTTAAGGATCTTGAGATGGGAAGATTATTTCTGAACCAATGCAGTCAGAAGGGTTCTTAGAAGAAGGTAGGAGTGTCAGAGTTAGAGAAAGATATGAAAATGCACTGCTGCCTTGGGGTTAAAGAAGTGGCCTTGAGGCAAGGAATGAAGGCACCCCAAAAGTTGAAAAGGCAAGGAAACAGATTCTCTACTACACCCTTCAGAAGGAATACTGCCTTGCTGACATCTTGATTCCAGCTCTGTGAAACGGCTGACCTCTTGAATTATATGATAATAAATGTATGTTGTTCTAAGCCAAAAAAATATAAGTGAGTACATCAGCAATGGAAAACTGTTATAAACTGGAAGGACCAATAGGGGCTAGAATGGCAATTCTTCCAATCACCAACTGAATTTTAGGAAAAGTGAGAAAGCTACAAAGCAAGCAGGTGTTTATCATGTTTCAGTGAATGTAAAAGAGTGAGAACTTTAATGAAGAATTTAAGTAGCTGGGAAGTTTGAAATGAACTTGAAGGGAATTTCATGATGACGAGGGTAATCGGAAAGGAAAACATTCATGTTGATGTAATAAAGGATAGCTCAATGTTGGATTTCGTTTATGAAATGAGCAAAGATAACAGTAATATGTCATGTTGTATTAAGTATTCAATTATGTCTATAATTTTAGGATTTTTAAAAAATTTTACAATGTCTTTGCACAAAGTAATTCTCCAAAGCATAGTTAAAGGTATTGTATCTTCATCTAACCTTATTGTGTTTTCTTATTTTTCTTTTTTGGGAGGAAAATTTTTAAAACTTAAAAAGAAAATGCCACAGAGGATAAAAAACTGGCCACATTCTTTGTTTCTTGTGATAAGACAGTGCGCAAGGACAACTATTTAAATACACACTTACCATCCATATCAAAAAACAGAACATTATGAGTGTTCCAGAAGAGTTTGTCTTACACATTTATCATTTCTCTAAAAGATAACCAGTTTAATGAGTCCCATCAATGATTTTTTTGGGTTGTTTTTGGCATTTGTATGAATGAAATTATCAGTAGGTACTGTCTTATAATTGGTTTCTTTTCCTCAATATCTTATTTTCAAGTTTCTTTCAGTTGTTGAATGTAGTAGTAGTAATTTTCCTTGTTTTGCTTTGTTTAGTTTTTCTCCCCAGTTTGGGACTATTATGAATAATCCAGTTATAAATATTTTATGCATATCTTTTGTGCACAAAAATAGATACATATTTCTCTTGATATATGTACCTAGAAATAGACCTGTTGTGTAATAGGATATTGAAGTTGTCAGATACAGTAGATATTTCTAAATAGTTTTCCATAGTTTTATCAATTGACACACTCAGCAGAGTATGAGTACTAGTTTCTCTGCATCCCCATAAGAATTTGTTAGTTTTACTGTTGTTCTTAGAATTTCCTTTGGATTTGTATGGGTTCAAGAGTTTACTTTCTGTAATGAGTTAATTTCTCATATGTTTATTGGCCTTTGGATAATACTGTCTATGAAATACTTTCTCAGTACTTTTGCCTACTCATAAAAATGTGGTTGCCTTAACTTTTAAAAATTTACTTTAGGACTTTGTGTTTAAAGGTTTATTTATTTTGATAGAGAGAGAGAACCATGGGAGAGGGTCAGAGAGAGGGGGAGGGAGAAAGAATTCTAAGCAGTCCCCATGCTCAGTGCAGAGCCCACACAGTGATTGATCCTAAGAAATGTGAGATCATGACTTGAGCCAAATTCAAGAGTCTAACACTTAACCAACTGAACTACCAGGTGCCACTAAGACCTTTTTAATTTTTTGAAAAATTCACCTGTAATTTATTTGTTTATATTGTAAAGAGCAAGATTTTATTTCCTATGTAAATATTTAATTGACTCACCACTTTATTGAGGGTCATAAATTAAATTTTGTCATAAATTAAATTATATATCTGTGGGATTATTTCTGGACACTTGTCCATTTGTGTATTTGCCTATCCTCTTGCTCAAATTATCCTATCTGCATCATTTTAGCATTATAGGAGCTCCTAGGGGTGCCTGGATGGTTCAGTCAGTTGAGCATCCCCCTTTGGCTCAAGTCACGATCTCACAGTTCATGGGTTAGAGCCCTGAATTGGATTGGCTCACTACTGTTTACACAGAGCCTACTTGGATCCTCTGTCCCCCTCTCTCTCTGCCCCTCCCCAGCTTGTGCTCTCTCTCTCTCTCTAAAAAAAAAAAAAAAAAGTCCTAATTATCGGATAGTTTACATCTAAATTTGTACGTCTTTATTAACATAGTCTTGGATTATATTGGCTCTTCTTGGTCCACTGCAGTGCTATATGCATTTTATTTTAATTTTTTTAGTGTTTATTTATTTTTGAGAGACAGAGATAGAGCTGGAGGGGTAGAGAGAGAGAGAGACAGAATCCGAAGCAGGCTCCAGGCTTTGAGCTGTTAGCACAGAGCCTGATGCGGGGCTCAAACCCATGAACTGTGAGATCATGACCTGAGCTGAAGTCGGAAGCTTAACTGACTGAGCCATCTAGGTGCCCCGCTATATTCATTTTAGAATCAGCTTGTCAATGTCACATATAGTTGCATAGCTCCTATGGCTTTGGTTGCGGTTGACGTTAATAAACAGATAAATTTGGATAGATTTGCTATATTCACAACTAAAATTTTTTCAGTATAATTTCCAATCATTCTTCTATGTTTTTTAAATGAACTACATCCACAGTACCACATAGACAAGAAGTGCAAAGGTAGTATCAAAGCATTTCTACTCCTGAAATTGTATAGAATTAAAAATTGATGGGGTGCCTGGGTGGCTCAGTTGGTTAAGCTTCCAATTTTGGGTCAGGTCATGATCTTACAGTTCATGAGTTTGAGCCCCACGTTGGGCTCTGTGCAGACAGCTCAGAACCAGGAGCCTGCTTCAGATTCTGTGTGTGTGTCTCTCTCTCCCCCTCCCCTACTTGCACTCCATCTCTCTCTCTCAAAAATAAATAAGATTAAAAAAATGAAATAAAATTGAACCAAACAATTTGTTAGTGGGTTATAGGTACCTGATTCATATTTTAGTTAGTAGGTTAAAAAATAAGTGCAGTACTGATGTTAAAAACTTTAAAAATGTAAACATTTGCATGGTAATATTATATTATTTAAGTTGTTATGATTTTGCTTTGTCCATTCCCTCCTTCGCTTCTGTGTGTTCTCCCTCTTATAGTTTCTTCACTGTACATTCTCATGTAATGAAAAGAATAATTCACTTTAGATCTGATAATCTGTATTGTGGTCCTGGCTATACCTGTAAATGACAGGAGTTGGAACAATACACTTATTCTCTAAAAAATGTGTTGTTAAGAACATAGACTATGAAGTTAAGTTGCCTGGGTCAAATCTATTTCCACCATTTATAGCGAGGGAAATGCTAACAAGCTATTTAGCTTTTCTGTTCCTTGGTTCTTTCATCTGTAAAATAGAGATGATTATGTGTGGAGATTAAATGAGTTAACACATATAAACTACTTTGAAGAATGCCTGTCATATAGTAAGCATAAATAAGTGTTTTTAATTATTATACCGATCTCTTTTTGTAGTGCTGTCTTTAAAGTGAGTAATTTTATGAAAATATGTGAAAGCAATTTGAAAAAACAAAGTGTCATACAGAAGTAAAACTCAGCAATCATTTTGTTTTAAACATGTTAGTTTTAACAGTAGCCCAGATTATTTATCTATATATTCATTTCCACTATTAGAATAATTTTGAAAACTATCAATATTTTTACTACATAGATACATGTATAATATATATATCATGCATGTGATATTATCAAAGATTTGGAAATGTCTCATAGATTTCATAACTTGTTATCAGATAATAGATACTTTTTTTCATTATTACTACTCTACCTAAGACTATACTTTTAGCAAAATTCAAACTTGAAGAGCTTTGGCACTTAGGTTATAGGCCAATGCGCTTGCAAAAGAGGAGAAATTGGATCAATTACTTATATCACTAACTTTGTCACATAGACTTATAATAAGTTCAGTGGCAGATAAGAAACAATTTCAGCCATCTGATCAAATTTGAGAGTCATAAATTTTAAGTCAAATTGAAAGATATATTTGAGTGACAAGGAATGAAATTTACATCTTAAAAGCTTAATATTGAAACTCTAGATATAAAATCCAACCTTGAGTATCTTCAACCCTATTTTTAATAAAACCTTGAAGGAGCAATTTCTAGGATGTCTAATATAAAATGTGAAACATAATCTACATTAACAAATGCTCTGTAGACAAAACTCAAATACACACACACACATACACACACACAAGAAATTGGTCAGTGTTAAAATGAAATAAGCAAAAAAAACCCCTAAACTCACAGAATTTGTGAAAATATATTAATATTAATTTATACTCAGTAGTAAATAAATCTCTTAAAGAAATTTTCTTTAAGAAGGAATGCTAGAACTCGGGAGAGGGGGCAAGATGGAGGAGAAGTAAGGAGCTGCGTACTTGCACTCGCGCCCACACATCACACGGAAAAGATCTGAAGCCATTGGAAACCTTACAAAACCTGAGAGATTGGGAGAAAAAGGATGCAGAATCCACTGAGAAAGCCTTCTAACCTGAGTGTGAACTGGGGAAGATAAAATTGGGCCAGGATCGGAGACTCCAGGGTTGGAGGCGATCCCCGTCTACCCTCTATGGGGAGTGAGAGGGGAAAAAGAGAGAGTCCAAAACAGAAAAACCTCCGCTCGGGGGGGAAATCCTCCACTCAGGGCATAGAAAGACCATACTTGCCAAATACCTGCACGCCAGGTCCCCTTGCGCCAACTGGTCCCGGGGGGTGCTGAGCGCACAGACTGCTCCTTTGTACTGCCTCCTGGCTGGCTGGACTCCAGAGTAGCGGCGCGCCTACTGCCATTGTCCTCCCGGGCGGCTTGGGCCCCAGAAAGAACCCTGCGTGCGGACACCGGACGTCGGCACTACTGGCTGGCTGGAACTCTAGAGGGAAGGCAAAGAGCTAAAAGCTGGGAAATTTTCCTGTGAGTTCGTGTTTTGGGTGACGAGCCATAGAGGGACCTGGTTTTCCTCCCTCCAGCGGGCTCAGGCTCAGCGCACCCGGCAGGCAAGCCCCCGCCCATGCTCCCCAGCCCGACCCAGAGAAGGAAGCAACAATTCTGACGCCACCTCAGAGGGAGGCGGGAGGCCTGGAATTGCCCCGAGGGGATCCCCTGGGAAGTTTTGTCTAAGGCAATTTCAGTGGGGCGCGCGGACTGGGATTTGGAGATTGGGATTGGCCTGAGTTGAAGAGTGTAACCGACTTTGGCTGCGCCCCCGGTATGGGGAGTTTACACGCACCGAAAAGCGAGGTGCAGTGCTTGGTTCAAGAAAGGACTGGAGCACCGTCACTCTCCTCCCCACAACCACCAAGGCCGAACTCCCACCTGAGGCATTGGATCACGCCACTCCCATCCCTGCTTGAGAGCTGCCCTCCTCCCTTTTTTTTTCTTTTTTTCTTCTTCTCTCTCTTTTCTCTCTTTTTTCCCCAGATAACTGACCTGATTAACTCTGGTCGCCAGCTTGCTTAAACAATCACAACGAGTCCATTCTGTAAATGTAAATTCTACACCTACCGAAATGTTCATCTCTTTCTCTCAGGAGTAATTAGACCTTATAGTTTCTCTGGATAATACCAGCGTCCTTCTCTCACCTATCCAACCATATTCTACCCTTTACCTCTTTGAAAAAAGCTTCTTATCCCTTCTGCCTGTTCATTCTATTTCCAATTTTGCCTCATCCCTGCCCTGTCATCTCTCTCTTTCTCTATGCTCTTCAACCAGCACTGCATACACACGGCTATTTAACTCTAGCTGGGAAATCTGGTTATATGCTATAAACCATTCTTTGTCCATCGGTTTTCTTCTTTTTTCCTTTTCTTTCCTCCTTGTTGAGCCTTTTATGTATTTTATACTCCCTATTATTTGCCCCCCCTCCTCCGTCTTTTCTTTTTACTTTTTCGTTTTCCCTCTTGCTTTGCCTATTAGTTGAAATAGCCTGTGCGTTTGTGTTCTCCTGCTCCCTGTGTGTTTGTCTGTCTGTTTTCATTTCCAGGGCTACCTCAAGAAACAAGCCAGAGTACACAAGATGGAGAGTCCCAAATATCACTACAAATAGGAAAATAAAATAAACAAGGTCCCAACAAGAGAGACCAAGAGATTCCATTCAAAAAACACTCTCTGAAAGGATAGGCCCTGGAAAGTCAAAGAGTATTCTTGGATATAGCAGCACTCATAGATACAGAGAGCATTAACAGGTCTTTAAAAACAACAAGAGGGGCGCCTGGGTGGCTTAGTCTGTAAGCGTCCGACTTTCGCTTAGGTCATGATCTCATGGTTCGTGGGTTTGAGCCCCGCGTTGGGCTCTGTGCTGACTGCCAGCTCACAGCCTGGAGACTGTTTCAGTCTGTGACTCCCTCAAACTCTCTGACCCTTACCTGCTCACGCTGTCTCTCTCTCTCTCTCTCTCCTAGAAATAAATAAAACATTAAAAAATAAATAAATAAATAAAACCAACAAGAGCCGGAAAGCTAACTAAAATGATGAAACGAAAGAGCTCCCCTCCAAAGAAACTCCAAGAAGAAATGACAGCTAATGAACTGCTCAAAACAGATAGCAGCAGCATCACTGAACAAGATTTTAGAATAATAATGGTAAAATTAATAGCTGGGCTAGAAAAAAATATAGGGGACATCAAAGAGACAATGGCTACAGACAGAATGGAAAATAAAAATAGGGATGAAGAATTAAAAAATGCGATAAATGAGATACATAATAAATTAGAGGCCTCCAACACACGGATTGAAGAGGTAGAAAGGAGAATAAGTGATTTAGAAGACACCATGATAGAAAAACAAGAAGCTGACAAAAAAAGAGACAAACTGATCCAGGAACAGGAAAGAAGAATTCGAGAGCTCAGCGATACGGTCAACCACAACAATATCTGTATCATAGGAATCCCAGAAGAGGAAGAGAGAGGGAAAGGTACTGACGGAGTCCTGGAACAAATTATAGCAGAGAACTTCCCCGACCTGGGGAAGGAAGTAAATGTGGAAATACAAGAGGCTCAGAGGACTCCCCTCAGACGTAACTTGAATCGATCTTCTGCATGGCATATCATCGTAAAAATGGCCAAATACAAGGACAAAGAGAGAATTTTGAAAGCAGCTAGGGAGAAAAGAGCCCTCACATACAAAGGGAAACCTATCAGAGTGGTGACAGACCTATCTACTGAAACTTGGCAGGCCAGAAAGGAATGGCAGGAAATCTTCAATGTGATGAACAGTAAAAATATGCAGCCAAGAATCCTCTATCCAGCAAGCCTGTCATTCAAAATAGAAGGAGAGATAAAAACCTTTCCAAATAAACAGAAATTGAAAGAATTTGTCACCACGAAGCCAGCCCTACAAGAAATCCTGAGGGGGATGCTCTGAAGGAAAGGTTGCAAGGAACAAAGATACCAGAGACACCACCACAAACATGAACCCTACAAAAGATACAAAGACTCTAAACCCACATATTTCAATAATAACACTGAATGTAAATGGGCTGAATGCTCCAATCAAAAGACATAGGGTAGCAGAATGGATTAAAAAACAAAATCCATCAATATGCTGTCTACAAGAAACTCATTTTAGACGGGAAGATACCTTCAGATTAAAAGTAAGGGGATGGAGAAATATATATCATGCTACAGGAAATCAAAAGAAAGCCGGAGTAGCGATACTTATATCAGACAAACTGGACTTTAAATTAAAGACAATCACAAGAGATGAAGAAGGGCACTACATAATAATTACAGGGTCCATCCATCAGGAAGAACTAACAATCATAAATGTCTACGCACCGAATATGGGAGCACCTAAATATCTAAAACAATTAATCACAAACAGAAACAAGCTTATAGATAAGAATGTGCTAATAGCAGGGGACTTTAATACTCCGCTTACAGCAATGGATAGGTCAACCAGACAGAAAATCACTAAAGAAATAATGGACTTGAAAGACACATTGGACCAGATGGATCTGACGGATATATTTAGAACTTTACATCCTGAGGCCAGGGAATTTACTTTCTTCTCAAGTGCGCATGGCACATTCTCCAAGATAGATCACATACTGGGACATAAAGCAGCCCTCAATAAATATAAAAGAATAGAGATCATACCATGCACACTGTCAGATCACAATGCTTTGAAACTTGAAATCAATTACAGGAAGAAGTCTGGAAAACCGCCAAAAACATGGAGGTTAAAGAACACCCTTCTAAAGAATGAATGGGCCAATCAGGCAATTAGAGAGGAAATTAAAAAATATATGGAAACAAATGAAAATGAAAACACAACAATTCAAAATCTATGGGATGCGGCCAAGGCAGTCCTAAGAGGAAAGTACATTGCTCTCCAGGCCTATTTCAAGAGATTAGAAAAAGCACAAGTCCAAAATCTAACAGCTCACCTAAAGGAGCTAGAGGCAGAGCAACAAGAACGCCCTAAACCCAGTAGAAGAAGAGAAATAGTAAAAATTAGAGCAGAAATAAACAACATAGAGACCAAAGAAACAATTGAACAGATCAATGAAACCAAGAGTTGGTTTTTTGAAAAAGTAAACAAAATTGACAAACCTCTAGCCAGGCTTATCAAAAAGAAAAGAGAGAGCACCCAAATAGACAAAATTATGAATGAAAATGGACTTATTACAACCAACCCCTCAGAAATACAAGCAATTATCAGGGAATACTATGAAAAATTATATGCCAACAAATTGGACAACTTAGAAGAAATGGACAAATTCCTAAACACACACTCACTACCAAAATTCACACGGGAAGAAATAGAAAACCTGAACAGACCCATAACGAGTGAAGAAATCGAATCAGTGATCAAAAATCTCCCAACAAATAAGAGCCCTGGACCTGATGGTTTCCCTGGGGAATTCTACCAGACATTTAAAACAGAATTAATCCCAATTCTTCTCAAGCTATTCCAAAAAATAGAAGTCGAAGGAAAACTCCCGGACTCATTTTATGAAGCCAGCATCACTCTGATTCCCAAGCCAGACAGAGATCCAACAAAAAAAGAGAACTATAGGCCAATATCCTTGATGAATACGGATGCAAAAATTCTCAACAAGATCCTTGCAAATCGAATCCAGCAGCATATCAAAAGAATCATCCACCAAGATCAAGTGGGATTCATTCCTGGGTTACAGGGCTGGTTCAACATTCGCAAATCAATCAATGTGATCCATCATATCAATAAAAGAAAAGATAAAAACCATATGATCCTGTCAATAGATGCAGAAAAAGCATTTGACAAAATACAGCATCCCTTCTTAATAAAGACTCTCGAGAAAGTTGGGATAGAAGGAACCTACTTAAACATCATCAAAGCCATCTATGAGAAGCCTTCAGCTAACATCATCCTCAACGGGGAAAAACTGAGAGCTTTCCCCCTGAGATCAGGAACACGACAGGGATGTCCACTCTCACCACTGTTGTTTAACATAGTGCTGGAAGTCCTAGCATCAGCCATCAGACAACAAAAGGAAATCAAAGGCATCAGAATTGGCAAAGAGGAAGTCAAACTTTCACTCTTCGCAGATGACATGATACTCTACATAGAAAACCCGACAGACTCCACCAGAAGCCTACTAGAACTGATCCAAGAATTCAGCCAAGTTGCAGGGTACAAAATCAACGTACAGAAATCGGTTGCATTTTTATACACCAATAATGAAGCAACAGAAAGAGAAATCAAGAAACTGATCCCATTCACAATTGCACAAAAAACCATAAAATACCTCGGAATAAACCTAACCAAGGATACAAGAGATCTGTATGATGAAAACTATAGAAAACTTATGAAGGAAATTGAAGAAGACACAAAGAAATGGAAAAACATTCCATGCTCATGGATAGGAAGAATAAATATAGTTAAGATGTCATTACTACCTAAAGCACTCTACACATTCAATGCAATTCCAATCAAAATTGCACCAGCATACTTCTCAAAACTAGAACAAACTATCCAAAAATTTGTATGGAACCACAAAAGACCCCGAATAGCCAAAGTAATACTGAAAAATAAAACCAAAACGGGAGGTATCACCATCCCAGACTTCAGCCTCTACTACAAAGCTGTCATCCTCAAGACAGTATGGTATTGGCACAAAAACAGACACATAGACCAATGGAACAGAATTGAGAACTCAGAAGTGGACCCAAAAGTATACAGCCAACTGATCTTTGACAAAGCAGGAAAGAATATCCAATGGAAAAAAGACAGCCTTTTTAACAGATGGTGTTGGGAGAACTGGACAGCAACATGCAGAAGAATGAAACTAGATCATTTTCTCACACCATGCACAAAAATCAACTCAAAATGGATAAAGGACCTGAACGTGAGACAGGAAACTATCAACACCCTAGAGGAGAAAGCAGGAAACAACCTCCTTGACCTCCACCGCAGCAACTTCTTACTTGACACATCCCCAAAAGCAAGGGAATCAAGAGCAAAAATAAACTGTTGGGACCTCATCAAGATTAAAAGCTTCTGCACAGCCAAGGAAACAACCCAGAAAATTAATAGGCAACCAACGGAATGGGAAAAGATAGTTGCAAATGACATATCAGATAAAGGGTTAATATCCAGAATCTATAAGGAACTCACCAAACTACACGCCCGAAAAACAAACAACCCAGTGAAGAAATGGGCAGAAGACATGAACAGACACTTCTCCAAAGAGGACATCCAGATGGCCAACAGACACATGAAACGATGCTCAGCATCCCTCCTCATCAGGGAAATACAAATCAAAACCACACTGAGATACCACCTCACGCCAGTCAGAGTGGCTAAAATGAGCAAATCAGAGAACTCTAGATGCTGGCGAGGATGTGGAGAAACGGGCACCCTCCTACACTGTTGGTGGGAATGTAAACTGGTACAGCCCCTCTGGAAAACAGTGTGGAGGTTCCTCAGGAAACTAACAATAGAACTCCCCTATGACCCAGCAATAGCACTGCTAGGAATTTACCCAAGGGATACAGAAATGCTGAGGCATAGGAGCACGTGTACCCCAATGTTCATAGCAGGACTCTCCACAATAGCTAAAACATGGAAAGAGCCTAAGTGTCCATCAACGGACGAATGGATCAAGAAGATGTGGTTTATCTAGACCATGGCATACTACATGGCAATGAGAAACAATGAAATCTGGCCATGTGTAGCAACATGATGGACCTTGAGGGTGTTATGCTGAGTGAAATAAGTCAGGCAGAGAAGGACAAATATCATATGTTTGCATGTATAGAAGGATTAGGAGAAACTTAACTGAGGACCATGGGGGAGAAGAAGGGGGGAAATGGTGGGGGAAAGGGAGAAAGGCAAACCATGAGAGACTCTTGAATGCTGACAAAAACTGAGGACTGATGGATATGGGGGGGGGGAGTGGGGATGGGTATGGAGGAGGGCACTTGTGGGGATGATCCGTGGGTGTTATGTGGAAACTAATTTGACAATAAACTATTTGTAAAAAAAAACAAAAAAAACAAAAACAAAATAATTTCTGAAGAAACTAAAAAAAATAAAAAATAAAGGTCAGCAGCTCTGCAAAAAAAAAAAAAGGAATGCTAAAAACCATTAGAATTTTGGTACAGTGATTACATAATGAAAAATTCATAATATTCTATATATAATAGAAATATTTGACCTTTAAAGTCTGAACTAATGTTATGTACTAGAAATATAATGAAAGTCAAATGCACATTTTAGAAACACTTAAAACTAAAACAAAAACATATGCAATTAATATTTATTATATACTTTAAGCAGCTATATGTAATGCATTATTTCAACTAGTAGTCAATGTAAAATTGATAAAAAGATATTTCACATTCTTTTTCTTTTTTTTTTCTTTGTTCTAGGGTTTTGAAATCCATTGTGTATTTTGTATTTAAAACACAGCTGAATTTGGGCTGGCCACGTTTCACATACTCAGTAGCTACATGTGACTAGTGATTACTGTGATGGAAAGCGCAGATCTATATGTTATGAGAAAAATATAGGTGAAGTGTATACAAAATGGTGCATATAGTATATGAATATGGTCATCTGATTTTGGGGTGAGGCATGTTTTAGCCCTTAAACATCCCTGCCAGAGAGAGAAAAGTTTTCAAGATCTTTATATCTTACTTTTTGTGAAACATGTACCTGCTAGGTTCATTACTCTTTAAATTTCCAGCATATTTTATAAAATGTCAATTCATCATCCAGTCTTTAAGAAAGCTTAAGTGAATACAGAGGGAACCATTTAATAGTAAAAATTAGGGGCTTTAGCCCTTAATTAATTTCTAATTTCCATTAGAAATGCAGGATGTGGAAGTCAGAACACTACCTTTAGGAAATTTGATATATAGGCCACTCATGGAGGCCATCACCAGAGATCCCAGTCACCCATATAAACTAACATCTAACTGGGACACTGCCACTTTTCCTGACATGGGGGAAAGGGCCATAGCAAGTTAAGCCCTGGACCTTAAAGACTGATCTAAAAGGTGATACATGCCACTTTTTGCAGAGCACTTTGTCCAATCCTAACTTGGCAGGAATGTGACATGCAGTTATAACATGTACAAAAACAAAGAGAAGTATATTTGTAAACAGCTGTCAGAATTACCATATGATATGAGAGCAGCAGTGTTAAATGAGATGACAGCTAATTTTAATGACTTAATGAAGGTTATATATCTGTAGATTGAAAAGATATACTTAAGTCCTAAGAGGTTAATAAGTATTAATCCCATACCTAAATACACAGTGGTAAGATATATCAATGAGAAATATTAGAAGAAACTCTAGACAAAAGAGAGATTATCTACAAATTGATATGATTTTTGATACAGTACTGGCAGAAGATTTCTATAAAAATAATACCAGCAAATGTTAGTATATTTTAAGGAATTCAAAGGGAAAGATTCTAACAAGCAATTATGAACACAGTTTATGGTAAACATACTGATAATTTGTAAATTTGATTAACTGGCTAGTGATTAAGCATGATTATGTGAGTGTCACTAAGCTGACTTCTCTATAGTACTCTTTTTCCAATGTGTCAGTTTGTCTAGACAGAACTACATTTCCCTGAATTCCCTTCCATGTGTGTTTCTAGCCTAAGTGAGAAGAGACATTTTTTTCATGAGATTTGGCAATCAGTAGTGAAGTAAAAGACATTTACTTTTTATGCTTCGAAGTTTGAGGTAGGTGTTTTTTTGTCGTTTTGCTTGGATGCTAGGTTACTTCACTGAGGTGGGGGAGCTTTAGTCCAGCAACAGATCTACCTCTTTTAGCTTTTTTGCTTCTTGGACTAGGTCTGTATTTAGCACTGTAAAGACAGGTTCCAGCTTCTTCAAGACACCCCGGTTTCATCTTCTCCTTCAGGACACCCAGTTAACAAGGTTAGAGATGGTAAGAAGAATGTTAATTTCCAGTGTTACCTTATGAATTCCAGACTGCTTGTGGACCTGGATCCCAGCTCATTATCATGAGATTAAACTTGTCTCTACTCTCCCTTTCTTTACATCTGACTTCATATTCTTTGTATTTCAGCTTCCAGCATCAGACACAAAGACAACAGCTATAAAGAGACTATTTAACCTCTGCTACAATTGCATATGTCAAATTCCTGCAATGCATCACTCTTTTCATTTGCAGAAGTAGTTATGTTTCTCTTACTGAACTCTGACTAATACAAAATTTGGCATTGATAGTGCTTCTGAGAAAGCATTATCTTAATTATGTGTTTCTGAATTCCTTTTAGGCTATCTAAAATTTATCTGGTTAAATTTAATGGCATTAATGACTCTTAAATGATAAAGAACACAATGGTAGCTTATGATATGCAGAAGCAAATTATTACCTGTAGATAATGCAAATGCCTATCTCCAAAAGTTAAAATACCTCATGATAAGCATTTGTTGCCATAGGAAATGTTAGTAAATATAAGGATTATGTTGGGATCTCATAAGCGCACTGGAAAACAATGGGTAAGAAGATCCTAAGCTCCAGACTTTGCGTTAGTTCTCAACTCAAGGTCTGCACAAGCTTCTGTGACTGCTCTGAAACTCTTTTCTTCTGTAGCCACGAGACTGACATTTCTTTCTTTCTTTCTTTTTTTTTTTTTTTTTTTAATTTTTAAGGTTTTTATTTATTTCTAGGAGAGAGAGACAGCGTGAGCAGGGGAGGGTCAGAGAGAGAAGGAGTCACAGACTGAAACAGATTCCAGGCTCTGAGCTGGCAGTCAGCACAGAGCCCGACGCGGGGCTCGAACCCACGAACCGCGAGATCATGACCTAAGCGAAAGTCGGACGCTTAACCGACCAAGCCACCCAGGCGCCCCAAGAGACTGACATTTCTACAAACTGTATCCAAAATAAAATCCTGTGAGTGGCTGTTATAATGCAAATTTTATTTCTAAACACATAGTATATCTCAAAAAAGGATGAGATCTTGAAAACTGGAATGCAGAAATTATGGGAAGATTCCAGTGAAGCTACAGACCTTGAACTCGAAGCAGCCCTTTCCTACTCTCCATAGGATGATATTCTTTACTTGCCTGAAGACCTGTAATGGCTTCCCCATGGTAGTTCCACAAGAGATTACTAATCTCCCTCAGTACCTATTCCCCACCACGTTTTCCTACTTCTATATGTATAACTAGACTGAATTCCCAATTGCCTCCAACAGTGAGATAGAAATGTGACCCTTGAGAAAGTATGTTATATAACAATAGAATTGTATGTCTTTGCCAATTTATAGTAACAAGTCTGTGGATGCTAAGAATAAGAGCTCAGGTGATAAAGAATATCAGCACACATTTATTGATTTGGCATCATAAGCAGAGATTCTAAATTCAGTGGGTAGGCTTGAGGAGCTGGTAATGACTCCAGTAGTTTGTTTGCTTTGTATATTGAATTATCAACCCAAGAATGGCCTACAATAAATTGAAATGTCAGAAGGTATTTAGAAAGGTATCCAAAGGCTTAGGGAGGGTGAGATCCTATCATGGATTTATCATTCAAGACCTGCTCTATTGTGGCACCTGGGTGACTCCGTCGGTTAAGTATCTGGCTTCAACTCAGGTCATGATCTCGTGGTTCATGGGTTCGAGCCCCGCATCAGGCTCTGTGCTGACAGCTCAGAGCCTGGAGCCTGCTTCGCATTCTGTGTCTCCCTCTCTCTCTGCCCCTCCCTCCCTCTGTCTCTCTCTCCCTTTCTCAAAAATAAACATAAAAAAAAGACCTGCTCTATTTATCCCCTCACCATGTGTTCTAGGAATTATAGAAGCTGAGAAGTTCCATGATATACTGTCTGCAAACTGGAAACACAGGAAAGCGAGTGGTGTAGTTCCAGTCTGAATCCAAGGGACTTGAGAACCTGAAACACTAACATTCCAGTCTGAGGGCAGCAGAAGACTAATGTCCCAGTTTAAGGTGTTACGCACAGAGAATTCTTTCTTACGTATTTTTAAATTTATGCTTCCAACAGATATGATGAGTCCCACCAACACTGAAGAAAGCAATTTACTTTATTCAGTCTATTGATTCACATGTTAATCTCATCCAAAAACATCCTCACAGACCCATCCAGAATGTTTAACCAAATATTTGGGCACCCTGTGTCCCAGTCAAGTTGACATATAAAATTAATCATCACATTCACATATATAGTGATTATCACTCTCTTGAACTTACTTACTTTCAAATGTATTGCCCTTTACAAACTGGAGAATTCCTCAAAATCAGGGACTCATTTTAATTCACAGTCATCTTCATATTCTCAAAGATGTGGGCAAATTAGATAGAAGAAGTACTTGATAAAACAGGAAAAAAAATAGTGTGTATTATGTTTCAGGGATAGAACCAGGCATCCTTACTTCTACCATATTGCTCATTGGCATTAACATTAATTAGTAGAAAGGAGAATTATTCACACAAGAAGAAAATAATATCTCATATTGGTAAAAACAAACAGCCTCATAAATATATTCTGATGTCAGAATGAATAGAAAGCAAACTTGAACATTATTACAGATTTGAAAAGCAGCCTCTGAGGGGCACCTGAGTGCCTCAAGTCATTTAAACATCAGACTGGATCATTTCTGCTCAGGTCATGATCTCAGGATTCTGTTGAGAATGCTGTCAGCACAGAGCCTGCTTGGAGTCTCTCTCTGTCCCTCCCCCTCTCATGCTTTTTCTCTCCCTCAAAATGAATAAATAAACATTTTTAAAAAAAGGAAAAAAAGCAGGTAAAATCCACAAAGTGCTAGTTAGGGTAACCCCTTAACTTGCTATTTAGCATGACTGAAAATATTTTGGGGGGAGGGACAGGTTATATGTATTTGTTTTTTCCTCCTAACTGTGGCTTTGGAGGAGCTACTTTCTTAACTACTTATGTATCAATTCACTGTAATACTTTAGTTATTATTTCTGGAGCTTTGATGAGGATTAAATACATTGAGAACAGTGATTTTGGTCATCAAAATTAAAAGTGTGTTAATTGGTGAATAAAAAGAATTTTTCTTGCACCTGGGAAGAATACCTCAGAAACCACCAAAGCAAAATAACACACGCTAAAACAAAACAGATTTCGAAAGCAGAAAATTAAGGGCTTGCAGAAGACAGTCTTTCTACCACCTAGATTTCTTTACTTATAATAAATATGAAAAATAACTATATCTAAGTTAGTAGCAAAAATGAATTTTTAAAAAAGTTAAATGCTCTCAGACTGCTATTTTTCCCACACCAATACCTCTTTTTCTATTTTTTCCCTGTTCATTGTATATTTCTAACCCTTAACTTGAAGGGGTTGGTGATTTTCTTATTTATAAAACCTACAAGCCTCCAGTTAAAGGATCTGGCTTCCAGAATCAAATCCCCTAATTCTGTGTACCTTCTCTTGAATGGTAGGAGTCATGTTCTGGGAACATACAATACCAGTATCAGGAGCAATCGATAGCAACCCAAGCCAGGAACTAACTGGCACAAAGATAATCAGAATGCAATCAATAGTTTGCTATTTCTCTTCCATAGGTTTCTAATTTTCTTTCACCTTGTCATAGCCATGTACCAATCACTGTTTCAAACCAGGCATAGATTGAACAGAATGGATAAAGTTCCCAAACTATCTTTATAGTCCAGACATTTAAAAATTGAAGAGTTAGGACTATAGTTGTTCCATCAGTGAAAATTTTAGTTCTGCCTCCATTTTTTTCCCAAAGGAAGAGTAGGAAGAATTTTTTTTCATTAAAAATCTTATTGCTTTAGATTTCCAATGAATAGTATTTATCTCCTCAGCTCAACCAACAGTGGGAGAGTGTTCAACAATACTGATGGTCTAGATTAATAAAAATTGTCACATTTCCTAGTCAATATTTTGTTTTATACTCTAAGCATTTTTTAATATGCTGCAATTTTTGGTGAAGGAAATCAGGGCACGTGGTAGGAATTCAGCATAGGATTTCATTTACAACCTCCAACCCTGAACATTAGGTGCCATTGTCGTGTTACAGAGGCATAAACTGAAGTTCAGAGATGTTATGTAACATAGAAAGTTTTAAACCAGGAATCAAATGTGTATCTGAAATATCCTAAGTGGATAAATTTATAGCTTTTTATTATCTTGCAATCCTACAGTTAGTGGTATTTATCCCATTTTTTACAACACTGGCTTGATTTTATAATTATTCAAGTTGAAATATAATAAATTGTCTATGTTTTATTAATATCACTCCTGCATTTTCTGCAGTTTAGTACTTGTCTAATTGCATTCAAACCCATTCAGAGGTTTTTCTTTTCTCTTTTTCTGAGCCATTATTACTTAGATGGTCTCCCTTCATTAGGCTGAATAAGAGTGCAGATTTTCAATTCCTTGGAGAAACTCAAAGCTATCTATCCCTGTTACCGTTTTATTATTCCTTCAAAGTCTCATTTTTTACATCCAGCAAATTTCAAAGGCCAAAAATGTTCACTTCAGACATGATTTCAGATTGTGAGATAAAAGTCATACCTGCAAGCTTAATACAAGAGAAAAGATATGGAATCTGGAAGGGTTAGGGAAGTTTCAATGCACTAACTCGTTCTGTTTCAGGATCAACACTTTGTATTTAATTTTCGGTTTTCTTCCTTAGCAGAGCATCTAGTTTACAAAAACAGCTTCTATATACACAGTTCTTATTTATTTTCTGGATTAGTTTCTCATACTTTTTCTATCCATTTCTATGAATCAAATCTCTTCGGATTTCTTCCACAGTTCTTTTCTTTAAGTCTAGACCTCCTCTTTTTTGGCCTTCTCTGACTTTTTCTTTCATTGTGCCTATCTTCTTCTCTTTTCACTGCAGCTGTTAAGTTAAAAAAAAGATCAGTAAGCTATTGATGTCGCTATCTTTCTCCTGTCACTTTCATCAGAAAAAATGGAGTTCCAATGTGCAGCATCCAGTTGCTTAGCAACAATATTTTCAGCATCTCTGTCAGCATGAAGAGTGCAAAACTGTGTCTGCTAATGTGGCTGCATTACAAAAAAGAGCATAGTTTGAGTGGAAATAGGAAGAAATAAGCCCTGAGAAATTCAACAATCTCAGGATATAATGAATGCAGAAAAAGATGAGCATTTTGCAGTGGAAACTTCTTTTTACCACATGACATATCACTTGCAGAAAAGTTCATTCTCTAAAGCAACACTTCAGGAGTTATGCTATCAAAAATGCCTACATGACTGTTCTGCATCAAGTTGCTACACTGCTAGATTACTTTTTCTTATGCATGTACTTACAATTCCAGGAACAACTAACTTCACTATCAATGTTTTAGGAACAATCAAGAGTAGAAAAAAATTAAATATAACTTATCAAAATTTGTTACCATTATTTAAGTGAACAAGAACTTAGCTTTACTAAGTAAGTGTGCGAATACATTCCTATGGTTTTTGTGACTTTATTTTAATCACACAGTATCTTTTCTGCTCTAATAGACATGTATTTTTTATGAGTCTTTATAGTTGACTCATTTTAAAATAAAATATTTGATTGCATTATGCTTATGTTGTTTATATGTTTGAAAGTGGATAGATGCTAGAAAGACTGACAATGAAATTCATTGCCAATACAATTAAATGTAAAGCTATCTTTTCAATTGGAAGATAAAAAAAAACCATTTAAGTATACCTTATATTTTGTAATTTTATCATCTAAAAATACATTTATTGCATACTATTTTACAGCCTTGTTTTTGTCATTGTATGGCATTTACACACAAATTTACAGAAAACTAATTATAAATTTAAATATTATTTGAGTTTAATACATTTTTATATAATGTGTGATATTCTATTATGGCAAGAAATTGCAAAAGCTGTTATCTTGTGTTCCCATATTTACTTTGGCCTTTATCTGCTCTGTATCTGGAATGTGTTTTTTTATATCTAAGATTAAGGTTCTGCATCTTTATTGAGAATAAACTTCCTAATTTCAGTCCTACTAGAAAAATTAAAGTGAGATAGTGAATGCAAAACACTAAGCATGTTTGACATGCAAAAATATTTTGTAATTTAAAGCTATTGTTGCTTAGAAATTAGAATAAAATAGACTGCCTAACCAGGTGGATTTTTTTCTCCAGACATTTTCTGCCTTTTTTATTTAATACATTTTTTATCTACCAAGATGTACTGAGCATTGCAGAATTCTTAACATTAAATGTTTAAACATATAGGATCCAAAGAAGAAGATGAGATATGAATAATTAAAAATCTTTATATTGAGTGGGTAGACATTAATATTTATCATTTTTGAATGAAAGTATAAATAGTAGACTGTGGACAACATGACCATAAAGTTCTATATTTCCATAATTATGGCTTTAGTTTTCTTCCAGAGAAGGACGTCTTTTTTTAAAAAGTAAAAAAAAAAAAAATAACTCTCTGTTCTTAATGGCAAGAAATACCAAAGATTACAAATAATAATGTGGAAATATTTTAACTGGTATAAGTTTATAAGAAGTTAAAGAAGGGATATAAAACCAGCAGCAGACACTGCCATTTAAAAAACTTTGTAAGCTGGAAGGCTGAGTAGCCTTTAGTTGAGAGTAAAAAGTGACTACTGTCATGTCGGTTGATTACTTACCCCATTGAAGTCACTTAGAACTTTGAGAAAATAAACCTGCAATATAGAAGGTGGAATTGACTTGTAAGATTAAGAATAAAGAATCAGTTGGTAGTCAATATATGAAATATCTGACTTTTGTATTGCTGATGATTTAGAACACTTTGCATTCAGGCAAAAATAATGGTGTCTTACAAAAAACATCTTCTGTCTCTTGACATTTAAGAATTTCCAATGTAGTGGCCATTTGATTTTGACCAGTTGCCCAAAGGTGAGGATCTCTGGACCAGCCCTACAAAAAACACATTGCAAACATATTTATTCACTAATTAAGTATGTATAGGATAGCATGGTATTGGAAGAAAACTTGAAATACAAAACATATAGTCCAAATTAAAGAAAATACAATCTTTAGAGAAACATAAAAATAAAATAACCTAAGATAGTCTTAGAGATGTTAATGAAAAAAGCATTCTGCAAGGAGTAAAGAATATTAAAAATAAGTAATAATAGGGGCGCCTGGGTGGCTTAGTCGGTTAGGTGTCCAACTTTCGCTTGGGTCATGATCTCGCGGTTCATGGGTTCGAGCCCCGCGTCGGGCTCTGTGCTGGCTGCCAGCTCAGAGCCTGGAGCCTGTTTCAGTCTGTGACTCCCTCTCTCTCTGACCCTCCCCTTCTCACGCTGTCTCTCTCTCTCCTAGAAATAAATAAAAACATTAAAAAAAAAAAGTAATAATAAAACATAAACATATTTGATAAATTAAAATCCTGGTAAAATATATAGTTTAAGTTGATGAGCTATCTTTAAAAGAAGAACAGAAAGAAAAAATAAATAAACATATATAACTAAAAATAGGAAACCTGAAGATACAACCTAAATGGTCCAACTTCTGACTTGTAGGTAATCCAGATAGAAATGTACAGAAATATAAAATTTTCAGAAACAGCAAAATCAATTCCTAGAACTGAAGGATGAGAATATTAACTTATAATGAACATAGTAAATCCGTCATCCAAAAATTAAATAATATCTGTGTATTTACATACTATTATAAATTTTCAGAACATCAATGATAAATATATCAGATGTTTCATAAAGTGAAAAATATTATCTGTAAATGAGTGACCTTCAGAAACTTCCCATACAAAGAGCAATGATTCAATAAACTGAAGAAAATTTACTTTAGGTTAGGGATAATGTAACCAGCTAATCCATTGGTCAAGTGTGAGGAAAAATGAATAATATTTTCAGACATGCAGGATCTTAAAATTTTCACATCCTACACTCTTTATTTGGGAACTTCTTAAAGATTTCTTTTGCAAAATATAATGTAAACCAAGAAAGAAGAAGCAAAGAATATGAGGGAAAAAACCTATGAGATGTATAGGATTTATAAAGAATAATTGTTTTTGATAGAAACATAAATATTTAGGGTGCCATAATACCAAGGTTGGGGAACAAAGCGGAGTCCAGATATTTTTATATCATCCTTGACAATATTATATGACTTAAATAGATGATAAAGTTGTCAATTCTAATGAAAAAGGAGATAATAGGAATTTAAAACTACAGGAAACACAAAAGTCTGTATTAGAAATCAAGAGTGTCTGCTTTCAGCATCTCTATTTAATATTTTACTGTAAGTCTTAGTGCAAAAAGGTAATAAAATGATAAAGACATAAAATTTAAAAGAGAAGTATTAGACTATGATGATAGTTGCACAACTTTGTAAATATTCTAAAAACCTAGAATTGTACACCTTAAACGGGTGAACTTCATGGTACTAATTTCTTCTCAACTAAGCTATTAAAAAGAGAGAAGTGAAGCTTCCTTCATTTATAGTCAATATGATACCATAAGGAGAAAATACTATTGATTCTACACAACACTGTAGAATTTGTATAACACTACAGCAAGGTGGCAAGATATACAGTTTTGAAATAGAAAAAAATTTTTATATATATATAGACTCAACAGATAAAAAAATGTTTTTATATGCCACTTGCAGTATCACCAGGGCAATATCTAGTGCCTAGAATAAATCTAAGCCAAATTGTTTTAGATCACTCTAATAAATGATGAAATATTACTGAGAAAATCATAAGGAGAAACTAAATAAATGTACCATGATCTCTGTTCCTGGATTAAAATAAATGCTAATGTCATCAATTCACTCTAAACTGAACTATATATTCAACACAATGAAATTTTAATCCAAGCTTTTTTTTTTTAAATAATGTAATGTTTCTCAGTAATTTTTTAAAATAGAAACTGACAGGCTCTAACTGTTGTAGAAACTATACCGAATTCCTAAAATTTGATATGTTCTCATTCATAATTGCTCATTACTCATAATTCTAATTATTGAGGTGTTGTGTGTCACAGAAATAACCAGATTTTATTGTCAGCTGTGTTATAATAAACTCTCATCAAATCATTAAAAAAAAAGAAAATATAGAAATTGACAGATACTAGTATTTATATGGAAAGACAAAGCATCTAGAATAATAAAAAATTTTAGAAGAAAAAAAGCAAAATTGAAATATTTTTACTACTCAATTTCAATTTTATTCTCTCTATTTAGACAACTGTATTAGAATAATATATATATTCATATATATGTGTATATATATATGTGTGTGTGTGTGTGTATATATATAAAATGTAAAGGAACAAAAGTGATATTCCAAGAACATCACATATACACACATATACACACACTCTTGTTTAATTAATTTTAATTAAAGATGTCAGTTAAAAAGTAAAGGAATGTCATTTCAACAGTTAATGTTGGAATAACTGGATAAAAGTATAGAAGATGAAACAACCCCTATTTATCTCACTCCATCCTAAAAGTTAATTATTAATTGATGATAAATTTAAATTTAAAAGCCTACAAGTTTCTACAAGTAAACAAAAGAGAATTACTTTGTGCAATTAGGGTTAAAAGTATTTTAAGTTAGCACTTAGGACAAAAATAACCTTAAAAGAAAAAAAACCATGTAAATTGACCTTTATAAAAATCAAAACCCTCTGCTCATCAAAAGACATTGCTTAAAAAAATAAATGGATAAGACCTAGACTAGAAGAAAATGTTCACAGTATATGTCTTTGGTAGATAATTTGCATTTGGGATGTATAAAGAACTCCAATACAACTACAAAAGATAAGCAACTCAATAAGTAAATAAAAATTTTGAGTGGCTACTTTATTAGTAAGATATGCAATGTCCAAACATTATAAGAAAGTTTCCCAACATCATTATCCATCAGAGAATTCAATGCAAAAGCATTTTTTTAATTTTCTTAAAAAAATTTGTTTAATGTTTATTTATTTTTGAGAGACAGAGTATGAGCAGGGGAGGGGCAGAGAGAAAAGGAGACACAGAACCTGAAGGAGGCTCCAGGCTCTGAACTGTCAGCACAGAGCCCAGCACAAGGCTCGAACTCATGAACCATGAGACTATGACCTTAGCTGAAGGCGGCCACTTAACCAACTGAGCCACCCAGGCACCCCTAAATTTTCTTTTAATGTTTATTTATGTTTGAGAGAGGCTGAGTGTGAGTGGGAGAAGGAAAGAGAGAGAGGGATACACAGAATCCAAAGCAGGCTCCAGATTCTGAGCTGTTAGCACAGAACCCCATGCGGGGCTCAAACTCAGGAGCTGTGAGGTCATGACCTGAGCCAAAGTTGGTTACTCAACTGACTGAGCCACCCAGGCACCTGAAAAGCACATTTAGATAACGCTATAGACCCACTGGAGTAACTAGGCATATGAACAAAAACACTGACCAAACCAAATATTAATGAGAATATGAATACTGAGAATTAGACAGTCAGTATCACTGATGGGAGTGTAAAATGGCACATATACTTTGTAGAATGATTTCATAATTCCTAATAAAGTTCAACAAACATCTACCTTTTTACTCAGTAATTTTATTCTTAGTTATTTATTCAAAAGAAATAAAACTTATGTCCACCCAAAGACTTGACTTTAAGCAGCCTGATTTAGAGTTAACCTAAGAATGGAAAAAAAAATTCAGATGCTCGTGAAAGGAAGAATGTATAAACACATGTTGGTACATTCATTACAATATATATACTTGTTTATTTTGCAATAAAGAGAATATACACATAATACCCCAAGTAATGTGATTTAATTCAAAAAGTTAATGTTAAGTAAAAGCAATGAGTTAGAGGGCACCTGGCTGGCTCAGTTGGCTGAGACCAACTCTTGATTTCAGCTCAAGTCATGACCTCACTTTTGTGAGATCTGCACTGACATCCAGGAGCCTGTTAAGAACTCTCTCTCTCCCTCTCCTGCTTGTTCGTTGTCTCTCTCTCTCTGAAATAAACATTAAAAACAGCAATATGTATATAAAAAAGAAATGAGTTTGTAAAGAGTGTGATTTCATTTATATGAATTATAATGGGAAAACTTATCTATACTAATGGAAATTAGTTAGTGGTTGCCCCTGTCAGGGGGCAGGGATTGCTGGAAAGGGACATAAAGGGGCATTCTGAGATGATGGACATATTCTTTCTTGTGTTTGGGTTATAAGTACAGGGTTGTATACAGTTTTGAGAATTAATCAAACAAACTCTCTGTTATGTATATGCATCATTAAAGTAAATATATAAATTTAAATGAATATATATTCTTCAGAGTTTTAAGAGTACCTATTTTTACTAACTTTTAAAAATACATATTCCTGAAGGGAATAAGTATTCTGCTGTTGCTATATTCTATATTTTGCTTTTGTTCTATATATATCTTTTAAATTGACTCATAAACATTTTTCAGATGATTGCATAAACCATAACACATTTCATAGTATGAAGAATAATAGTGATTTTAAATACTGATTGTCAATGTTTCATATGGAAACTTAACAAAATTTTGTTAAAGTATGTTTTATTCAAATACTATAAAGGCTAAATTTTCCTTGATGATATTAAGATGCATAATTTTCCTCCTCTGTTACAGTACAATTTTTTAAATATGATTCCTGATAATTTATTAGGCATAAATTCAAACACAATGTACACACTTTTTGTTTTGTGAGCACTTATGTTCTCATATAAAAGGAGATCAGTCTTTTCAGTTCTTTATTATATAGGAATAAATCTACTTCTCATGGATGACTAGAAGCCAAGTTTAATTACTTCAGAATGGCAAGTAGATTTAAGATAGAAGTAGCATCAGTATATACATACCATGGAATATTAGCCATATAAAAGGATGATATCTTGCTCTCTGTGACATAATACCTACAAGGTATTATGCTAGTTGAAGTAACTTGGACAAAGACAAATAATATATGATTTCACTTATATGTGGAATCTAAAAGAACATAATGAATGAGCAAACAGAAACAGAATCAAAACTACAGAAAACAAACTGGTAGTTGCCAGAGATGAGGGGTTGGGAGAATGAGTGAAATCAGAGAAGAGGATTAAGAGGTATAAACTTCCAGTTGTAAAATCAATAAGTTACAAAGATGAAAAGCACGACACAGGGGATGTAGTCAGTAATACTTTATAATGTTGTATGTTTGCATATAGTAACTACACTTACATGGTGAGCATGGCTTAAGGTAGAGAACTGTGGAAGCACTAGTTGTATATTTGAAACTAATGATATGTTAGCTATGCTTAAAAAATAGAAGTAGCATGCACCTTCTTGAATGTTTAGTCCTTTTTTTAGTAAATATACTATTGATTAGTATTTATTATGAGGATAACCACTTTCTATGCACAAAGCTATTTTGCTGACTGATACCCAAGTGCACAATAGTATATACAAGAGCACTTCTCAACAGTAATAACAATAACATGGTTCAGATTTTAATTTCATAATTATTTTTGGTATCTTTTTAAACCTTTAGCCTCAGAAAAATTATCTGATAATATGAGAAAAAAATAGGTCCTTCATCATATGTGAATGCACAGTGCTGAAATTTTGTACATGGCAAGCAGAAAATAACAAGTAATTTCATTATTTGTTTGGAAATATGCAATTATTTGCTACTATAAATATAGCAAATATTTTCTTCCCAGTAACAGCATGTAAAATAATTAAAAATAGCATGGCAATTGCTAAATTGTCACATATAGATAATTACTTACAAAGACTTCCTTTAAGAAAAAAATCTAAAATGGTTAAAATAAAAAGTATGCTTCCTTCTTGAAACAATTTTTTCCCTCGGATCCTGAAAATACTGTTTCTCCTAGTCTTAATGAAATTATACAAATCTGTTTGTTTCTAATAAACTCTGAAATTTTGATTATTAAGGTGATTGCACTTGATCTACCACTTTATTAATTTTTCTTAATTAAGAAACCCATTCAAAATTTTTAATTTACAGTATTTTGATTAACTTTACCTTCTATTTTTGGCATGTCTCAGCACATCACTTAATATGTAATAGACATTCACAAATGTGTGCTGTATATTAAATAATATAACAATCTTCAATTGGTATCTAAAATGATCAACTGTCACTCATCTAAATGATAAACCAAAGCTATAGAAGAACTAGGAATTATCATTCACTGAATCTAAGTATACTGTTTTAAAGGGTATTATAATGTTTCAATCTCATAATAAAGCATGGTAGAGAAAGGAGATGATTTCATTGAGAAATCATTCTATACAGAAAAGACATATTATTGGAATTCTTGATTAGAAGGTAGAAATTTAGGAACTTAATGCTTAAATATTAATTAGGAAAAATATATATAATAAAATAACTGAAGAGCATAACTAGTAAATGATGGGACATGATAGCTTGATATAAACTTCATGAAAGTTAAGTCTTTTGTATTATGAATTGACTACATCTTTTTTTGACCAGGTCTGGCCTCAAGGAATCTGAGCTGGAGCAGACAGCATATACTCCATTCCATCCTTCTCCATATATAAGCAGTAGAGTTTTCTTTTTAGATGGCCCAAGGTCTTTTACTATTTTTCTATGGTCCACAAATTATTTTGTGTATATTTGAGAGGTGAAACACAGTTCCAAGTTGGATTTTTCTCTCATACTGCTTACTTCCTATTTGTTCTTTTTTTAGAAGTCTCTTATAAACCTAGTACTAAATATTTATGGGCCTCATTACAGATATTTGAGTGAGTAAATTACATTTCTTTGTCAATTATAGCAGGAAAATGATACTGTATATCTCAAAGAATAGAGGAGAGTCAAATGTTATTAGCCATGTGTTGACAATCTTAGACACCAATATAAAACATAAAAAAAAAATCTTTCTTAAGGATAAATGTGATGTGAGGTAAGGGTATGTGAGGAATTAAGTATGGTTTATACGTTAAAATAATCCCTCTAAAGTTTGCTGTTTTTAAGTGATAAAATGTAGTTCTCAGTTACTTCTCTTTGATTTAAAAGCTTATTTTATGGTTTGAATGTTTGTAATGTAGAGTAGAACAAAAATACCAAAGAAACATAATTGCCATTCCATGAAGGATTCTTTAATATGGCCTGTGACAGTTGTTTTACAGAAGTTATATCATGCGGCACCTGGGTGGATCAATCAGTTGAGTGTCTGACTCTTAATTTGGGCACAGATTATGATCCCAGGGTTGTGGGATTGAGGCCTGCATTGGGCTCTGCACTGAATGTGAAGTCCGCTTAAGATTCTCTCTCCCTCTCCCTCTGGCCCTCTTCCCTGCTCATGCTCGCTCTCTCTCTCTCTCTCTCTCTCTCTCTCTGTCAAATTAAAAAAAATATGTCAGGGGAAGATGATCATACCTATTGAAATTTAGGCAGAGAAAGAATTAAGTTCCCCCCAATACCATCTAACCTGTTCTGTGATGTTGGTAGAATATTGTTTGCCCTAACTTCTATGAATGTAATTCATTCCTCTGAGTAGCATATTTTGTATTTCAACTGGAATCCTAGAAGTGCAAGTCTGAGCTTTTGCAAAGGACCTTCCTGAACATGGGAAGTATTTTGTGTTGACACTGGAGAGCCATCTCCCAGAAACTTCAATAACCATGATTCAAAGGAAGCCATTTCTTGTTATACGAATGTTCAAAAGAAAATGGCTCTGGAGAAGGTAAATATAAACAGTCACATCTTTGACACACAATGATCATGACCCTGAAGCCAGACAACCTAGGTTCATATCTGAACCTGTCACTTTCAAGATGTGCAACATTGATGAGTTTACTTAATTCTTTGGCGATTCAGCTTAACTATTGATTAAATTATGGTGTTTGCCTCATAGGGTAATGAAAAATGCTTTGTGTCATGCCTGTCATTAAGTAAATTCAATAAATAAAATCAATGTTATATTTTATTACTATGATAAAAAATTGGCACCAGATTTGTAAAGACTTGTAGACACTACATTTAAGGAAAGCGCATTTTTAAGCCATAAATGTAAGAGCCCATTCAATTTTCTCATTGGTGAGGGACAATTCTCCATGCAATTTCTGCCTGTCTTATACTAATTTTTGTTCTAGAATATTCTTTCAAGGATATTTATATAGCAAACTTTATTGAAATATATAGTGTGTCCCTTGGGTACAGAAACTAGATCTATTTTTTGACTAAGATAATAAAGATTATGTCTCCCTCTCAGCTAAAATTTCAGCAGTTTGGCTAGTAGTTCCCATAAAAGATTGGGAGTTTCTGGGGCACTTGGGTGGCTTAGTCAGTTAAGGGTCCAACTCGATTTCGATTCAGGTCATGATCTCCTGGTTTGTGAGTTTGAGCCACATATTTGGCTCTGGGCTGACAGTGTGGAGCTTGCTTGGGATTCTCTCTCTCCCCCCCCCAAATTAAACCAACCAAATTAAAAAACAAAAAAAAAAAAAAAAAAAAAAAAAAAAAAAAAAATAAAAAAAAAAAAAACAAGATTGGAGGTTTCCTAAACTCAGAGCTTGTTAGCTATGACATAAAGCTGCTATGTGTGAGTATCCACCTGGGTTCTGCTTCTCATCTCCCCAGTGTGACTTTAACTTTGGGGGCAGCGGGCAGTGGAACATATGCGAAAAGTGAAGTTCATTCAGTTTGCTGCAATGTATATAATAATGACCTTTGCCTCTGACCAGGAGTCTTGGATACTTTGCCAGATTCTATGAAACTGTGGCAGGCTTAGGGTACATATGTCAGATCCTTGACTGTCTTGACATTCATGGCCTAAACTTTAGCATAAGTGAGGGTGAGTCTTAAGCCTTTAAAAGATGCTACAGTAAATGCAATCAGTAAATGTAGTAGAATGTAGTAATACTCAGCAAAAACTCACTTTGTCCTCTACTTTCCACAGAGGAGTATAGTTTCTTACTGAAATGACTCTATTTATCCATGAGACTTAATTTTTGTGACTACTGTGTGAGGAAAGAAAAAAGCCTTTAGATGTACTTGGATGGGCTGGTTTGCCCTCTTGCACTTCTGCCTTTCTCCATGAGAAAGCTGTGCCAAGCTAGCTACTAGTCCCAAGAAATAAAGCTGCCTTGAACCCAGTCTTTGGCCTGGAATAAGTCTGCTGCTTTCCGACAACATTAGCTAAACCCATTTAAGCCCACTTGAACAATGGCTGGTAACAGAACTACAAGAGAAAAATACTGTTTGTAGTTGATGACACTAATTTAAAGGGTCATCCTGAAAGTATATAATAAGTCCTAAGCAGTAGATATTGATTCCAGGAATCACTGGATAGTTGATTTTTCAAAAATGTCACCTCTAACTCTAATTATTTCTACTTGCAAGATCAGAATTTCCTCTAAGAGGAGAATACATAATTGGAATATAATATTTATTTGCTTATGATAGTCATAATAAGATCCTTAGTGCTATATAGGCCTTTCAGATATAAAAATTACTACTTATTTTTATTGTGTGAACAAGAAAATGAGAGAATTTCAGGGACGACTTTAATACATTTTTTTCAGACCTAAAACAGACTTTTTATAAGCCTATTCAGACCTAAAATTTAAGCTATCATAGTTATTTTCTACCTATATTTATTACAATGTACACATTTGAATCTTAATAATTAGCAGATTTTCTGAAAGGTTACTTTTACCAAAATACTTCAATATTTTCTTTAAATACAACAATTTTATCAACTTAATACAAATACTAGTATTTATATAAATGTATGGTATTTATTACCCATATAATTTATCTGTATATTACATACAACTATACTCGTTCACACACACACACATACACACACACCACACACATCCACACATCCACATGCTAAAACTTGGATTTTCCTGAAACTTGTTGGAGATAATGACTCATTATCATTAACCAAGGGTTTTGGCTAGAGGACATAAGAATATCTAATCTGACTCCTGATGAGCAATATCTCCTCTTGAAGCCTATGAAGAAATGCTATTCTGCAAGGAAATGGTAAGCAGAACAACAGCTCAGTCCTGACCCCATATGAAAGCATGTCACCTTTTTAAACTCCACTTAAGGATGCCTGGGTGGCACAGTTGGTTAAGTGTCCAACTTCAGCTCAGGTCATGATCTCGCAGTTCATGGGTTCAGGCCCCGTGTCGGGCTCTGTGCTGACAGCTCAGAGCCTGGAGTCTGCTTCAGATTCTGTGTCTCCCTCTCTCTCTAACCCTCCCTGCTCACACTGTCTCTCTCTCTCTCTCTCTCTCTCTCTCTCAGAAATAAATAAAGCATTAAAAAATTAAAAAACAAACTCCACTTAAAACCCTCTATTTAGCCAATAAATTCCATGGGCTTTGGTTGAACTTCTCTAAAGGTAGAAAAACAAAATCCCATTCTGCTATTTTTTTTTCTTATTATAGCAACACTTGTTTACATTTGTTAGTTCCTAACCAGGAGAAGAAAAGAAACTAAGGAAACTTGAGCTAGTATAACAAAAACTATGACCAGTGCACAGTCTCAATGTGCAAAGATGGAGCACTTCTGGTCAGCCTATTGCCAGGGAACATTGTCCTAGATAGGACTGGCATGTTTTTTCTGGATTTATGGCAACCAGAGGTGATATTATAGATGCTTTTAGTTCTTTTGACAAAAATAGTTCTGAAGTCTGGAAACAATGATATTCCTGCAATCAGAGATAACTGAGGAAAATGATCCTTAATCCAAACAAAGGAATGTTTTATGGACCCAAACCAGATTCTGACCTTCATCTTGCAACTCAAAGTGCTGCCTTGACAACATTGGCAACAAGTTGGAGCTTTTCTTTTTCCCTAAAAGAAATGCAGATTCTTAGGCCCTATCCCAGACCTAGTGAATTAGAATCTGAATATAAACATGATTTCCAGTAATTTAAATACACATTAAAGTTTGAAAAGCACTGATCTAGCTGATTTCCTTCCAATGCAAAAATAATGCCTGTGATATAGGACTTTTCTACAACAAATACTGATAAAAGTTCTGAAGTATTCAGAACTGTGCAATAGAAATTTATGTGATGATAGAAAAAATTCTTTGTGCTTTCTGATATGGTAACCATTGGAGACATGTAGCTTATCAAACAGTTGAAATGTGGCTAGTATCATGAAGTTATTTTTATTTTTATATTATTTTACCTAATATACATTTAAATTTAGATAGCCATATGTTGTTAGTTTGGTCATTTATGTCATTCTTTTTTTTTTTTTTTTTTTTAATTTTTTTNACAGACTGAAACAGGCTCCAGGCTCTGAGCTGGCAGCCAGCACAGAGCCCAACGCGGGGCTCGAACCCATGAACCGCGAGATCATGACCCAAGCGAAAGTCGGACGCTTAACCGACTAAGCCACCCAGGCGCCCCTCATTTATGTCATTCTTTGAAGTTCTAGACAATGTTGTTTGTCCCACTGTTAATGATAGACCTTTATTTGTGCATTCAAGACATTGAAAACAAAGTTTTGTGGTAAAGAGCATGGACACAGTGATTCCGATTGTCTGAGTACAGATACATCTCAACTACTTGCTAGCTGTGTGACCTGGTAAATTTCTTAACCTATTAAGCCTGAGTTTCCTCATCTGAAAAATTAGAATATAGAATTTATAATTATTATAAGATTAAAGGAATTAATAGTCTGGGGTGCCTAAGTGGTTCAATCGGTTAAACTTCTGACTTCACCCCAGGTCATGATCTCACAGTTTGTGGGTTCGGGCCCTGCGTCGGACTCTGTGCTGACAGCTTGGAGCCTGGAGGCTGCTTCAGATTCTGTGTCTCCCTCTCTCTCTGCTCCTTCTCCTCTCATGCTCTGTCTCTGTCTCTCAAAAATAAATAAACATTAAAAATTTTTTTTAAATAAATAAAGGAATTAATCTAAAACCATTAGAGCACTGTTAGGGAAATAGTTCTAAATACGTTTATTAAATTAATAAATATCCCACCAACTCAACCTGAGTTAGGACCTAAACACTAAAAGAATGAGTTCTAACCATTTTTCTAAATTCAAACACCGTGTTTCCTTTAGAAAATTCTGTTAAACACAGTTAAGGCAAACATTAATAGAGAAGGAAGTACTGTTGTGAAGGAATGTGTATGGAAATCTTCAGATCTGAGAATAGTTTGAAAGTTTCTCCAAAAGGTAATCTGTCATCTGGATTGAAAACCCCACTGCCCTAGAAATCTTTTTAAATTCTTAACCTCAGTGGGTATATTAGTTGTCTTGTTTAAACTATGTCAGATGCAAGAGAAGGAACCTGTAATTATGGCATCCATGGACACCTGGATCCTGCCTGTTAGTCAGCTTTTTCTATCTCAAGGTTGCATGCACTTAGGAAATGACCAGGAAAAGATCAAAAAATAATAAATATTGATGGGGTATTAGGCCCAAAACTTGAAAGCAAGCTTTTAACTTGTCTATACTTGATTAGACAGGCTTCAGTGGCCTTTTTTTTTTATCTGGGGTTTTAACACTGGTTTCGGCTTGGTATGATAGAGTCCATGGTGTCTGAATGGTCCTATCACTCCAGCTGCTAAACAGAAAGCAAGCCTAAAGTGAGAATATAGCCAAGTACACTTGAATTTTAACTGGAAAACTGGCCTTTAAAATGTCCTTGATTATGACCAGTAAAGGCCTTCCTCCTCCTTAGGAATATAGTTAAAGGAAAGTGATAGGTAAGTTTGAGCTTCTGCAGAATGCCAAAATGTAACATTTTAGACCTTCCCTGCATCTGCTAAGATGAAAGGCAGAGTAGTCAAACAGCATGGAAGACAGGACATTCATCATGACCACAGTAGGAGGCCAGGTGGCAAGATGTGTCATCCTTCATGCTGGGCAGCAGACCACCTGAAGGGGAATGATTGGGCAGAAGCTGGGTTGACAAGAATGTTGCACCTTCTATTGGTGTACATTTTCTTCTCTGCAGCTTCTTCACTTTTTTGGTATGTAAAATATTTCCTCAGCTTAATGATGTTCTGGACTTGGTGCCTCATTCTGCTCTTTTGTTTAATTCAGAGACAAGTTATATACAAACACATAGCAAAGAAAGTGTGAAATGATCACAGCAAGTTCAGCATCAGAGAGAACATCTCATGGATCACATTATGGTTTTGAAAATAGTATTGTATCTGACTAATTGGTTTATTATATCTATTGTGATTACATCTCTTGTGCCACTGAAGGTTTGGTTTGTGTGCGTGTGTGTGTGTTTTAAATGACTTTTCTAGGTAAGCCATCTGATTCAGGATGTGTGAGAGCTCTCACATATCTAACTATATAGCTGTGCTACATTAGTTATTTCTTGCAGGCATGTCCCACCGTATATAATTATAGGGCACAGTGCGTGGCCTGCATCAAATAGAGGCTTAGAAATGTTTTTCAGGTTGTGTTGATTTAAATATTTTTGTTTTACCCTTTTAAAGAAGAGTAATTTGTGCCAGTTATTGTTTTAATTAGACAGGACTAAGTAAGATTTTTTTTTTTGAAATCTACAGGCTATCCTAGTGGAGAGAAAAAAAATCAAGGTGTCTTTTTAAAAGTAATTTTTTTTTACTGAATATTAATTTTCAATAGAGATTTGGTTGATTTTTCATTATATTGAAATCAACATTCATTGTAGAAGAAGTAAGGATCAGCAAAGTTTTTGCTTTTTAGGAGCTTACACTTACTTTTGAAATTAATCAATAGACATAAAGGTTCATTTATATATATGAATTTATATATAATATGTATAAATTAATGTGTATATAATTTATATACAAGTTCTTTAATAATGGTGTTTTGCTTTTCTTTCTGATTTAAGTTCATTTGTCTAGATGCCAAGAAAATGAACAGATTTCTCATGTATTGAGTGTTTGGTTAGTTAAAGTTTAGGTAATACTTATGAAAATATATCTTTTTAAAAAGAATAATTAAAATATCTTGTTTATTGCTAGCTTAAAAATTATTGACAAGCAAAAAACTGTCATCAATATGAACAGTTGGATTTTGGAAAATAATGTGTTCATGGTATCAGAAGAAAGATGTTTTGGCCTTATCTCATTTTAGACGTGACATAGCTAGAGATTTAGTTAACTTCAGCTTTCACTAATGTACTTTTTTTAACTAGGTTTAATTTTTAGTTAAATATCTTTCTGTGCTTAGTCTCATATAACCAATTTTTAACTCATATTTTGAATATTTTTCCATGTCAGTCCACATCTTACCACTCCATTCTTACTTTAGGTATATTCTATCAAGGGTAAAGATAAATTATTCAACCTTGTTTTTCAACATTTATATTATTGCAGATTCTTCTATAGTAACACTTTGTTGAGCATGCTTGAAACTAGATCGATCTTTGCTTATATACATAGTTATTGCTTAATGTTGAAATTGTTGGATTGGAACACATTCATTTTTTAGGATTATTGATAAATGCTGTAACATTATTCTCTAGAATTCTTCTTGGATTTTTAAATTTATTTTCCTTAAGAAGTTAATTATGAGATACTAAAGTTCTAGATATGGAAATAAAGTTGTAGGGATTAGAATTTTAAGTGAATTTTTCTGAGTTGTTGATTATACTTTATACACACAGAATAAAAATCTGGGTTTAATTTTCTTATCATTATCATAATCACCACCACTGCTACCACCACTTTCACCACGACCATCATTTGGGGATTAACAGGTGTATCCATTTATGTTTTAAATAATTTCTTTAATAATTAAAATTAGACATTTGTAAAATAAAATTTCCTGTCAGCTATTTATTTGGGGAGGGAGTGAAAAAAGAAATTGATATACTATGAACAATGCTGTTAGTAATAATGGTAGACATCTTCTTCTCACTATACTATGGATATTCTTTTCTTCATTCTCTCCTAGGATCCCCAGATCTCTTAAATGAGTTTTATTAACTTCTATACATTAAGCTTTACTTTTTGTGCTGTAAGGTTCTTTGGGTTTTGACAAATACATAGTGTTATCTATCTACCATTACATATCATTCAGAATAGTTTAACAATGAAAAAACTACCTTAAAATTTTCCCTTTGCTCTATATATTTAATTATATTTATGTACCATAATACTAGCTGCCATCTGTAGATTTCTAACTAAAATCAGAATTCCAACATACCACTGGGGGACAAGGACCAAACCAAGCCCAAGAAGAAAAAAGCCTTTCAACACTGATAATCTCATAACTAGTTTGATAGCTGGCACCCAACCATCCTTGCCTTCCAGTATTCATGCTTATATGTGTTATTTATGTAAACCATTTTAACCTACTGCACAACTAACTCAAAGCCTGTCAAATATTAATGATGCTTAGAAGCAATATCTTTCCAGCTAATGAAGGCTGCAGTGTAAACTTATTATAGAGTATCGATGGTGCTTGACATGTCTGTAGCTGATGAAAAGGGAGATAGATCCTGAAGATCCTAATAGGACAACTGTAGTAGAGATTACCGTCCTTTTAAGCAAGTAAATGTATCATTTTTGAGAAATAGTTTTGACTGTTTATGGCTCTGTTAGAAAATGAATAATATACCAGGGACAACAAATGACCATCTAACATGAGACAAACATTGTGCTGCTAACATCCCAACTAACAGCAACTTTCAATTCTTCACTCTAATATGGTACCACATTCCAAGAGAAGTAGCTAACCCATTGGCTGAATATTGGTTACACTGGACACTTTTCATTATGGAAAGATCAGATATTTGTCTCCATTGGATAGGAACTTAGATTTACGTTTTCTAAACAGTGGTGCTTATGTCATCAGCACTACCATTCTTGGATTTTCTGAATACTTTTATTCACCATTATTGGTTCTCATATAACATGTCTGTCCAAGGATATTGCTTTCCAATTAAACATGAAGACAACCAATTAACTCCTATAGCTTTTCTGTTCTCCCAGTTTCCAAAACCATTGGATATATAGAAGATTGGAATGACATATTGAAGTTCATTACAGCACCAGCCCAGATAAAACATCTTAAATATTTGAAGTGCTCTTTTAGTGATTGCAAAATTTTCTCTGAACAAATAATCAATCTATATTGTTTTTCATACTATAGCCAATATACTCTGAATTCCAAGAAAAAAGGGGAAAAAATAAAACTTGGCCCACTCTCAACATTTCTGACAACCATTTTTGTCAAGCTAGGCACTGCTCTTTTGAGCTCTTAGAGTACAAAATTGAAATATTTCTATGAGGCACAATACAAGTCAATTGCAAGTTGTGACCCCCCCACCCAATCAGTTCTCTTACTTTCAGTACATCCAAAAGTAGGGAGAAATAATGTTGGACTGAATGATAGATTTGAGCTCTCAAGATTAAAAGAATTACCACTTTAAAAACTAGGTAAAATAAAAGCATACGTTTTATAGATGGAAACTCTAGGGAAACACTGGGAAGATTTTAGAACTTCGATGATTCTCTAGTCTTTCTGGTGATTCTGGAAAATGTTCTTTTTGTAACATTTATAAGACATTGGTTTTACACTTAACTTTGGAATAGAGCATATCTCTACTACCTCAGTATAGTGAAAGATTTATTAAAGAAGATGCTAAATGCAAAAACATGAAGGAAAATGTAGATCATTTTAACTAGATTACAATTTAAAATGACAAACATTCATAAACAATGAAAAGGTAACTACTTGCTTTTTACAAAGCATACATTGATTCATATTATATCTTCAATAAACTATAAACATTTTGATGATAGAAATGCTCTTATAATTGATGGTGCTAAATAAATATTAATTTAATTAGGTTCTTTTGAACTTAACTTGAATATTATTATCAAGAAAAGATTTGTAGAGAAATGTATTTTTTAGAAAATATATATGAAAGATTATCTTATATATTTATTTCAAAATTTAAATCTAACTAGCTCAACAGTTGAAACAAATTACACCATGACCCATTGTTATAGTTAGTTGAATGACATTATCTAGTGAATACGAGTTTCTCATATTGACAGTACATTTAAATATCACAGGAGGGACACTAGGTGTTATTTATGTTTATGTATCAGTTTGGAAATCATACTTCAAATATTTCATAATGCTTAAATTTGATTAATTTCCCCATTCATATTTAATAAAGCCAAATAAGTATTACCTAGAGCATGATCAGCAAAATATGAAAGACACATAACAAGCACGATTAAAAAATTAAGAAACAAATAAGGGAGCCATAATCATGCAAAAAAATAATGTCATTCAAGATGCATCTTGGTTAAATAGTCTCCAGATGGCAGTCAAGCACTACCTACTACCTCAGCCAAAAACTTGGGCTAGAGATGCTGGGTATCTTCTATGTTCTTAATTTCTGGTGAAAGAACCACTTAATATTTACCATTCTCCTTGTGGAAACTAGGAGTGAAAACTCAGTTTATTCACTTAGCTGTTTAGAGCTTTCATTAAGACATACAAGAAGTATTTCTATACCATTTAGTTATTTTTAGAATCAAATATACATAGATTTATTTTTCAATATTTATATTTTAAATGAAAAATAAGTATATTATAAAACTTAATTTTTATAATAATATTACACTTCAATGAATATGACATCCAATCAAAGTCTAAGGAATAGCTATTCTTTCCACTCTCAAAATGATGATACTTCCATTGGACCCACACTCAGATAAGATCAAGTGTAAAGAACTCTCAAATAATTCCTTTCACTAAAAAAATTTAATAAAACCTAGCCTTTAGTTTATTGTTAACAATATAGAAGAGAAAAATATATTATCCCAATGTAACATTACAATATTTAAAATTATGGGCCTTCACAAACACTTCATGTTATCTATTCTTCATTTTAAAATATATTTAAACATACAGCATCTTTTGTATATTCTTTGCTTATTTACTGTACTACTCAGTTTAGGCTGCCATAACAAATACAGTATGATTGGGTGACTTAAACAATAAAAATGAATTTTCTTACAGTTCTGGAGGTTGGGAAGTTCAAAGTATAGGCCTATTTTGTTCTAAGTAAAAGCTATTTTCCTGGTGTGCAAATACCACCTTCTCACTTTCCCCTCACATGGCAGAGATCTCTCTTCCTATTCTTACAAGGTTTCCAATCCTGTTGGTTTTGGAACCTCATTTAACCTTAATTACCTCTGAAAGATTTAATCTCCAAATATAGTCAGATTGGGTGTTAAGGCTGCATATATGAGTTTGTTTTGTTGAGGAGTGAAGTACAGTCTATAATACCTATTAAACCCAAGTGTTATAGTATGGTTCAGTGTTATAGTAGAGCCATTTTCATTTCTGGCCAAATTTTCATAAATGAGTACCTAGTAATATATCTGCTATGATTTATTTAGTGAATTCTCTGTTAAATTGACTTCTGATTTCCACTATAAAAATGAGGAAATCATGGTTTTTAGTATAAATAAGACATAAAGGGAAAGTTAAACAGAATAAGAATTATATACTGTATTAGAAAAAGAACAATTAGTAGAATCCACAAAAGAAAACTAATGAAAATATAAAGAAAAGATGAAATCAGTGGATAATCGTTATGATGGATGGATTCTTTGAAGAATGTTTGTTGTTTATTTTCTTGGTTATCCAAACAAAAAGAGAATAATTATAGTAATTTAATGGAAAAAGGAACAGAGAAATAAATAAAAATAGTTGGGGGAAAGTATTTTAAAAACAAGGCTGTGAAAAGGAACTCACTTGTAAGACCAGATAAGATAAAAAACGTAATAAAAGAAAATCAATATAATAACCTGATATGTCAACTAAATGCAATGTGTGAATTCAGAAATTAACAATTTTTAATCCAAATACATTATAAATATTGTAAAGTCATAAATTACATAACTGCATCCATTATTTCAAGAAGCATTATCTACTATTTTTAAACTGTGTCATTCACTACAAAAAAAGAAAGTATATAAAATGAGCCATAGCTATTATTTTTAAATGCATTTTTTATTATGAGGGTTATATATTTTCTTTAAAGGAATTAGTGAAATACAAATAAGGAGACTATATCATCAGAAAACAAAATTGACTAAAAGCTTAAAATGTACATCTTCTACCAGGGATGAAAAAATAATCATTTAAATCTAAGCAGTTAATTGGAAGTCATAAATAGTAAGCCAATATTAGAAAAACTTCAGTAATTTGTAAGCTAGAGAATTTATATGAATATAAAAAAGAAAGTAAAATTCAATAGCAAGAATAGTAAAATAGGTATACATTCATTATGAAACAAACTCCAGTGTTACACTAGAATTATATTTTATATTATTTTCTAAATTTGCATGACATATGCATGTACATTTAAAGAGTAGTTGAAAGCTGAAACTATTGAATATTAAAATGCATTTAATCATTTTAGTATCACTATCTCATTCATTATTCCTTGGGAACCATAATTTAATTATTCATTAAATTTGCTTCTCATTTACAATAAGGAAATCAGTCTGATGGAGTCTTAGGATTTATCAATAGTTTCTTTTAAAGCTAGATGAAATCATATAAAAATCTTTTGATATTTGATATTTTGAAATTTGATATCATTCTAACTTGAATACTACTAGAATGAAATCTTGCCATTTGCTACAACATTGATGGAACTAGAATGTATTATGCTAAGTGAAATCAGTCAGTCAGAGAAAGACAAATATATGATTTCACTCATATGTGGAATTTAAGAAACACAACAGGTGAAGATAGGGGAAAGGAAGGAAAAATAAGGTAAAATCAGAGCGGGAGGCAAACCATATGAGACTATTAAAGAGAACAAACTGTGAATTGTTAGAGGGGAGGTGAGTAGGGAGATGGGCTAAATGGGTGATGGGCATTAGAAAGGCACTTGTTGGGATGACCACTGGGTATTCTGTGTAAGTAATAAATCACTAAATTCTACTCCTGAAACCAATAATACACTGTATGTTAACCAACTTCAATTTAAATAAATAGATTTTTAAAAAGCTGTATGTGAAAACAACATTCTTTTCCTTTCCTAGTGACTTACAGCCATGAAAGTTCTATAATAGGTCAGAGTTGTGCAGGTCCACTTGTACATTGGTTTTTTACATTCCTAGATTTTTTTATATACAGTATTCTCTGTGGACTTCCATGGGTTCATAGAGTATACAGTTTAAACTGCAACCTCCTTGTCCTACAATTTGAGTCTCCTCAGTCTAAAATCAACCTGTCATTTTCTACTTAATATCTTATGGGTAAGTATTTAAAACACCACTTTCTATTACTCCTGAGTATTTTAGCTCTTTTCTAGAAACTTAAAAATGAGATGTCAACTATGTTCTTAAGCTATCTAGTTATTGCAACGATGACCCAAAATTTAGTAGTCTCTATCTAAACTAGGAGAAATAAACTAGGTTGAACAAGTCTCTGGGCTTTCCGGAATCTGATTTTTGTAACTGGTATGTCCCAGGAAGAGACCTGGAAGCTGTCTATGGAATTGTAACAAGAAACCTCAGGAGGACCATATAGGTTCATCTTATCTGCCTGATAAATTTTATTTCATTGCTTCTGATACCATCATTTGGTGAGGTATAGAGAATTCCTCCTGGGTAGCTCTCTGGATGCTCCAAGAACTATTCCAATTGAAGATAAATATATGATTCTGCTCTTCTGGCGTGCTCTGTATTCTTTCCTATAGTCTTCCAATGAATCTGATGCCACGGTTGACCTTAGCTGAGATACCTAACAATTGTCGATATAGATAGAGGGTTATAAGTGGCAGGGGTAAATTTAAATGCAACATATTTTTTCATTTCATATTCATTTTTCACTGGAACCTAAGTTCCAATGACTGTACTTTATGAATCAATTAGGAATTGCATTTTACTGATAATCCTAGTGCCAGAAATACAGATATTTAAATATTTTAGATGTTTCTTCTTCCTCCAAATCAAATACAAATAGAGTTGGATGTTCACAGGTGGTGGGATAGCTTCTCCACAGTCTTATCAGTGAGGCATATCCTCCTCCTATCTTTCTGCTCTGCCATTCTCAGTGTATAGCTTCCCCCAAGTTTCCTCTTGATTACTAGAGGTTCAGGAATCTCTTATGTTCCATGCTGGTGAAAGTAAAAGACTACTGGAAAAAGATATAAGCCAGATGAACTGCTGTTGGGAGCCATTCTGAACTCCCTAGTTGAGAAAACTCCTTGTGAGGTTAAGGCAAGTTTGCAAGATCTCTTGCCATCCGATGATGACCAATATCCATCCCCACTCAATTATTTCTGCTTGAGCACCAACCCCCAAGGCACCTTGTTGATTGGTATCAGGAGTGACTTTTCCCCTTATTCTGGTCCTGGTATGATGATTGCACCTTGTGAAGGAAATTATTGTAGGAACTTCTTCTTTTGTGTTTATGGGAACAGAAATCATGTCTCCAACAGGTCCTGTTTTTTTTTTTTTTTTGATGCTTCCCTTGAGCTATAAACAGGCTAATGACCCTTACTCATAAAAGATTGACCTTTACGTGTACAGTTCTGTTTCTACAGTTGCATTAGTCCAAGAGGTTCTTACAGCTCAACATGTAAATCAACTAACCAAAAATGTTTCTCATGCCCTAGCTATTCAAGAAATCATAGACAAAAAACTAGACCCAAAGGCAAATACACTCGAAGAGGCTATTCTTTGTATTGGAAATGTGCTAAACTCTTTTAAGGTATGGTTGGCTCTCTGGTGCCATAAGGAATATAACTGGACAATCAAGTCTTGTCCAGAGACAAAGAGCCTAACTTAGAAGGAACAGATAAGGGCTGAACATAAGTTACTACAAATACCTTTGCTAACTGATGATGTATAGCAGTCCCTTCCCTAAGGCTTACATTCCACAAACACCTTCCCTTACACTGGCAGCTGTGATGACAATGGATAAGAGTATCTACAACTTAACCTGTGACTTAATCTTAACATTATTAAAATGGGCATGTTATCCTATTTTTCACTAAGAACACCCTGTTATTTTCTTAGTTACTCAACCTCACTATGACTGGGGTAGTTCTGCAAGAATACTTCTGTAAAACCTATTTCCGTACACTTTCCAAAGCATCTTATCACAGTGAACTATACATTGTAAAAATTCCATTTTCTGATGCCATGTTATCGCTTGACCTATAAATAAAGACATCAAAATCGACAGGACAGAGATGCTGCCTGGTGATCAGAAAGAATCTCGGGGCTCTCTCACTCTTTCTCGCTGACACCATCCATCCTTCAGGGACCCCTGGACTGGCTGTAGCTGGACTCTGGCAAACTGCCCACCTGCCCCTTTACTTTCAAAGAGAAATCCTGTATACTGTGCTCAAAATTTGTATTAAATTTTTACTAGGTTGACAAAAAGAAGTGTTAAGGCAAGAAGGAAGAGGAGGAGGAGAAGGAAGAGACAGAAGAGGGAAATGGAGTTTTTCAGCTTGAAAGTTGTTCCCACTAGTAATGTCTTCTTTAAAAAAAAAAAAAAAAAAAAGAGGGGCACCTGGGCGGCTTAGTCAGTTGAGCGTGTGGCTTTCGCTCAGGTCATGATCTCATGGTTCGTGGGTTCAAGCCCTGCGTTGGGCTCTGTGCTGACTGCCAGCTCAGAGCCTGGAGCCTGTTTCAGAGTCTGTGACTCCCTCTCTCTCTGACCCTCCCCTGNTTGGGCTCTGTGCTGACTGCCAGCTCAGAGCCTGGAGCCTGTTTCAGAGTCTGTGACTCCCTCTCTCTCTGACCCTCCCCTGCTCACGCTGTCTCTCTCTCTCTCTCCTAGAAATAAATGAAACATTTAAAAAAATAATTATAAAAAAAGAGGTGAACATAAAATCAACTTCTGTAGGTTACTCCTTTTCTTTACTAGCTCAGCATTTCTACAGTTTTCTAAGACTAAAACAGAAAGATACGATTTCACAGAAATTGACTGATTTCTACCTTAATCCTCTTCTACATTTTTGTATTTTTAGTAGTATTGTAGTAATGCTATGTTGTTAGCATGCCCTTTTGCTCCAAAAATTTTACAAAATGAATCAGCAAGAATTTTAAAGTCACATTCTATAAGCTCAATTGTGCATCCAGCCAAAACTACCAAACTGAGCAAACTTAAAATAGTATGTGCAGACACAGAGAGAAATGCTAGTAGATGGTATCAGAGATTGTCCATTGAGCAACTTAGACTAGACCTGAACACTGAAGTCTGTGTAGGAATGTATATCCTAAGTAAAGACTATGTAAAGCATTAAGAATGTTTAAAATAAAAGCTCTAAGTGGCTCTGAGGGTTAGTTTTCAAAGGACCATATGTTTTCCTGAGATGTTCCCTATTGATTGAAGCTAAATTATTGTGGAGACTAGTCTAATACCATTCCTAGATCACTTAATTGTTTTATGATGGCAAAATTACTCCCTTCATGCCTTTTCCATTGTTCATTTTGGGGCATTATCTTTATAAGTGACTATACTATATCATACCGTTGTATATATTATACTATATTTCAAAATGTTCCCTGTCAAATCCAATATGGAATTTAGCAATTTTGCATTTAATTTGGCTTAAGTGTTGCTGCAAGATCACATGATTTCTAAAGCAAAACAACTTGTTTAGAATAATGATTATTTTCTAATCTATATTTTAAAGTTTCTTATTTATATTTAAATTTTTATTTTGTTGTTGTAAGAATACTGGACAGGAGACCTCTGTGAACAGATTTGTAAGTGTACATAGAGTATTGTTAACTACAGGTACAACTTTGTACTACAGATCTCTAGAACTTACTTATCTTCCTTAACTGAGGAGGCTTCATACCTATTCAATAGCAACTCCCTGTTTCACCCTGTTCCAGCTTCTGGAGATCACCATTCCATGCATGATGGATTTAATGAATTTGGCTATTTTAAACACTCACATAATGTGGAATCATATAGTGTTTGACCTTGCAACACTGGCTTATGTCACTTAGCATAATGTCTTTAAGGTTTATACATTTTGTTTCACATTGCAGAATTCCCTCTTTTTTAAGGTCGAATTCTATTCCATGGTGTATATATATCATATCTTCTTTATTTATCTAAAAATGGACATTTAGTTTGTTTCTACATGTAGGATATTGTGAATAGTGCTGCAATGAACATTAAGATTTCAAAGAGAGATTAACACTCTAGTCTTCTGTTTAAGATAACAAAGTTCAGTAACTAAATTTGAAATTTGGGAATTTATACAAACTTTACATTCAAAGGTTATTGAATAAATTTACTGTATTATAAAAGAAACATAGCTCTGTTCTAATTATACTTGATCTGGACATGTATTATCCATGGACATAATATATTAAGTGTTATGTTAGTTGTGAGCCTCAAGTGGATACTTAAGGCACAATATGAAACATGTTATAAACAAGTGCTGTAGCTCCATTCTGATGGGAAGATCCATGACCCTGCCTTGCAATTTCTGCAAAGATTTAGGAAGATGATTACATTTGAGGTTTGGGGGTTTTGTTTTTGTCCTAAGGGATACAACCAAAATAGAGAAGAATATTCTAAATAGGAAAACCATATTTATTTATTTTTTTAAATATAGTTTATAGTCAAGTTGGTTTCCATGTAACACCTAGTGCTCATCCCAACAAGTGCCCTCCTCCATGCCCATCACCTCCCTTCTCCTTACCCCCACCCCACATCAACCCTCAGTTTGTTCTCAGTATTTAAGAGTCCCTTATGGTTTGCCTTCCTCCATCTCCTTAACTATTTTTTCCCCTTCCCCTCCCCTATGGCCCTCTGTTAAGTTTCTCCTGTTCATATGACTGAAAACATCTGGTATCTGTCTTTCTCTGCCTGACTTATTTCACTTAGCATAATACCCTTGAATTCTATCCACGTTGCTACAAAAGAAAACCACATTTATAAAAGAATGAATATTTAAGAGGATAATCTGAGGAAGGCTTTATGTGTTCTATCAGTTTTTAAAACATTCATATACATCTTCTAAAAGTAAAATGGTACAGAATAGTAACACTTTTTTTTTTTAAGTTGGACTTAAATTTGACCTAGACCAGTAACAATCCTTGGTATGTAATACCCTCCTATCTCTACATCTAATGAGTGCTACAGCCCTCTCCCAGGGCATCACCAATTCACTCAGCTCGTTTTCCTTTCTCCTTTGGTCCTTAGCCATTTCTCTCATTATTTTTAAGTCCATCTTATGGAGTGAATAGACTGGTTAGCTAATTATCATTATTCCTATTGAGTAGAGCCCTCTGATCAAGTCTCATCTACATAAAATCATAGCTCACTTCTTTACAGCATACAGTCTAACTCTACTTTTCCTGAAGAGATCACTTTCAGAAGTTTGAAAGAAATTGTGACTGAGCAGCACAGAATAGGAGTTTGCCTACTTATTTGCACATATAAAACACCTTTGTGACGATATAGTACTTGGATAATTTGTATAAACTTCAGAACTTCACGTTGCTTTTTTACTATTCTGTGATGGCATGGGGATGTATAATAGATTATTTTTGATATACTGAAGATGTAACTTAATATCATTGAAAAAGAAATGAGAAACAAAGAGAACAAATATAAATATGGGTTTCTTCTAATTTCATGTGAAAATTTACCATCCTATATATTCAAACTATTCTTAACTGGCCACCCTAGTGCTATTTAAATTTATGTAAATGTGTGTATATTTAAATCCTACTGAGAACTATACCCGAGATGAAAGAATTCTCAGAATATTCCTAATGCATATCAATTAGGAAAGATTAGACTTTATGGATTTCTAGTAGTCTTTGAGAACACTCTTATTTTTTTGTATTTAAATATATGAATAAAGATATGTAAATGGTATTATCTATTTTGCGAGGAGGGTTACATTGATTAATTTTGACAAAAATATCTGTATTTGTTTCAACACAGTTATTATTAGGCAGTGTTGTATTTTATCTTCTTTTTTGGTGGAGTATGTGTATTCTGTTTGCTTATTTTGGTTTTATTTTTTGCTATAGTCATTTAGTTAGTAACCAGTTACCCCTTGAAGCCATTTTGAATGGGAATAAGATATTATTGACAGTTTATCACTGATAAATACTGAATCCTAAAGAAGTTATTTTAGAAATAAAATCACATCTCTTACAAAATTTTCATCACTCTTTTTGTATAAGTGTATATTAATTAGATAAGTAATTTAAGGAAATATATCTTTATTAATTTGTCCTTGGTTAGTAGTTTCCTTAGACTTGAAGCCTAATTTTCTAGACATTGTTTTTAGAAGATGATGTATTGCTATGGCCCCTTGTTCCATCCCTGCTGTTAATTTATTTACAAATAGCACAAGTGAACCAGTGAATATTACTTATTGGTACCAGAAGTAATCACATTTTAATGAACTAGCAAGAGACTATGTTGTGCTAATTTGTCCCTGTTGACCAATTTAGGGAAAGAAAATATATGAATGCTTTTAAGTGGACATATGTTTTATGGGATTGCTTACAATGTAGTTTAGGACTATGTTAAGGGCACACCAAAATGGGCATAGAACTGCTTAGTCCAGAAGTGTTCACATAGCTAAAGTGTGACTAGAAAAGATAGCTTGGAACATTATTCCAAGGCTAATTCATATGCATGGGTCTCTTACAAAAAATAAAAGAGAAAGAGAGAAAGAAAAAAAGAGAAATAGCCTAAAATGAGTAAGAGAAGAGACCAGGATTAATGCACTACTTTTCCCAGGCTGATACATTACTGCATTTTGTAACTGGCAAGTTAAAGGTGTTTACCTCTGAGCTTCAAATTCCTCTTCATAAAAAAAATGATGAAGTGTAATTTACTTTCTAACTGCTTATGAGACAGTTCCTTAAATAATGAGAAATCTATGTTTTATCAGATAAGATTTTAAGATTCAAGATATTTTCCAGCCTGTCACATTGAGTGGAAGAGAGGTACATACTGAAAGAAAAATAATTTAATTGTTTTTGTGGCTAAATGTAAACACATAGCCACATATTTATTTATTTATTTATTTATTTATTTATTTATATAACAAAATTAAAGGCAAAGTAAGTCATTGAAAGGGTTTATTATTACACATGAGATATTTGTAATAAATGTATAAGTTTGCTGTTACAGATTTTACCCACTAGTGCAATAGATTTGCCACAGCAGAAGCTTTTTATTACCCTTAAAGTTTTAGTTACCAAACCTTGATTTGAAATGGAATGTGCAAGGAGTGTGCAAAAACATCGTTTAAACATGAATAAATTTGACATAAAATAATGCCACAAAGACAAGTATGTATCTACAAAACAGAGAAGGTAAGGCTGCCAGTAAAATCCAGACACCAGAATGAAACGCGCTCTTAATCAGCATCCTCTAGGAAGCTGCATGAGCCCTGAACCTAGAAGAGCTGCCTGATAGTACTTAAGAGGCAATGAGAGGAAGAAGCCCATATGCTGCGGAGCATCCCTCAGGCTCAAATGGTCTTTTGGATTTAGTTTAGTGCTTGTGGCTGCCTCACAAACCACAGGGTGGCCTTCCTCTTAATCTTGCCTGAAGATTTCAAAATAGCTTCCTTGCTATGAATAAAAGACACAATAATTTTTTAAAAATTTGAAGCTTATACCGCTGCCATAGGAACAGCACAAACTTCTTCAGCTGTGCTCGCACACAGTTGTGGGAGGCATCACCTTTAGAGCAGGGGATGTTACCTGCAGCACTTGAAGCAATGGGCTGTGGTTCGTCAGCCTCCCCACAGGATCACAGTGCAGGCCAGCCGCCCCCAGCACCTGCTCCATCTCAACAGGCACCTGTATCTTCTTGGGGGAAATTGTCACAGTCAGTTACTTGCTTGCAGATGGCATTAAGTGCGTGACATGGAATATACTGATATACAAGGAGCATGTGTATCCTCAGGGGTATTCAGATTATCTTCTAAACATGCCCATAGCTTGCCCATCCATTTTCTAAAAACAGTGAATAAAGAACAAGTGGAGAAAATTATGTCAGAATTATTTATAATATTATCAGCCTTTGAAGTTTCAGGGCAACTCAATCTTACATATTCTCATGTCTATGATCTAAATATATCAGTAAAATGGATGAAAGAGATTAAAGAGGTCATTCAACCTCATTTTATCTGTTACAAAGTCTTAATATATTTTTATGGGTTCTAAAATCTCAAATTATTTGAGATTATTTTATTACATTATCACTATTATAAAATTAGCTCTGGGACCAATTTTTCCCAGATAGTTTTTTTTTTTTTTTGCTTTGCTCCTTTTCCAGTTTTGTATGGGAATTGTTAGCTTCATGTTTGCGTTCTGGATTTTCCAAAGCCAGAAAGGTTTCAGCAGCCAAATTATTCCTGCTCTGAAGGATAATACTTGAAAATAGATGTCTATGTCCTAACTGAATGGAAGTAGAATAGAGTTTGAATTTAATGAATCTGAACATCAGATCAGAAACTGAGCTTTTATCAAAGCTACAGAGAACAGTTACTTGACAGGAAAATGATGATGATATGATGATAATGATGATGATGATGATGTGTGTGTGTGTGTGTGTGTAAAAGGAAGGATTATATTTGATCACACAGAGAGATCTAAATGGACCTATTTCTGAATGACTCTTAAGTAAGTTATTCAACAATGATAAAAGCATAAGAATTTTGATACTGTCTTCATTGACACATTATTTTATCATTTTCTGATTTATTTAAGTGGAAATAACTTGTAAAACATACCAAGTTATAATTTGAAATATCATTATAGAGATCTAAAGCTTTGATTTTTATAGCGTACTTTTCAATGTTTCCTATACTAGGAAGTCGTGTGTCTGTGTGTGTGTTTTGACTTAGCTTGGATATTTATAATTGGATAACTTCATGACATGTAAAACAAAACTTTGCCCAAATCATGTTGCTCATTTTTTGCAAGCCCTTTGTTTCCAAATTTTCATCAAAACACTTGTACCATTTTTACTCCTTTACTTATTATATCCTACATCTACTTTAACATCTTTTATTCATTCCAAAAGGTTTTAAACATCATAGAGAAGTAAAACAAAAGCACAAAGTTTCAAATGACTATGTCATTAATTGTGCACCCATAAGAGATTAATTCCTCTAAATCCGTAGAATTATGAACCGTGTCCCTATTTATATTAAATTAATGTCCTCAATACTGACACTAACTCATTCATTTTCTACTCCTCCCTCCTTAAAGACTGTAAATATGCCTAAAGAAACCTAAAATCATCATAATCACTGATTTTTTTTTACTGTATTTTGCAATTTGTCTTACTATTTTTTTTATCTCCTTGATTCTGTTATTCACCTGCCTGCTTAATTTTACTACTGCTTTCTCTGTTTCTTTTTACTCATTTTTGGTCTGTAATTAATGTTAGTGTTTTGTTTTAATATTTATCACTGTTATTCTGAGATTTCATTGAACATTCCTTGAACAAGCAAGTTCTTTCCATAATGTGAGAACTTGGCAACTTGACTCTCTGCCTCCAGGCAGAGAAAATTCACAATTCTAGAACAAATAAACAGGGAACATTTCTGACAAATATTAAGGGGAACACCATGTGACTCAGCGTTTTATGGCAGGTGTATGATCAAGTTAAATACTGTCTCATGCTTTTCCTCGGGTCACACTTTAGTTGCGAATCAAAGCTTAACAATTTATCCTCTTTAAATGGAAAGGTTTACACTACATTTAGATCTACTTGATGTAGTCTGAAAGGTAGTCACATCAGAATTATCTTCCATGAGTAATTTGGGCATTGTCATTTCCTCACTGGTTTATATGAAGTGTGCCAAATCCTTAGTCATTAACTCTTATTTCCTGTGGAGATGTGGTGGCAGACCTCACGAGAAATGCAAATACAAGCTACAGCCATCTCCTCAGATTTGACAAGAGGAAAATCCACAGCTATATGACTCTGGACTTCTGCCATAAGCAATCTTGAATAAATAACTCTGAACTTAGGCTATATGAGCACATTGAAATTCAAAGGAGGGCTTGAGAGTTCCAAGGTTCATTTGAACACCCCAGGATGAAACATGTTTCGTGGCGCTCCCAATTCTCTGACACAGATTCTCTGAGGCCTGTCTATATCCAATTTAACCTTAAAGTAACTCAGCTTATTCTGTGTACTAGGATTATGTGGATTAAAAAGGTATTTAAAGAAAAACAATAATAAACATGCTGTTAATAGAAAAAATATTTTCTCAAAAAATCATTAATGAAACATAAATTCTACAATATAAAGGCATGTAAATTGATTTTCTTTTAACTTAATGACAAAACAACATTTCCTTGATTCATATTTGTGACCCCTGGCAGCAGTTTCTGATGTTGTTAAAAACATAAAAGGAAAACAACTGTGCTACTGCCTGCACTGAGAATTACCAATTGAGTGGCCATATCATTGTCCAAACCAGAACTTTTGAAAATGATGAAAATTGTTTAAGAATATCTCATAAACTAGAACTGTCCTGAGTTTGGAAGGTGTATATTTTCTGTCTTCTCTTTTTGAAAGAAACAAATATTACTCTCACTGGTGATTAATCTATACAACCAATCCTCCTCCTGTCACAAACGGATCAAAATCTTTTAAATAAAGCCACATAGATCCATGTTATTTTCATTGATTCAGTCTTACGAAGTTGTTTTTAAATTATTCTAACATTCTGAATTTTGAAGGCTATTTGACAATTATTTCTTGATTTGTAAAGTTAATTGTATGTTTAGATTTCACTCCAGTAATAAGAACAAAGATCATATTTTATGAAAGTTTAATTTGGATGCTTATCAAATTTATGTGTATGGAATTAGGAGGGGAATTAGGATGCAAATTAATTTATCTTGGATTAGGAAAGATATAATTTTATTCCTAAATAACATTTTATAGTTCATTCTCTCAAATATTTCTAATCCACTATGAATTCTATCACTGTAGTCATTTTTAATGTAGTAGATATTCCACAGTGTTTCATTGGAGGTATTTATTTAATATCATATATGTATTTATTTTTGGTTCCTTAAATTACTGGAAAGACAGTCTGAGGACTAATATTTCATTGGAAAAATCAAGCTGGCTGCAATACATTTGAGTAAGTCACATTATCTCTTTGAAACAGTGGTGCAGAACAGACATTTAACATTTAGTGTGGCTTCCTATAGTCCTTATCCATACAGTCTTTATGGCTTTTCAGAGTGAAGCCAAAGTAAGATTCCGTCCAAGAGCTCTTTATCCAAATCGGTGTTCATCAAAACACTCAAAATGACTTGAGATTGGCTATTACATTTGGATTTTTTAAAATTTGATTTTAAAATCTAAATCAGAAAATGATTATTTTTGCCTGAAGACTAGAGGAAGATAATTAAATGAATTATTATTATTATTGTATATAATAAGTATCTGATATCCCTGAAACTTCATAATTAATCATTCCATTCTTTAACAGGGTTTGAATACATAACAACTGGTATTCTAGCCCCTGTTATGATTCCATTGGCCTACTGCAAAGTAGAGGCTGGCCTGGGTCTAGGTATATAATTATGTGACTATTCTCATTCAATGTCAACATTGGCTTCGGGGACATAATTCATAAGAAAGGAACTGTATTTCCTATTTTAGGAAAGGATGTGGAAAGTTTCACTTCACTTAACAATGCCTACATTTTGAGGAAGTATTTTGATTCTTTCCCAATGTATATGATTCATGTGGATTTTTGCCCACGAGATGTCTTTTATCCCTCACCCTATGCCTGGAAGTCTTTTTTTTAATCCTGAAATTTGTCTCAACCTTATCCTCTCATCCCAGATCAACTTAATTGTAAGAGAAATAATTTACTTCCCAAATAATTGTAAATAGAAAACTTCCACAATGTGAGAATTTACTGTTTCTTGTTCTAAATATATATTATATGTTGGCCCACTTTTTGCTTTTAAAATCCTGTGATTTATATCAAGATCTGTCTTGAAATGAAAAATTCTGAGAACAAAGGAAGTATTTTCAATTTACTTTGAACAGTACCAAAGTGCCACTATGTGCACTTTGCATAATTAAGTATATTTTTGGTTTATGAAAATAGTGTGTTCTACAGACAGTTCTCTCCCCAAATAGATTGACAAGACTATCATAAATGCTGTGTTTGTTTTAAGTTCCTTGATATAATTATGATAGTTGCTTACTGGCTAAATAAAATCTGAAATGTGTCTAATTATCACTTTTATCTTTTATTGAACAAGTTGGCTTACAAATTGTATCATATTTTTCCTTTAGTTGTAATATTAAGTTTAGTCTCTGAAAAAATGCTCAACAATTGAATGGATCTAGTCAAGATAACTGTACTACATAAAGCCAGAATACAACTCCGTGTCCTGGAAGTATGGTTAGAAGCAGAGAATGCCTAATACTTCTGAAACCATTTCTATCTCAGCATAAAAAATGTAGCTGATTGGTGACTTCAGTGACTTAAAAGGCTGGAATGAGTGCAGTGTCTATCTAATGCAGCTGTTGAATTATGTCTAAAATATTTTATTTCTCAGTAGGAGAGAGGTTTCAGTTGCACACATCATTTATGCATGTACTATATTCCCACTGAACATTAGAGGTAGTTATGCTGCACTTCACCATAAGGTAGTTCATGTACTTGCCAGAATGGATGATACACAGCTACCTCTTCTGATGTCTGTGTCTGTAGAGAGTTTTCTGCCTATGTGTGATTTTTCACATCTTCGCTCACGTTTCTAAATGCAAATCCAACACTAAGGGACATTGTGAATATGTGACACATGGGAGATCTGTTAATTCTGTGGACAAGGATTATACTTCTTTATGTATTCATCTTTTTAATGAGGAAAAATGATACAACACAAAAAAAGAGGGTGTAATTTAATTAGAGTAATTTGTATGGGGTTTAATTCAATTTTTAAAATGAAATTCTAATATATTTTATTTCAGTTTCATCTGTCTCCACATTTAAAATGGTATCTAGAAATAAATTCTATTTAATGAATGGGAACAGATGAAGTCCTTCATTTGCTGGCTGGCTGGTAATAACTGAGGAATGGCCTAAGTGACATACTAATGATGCTAAGGCCAGTTATAAAATTACATTCTTAAAAAACACATTAATTAAAATACATACCTTCTTTGTTCACGTTGACCTACATTTTTGGAAGTATGGAAATCTTAGTTTGGTAATTAAGTAGAATTCTCTTAGGCAGAGAAGAGGGGAGGGCTTCTTTTTTTAAAATTTTTCTATTTGAATATAGTTGATATACAATGTTACATGAGTTTCAGGTGTACAACAGTGATGCAACATCTCTATATGTTATCCTGTGATTCCCACAGAAGGGGAGGTTTAAGTAGGTGGATTGTTCTGATTTAAGTAACTACAATGGTAAAGTTTAGTCCACAGCCATGGTGTTTTCAGTGCCATCCAGTATATGGCAAAATAGTATCTTCTGGTAGACTTTGGATTTACCCATTTTCTTGAATTTAATGAGAAGGTTGTTCAGGGCAAAACTATTTTTATGTTATTGTTGTCAAGACATGCCACTTCACTCCTCCAGTGAGAGAAAGATCTAATATTCAAAACAAAACTGAGTCTTTTCTTTACTCTTTATGAGTGTTAGTAATCCCCAGGTTCACTACAGAATGGGGCTTTGTGTTCATTGTTGTAAATTGCTCTATTACTTTCTACATGAGAGCTATTTTAATTTCCCTGAAAAATTAATGTAATAGTGAAGATATGGGATAATTTAGTAAGCTTTTTATAGCTATGATGAAAATAATGAGCATGTTTTTTAAAATTTTTTAATGTTTATTTATTTTGGGGAGGGGGCAGAGAGAGAGGAAGACACAGAATCTGAAGCAGGCTCCAGGCTCTGAGCTGCTAGCACAGAGCTTGATGTGGGATTCAAACCCATGAACTGTGAGATCATGACCTGAGCCAAAGTAGGACGCTCAATAGACTGAGCCACCCAGGTGCCCTGAGCACCTGGGTTTTTTAAAATAATAGTTTGTACGTGAATGGATTAACAATATAGCATTCTTTATATTTCAAATTATATTGTAATCCTTCATGATTTTAGTATTTTTATATTTCTCACTTGCTGATGAATGATTGGTAACTATGTAGAAATATTACAAAGTGGTGTTGGAACTCATAAACTAATAAGCTTGTGTAAGTTTTAGATACCTTTGAAAAAATTTAGAAATCTTAAACTGCTGTTGTAATTCAGTTTAACAAACATTGTCTTGTGAGGGACTCGGGGATTTTGCTGATAGAAAAATGCAACTTCCCAGGTTGTTATTGCTTCTGTATTTGTTCCTGTTGTTTCCTATTGTGAATTTCTCCCCAAGTTGTTATAGGGTTCTGTTTTTGTTCCTCTACCTTGGAATGAAGTTGGCCTTGTAGAAAACTTGAAATTATTCAACCATACCAAGTGCTGGCAGCTATAAATACATCATTTAAATGCCAACATTTAAAAAAATCAAAAGTCAATTATTATACATGATAGATGACTTCAGCAACTGAATCTTAAATTAAGCAAACAGACAGAAAAAGAAACAGTATCTTAAATCTGCAAGTAAGAAGTTTAGTTATATATTTGTTTATATTCATTTGTACCCCTTACACTTCTTGATGATGCATCTTCTGGTCTTCTTCCCTAAATACCTTAATACCCATCGTTCACTTATTTTGTTTATATTTGCATACATTTAGCTATACAGTAAAACCTTGGTTTGCAAGCATAATTCATTCCAGAAACAAGAGGCCAGTTAAGAAGGTATTGTAATTGTGGCTCCTGGGTGGATCAATCAGTTAAATGTCCACCTCTTGGGTTTGGCTCAGTTAATGATTTCACAGTTTATGAGATGGAGCCCCACACTGGACTCTGCACTGATGAGAGCCTGCTTGGGATTTTCTCTCTCTCTCTCTCTCTCTCCCCTCCCCTGCATGAGCACTCCCTATCCTCTTCTAAATTAAATAAGTAAATTTTTTTTAAAAGAAGTTATTGCAACTGCAAATTGAGAAGACAGTACCATTTAAGTCAGTAAAATGGCTACTCACCTAAAAGAGAAATGGATTTGGGAAAATGCAAAAAAAAAAAAATTAGTAGGACTTTAATTGCTGACTCTGAAGAGTACATTTGGTGTTCACAGTTTAAGACTGACAAGAGTTTAAAGTGTTCTATTGAATTTTCAGCCCTTAAACCATATCAGAGTGAGTCACTAATCATCCTTTCTTATTTTGTTAAATACTATATAGGCAGTTTATTAAAAATATAAAAACTCTTATTATCAGGAGTTTAGTAAAAGATTCAAGATAAAGTATACAATGAGCCCTAATCCAACACAGGAATATTCAACATGTGTTTAACTACAATTCCAGTCATATGTTTCATTATTTAACTTTATTTTTTGTATAATTAATATGCAAATATCCAAGTTTTCTAGTCTGCTTTTTAAAAGCTTATGTCAGAATGTTGTCCAGTGAAATTACTGTTTTTAAAGTTTCATTATTAAAAGCTATGGAATGCATTTTACTGAAGCATCTCCTCTGGCTGTGCATTTAGATTGCTTCTTAATTGTCTCTGTCAATTTTTTTTGAGATATTTATTACTAAATTTTTGTGTGCGTTTCTTGGTGTCCTCTTGATATGAATATCTAAGTGTAACATTAAATTAGAAAATACAGCTTCAGTTACATTCATATTAGATGTATGTTAGAAGTCATCTGATTTAACAAATTTCATTTATCCATAATTTAACACTACTATCATTTTTCAAGATCTTTGCTAATTTGACAGATTAAAATGGTATTATAGTAATTTATTTTTCATTTCTTTCATTATTGGGTTGATACTTCTAGATATTTATTAGTAATTAATATAACCTATTTGGAATTTCTGTACAGTGACCTATTCTCAGTTTCTTTCTCTTTTTGTTTCTTAATTTTTATTTATTTTTGAGAAAGAGAGCATGAAACAGAGCATGAGCAGGGGAGGGGCAGAGGGAGACACAGAATCCAAAGCAGACTCTCTAGGCTCCAAGTTTTAAGCACAGAACCCAGTGCGGGGCTCAAACTCACGAACCCTAAGATCATGACCTGAACCAAAGTTGGATGCTCAACTGATTCAGCCACCCATGTACCCCTGACCTAGTCTCAGTTTCTAATTTAGTTATGAGTTATTTGTGTAAATAATGTGGATTTTCAGTGATATTTTGCATAATATTTTCAACTTTGTCTCTAAATAATTTCTTACACAAATTTCATGTCTCCTACCTAATACTCTTTCTTCCATGGTGTAATAATTTTTGTCATATTCTGGTCTTCATTTTTTATAGTTGCTTTAACATTTAACAGGTCATTATTAGAGTTTATTTTGTTTTAGTGAAAATTCAAGGGAGTTCTTTTGGTATAAAGTAACTCCAAAGTTATTATTCATTGCTACTTAGGAAATTGATCAAATCTGTATCAAGTCTAACAGTAAAATTAAACTCTCTCCAATTAAACTATAACACCTTGAAAAGTATACTTCCAAAATGTATGCAAAATTCAAACATCATAGTCAAGCTTTAGGTATAACCATCTTTTCTTGTATTGTTTGTACCAAGTTACACTTTAGCTGTCAGTGTTTGAGAGTTTCCCTTTCTCCACATGTTCCCCAATGAGCTATAACTGGTCAAACTTCTAATTTTGCACCACCTTGATAAATATGAAATTGCTAATACTAGTATATTAGCTTACATGAGGGCTACCCATTTTGTATACAGTTATAAGTTCTATATACTTATGGGCTATTCTGGCTTTTCTAATTTATAAATTATTTATAAATGTTTACATTAAACTAGTTATATTTGTTTGACATTGACTTATTGAAGGTCTATATACATTTGACACTAGTTCTATAATTGTTACTTGCATTAAAAATATCATTTGTCCACTTGTGGGGATGAGCACTGGGTGTTATGTGGAAACTAATTTGACAATAAACTATATGTAAAAAAGAAAAAAAAATATCATTTGTCACTCATGACTTGTATTTTATATTTTGTGATGCCTTTTATATAGGAGAATTTCAAAGTCAGTATTCTGACATTCAAATGTCAGTATTATCAACATGTAAGTACATCTTGCCAAACACTGGATAAAGTTTAGCCTGTGTAGTTCTGATCCAAATGGCATCGGTTGGTGACATGTCTCAGCTGCACTGCACTATTAGCTGGATTGGGCTGGAAGATTCTTGAAGGCGTTGTTATCCATTGACACTTCAGTACACATCCATAAGTTTCTTTTTCTCCATGTGGCTCTCTTGATGTTCCACACATTGTGCTGATCTCAGGAAAGTCAGACAACTTACATGGCATCTAGCTTCTAAGAAGGAATGTTCTAAGTATGAAAAAGGAAGCTGTAGACTCTTGAGACCCAATGTCAGGTATTAATGATGAATCATTTCCAGCATATTTACTTGATCAAAGTAAGTGATGGGCAAGGTCATATAATGTGGATGGAAATGTAGACTCTGCTTCTCATTGGTTAAGATTTTGTGGCCATCTTTAATCTGCCTCAGACTTGTTTCAGAAAAGATGCAATTGTATATTTTTTTACAGTGGATTTGAATCTAGAAATACATTTTTAAAGCTGTACATATGTATACGTGTATTTGCATGCCCAGAAGACTAATAAGCTCAAAATCCCTAGGATAGGCCATTAGGGTGGAAAGTCAGAAAAGATGTGACAGTCTTGAGTTCCAAATGCATAGGATAGGCTAGCAGTCTGGAACTTAGGCAGGATTTTTATTCTGGAGTCTCAAGGCAGAATTCTTTCTTTGGGATATCTTAGCTTTTGCACTTAAGACCTTCAACTGATGGAAATAAGGCTTTTACCAGCATTATCAAGGGTAACCTCCTTTACTTAAAGTTAATAGAGTATAAATGTGAATCATATCTACAAAATACCATCATAGTAAATCTGTATTAGCATTTGATAAAACAAACAAACAAACAAACAAACAAAAAACTGGGCACCATAGCCCAACCTAGTTGACACACAAAATTAATCATTACAGACTTGAGGCAGATAGCTGCATAGCTCTGAAAGAAGAACAGAGGGCTAGAATCCTGAGTATGTTGCAAGCTCAAGTATAAGTAGAGTCCAGACAATGTGGATCTTTGTGTTTCCTTAATAAGTGTACAAGCACTCATTCAGTTATTCTAGTCTGCTGGACCTAATAGACATCTGAACCCCAAATACCCCATGGCAATCACTGACTGGCCTTACCTGAGCCTAATAGATATTTCCTAAAAGTGACTACATCTTTTGTTAAAACCCTGGTCCAAGCTACCATCATTTGTTGCCTGTACCCACAGAACAACCTAATAATAGTTCAGAAGTAGGTTTCAGTGTGAGCCATTTCATGGCTTGAAATCCTCCATTAGTGTTTCATTTCAATAAGATTAAGTCTGAATCATGAATATGGTCTCTACAGCCCTTATACTGTGACTGCTCCTAGTTACCTGATTACAACTCCTTTGTTTACTTCTTTTTTCATGATCCAGCAAAAAATCAACTCTAAGTTTTTTTTCTTTACTGAGATAAAATGCACATAACTCTTAAAAATTTACCACTTTAACCAGTTAAAGTATACAATTGAGGATTTTAATATATTCACAATGTTGTGCAATGGTTACAACTATCTAATACTAGAACATTTTTATATCTCCCTAAAGAATCCCTGGACCCATTAAGCAGTCACTTTCCATTTCTTTTTCTTCCCTTTCCCCCCCTCAACAAAATCAACAAAACGAATCTAAATTGAAACTTACTATTGAGAAACAACAAAAGAATACATTCTGTTTTCCATAAAATGAGGGTAATCATGATTTACTTGTGTTTGAGTAGAGAAATGACATGCTTTGTCACTGGAATATAGAACACAGTGAATGTGATATAGTTAAGAATACCCCTAGTTACCAAAGTCAGGAGAGTAATTAATAGTGTTAAAGAGATATTTATAATAGAGTCTGTTCCTACCTTTGGAGAAACTCATTTTGAATCTGGAATCTGAACTGGGATTAATAATTATAATTAAATAGAATAGATGTCCTCCTATCACTATGGGATACTCAACACACAAAAATAATGATGCTCTTTCTAGAAATGTTGTATAGATATTAAACATGCTTTAATACAAAGCTGCACTGTAGAACTGTTGAAGGCATTTGAAACATTGCAATCAGCCTTTCTTAGAACAGTTCTCTTTGTATATTACTTATAGAATTTAATTATTAAAAGGTGTGTCTAAGCAATGACAAGTATAATTGGGCACATGCAAGGAAGAATGCAACATAGGAAAGCACATCAGCTTGTTGACACAATAGCATGAGTTCCACAGAGAATCAGCATAACTTGTAGAACAGTGAAAAAAAATGTAATGAATTTAGAGCATAGGCAAAATTATAGTGGTACAAGTTTGAAAATACCCAGTAAAGTGCAAAATTCCAATTCTATATCTCTGTAATCCCACCAGTATAACTATTGACACTTTAACAATATGAGAGTTAGGGATGCTGACCCCCGGCTCAGTCAAAAATCTGGGTATAACTTTTAACTCCTCTCAAACTATTTATAGTCTGTTGTTGACCAGAAGCCTTACCAATAACATATTAACACATATTTTGTATATCTATTATCTATACTGTATTTTTTACAATAAAATAACATAGAAGAAAATGTTACTTAGAAAATCATAAGAAAGGAAAAATACACTATCTGTCAAAAAAATTAAAAAGCTGTATAAGTAGACCCATGCAATTCAAATCCATGTTGTTTAGGGATCGATAATATATTCTTTAGAGTCTGTTATAAATGTTCACAAAGAAATGTACAGTGTTATTCAAAGCAGCATTTTTGCAGTGGAGTCCACTAATAGGGAAATAAGCAATTAAACATATACATATAGTCTAAAAATAGTATGAAAATAAGTAGTTGAAATAAAGTTTCTCAACTATGTTTATCAATATGGAATAATTTTGAGAACATTACGTAAAAACATAATATTGCATAATTTTCATTTAGCATGGCACCATTTGTGTAAACTTGAAACACAAAAATGCTAGTACCATAAAAATTGAAGAATCTACATAAAATGTAAAAATATGGACAAGAAAGATCTACACCAATTAATGAGAATTATTGCCTCCAAGGTGAATGAGGGGAGAAACAGGACTTAGGAGTGACACAAAGTGGGCTTTAATCTCATATCATATCCTCATATATGAAACAAATATTATAATATGTTAATTTGTGTTAAATTGGAGCAGTGGGTAGATGTGCACATGCTGTATCAGTCTGTGGAAATACCATTAAAGTTAATACCGAAAAAAAGTTTAAATGTGAGGCCCATTCTTATTTAGGAGCATAAGGCCTTTCAGGGGAAATTATTTGGTCATTTATGGTGGCATGTATTATAGTAGCATGAACAAGAGTGATTCCTGATACTTGTGAATAAAAGTCAAAACAATTTAGGAATAACTCACAGAGCAAATTTCATGCTTGGAAAGTTCATGATTTAACACTCATTAGTTGAAAAAATACTCTCTTTGCCTTTCTTAATTTCTGGACTTACAGATGACATTGATTTGTAAAGAAATGCTAAACTCATACATGTTCAATCTCTTCAATTAATCTATTAGTTGAAGTAAACAATATTTACTTAATTTTAAAATAATTATATAAACCCTATTAAGATGCTAATCTAAGAGGTAAACTTTCAAGTATTACATCATTTTGTAACTGACAAATGTATTTTTTTCTGTGTCCTGTATACTGAGTTTCTCAGTTATCAAAATATTGGATTACTAAAAAATTATGGAGGCAGAAAGAATTCATTATGATTAAATGCGCTTAAATGTTATAATCTTTACATGTGATGTAAAGTTTGGAATCCAAAAAAGCAGCCAATCTATCCAGATAAATTTGTGAAGCCTTTTCCTTCCTTTAAACTGTCGTGTAAATTTTGAAGACACATTACAAGAAAAAAAGGAGAGATTCTAACATATTCATTGGTAAGTGAGGGAGGCCTCGGTCTGTATATTTCAAACATAACACAATCTCAGAAGCTGAATGTGGCCAGTGTGCAAAGACTTCAGAGTTTGTGAATTATGAATATGAGACCTTGCCCTTTATATTTGTCCGGCAAATGTCAACTACTTGCAGTATGACTAAGGCTACATCTCTTCTCTGAGAGAGGGGGTTAAGGATTTTCTTCATTGCTCAGGAACAGCAACCTCCCTCCCCCTTAGGGATTGCTATAGTGAGAACTGAAGGACAAGTCAGATCTCTGATAGGACCAAGACGTGCACCACAGCAGTCATTTATAAAAACTATTAAACAATCCTTTGGCCATCTTGTTTTCCACTTGTTCAGCATTGTTAATGTTCAGCATTGAACTGTTTGACTATTTGTGGGATTTCTTACTAGTTTAAATTCATATTAATGGTATAGAAATTTAGGATTTGATCTAAAGCTAAAATGGAATTGGTTTATAGTTATTAATGAATATTCTTGTTAAAGTTTACTTCTCTTTTTTCAAATATTTATTTAAATTCTAGTTAGTTAACATATAGGTAATATTGGTTTTAGGCGTAGAATTTAGTTATTCATCACTTAACACATAACACCCAATGCTCAACACAAGTGCCCTCCTGAATACCCATCACCCGTTTAGCCCATCTCCTGCCAACCTTGCCTCCATCAGCCCCCAATTTGTTCTATGTAGTTAAGAGTATCTTATAATTTACCTTCCTCATTTTTCCCTACCCCTATGTTCATGTTTTGTTTCTTAAATTCACATATGAGTGGTATCATATAGTATTTGTCTTTCTCTGACTTATTTTACTTAGCATACATAATACATTCTAGCTCCATGCAAGTCACTACAAATGGCAAGATTTCATTCTTTTAATGGCTGAGTAATATTCCAGTGTGTGTGTGTGTGTGTGTGTGTGTGTAAACTACATCTTCACATCTTCTTCATCCATTTATCATTTGATGGAAATTTGGGCTGTTTCCATAATTTGGTTACTGTTTTCTATTTCTCTTTGCTGTATGTATCCTCCTTTGAGTTAGCTGACTTCTCAGTCAGCCAATATAACTAGCTTTGGCTACTCCTCACCATGCCAGTTCCGCTTCATATTTTCATCAATACCTCCAACAAAAATTCCTCCAGAATGGAGCCAGGAAAGCATGAAAATATGAAATGCTTAAAGTTAGTGGTTTATGTCTTCAACATATCACCTCTTTTTTTCTAAAAGGCGTATTTTTTCATGAGCCATCTGATGACCACATTAGTGTTGCAAGTGAAGATAATTAAATAAATACACAGAGAAAATCAACATAAAAGCAAGTAATATTTTATCTCAGACTTTATTATTTTCTTTAATATTTTATTTATTTTTGAGAGAGAGATAGAGACAGCATGAGCAGGGGAGGATCAGAGAGAGAGGAAGGCACAGAATCTGAAACAGGCTCCAGGCTCTAAGCTAGCTGTCAGCACAGAGCCCGATGTGGGGCTCGAACCCACAAACAGCGAGATCATGACCTGAGCCAAAGTCTGATGCTCAACCGACTGAGCCACCCAGGCACCTAGCTCTCAGACTTTAAAATAGTGAAAGGAAATACAGTTTCAAAAAATGAAATATGCATAATTACAGTGTCAACATATAATATGAGAAAAATATTCTAAAATCTGTTCATTATCAGATTTAGCAACTAAGTTAATGGGAAAAAAATGTAACAAGAACAATATAATTCCTCAACACAGAAATAACATTTCCTGGGGGAGAGGGGAAAGGGGGTGATAGGCATGGGGAAGGGCACTTGTTGGGATGAGCACTTGGTGTTAAATGGAAACCAACTAGACAGTAAACTGTTTAAGAAAACAAAAAGAAATAACATTTCCATTTTTACCATTGTATCTGTGTGCAAGTTGCCAATAAAATTAGTGCCTTAAGTGTATTAATTTCTAAGCTTATAAATCTTATGGTGATTATGGTGATTATATTAAATATAACAGAAGTGTATTATATATCTAAAACAGTTTTAAAGTAAGTAGAAATGGGCTGCCTAGTGAAAGGGGATTTTGTCAGTTCTCCAGTTTAATTTTTTACAGTAATTTAAACGTATGGTTTTTATTTTATTTTTTACTGAGTGGTTTTGACAGTTATGAATTTTACATATTTAAGGAGTACAATTTAACTATTTCATATACATAAACTATGTGAAAAAAAATCATGTTCAAGCTAATTAATATACCTATTACCTCAGGTTCTTTACCTCTTATTTTTTGTAATGAGCAATCTTCAAATTTACCTCATTAGCAAATTTCTTTTCTTTCATTTTTGTTTTTTGAGAGAGAGAGAAAGAGAGAGAGAAATTAAGCACTTCCACACAGGCATGTTCCCAAGCTGGGGAGGGGCAGAGGAGGAGGGAGGGAGAGAGGGAAAGAGGAGGGAGGCTCCATGCTCAGTATGGGAGTTGTCAGGGAACCCCACTGGGGCTTGGTGTCCCACCCTGGGATCATGGCCTGAGCTGAAATTCCAAGTATATAATAAAGTATTGTGAGTATAGTTCACATTGTTGTACATTAGATCTCAAGAACATACTCTTCTTGCATAACATTTCACCAATTTCTCCCTTCTCCATCTCCTGGTAACCATGATTCTACTCTCTGCCTCTGTGAGTTTTGATTATTTCAGATTGCACATATAAGTGAGACCTGTGATTTTTAAATATGTGTTTGCAGGGGCACCTGGGTGGCTCAGTCGGTTAAGCATGCGACTTCGGCTCACGTTATGATCTCACGGTTCATGGGTTTGAGCCTCGCATCGGGCTCTGTGCTGACAGCTCAGAGCCTGGAGCCTGTTTCAGATTCTGTGTCTCCCTCTCTCTCTGACCCTGCCCTGCTCACACTGTCTGTCTGTCTGTCTGTCTGTCTCTCTCAGAAATAAAATTTTTAAAAAACATTAAAATTTTTTAAAAATATGTGTTTGCAAAGATTCAGAAATGCCTACTTATGATATAGATAAGGGTAATTTGAAAAATCATTGGTCTTTAGGTTGTGAAAAATGAGCTAGTGAAAATCTTAGGATTTTCAATTTCAAAAATGATATAAAATAACTTTCTAATATAATTACTCAGTATATACCTATTTGAAATAATCTAACATGGGGCGCCTGGGTGGCTTAGTCGGTTAAGCGTCCGACTTTCGCTTAGGTCATGATCTCGCGGTTCGTGGGTTCGGGCCCCGCGTCGGGCTCTGTGCTGACTGCCAGCTCAGAGCCTGGAGCCTGTTTCAGTCTGTGACTCCCTCTCTCTCTGACCCTCCCCTGCTCACGCTGTCTCTCTCTCTCTCTCTCTCCTAGAAATAAATAAAACATTAAAAAAAAAAAAAAAAGAAAGAATCTAACAAAAGTTATTAAGAAGAAAACCTAAAACATGAAAAGATGAACTTGGACAAGAAACTGGAAAAGTAAAGTGAAGGAAATTATGTAAACATAATTTATTAATCTTGGGGACAGAAATCTGTGGATTATTAATTCCTTCCTCAAGAGTCCAACTTGTTTAATTTTTTTATCATTATTGTATCATAGCAAGGGTGTGTGCTATCAATGTGCATATCACTTTTTAAAAATTGTGGTAAGCTATACATAGCAATTTACCATTTTGATCATTTTAAGTGTATAGTCCTATGACATTAAATACATTCACATTGTTGTGCAGCCATCACCCCCATCCATCTCCAGATGTTTTTCAATTTCCTCAGCTGAAACTCTATATCTATTAATCATTAACTCCTTATTTCCCTCTCCAACTATATTTTAAAATCTATTTTTCCAAGACTTAATATTGTATATTTGCCATAGATGGACATATTTAATACAGCCATGTTAACTTAGAATATTGGCATAGCTTGGGTGAGCATTTAAAGAAAAATGTTAGTTTATGAAGTTCATATGATTCTATTACAATTGTAGTAAGGCATTTTACATACACATGTATATATACAAACACATGTATATACATAGTCATACATATACACGAGAAATAACAAACTGATGCTTTATAATTACTTAAAATATGAAGTACTTAGTAAAGAATATAGTGATGGTGTACCAAGCCCTATTGTGGCCAGTTAGTATGTATTTAGGTAAATTCTGTCAACAAGCAGGCATCTCAGAGCTTTCATGGAACTTGTGAGAACGGAAGTAACAATTAAGTGGAATCACCTCTTAGTAGGATAGTAATAATTAACAAAACGCTGACCACCATTCAGACTGCCTACCCCCAACATAAAGGGAAATATATTCAATGTTTCATTCTCATTTTCTCTGAGATTTAAATCGTTAATTTCCTTCCCAATTAGAAATGTTTAGAAACAAGGAAATTATTCCCTGTAACTGGATGATTTATTTTTACACCGTTGAATTTGGACACTTCTCTATATATTCTAAATATTAGCCCTTTATTAGGCATCTGATTTGCAAATATTTTCTCCCAGTTTGTAGCTTGCTTTTCATCTACTGTGAGATTCTTTTGCAGTCCAAAAGATTTTAATATTGGTGATGTCCTCATTTATCACTGTCCCCCACCACCCAATGTATCATTCTTTTGGTGTCAAGTCTAAAAATTCAATGCTTAGTTAATGATCTTAGTGATTTTTCTTTTTCTGATTTTTTAGAAATTCAGTTTTGTTCTATATTTAAGTCATGAGCCATTTTGGTTTTATTTTGGTCTAAGTGTGAGCTTTAAGTTAATGCTCACTTTTATTTGTTTGTGGATGTCCGTCCAGTTGCTCTAAAGCCATTTGTTGAAAAGGCTATATAGTCTTTCTACACTGAATTTCTTTTATATCTTTGCAAAAATCGGTTGGATATATTTGTGTGAGTCTGTTTTGGGTTTTTAATTTTGTTTTATATTAATCCGTGTGTCTTTTCCTCAGACAATATTTGTCTCTCGACTATTGTACTGAATAATAGATTATTATTAATAGATATAGATGTAGATATAGACATAATGAATAGATAATTATTTCCTCTTTATTATTATTTTAGTATAGTTTTTTTTGCTATTCTAAGGGCTATTCCTTTCCATGTAAATTTTCAAATTAGTTTGTCTATATCTACAGAAAGTTTGCTGGAATTTTGATAAAAATTGCATTAACTATAAATCAGTTTGAAGAGAATTGACATTTTTACTATGTTGAATCTATGGATACAATATGTCTCTCCATTTATTTTAGTCTTTGAATTCTTTTGAGAGACTCTTGTAATTTTTAGGATACAAATCCATACATGTTCTATTAAGTTTATACCCAATCATTTCATTTTTTTGGAGTAATTGTAAATATGTTTGTGTTTTAAATTTGGTTTTCCATCTGTTCATTGTTAGTACACAGAATTGAAATTCAGTTTTGTGCATTGATATTGTGCCCTGTGATCTTCCTGAACTTACTAGTTCTAGGAGTATTCTTGTAGATTTGTGGGGATATTCTGTGTACACAATCATATAATCTGCAAGTAAAAACAGTTTACTTCTATCCAATCTATTTGATTTTATTTCATTATTATGCCTGGTTGTAATGGCTAGAATATTAGGCACTTTGTTGAATAAGAGTGATAAGTGCAGACATGCTTGCCTTGTTCCCAGTATTACAGGGAAAGCATTCAGTCTTTTATCACTAAGTGTGATGTTAGTTGTTGGTTTTTTTGCACATGTTCTTCATCAAGTTGAGGTGATTATCCTCTATTGCTAACTTGCTGAGAGTTTTTATCATGAATGGTAGTTAGATTTTTGTCAAATGCTTTTTCTGCATCAGTCGATCTTATCAATTTTTCTTCTTTAGCCTATTGCCATGGTGGACTACATTAATTGATCTTCAAATATTGAACAAATTTATTTCTCCACCTCTTAATCTGGACTGACTCATTAACCAGTGATAGAAATAACCCCTGCCACTAATGGCACATGAACACATATGGGCTAGCAAGTGGGATGACAGACACTATGCATTCTAGAGGTATAACATGCCACCTGGAGCTTTCCTAAATGCCAGATCCATGTAATCTAGGAGCTGCTTGAATGAACTTACTCAGCAAAACAACTGCCCACAAGCCTGCAGAGTCGTGATCTATTAAATGCTTACTGTTTTCAGCAACTGAATTAGGAGTGGATTAGTATGTAGCAAAGTTTATCTAATATAATCTCAGTCTTGTGAAAACACAGTGTCAGCAAGTTAATTCTCAAAAATAAACTGAATTAAGAAAGAAATTAGATATTCCAAGAAAAAAATAGACAAAGATTATCTACTTGCCCAAGATGATTTGATGTTAATAAGTATAAGATGAATAAAAACATCTTCTCTTCTTTTGTAGAGCCAATATAGGGAATCATTTTAATTTGTTAAATATTAAACCTACCTTATAAAAAAAGAAAATTAAATTCCTTGACAAAGTAAAACATACATACACAATTTGAATGAAGTAATATCTAAGTAATATTCAAGTTCAGATGTGTTATATTATTAGATACTGAAGACAAATTAATTGTCATCACAAAATCATTATTATGAGTGTACAAAAGCCAGAAAGACAAGCAAGGAGATTAAGAGAAATAAAGGCATTAATATTGTTAAAAACCATAGAAATGAGACTGAGAAACCTGTAGACTTCTTACTTGACAAAAGAAAAGAGAAAGGGGCACCTGTGTGGCTCAGTCGGTTGTGTCTGACCCTTGGTTATGGCTCATGTTATGATCTCATGATTCAGTTCATGAGATGAACCCGACATCAGGCTCGGCACTGGCAGTGTAGAGTCTGCTTGGGATTCTGTCTCTCCAGATCTCTCTCTGCCCCACCCACACATGTTCCCTCTCACTTTCTGTAAAGATAAACAAATAAACTTTAAAAAAATCAGTACAATCCTTAGTACAAGCTTATTGATTTTTTAAAACAACCATTTTTTATATACTAGTCTCTGTTTTCTGAAGCATATCCACAAAATCTCATTGATGCATCACAACTACTCATTAAAATATTATTTTATCTCCATTCATAAATTAAGATGCTGATAATTTAGAAGATTTTGAATTGCCTAGAATGACATCATATTCAGGGAATAGAACTAGAACTGGATAGAATTCAAGTGTTTCAACACCATACCAAATATGATATGTGCTTTGTCAAATTTCCTGCATCTGTGTTCAAAATGGTTTCTGGAACATTTTGTGAAATGATTCCAAACCAACCATAGGACACATAATAGGAATAAGTCAAATATTTATTGGAACTTTATCAATGTATATTTATTGTAATTAAAATTGTAGGAAATAAATATATACACAAGTTTTGCAGGAAATCAGCCAACGCATTCTTTATAATTTAATTTTATTAAATGAGTGTCCTTTTAATATTAAAACATTTTCAACTAATTGCATAGAAGAGACCACATTTGATTGATTTTGTCAATATCATATGAAAAAAATATAAACTCTCAACATGATACCCTGTTTAAAAACCTACACATGTGGGGAATTATATCAAGATTAGAAAATAGAAAGTTAAGGATTCAATCAAAAGTTAAAAATCTTTTAAAAATAGTTTTTAAGTAAAAATCTCTTAAGTACCTAATATATATTAGCATATGTCATCATATAGGTGTACAAAGCACAACAAGAAAATGTCCTTGTTCTCAGGATTCCCATGGTCTAGTTGTGATGTTGATTATAAATATACATCTTTATTTGTAAAATGTTATAGGAAACATATAAAATAATATTTCCTATGAATTTTAAAGCCCTTGAATAGGCTGAATGGAATGAATCTGAGTACATATAAATAATGATTAGATAATATGGAAATAGTTAATATAAATGAAGACTGGCAGTTGCCTTACAGTTTAAAATATTTTCACATGAAGAAAACTTATACTATGTAACTCTAGCAATTGGAAATGTATAGGTTTTGTTTGTTTTTGTTTTGTTTGTTTTATTTTGGTTTTTTTCCCTCTAATTAAGTACAAAGATGTGGGAAATCCCAAGACCTCAACATAATAGGAAATATTTCACACAAACAGAATATTTCTGAATTGATTGGATTACCATTAAAGAGAGTGAGCTGTCTGACAAGGAACGTGTTCAAAGAGAAAATGAATTGTCTTCTGATAAAGAAATTACAAATTGGGTTAGTGCTTAGGCTAGATTCTATTGAAAGACTATTCTAATTCATAAATTCCATGAATCTAGTAAACTCTTGCAGTGAATTCATTATGTTATTTATTACAAGCCCAGAACTGAATTATGAAATGAGCATCATTAAATTTGTCATATCCTATTAAGAAGGACAAAAACAAAATGAACTTAAGGAAAAATATATGAATCTTGAATAATATTTCAGTTTAGTGAGTTTGATGTGGAAATGTTGGGGTTCAGAGCCAATGGCCAAAAAACAATTATTGATGCATCTTCTTTTCAAAAAGGTGATTTCATTAAAGGACCTATGGGCAGGGGCGCCTGGGTGGCTCAGTCCGTTAAGTGTCTGACTTCGGCTCAGGTCATGATCTCATGGTTCGTAGGTTCGAGCCCTGCATCAGGCTCTGCTGGCAGCTCAGAGCCTGGAGCCTGCTTCAGATTCTGTGTCTCCCTCTCTCTCTGACCCTCCCCTGCTCATGCTGTCTCTCTCTCTCTCTCAGAGATAAATAAAAAACATAAAAAATTTTTGTTAAAGGACCCATGGGCAGAAACAGCTCCACTGGGGTTTGTGAACGGAGACTGATTATATACTTTAAAGCTGGGAGGGATTAGGGACAGTATAAGCCTCCAAGGAATTTTGGAAACAAAGTTTCCTTTACTCTAAGGGGTCTACGTACTGTTAGGAAAAGGTCATTTATCATTGATTAGTAAGCCCTCGGTCATGAGACCTTTTAGATTTCTATCAGTGAGCCATATGCTTGGAGGACAATTACTAACATATATCTTAGGAGGTTAGAGATAAAGGAAGTTTCCAAAGGAATTTCTGTGTTTAAAGTAGACTCACAGGATGCTGAGATATCGGGATAATGTTAAGCTAAGACTGCCTTTTGCCCATAGCAAGGTGTCAACATGGAGGCAGCTTAGCTCCCAGAGAAAGGTCACTGCCTATTTCAAGGACTTGTCAGTGGCCTGTAGATAGTAAGGAAATTTATTTTTTTCTTTTGCCTTTGTTTCCCACTACAAGTTGATAAAGGGCTATAAGTATTGTTAATTCTGTCCTTTGTTTCTTCTTTCAACTCACTCAGGAAAGGTAAACACATATTTGACACTGAATTAGAATTTTGAATGAGTTTAGTCAGTTAAGATAATTAAACTGACCTGAAAAACAAAAACAAAAACAAAAACAACCCAGAACAACACAGATTTGAACTGTGTGGGTCTACTTCTATGTGGATTTTTTAAAACAGTATAGCACTCTGTAAATGTATTTTCTATTCCTTATGATTTTATTAACATCTTTTTTTACTCTAGCTTATTTATTGAAAGAATACAGTAAGCCATGCTTCCTTTTCCTTATATCTTATATATCTCTGTATTTTTATTGGATAAAAGATAATGTTTGGTATAAGAAAGTAACAAAAAAATACACAGAGAAAATACCAATCATCTGCTCTCTCTTTATTCCTCCAATCCTATCTCTTTCTGGTTAGAAGGGAAAAAAAAATGTCAATCTGGTATATTTACTTTGGAATTTTTCTCATGGTTTTATGTATGTATTATTAAATGCATGCACATACATATTTTTGTTGCAATTTTATTTCATTGTAATATGCTTTCATTTTAACATAATTTAACAAAACATCATAAACAAAATTTCAATTGGGTAGATACAGTGATAATTTAATTATTATTATATTAATTAATTATATTTATTTATTTATTTGAAGAGAGAAAGAGTAAGTGAGGGGGTACAAGTAGGGTGGAGAGAGGATCCAAAGCACTGCACTGACCGCAGAGAGCCCCATGCAGGGCTTGAACTCACCAATGGTGAGATCATGACCTGAACTGTGATATCATAACCTGAGCTCAAGTCAGATGCATAACCAATGGAGCCACTCAGGCATCCCTATATAATTTTTTAAAAAGACAAATATAATATTATTCAGATACAGTTCCTCAACAATCAGTTGTTCCTTTTTTCCCCACTGAAAAAAGTTCCATACTATGCTATTTCTGTTAGTCTGAATTCCAATATTGGGATTATTTGGTCATAGTATACGTGCCTTTCTAAATTCTTATTATGTCCATTTTGTTTACAAGTGTTTTAACTTTTTAATGAATCCACAAACACCTTTGCATAAGTCCATTTGCCCTTTTTTCTTCAATAGAACATATGGTAATCTGAAGCCAACAGAGAATTTGATAATGGAGCACCATGGTAAGCTTGAGCATACTATTTTTTTTTAATTTTTTTTTTTTTTTTTTTTTTACAAATAGTTTGTCAAATTAGTTTCTACATAACACTCAGTGCTCATCCCCAAAGTGCCCTCCTCCATGCCCATCCCCCCCCCCCCCCCCCCCCCCCCCCCCGTTTTTGTCAGCATTCAAGAGTCTCTCATGGTTTGCCTCTCTCCCTTTCCCCCACCATTTCCCCCCTTCTTCTCCCCCTTGGTCCTCCGTCAAGTTCCTCCTAATCCTCCTATATGTGCAAACATATGGTATTTGTCCTTCTCTGCCTGACTTATTTCGCTCAGCATAACACCCTCAAGGTCCATCCATGTTGCTACACATGGCCAGATTTCATTGTTTCTCATTGCCATGTAGTATTCCATGGTATAGATAAACCACATCTTTTTGATCCATTCGTCTGTTGATGGACACTTAGGCTCTTTCCATGTTTTAGCTATTGTGGAGAGTGCTGCTATGAACATTGGGGTCCATGTGCTCCTATGACTCAGCATTTCTGTATCCCTTGGGTAAATTCCTAGCAGTGCTATTGCTGGGTCGTAAGGGAGTTCTATTGTTAGTTTCCTGAGGAACCTCCACACTGTTTTCCAGAGGGGCTGTACCAGTTTACATTCCCACCAACAGTGCAGGAGGGTGCCCGTTTCTCCACATCCTCGCCAGCATCTAGAGTTCTCTGATTTGCTCATTTTAGCCACTCTGACTGGCGTGAGGTGGTATCTCAGTGTGGTTTTGATTTGTATTTCCCTGATGAAACGATGCTCAGCATCCCTCCTCATCAGGGAAATACAAATCAAATTTTTTTTTTTTTAATGTTTATTTCTGAGAGAGAGAGAGAGCGTGAGCAGGGGAGGGTCAGAGAGAGAGAGAGACACAGAATCTGAAGCAGGCTCCAGGCTGTGAGCTAGCTGTCAGCACAGAACCCGATGCAGGGCTCAAACCCCTCATGACCTGAGTCAAAGTCTGACGCTTAACTGACTGAGCCACCCAGGTGTCCCAATGAGCACACTATTTTTAATGCACCTTGCTGACATGGCTCGGGTTTAGATGTGAATTTCTGGATATGCTATCAGCTGGAACTATTTTCTCTTTAATTACTTTCTGTTATTCAAAAGCCTTGATAATGTCTTGCATGCAGCAGTTGCTCAATAAACTCCATTGAATTGCTGAAAATTGATCACTTGCCCTTATTGACCTTAGATTACAAACAGCCACAGTTTATTATGGCCAACTGACTAGGCTGTTTTGACTAAATGTATCTTGGTAATAAGTTGTAGGCTCTAAGTGCCTTTTTCAACGTGAAGGGCTACCTTGATCGATGAACCTTTTAGTTCATCTTGCTTTAGTCCTTTATATAAAATTGAGATTATCATTTTATTTCTATTTACTACCATATATTCTTGACTGGGAAATATAATCTTGAAATTTTATTTTGAGAAACTTAGATCATCTCTGTTTCACTTTACTTTTGTACGTTTGTTTTTCTCATTGACAATAATTAGTCACTGGCAAATTTTCTAAGTACATTGATGGGAGGAAATGATGATGACTATGTTAATAAGCACTTCATTGAATTTTTGAACCGGCAGAGCATTAGCACTTTATAGCCTATCTGTGGAAGAAATATGTCAAAACCACAGATTATTGGTGTCAAAAGTCAGCAAGTTTTGGTATTTGTTGGTTTGTTGTGGGGGATGGGAGGAGGGCATGAATAGGGATAAACCAGTTTACTACTCAAATGTGATTTACCACTGAGAGCGAAGCCTCCTGGATTCATGAATTTTCAGCCAAAGAGAAATGAACTCCTAAAATAGAGATGCTGTATCAGAACAAAAATGGCTCTGGACAGAATCTCCCTCCAGTAAATGTCTGACCTAAGGCAAATTATTGTGATAATTTTCCTCATTGTGATTCTGAGAGCCCTGTAGACCATTATAATTCTGAGTTACCTAAAATCAGTAATTACATTTTAAAAGTCATTTTCTAAAATAGACCTAGAGTAATTAAGCCTCTTTTAAGAGCAGGCATAGTTATGATTTATACAGAAACATTATGAACTAAAACTTTTTCAGGAGGTAAAATGTTATATTCTGTGAACCTGTTGGAACCCAAAAGCTGCAGGTGCTTCTTTGAAAAATGACATTTCCATCATTTACTTGACAAGCAGAGCTGAAATATCAAAGTTATAAACATTCTGCTTGCGTGCCAGCTACTGTTTCTGTGGAAACAGCCTGAGTTGCAAAAGGAAGGTAAATGTCCTTAACATAAAATCGTGAGGTTCTGAATATTTTACTAAATATGTATTTGGGTATATCTGACATTTCTGAGATAATTAAAAAATCCATTTTGATTATTCATATATATGTATATGTACATATATAATGTTATTAAACTATGAAATAATACTTGCATTTAACTTTAATCTTGCTTGATTTGATGTTCTAACTTCTAAAATGAATTATACTTATCACAAATGTTATGGTTATTATTTAAACATTAATGAATATTGATCAAAATCTTATAAAACAAAAAACAAGGACATGCATAATGTTTTATTTTTTTCATATTATCTAGCAACAACTAAACCAAAAGTGAACATTATTTATTAATCTAAAAGTAAACTAACTTTATTCTGTATTGTTGATAAACCTAGATTATTTTTATGAAGAAAGAATCAAATACATTGTTGGCATCATGTTAATGTATTCTAACATTTTTATCTTCTATCTCTCTGCCAATGAACAGTTTGATATAAGCAAAAAAGTTATGGCATGATGTCTGATGCAAAATAGCAGTTAAGTGTGGAGTAATCTTATATTTCTTAACCTGGTAATTTGTGCTATGTGATAAGTCAGTTAAAGACATTTGTCCTCTTCAACATATCTTCCTATACATGGTATTTATAAAGCCATAACTTTTATAACTTCAGGAAAGAGTATAACTTTATGATTCCCTTTAATTGTGTAAGAGCCAATGAGATTTAAAATAAACATATATTCTAACCTTTAAGGTCACAGCACTAAGTCATATTAAAAGATATGCTTTATTCTATATCAATAAGGCATTATTAAATATTGCTTCCACTATTGCAGTTACTTGGGAGATAAACTTTTTGAGTAGCAATGACAGTTATTGCAAGAGTTTCCTAAAGCCCAGTGGATTAAGTTGAATTTCAGAAATATGTAATCATAGACTGGCTGAGTCACTGGCAGAATCTCCACTATCATCGATTCTTACTTAACTTTTGTATAATCCAAATCTGTGATTTGATAAGACACTACATGTGTTTATCTCATAATATTTGGAAGCAAATTGGTTCTGTTGCCTCTTGGTAGGTAAACTAAAATATTGATCTTGGATTATATTCTATAAGAATGATTAAAAAGCAGATAATAGACATACACACATATAAACATTTTCACTACATATGGGTGATTTTTTTGTGGCTATGTTAAAGATATAGTTTAAAATAAAATGTTTAGGAACATCTGGGTGGCTCAGTTGGTTGAGTCTGACTCTTGATTTTGGCTCAGGTCATGATCTCATAGTTCCTGAGTTTGAGTCTGTGCTGACAGCGCAGAGTCTACCTGGGATTTTTCTCTCTTTCTTGCTCTCTTTCTGCCCCTCCCCTCCCCTCCCCTCTCCTCCCCTCCCCTCCCCTCCCCTCCCCTCCTCTCCCCTCCCCTCCTCTCCTCTCCCCTCCTCCCTTCTCTTTCTGTTTCTCTCTCTCTCTCAAAATAAATCTTTAAAAAACAAAATAAGGTGTTTAGATTAAGTACAGTTTATAAACTTTATACCAATGAGTTTTCTTATTCTTCAGGTTATCTATCATTCCACGTAATTCTGAAAGTGGTAGAAGTCAATGTTTCTGTATTAACTTTGATTCTTTTCTTTAGTACATTAACAAGTGGTAGCCTGGATCATAGGCTGAAAAATAAGAATTCTTTGTGGCTACAGCATATATGTCAGCAGTAGTATTAGAAACTCAGTCAGATTCTACATGGACTGTTATTTTTTTAAACCAACTTGAGTCTTCTTAGAAATAAATGTCACAGGGCGCCTGGGTGGCTTAATCAGTTAAGCGTCCGACTTTCGCTTAGGTCATGATCTCGCGGTTCGTGGGTTCGAGCCCCGCGTCGGGCTCTGTGCTGACTGCCAGCTCGGAGCCTGGAGCCTGTTTCAGTCTGTGACTCCCTCTCTCTCTGACCCTCCCCTGCTCACGCTGTCTCTCTCTCTCTCTCTCCTAGAAATAAATAAAAATATTTAAAAAAAAGAGAGAGAGAAATGTCACTACCTTTTTGACCATTTCCATGCTTTAAAATTAGCTAAGATCTATTTCTTCTCTTCCCTTTCACTTTTTTTGTATTTTCCCCCCCACATTATTCTTTGACCCTACTCTGAAAAAATAAAATAATACTACCCACTCTCAGTCTATTATATTTCATATTAATGATAAAAATAATTTATAAACCATAGAGCTGGTGGAATGTATAAATTGCAAGTCTTCATTATCATCCAGTGTTATTATATATTAAATATGTCACGTGGCTCAGTCAGTCACAAACTATTTTTTCCTGCTATGCCCCTCCTTCTCTAATATTACTCTGTATCATAACACAGAAAAGGTGTAGCTAGAGTGTAGATCCTGAGAGATTAACCCCTTGACCCTGATAACCTAGTTACTTAGAGATAGAGCTAAAACTCAAACTCAGTTTTATCTGTTGACCTTTATTAATGGCACATGATTTTGTACTGAAATTGTTTCAGGGTCCATGTTTGTTCTCTACAGTTAAGAGTCTGTTCCTTGCTTTGTCCCTCTCACATTCCTTTTTTTCCCCTTGCCCTTTTGTTTTGTTTCTTAAATTCCACACATGAATCAAATCATACGGTATTTGTTTTTTTCTTACTGACTTATTTTTTTAGGCTTACACTCTCTAGCTCAATCCATGTCCTTGCAAATGGCAGGATTTTATTCTTTTTTATGGGTGAAAAATATTTGTGTGTATATGTGTGTGTGTATACATACATACCACATCTTCTTTATCCATTATCTATTGACAGACACGGACGGGGCTGCTTCCATAATTTGACTATGGTAAAAAAAACAAAAAGAGGCTGAAATAAACACAGGGGTGCATGTATCCCTTTGAATTAGTGTTTTTATGTTTTTTAGGTAAATACCCAGCAGTACAATTACTGGATCATAGGATAGTTCTATTCTTAACTTTTTGAGGAAACTCCATGTAACTTACATGTGTATCCTTTCTTTTCAGTGAAACAACAAATTATTGAATTTGATGTGGACAGTCTAGGAAATCAAATTATAAAATTTAGATTTAAATAGCCAGAGGAATATTGATAGAGAGCAGTCTATTTTTGAGCCTATTGTGTCTTTTAAAGTAATTTTCTCATGTGATTGAAACTGTTTCTTCATTTTCCCGTGTCTCTAGTTAGTGGTAATGATAACAGCACATAGTTATGAATCACTATTCTGTAGCATGCATGGAAATTTCTATTAGACAGTATCTTTTAATTGTTAGCATATATTAAAAAAATAATCTAAAAACTCATAGGCTGGAATGGCATTTCCACATATTATTTCATATGCCTAGATCCTTATAAATGGCTATTTAAATAGTGTGAGAGTGTAATCCATGACAATTTGAGTTTCTGTTTGATATATTGAATATCATAGATACCAATGGAAACTACCAATAAACTCAGAAATTAAAAATAAATAATATATATTTATTTCTTTATTTCTTATTTCTTTATTATCTTCACCCTGAAGAGTGACTTCAGGGGTGATAGTGTGAGGAACTCCATGAACCCTCTCCCCAGTGAAACTAGTGAAAATAATTAAAAAGAAAAAAAAAAACATTGAAAGCCTAAATAGCCCTAAAGCTAAATAGCAAATGAAGAAAACCTATGAAAATTCAGTAAGAAAGTTTAATTGCTGGAATATGAACCAAGACCACTTACCCTCTACTTCAGCTCAGCAAGGCAGAGACTCCAAACTGGGGTGCAAAAAAATTGCACGGGACTTTCTTTCTCCTCATATCTCATTTGGAATCTTTCTTTTCATTGAGAGGATGATTTTAATGTTTCTTTTCATGCCTCCAGCTGTGTGTTGCTGAGGCTAAATCTTAGGTAAGTTCAGTTAAGAGGTGTTCTAGCCATCATTCAATGAATGTAGGCTCTTCCTTGGGTATGGTGCACTGAGATGCGGGGGGCTCTGATCTCTCTTGATCTTGCTTGTGAGACTGTGGTTCCATACCAGGTGAGGTGAACTAGCAGGACTGCAGACTAAAGGTTTCTCATCCTCCATTTAGCATTCAGCCCCTGGAGCAGAGGTGACACTCAGAGGGGAGCCTGCCATTGTTGCCAGCCCCAGTTCCAGAGCCCTGGCTTAGTGATTTTACTGGGAAGAGAAGAATGCCTTAAAAGAGAGAGTGCCTAATCTTTTACAAAAGGAACTGATTTCATTTTCATCAAAGTATGGTGAAGTGTAAGTTTAAGGGCACACTCAAGGATAGTTAAGATTACTGTGAAAGGCAATTGGGAAGGGTTTAAGAGTCCTGTGGTTCTCAAAAGAGAACTAGGGAGTATGACAACGGAGAGGAGCCCTTCTGTGTCAAAGCAAATATCAAACACTGACTTCAGAAATTGTATCTTCAAAGGAATCAGAACTTGATTGGATTACTTTTAAATCTATACCAGAAGGTATTGTTGAAATTATAGAGCAACCAGCTGGCCAGTAGTGGAGATTTGCAGCTGGTCAGGGTCAGAGAAATGGAAGAGGAGCCCTACCAAAATCACTGTCAACCAGGATGAACTAGGTCCACCAACAGGTCATCTCCCGAAGGGACGATACCAGAGGCTGTGTGTGGGGGGTAGGGTGGGATTGAATAATACTTCACTAAAACACTTCATCCAGTGACTAAACAAATAAAAAAGCAAATAACAGTAAAAATACTGGAGAGAATGACAGTCCAGTACCCAGAGTGACTACAGTGTCTTATCTAAAGTGACCTATTTCTGGGGGGAGGCACCTGGGTGGCTCAATTGATTAAGTGTTCAACGTCAGCTCAGGTCATGATCTTGCTGTTCATGAGTTCAAGCCCCACATTGGGCTCTATGCTGACAGCTCAGAACCTGGAGCCTGCTTCAAATTCTGTGTCTCACTCTCTGTCTGCCCCTCCCCAACTCATGTGCGGGCATGTTCACGCTCTCTCACTCTCTCTCCCAACTATAAATTTTCCTCTAGTACTGCTTTAGCTGCATTCTGTAAATTTTATATCTTCATTTCTACTCATCTCAAATGATTTTCCTTTGTTGTTTGTTTTTTTGTGTAATTAGCATACAGTGTAATATTAGTTTCAGATGTACAATATAATGATTTAACAATTCTGTACATTACTCAGTGGTCATCAAGATAATGTACGCGTAATCCCCTTTATCTATTTGATCCATCCTCCCATACATGTTCTCTGGCAACAACCAGTCTGGTTTTTGGTTTGTCTCTTTTATTTGTTCATTTCTTTTGCTAAAATTCTACATATGAGTGAAATCATATGGTATTTGTCTTTCTCTTTTGGTCTCATTTCACTTAGCAATATACTCTCTAAGTCCATCCATAGTGTTGCAAATGGCAAGATCTCATTCTTTCTAATGACTGAGTAATATTCGTGTGTGCGTGTGTGTGTGTATTTGTGTATATCATATCTTCCTTATCCAATCATCTACAGATGGACACTGGGTTGCTTCCATATCTTGACTATTATAAATAATACTATAATAAACATAGAGGTGTATATATATTTTCAAATTAGAGTTTTATTATTTTTTCTATTTGGTAGTGGGATTACTGGATCATGTGGTATTACATTTTTAATTTTTTGAGGCACATCTGTGTTATTTTCCACAATGGCTTGCACATATTTAGATTCCCACCAACAGTTAATGAGTGTCCCTTTTTCGCCACATCCTTGACAACACTTGCTATTTCTTATGTTTTTGGTTTTAGCCATTCTGACAGGTATAAGGTGATCTCATTGTAGTTATGATTTACATTTTCCTGATGATGAGTGATACTGAGCATTTTTTCATATGTCTGTTGTCTATCTGTATGTCTTCTTTGGAAAATAAATAACACTTGTTATTTCTTGTCTTTTTGATATTAGTTATTTAGACTGGTGTGAGTTGATACCTCATTAGGGTTTTGATTTGCATTTCCCTGATGATTAGATGCTTTTTATTATCCATTGACTGTCTCTATGTCTTATTTGGAAAAATGTCTTTTTAGGTCTTCCATTTTTAAATCAGATAATTATCTTTTGGTGTTGAGTTGTATGAGTTATTTATATATTTGATATTAACTCCTTATCAGATAGATCATTTTCAAATATCCTCTCCATGATAACTACACTTATTGTGGTAAGCATGGTATAATGTATAGAATGTCAAATCATTGTGTACTAAAAATGAAACTAACATTGTATGTCAACCATACTTCAACAAAAACAATGTTATTTATAGTTAAAAGAATAAGCAGAAAATAAATTTACAGTTTCCTACATACGCAAAAAGTATCCATTTCCAAAATGACTCCTCTCCTCTCTGTATAGATAGATGAGGATGAATGTTTTATGAAATTGGGGTCACGCTGTACACAATGTTTTATAATTTGGCATTTTGTTACAATGTAAGGTAGACATCTTTTGATGTCAAATATAGATTGGGCCAAGATAACACTTGTCATGGCTATATGCCTCTGCTATTAAATCTGGCTCTTGTTCTTAGCTGAATTACCAAAAGAGAAAGAATATCTCTTTGAAGGACCTATTTACTTTAAAAGAATATATTAACTATATCATTTAAAATATTTGAGGGGCACCTGGGTGGCTTAGTCGGTTAAGTGTCCGACTTTCGCTTAGGTCATGATCTCGCGGTTCGTGGGTTTGAGCCCCGCGTTGGGCTCTGTGCTGACTGCCAGCTCAGAGCCTGAAGCCTGTTTCAGAGTCTGTGTCTCCCTCTCTCTGACCCTCCCCTACTCTTACTGTCTTTCTCTCCTAGAAATAAATAAAAATTTAAAAAATAAATAAATAAAAATAAAATATTTAATTAAAAGCACTTCCAATGATATTAGCCCAATCTTCTTTGTTACTCAAGTTGATATTACTCTGTGTCTTTGAAAAAATTTAAGCTGATATAAAGCATTTTTAAAAATAGATATAATCTTTGTTGCAAGGATGCGGAAAAATTAGAACCCTCAGATTTTACTGGTGAGAATCTAAAATTTCACAGCTGCTTTTGAAAACCGTTTGGCAGAATGAATAAAAAATTCCACATGAATGTTAGTAGCAGCATTATTCATAATAGCTGGAAGGTGGAAACAACCCAAATGCCCATCAACTGATTAATGGATAAAGAAAATATTCCCTACAAAGGAATATAATTGCACATAGAATGAACTACTGATACATACTAAAATATGGATGATTATTAAAAATAACATATTTTTTAAAAATATATGTTAATTGAAGAAACCAGTCACATATATATATTTATATGATTTCATTCATATCAAATATCCAGAGCATGGAAATATATACAGTACATATGGAAATGTATATGCGATGTATATGGAATATATATAATATATATGATATATATATATTTGTGATATATATGGAATATATGATATATATTATACATAATACATGAATACGTGTATATATATATCCTCTCTATGTGTGCATAGTATGTATGTATATATGCGTGTGTATAGTGTGTGTGTGTATATATATATATATACAGAGAGAGAGAGAAGGTAGATTAGTGATGCTTAGGGTTGGATGGGGTGTGGGTATAAGCCAGGATAGATACAAAGTATGGGCTTTCATTTTGAGATAATGTAAAAGTTTTAAAATTGACTTGTGATGATTGTGAATGCAGTAACCCATTGAATTTTTCATTTTAAATGGATTAATGGTGTGTTATATGAATTCTATCTCAATAAAGCTGTTAAAAGTAAATAAATAATGTGCCAAACCAGTTTTGAAGAAAGTTTATGTCTAATTGTATGAAATACAATGTTATCTGTTTTCAGATAATTGACTGAATTCCTTATCTCAGTTTCTTGCTAATGACATGTATACAGAACTCACAACTATTCCTGAAAGTTCATAGACTTCTTGAATTCTGGGTCCTGGCCTAAGTCATTTGATTTTATGACCCCGACTCATTGTCTACTTGATGCCAAAATCTGCTTACTTGACTTATCAGGTTTCTCAAATACATCAGAGAAAATGAACAGACTAAGCTTGTTAAAAAAGAAATTATAGGGGCGCCTGGGTGGCTTAGTCGGTTAAGCGTCTGACTTTCGCTTAGGTCATGATCTCGCGGTTCATGGGTTCGAGCCCCGCGTTGGGCTCTGTGCTGACTGCCAGCTCAGGGCCTGGAGCCTGTTTCAGTCTGTGACTGCCTCTCTCTCTGACCCTCCCCTGCTCACGCTGTCTCTCTCTCTCTCTCCTAGAAATAAATAAAACATTTAAAAAAAATTTTTAAAGAAATTATAGCTGACTTATTTTAAACTGTTTCACTTCTCAAATTATTGAATCATGCATTCTTTTTCTGATTCGTACTACCATCAAGTAGGGTGATATAGGTAGCTGTAGTTCCATAACTTTTCCCAACATTTTGAAGATTCAGGAAAGAACAAAACCATACATATATAAATTAATATTAGGTGGTATTCAACACTAGTATTTTGCTAGTTGTAATGCTCATTATTAAAAATAACTGAAAAGGAAATAATTGCTATTTTACAAAATGATTATTCATGATGATTCTACTTACATCTTCTAATGGTTCATTGATCATAACTCCTGTTTAGGTAGTAATGTTTTAACTGGATGGACTGGTCTACGCTTGGAGAGGACATCCTACTCTAGGGTGTATAATATACATCCTATTTGGGGCCAAGAGCTAATGAGAAATTGATAGAGTGTAATGCAATGAGAAACTGATATAGAGTAACTGGATTTTCTCATGTACATAAGGAAATGTCAGAACACCTAGGTTGTTAGGAGTAAACCTAATGTATGAAGGAAGTTGAGATATCTGTAGGTATATTAAATTTATGAAGGAGCATAAATTAAGAGTAAATAGAAGCAGGGGTGCCTGGGTGGCTTAGTCGGTTGAGCATCCGACTTTCGCTCAGGTCATGATCTCACGGTTCGTGGGTTCGAGCCCCGTGTCGGGCTCTGTGCTGACTGCCAGCTCAGAGCCTGGAGCCTATCTTCGAATTCTGTGTCTCCCTCTCTCTCTGACCCTCCCCTTCTCATGCTGTGTCTCTCTCTCCCTCCTAGAAATAAATAAAACATTAAAAAAAAAAATTAAAAAAAAAAAGAGTAAATAGAAGCAAGCAGTATATAAAAAGAAGAACAAGGAAGATGGACAAGGGAAAGGAAAACTCAAAGTTCATGATGGGGAAGCCATATGACATCTGAAATAATTATAGCCAGATACATCTTGATACTATAAAGATTATCCATGTAAATCTTGACATTATTTGCACTTCAGAAATGAGCAATAGACTTCTTCATATAGAACCTTGACATTTACTAGGAAAAAAATCTTTGAGAATCATATTAAGTGAACTTCTCAATAAAAACATGTTAAAATTCCCTTTTAAGCTTTTCTGAGATAAATGGATCCAGAAGGTGTTTATTTCTTTAATAGCCTCTCTTTCAGAAGTCCCTAAACATCGCCATGTCATTTAACTTACTCTTGACATCTTGACCTTTTTCCCTTTAACAACTGTCTCTATTACCAGCAGCAGTTTCACATCAATGCATTCCTTGCCAGAATGCCAGAAAAGGTTTAAGCTGAAGTTTGATTGTTTTGAGAGTGATGGTTACAATTCTGTAAATGATACAGATCTTGAGCCTTCATTTATGAAATAACATTGTCCTTCTCAGGTGATATTTCTAGTTAAGTATATACAGTGTCAGTGTTCTCCATACATCTTGCTAATGTCAGAATCCTTGCATTTTTCCACCCATAGATTAAAGTAGTGCTTGAGAAACAAATCACTGTTTTTATGGAACAAAAATTAAAAATTGTCTTGTTCATAAATTTTAATAGAAAATTGATCAATTTGAGTGGTAATAATTTGACAAGATTACAATGTCTAATATATTTTCTCCCATTCTTACTAAAATATCTGGTAATGTATATATTAAAAACTAATGAAGTAAAAAATTGAATGATATGTGTAAAAATAGAAATATGGGCTTTAAAAGTAATATTAGCCTCAATATTTAGGCATTTGCATATTATATCATTTTTAAATTTATTTATCTTTTTACATTTTATTTTCTGATTTTTATTTATTTTAGAGAGAGAGAGAAAGAGGGAGAGAGATGAAGGTGAGTGGGGGAGGGGCAGAGAGAGAAGGAGACACAGAATCCAAAGCAGGCTCCAGGCTCTGAGCTGTCAGTATAGAGCTGCTGTGAGGCTTGAACCCTCTAACTGTAAGATCATGACTTGAGCCAAAGTCAGACACTTAACTGATTGAGCCACCCAAGCATCCCCATATTATTTTAACTCACAGTAGTGAAATATGAATACAGTGCACCTCAACCAGAGTAGCTGCAGGACAGCTGAGGATGGAGATGAACAACAGGAATAGACTAGAGACTTACTTACCCTTTCTTTTTCCAGTTCATGGATATAATACCTACCTATTTCAGAAACTAGGATATCAACTCTATAACTACAGTTAAGCTAAAAAATAAAAAGATCAACAGAATATTTACCATATCATCAATATATAAAGAACCATAAAATACATACATACTAGAGTGTCATATAAATGAAGGATAAGGAGAAAAAAATACTTTTCCAATTCCCATCCTGTACTTAATGGATCTTCAGAAAGTAGAAGAAAGGAAGAAGTAATAAAAATCTATAAAAACTATTTCCTAGGACAGAAAAATAAAAATTCAAGTTTACAAATGGAAATATTTGCTATATTGTGGGTTTTAAAGAGGAACAAATCTAGACTATTATTTGAACATTAGAAATTTAGAGTGAAGAATCATGACTTGGGGTCACCAGGGTGGCTCTGTCAGTTGAATGTCCAACTCCTGATTTCAGCTCAGGTTATGATCTTACTGTTTCATGAGTTTGAGCCCCATATCATGCTCTGCACACTGAACATGCAGAGCCTGCTTGAGATTTTCTCTCTTTTCCAAACACATGTGTTGTCTCTCTCTCTCAAAATAAATAAATACACTTAAAATTTAGAGTGAAGAAAACATGTCCCAGAAAATTTCCAGAGAATTGAAAATAAAAATGTAATGCCACCTATAAATGAAATTCAGTTTGACTACAGATTTCTCACAATTAACAAATTAGGAAAGAAAATAGTAAATTAATATCTTGAGGAAGATCTCTTATAGTCTAGAATCTAATACCCACCCAGGGTTACATCTCTGAAGAAGAGACAGAACTCCAAATGCAGCCTTATTAAAAAGCTGCAGCATAATCCCAGAATTATAGAATAGTCTCTCCTCCATATGTTAACCCCACACCATTAACCTCCACTTAATGATTGTGGGTTACATTGAAAGATTTATATCACATACACTCTCTCTAAGTAGCAATACATACATATGAGCATCTAAAAGCCTACAAGTGAAAGAAAAATACCATAGACAAATATGAAGCCTGTGGTACTTATAGCTGCAATAAATGTTAAACATGGCCCAAATTCTAGTCATATTATCATAAACCCTCACACTAAGGGTTCATTTACCTTAGTGTCTATTACCTTATATAACACAAATTACCTTTAATTTTAAAAATTATAATGGTATACCAAAAAGTAAGAAAAAATTACACTGAAGAGAAAAAGCAAACAGAACACAACTCAGATATCACATATATGTTAGAATTATTAACCGGGAATTTAAAATAATAATTCTTTTTATAGATGAATAATGAATGACACTAGAGAGATGGGAACTCTAAGAAAGAATTGAAATGAAATGCTAAAAATCAATAACATAGTAACCGAAATGAGCAATCCCTTTGAAGTGCTCATTAACCAAGTCAAATATCAGGGAACTTGAAGATTAGTCAATAGAAAACTCCCCAGCTGAAATGTAGAGTAAAATATGTATGAATGAAAAAAAAAGAATATCCAAGAACTTTGGAATAATATTAAAAAAATGAAATATGTTAATAATTAAAATCAGAGAAAATAGAGAGTGCCACAGAAGGAATATTTGAAGTAATAATGGCTGAAATATTTTCAGCATTAATGACAGGAACCAAAATATCCCAGAAGTTTAGAGTAGATAAAGAATAAATGTAAAAACAAAACAAAACAACACATAAAACACATACATTCTTAGGCATATCATAGTAAAATTGTGCAAAATTAAAGATGAAGGGAAAATATTGTTGAAGGAAGGCTGGTGAAAAAGAAACAAGTTAACTGTAGAGAAATCAAGATAAGAATTACAGTGGCCTTCTAATCATATCCCATGCAAATAAGAAAAGAGTGCAATAAAATATTTGTGTTAAGGAGAAGAAATGGCCACCTAAAAGTCTACAGCTAGTGAAATAATTCTTCAAAAATGGAGAAATAAATATCTTTTCAGAGAAACAAAACTTTATAAACAGACCAAAAATGTTAAACAATGTTATTTTTTCTAAATGTATTTATTTATTTTTGATAGAAAGAGAGAGAGAGAGAGAACAAACAAGCAGGGGGAGCACAGAGCCCAATGCAGGGCTCAAACTCATGATCCGTGATGTGAGGTCATGACCTGAACTGACGTTGGACACTTAACCGACTGAGTCACCCAGGTACCCCAAAAGAAGTTCTCTAGATGAGAGATAAATGATTTAGATCAGAAACATTCATCTACATAAAGTAAGAGTGTTGGATTCAAGTAAGCTTTTTTAAAATGTCATCAAATTGATTCTAAAATTTATATGGTGAGGCCAAAGATCTAGAACACCCAAAACAATTTTGGAAAAATGAGTATTTTTAATCCTCACATTATTGGACTTAACACTATAAAGGTATTATAATCAATACAGTATTGTATTGGTAAGAGACACATTGACCAATAGAATAGGTAATTCAGAAATAGACTCCTAAAAATATAGTGACCTGATTTTTTGCAAGGGCAATTCAGTTAAGAAAGGGTAATCTTTTCTACATTATACTGAAACAATTGGATGTCCATATGCAAAAGAAAATTTAAAAAAGAACTTGGATTTTATAACCTAGAAAAATATTAACTCAAAATGGAATAAAGATCTAAGTCCTTTTATTAAAATTTTTAAATGGTAAAATTACTTTTTAAATGTTTCAAGTTTTCCTTTAGAGATCTAAATTAAAATATAAATTCCTGAAACTTCTAGAATAAAATATATGAGCAATTTGTATAAACTTCTGTTCGGTGATGAACTTTCAGATGTAATGACAAATAAAAAATTGAGAGGAAGTTTTGAAAAGTTGCACTATATTAATATTGAAAACTTTTGCTGTGTTAAAGTTACTGTTAAGAGAATAAAAAGTACATCATATACTGGGAGAAATCACTTACAAAGTTTACGTCTCATAAAGGACTTGTCCTGAAAATAGACAAAAAGCTATAAAATCTCAACAATAAGAAGGGTGACTGGGTGGCTCAGTCCGTTAAGCGACTGACTTTGGCTCAGGTCATGATCTCGCAGTCTGTGGGTTCGAGCCCTGCATCGGGCTCTGTGCTGACAGCTCAGACCCTGGAGCTTGCTTTGGATTCTGTGTCTCCCTCTCTCTCTGTCCCTTCCCTGCTCATGCTCTGTCTCTCTCCGTCTGTCTAAAATAAATAAATGTTAAAAAAATTTAAAAATCTCAACAATAAGAAATGAAAGCCCAATTAAAATAGGGCCAAATGATCTGAACAACTCACTCATAAAGATAAATCAGTGGCAAAGAAGCATATTAAAAGGTACTCAACTATATTTGGGAAATGCAAATGTAAACAGCAGTGTGCTATTACTAGATGTCTATCAGAGTGGCTAAAAATTTTTTTTTAATGAAAATACAATTACTCACAAGGATACAAAGTACAAAAAATCTTTGTCATTGCTGGTGGGGACAAACAATGTTATCGTCACTCTGGAAGAAAGCATTCTTACAAAGCTAAACATAACATTACCAGTTGAACCAGCAATTGTGCACCCTGATATTTGCCCCACTTATCTGAAAAACTGCATTGGAAAGTTTATAGTAGTTTCATTCTTGATTGTTAAAAGCCAAACCAACCAAGACACCCTTAAGCAGGATGGATATATAGATGATGGTATGTCTATAGAATGAAATACCATTCAAAGATAAACATTAATGAACTATCGTCACATCATCAACACAGATGAAGCTCAAATGCATATAGCTGTGTGAAACAAACCTGTCTGAAATAGCTGCGTACTCTGGAAAAAAACAAAACAGACCAGTTGTTGCCAGGTGCTTGGTGATGGTTTGAATAGATGAAATTTGAATAAATGAAGCACAGAGGGAATAATTGTTGGTGTGGTGAAGTTACTGTGATACTGTAGTAGTGATTACAATGACACTATGCTTTTGTTAAAACTCACAGAAATTCACCGCCCAAAATAATAAAATTTATTATATGTGAATAAAGCAAAATTAATTAGGGAATTGAGAGACCTCAGGATAGAAGGTGGAAGATAACAAAAGAATTTAACTGCATTAAAAATATATGGAACAACCTCACTTAATAAGACTGTGGAAACATTTTTATCTAAGTTTGGAAATAACAATACTTTAAAGACAAGGAAATATGCATTAACAATGTACTCTAGTTGATAAGGTTATGTCTCATGGGGATATAGGTTTACATGTTATATGGATACTGAGATTTTAAGTGTAAGTAAATTGATGGAGGATGGTGGGAGCCACATTCCTCACTGGTGACATGGGAGGTAATAAACAATGTAGGAAAGCTAGAATGAACCATGTGATACTAGATTAGGGCTGGATAATTCCAGTATGAATTCATTCTAATTTAATTCTAGACTGAGATAAACATATATGGTAGCATATTAGATAGAAGCACACCCAGTGCCCAGATCTTGGTTTCTAATATCAGTATGAAAAGGGAGGAAAATTGTCAGAGACTGGCTCCAGCTGGGGTCCAAGAGTCCCTGAAGGATGGATGGTGTCGGTGAGGGAGGGGTGAGAGAGGCCCCAGAGTCTTTCTGGTCACCAGGCAGGCTTCTCCGCTATGACTGGGGCTCACCTTTTATTTATAAGTGTTTGGGGGACTGCACAGAAGTGGCATTTGCCTTAGACAATGATTTCTGATAACAAACTTCTTTGATATGTAAGAATTTCCCATAACATAGATTCATCTATAGTGATTGAGATGCTTATCCTATGGGAAAAAAGGTATCTTTAGCATACCAAAGTTTTTAGCATAAAAGGGTGAAGTTACTTCTCTAAGAGCAGGGGTCAAACAGGTCTTTCAGGAAACACCTCTGCTCCCATAATCACAAAAGAAGTTCCTCAATAGGTTCCTCCACAGGGAGCAATCAGCATATTCAAGGCCAGAATAAGTCACTCCAAATACTTGATAACAAATGCCTTGAGGTGGGGGGCTGCTAGTGCTCCAGGCAGAAACAATTGGTAGGGGTAGATATCTGCCCTTAACTCTAAATTAGGCTCTTTGTCTCAGGACCAGACTCAAGCCCCCTTGCCCTTAGGAAGAGCCTTTTAACAGTCATCCACAAAGTTTACATCTGAAGTCTCTTTGGAAAGGGCAGAGACATGCCTTTCCTTATGAGCAATCTGTGTGGGAAACATTGGTCTAACCTGGTATATTGTGAGGACTGGTCAATACCAGCAGGCTCATTTCCAACATGAGCCAGTAGTTGCAGAAGGAGATACCAGTTTTCATTTCTCATGGCAGAAGCTGTGCAAAAGCTACCATTTCCTCATTGTGACTGTCATCCAGTGAGGTGAGGGTGGCTCCCAGCAGAAAATGAATATGTGACAGTAGAATAACCTGATGAACACATCCTCCATCTGATCATAGAAGTGATTATTAGTAACCTATATACCAATACAATCATAAGAAAAACATTAGACAAACCCATATTGAAGGACAGTGTAAACATTACTTTACCATACTCCTCAAAATGGTCAATGTCACAAAAACAAGGAAAACCTTCAAAACTGTGACTGCTAAGGAGTCATGATGGCTATTTATAATATAGTAGACTGGATGGGATCCCATAACATAAAAGAAGTATTGACTAAAATTAAGGAACTCTGAATACAAAAGGGTTTAGTTAAGAATCATGTAGCAATAATCTCTATTTATGTCGGGAGCAGCACCGGCCTCTCTGGATGGCAGTCACAGCAAGGATATGGTAGTGTTTGCACAGCTCCTACCATGAGAAAAGAAAACTGGTATCTCCTTTTGCTACTGCTGGCTCATGTTGGAAATGAGGCTGCTGGTATTGACCAGGCCTCACAATATTCTAGATCAGACCGACATTCCCCACACAGATTGCTCATAAGGAAAGGCATGTCCCTGCCTTTTCCAAAGAGATTTCAGATAAAAACATCCTGGATGATCATTAAAAGTTCTTCCTAAGGGCCTTGCAGATCCAAGACTTAACATAACAAAAGGGGCTTGAGTCTGGCCCTGAGACAAAGAGCCTAATTTAGAATTAAGGGCAAATATCTACCCCCACCCATTTGTTTCTGCCTGGAGCATTTTCTGGCCTTGTATATGCTGATTACTCCTTGTGAAGGAAGCTATTGAGGAACTTCTTCTTTTGTGATTATGAGAGCAAAGGTATCTCCGGAAAGACCTGTTTGACCCCTGCTCACAGAGAAGTAACTTCACCCTCTTATGCTAAAAACATTGTCTGGTATGCTAAAGATGCCTTCCTTTCCCCATAAAATAAGCATCTAAATCCCCTACCTCAATCACTATTGATAAAGGTTATGCATGAGTCTTCTACAAATCTATGTTCTGGGAAATTCTTACATATCAAAGAAGTTTGTTGTTAGAAATCATTGCCTAAGGCAAATGCCACTTCTGGGCTGTCTCCAAAACACTTATAAAATAAAGTTGAGCCCCAGTCAGAGCAGAGATGCCTGCCTGGTGATCAGAAAGAATCTCAGGGCTCTCTCACTCTCTCTCTCGCCGACACCGTCCATCCTTCAGGGACCCCTGGACCTGCCGGAGCCGGCCTCCGACACATCTATGTGACAAATATACCATACTAATGTAAGACATTAACAAAGAGCAAACCAGTCATGGTGTGAAAGAGAACTCTCTGTATTATCTTTGCAATTTTCTGTAAATGTAATGCTAGTCTATAATTAAATGTTTATTTAAAAAGTAAAGATGACAGATGTTAGCTATGATTTTAAAATTTTTATATAAATGTAGTAAAACTCATTCCAATTTGTGTTTTTAAAAAAGCATGGTAAGTAGCAGACATAAATTAGTCAGGATTAAGATGTCCAAACCATATAAACAATTATAATAATAGTAAACTTTTAATGTTTATTTTTGAGAGAGAGAGAGAGCACGTGTGTGTGGTGTGTGTGTGGGAGTAGTGCAGACAGAGACAGATGATCCAAACAGGGCTCTTTGCTGAGAGCAGAGAGCCTGATGCGAGGCTCGAGCTAGTGAAAGTCAGATGCTTAACTGCCTGAGCCACCCAGGTGCCCAGTAACAGTAAACTTTTAAAAGAAGTTCTTAAAAGTGGACCCTTTGCAGATTCACTTTTTAAAAGTCAACTTAGTAGATATTCAAGGTTACTTTTGTATGCTATGAAGAGGGCTGTTGACTATCATTTCCAAATTTCAGGAAAATTTAGAGTAAAATTGACAAGGAAATACAAGCAAAGCCTTGGATTGTTAGTAATTTGTTTGCGAGTATTCCACAAGACAAGGAAACATGTCTAATAAATTTTAACTTGATAAATGAGTGATGTCTTGCAATACGAGTAGTATGTAATGCCAAACATCACATGATCACAACTGAGCGAAAGGTTCTTGAAATTTGCTTTGATATACAAGTGCTTTGAATTACAAGCCTGTTAGTAATTCAACGAGTTATGTTTGCAAACCAAGGTTTTACCGTATATTGGTCATTGTTAATGACAGTAGTAGTCTTAGCAGTAGCACTGTGGTATTGTTTTGTTTGGTATTTCATTTTATTTTGCCTGTATTTCTTCCTATTCCTCTCTGGTTTCAAATGTTTATTGCACAAAAAAAGCTATTTCTTCAATTATTACTGAAGAAAAGATGCTATATTTCTGTTTGATATATTTCCTCTTTTAGATCATTACCTTGATTCTCCATTACTCAGTAGTAAACCTCATATATAAACCTGAACTGTGCTTAAAGTTGACTTGAATGTAGGTTTACTTGTGAAGAAATTACTAATGCTAAGTCTTTAATGCGTTGTATCATGTTCTACTTGTCTTATATTGGTTGGATTATTCCAATTAGGTCTCAAACTTATTTTAAAAACATAATAGCCCTTTCCAGTTTGTGCATCCAGTTAAATTTTAGATTTTGGAGAAGAGGGAATGTATTTTAGTATAAAGCCCTCTTTGTACACATCACCTCTTTCTTAGAGCTATAGAAAAGACAGTAGAAACTTTTATTATAAGTAGATAAGTGTGTCATACTTCTGGCATGTAACAGACAAATGTATTAACTTTTCTGATTGGGCAAATCACAATGGAGTTAAAGTGCTGATTTGGGCCCACAACTAAAATGAAATCAGAAACAATGCAGAATATACACAGGTAGTATTCATACACATGTTATAGAAAATCACCACACCTAATAAAAGAATGGTAAAGTAGAGCTCTTTGAGAAGTTTAAAATCTAAAGGCCTATGCCTCACAAATGATGCTAGAATGCTGCTTTCGTTAGAGCAAAAGTTACCTAGAGATTAACTGCTCTGAAAGTTTTATTAACAGAGATCAGGCACCCAGGGGTAAGTTAATTTAAAGAAGCAAAAATACAACTTGGGAAAATTATAAAAGTTTTAATGCATTTGTTTTGCTCTATTTCTTTTCACTTTGTTATACATTTTATTTTTGTAGCTATCTTTATTAAAAAGTATCATTTGCTATCACTGTTATTGCTGTTTGCCTAGCATTAGTGGCTAAACAGAACATGAGAACATTCTAATTAATAATATGACTGATGTCCCATTTTATTATTCTCACTCTCTACCCCATCCTTAGAAAAATTTATCACATTGGCAAAATTGGCAGTTCCTCCATTGCCTATGGACATCCAGTCAGTCTATCTTCTCCATAGTGTCTGTTCATATTTATTCCATTCATTTCCATTCTCACTGATACAGTATTCATAGTCATCATTGAGTCTTTATCTGATGCTCCAGAAAAATAAATAAATAAAAACTAAGGCAAAGATGCTTGTTTGGAAGGTTAAAACTGAGGACAGTGAATATGAGGAAGAGAGAAAATGAGGTGTAAAGGGATAGGAAGCAATGTGAAGCGGTCCAATATAGTTATTTCTTTTGCTTCATAATGAGCTAAAAAGAAAGAAACCAATTTTTTTTTCTTACAGATGTGCATATTTTGTATTTCTTTACGTGGAATGCACAGAAAAACTATATTTCAGATTAGACCCAGGAAGCGGGAGAAATTCATTTGCCAGTCCCACTTCTGTATTCTATTCTCATTTTTCTCTCACTTCTTATAGCAATGTAGCCACTTGGTGGCCAAACCAGACTGCCAGGTCTCCTACTGTCTAATGCAGTGTTACATCTAGGCTGAGAAGGAGCAGGAGAAACTCTAATTTCTAGGTGTGAGGCTGGATGACTTGGCTGCAGAGGAGTCATTAAGGGTAATAGCCCAGCACCTGCACTTACCCAGATGTCATCACATGCACTGCAATCTGAGAGATGGGAAGAGATGTGGGAAGAAATTCAATTGTCAGAACAGTCAGGGCTAAATCAGGGAATCTACCCACAACTAGTATTATTATGGAAAATGGAAATTTATAGTAGGAATATGACCTTACACAATTGTGGGGAGCTTTGAGAAGCTAAAGAGTTTGTCAGAAGATTATAGAAAATGTATGTTAAAAAGACTTTCCATCAACCTGAAGCACTAGTGATGGCAGGCGAGTTGGTGCTTGTAAGGACATGTGGGAAGCCAGGCACCTGTAGCTGCCAGAGTGAGAATGGGAAGAGGAGCTGGGGGGAAAGCCCAGTAATATAGCTAGTGCCTGTGTCTGGTAGTGGGCCTGATGTCATGTTCCCTAGCAGAACTAGCGATCATGTAGAAGTGAACATGGAACAGCATTGGGTAGAGGAAAGCTAGAATATACTAAGACCTCTGTATCTGTCTCTCTTACCACTGCAGCCTTCAGAGATCAAGGACTTCTGTTTTACTTGCACTTTTCAAATCTCAGGCAAAGTCTCCTCAGACTGACTCTCACTCAGAAACATATTAGGAAAAGGGAATCACTAAGGTATACCAAGGAGATCTTCTAACTAATAGACATAGTATGTTTATACCCATTTTGTGGTAACAACCAAATGGATCTCCCCAATTAGTACAATAAGCTCCTGTTGGCTCACTTGCCATTGAATCAAGTAGTTTGGTGATGACTATGATCTCTAGTTTAATAGAATCATTCTGTCGGTTCCTTGGAAACCAAGACCTCTGTATTAGGTTTCTATTGTTGTATAACATATTATATTTAAATTTGTCAGCTTAAAATATTCATTTATTTTAATACACTTTTTGTAAATGACAAGTCCAGCAGGTATCAGCTAGGGTTCTCTGCTTGTATTCTCCAAAGGCCAAAATCAAGTTGTCAAGCTAGACTCTTATATGGAGGATTTAGCAAAGAATATACTTGCATGGTCTTTCGAGTTGTTGGCAGAATTCATTTTCTTATGCTGATTCCTAGCTGTTGGCCAGAGGCTCAGCCTATCCTCCAGAGGACACATGAATTTCTCATCATATGGTCCTCTCCATCCTCAAAGTCAGAAACAGTGCCTTGAAAATTCTTCCTGCTTCAAATATCCCTGACTTATTCTTTTGTTGCTAGCTTTTAAAGGTACACTTTACTGGATACAGTAAAAGCAGATAATCTTCACGTCTTAAGGCCAGCTGACTAGCAATTTTAAGTAAGAATAAAAATTATTCTTTCACTGAGTGCTCTAGTGTTTGCTTGAATAATAAGGGGATAAGAATGTTGTGGAGGGGGTGTCATTTTTATAATTCTGTCCACTATAACCTCTAATCCACTTAACAGAGGCCAAAGTTTAAAAATGAGAAAAAATTGCAGTATAAGGGATAATTATGGGAGGAAGTACTACCAATATTATCTCTCTGTTCACAGACCCATGAAACCAGGGTATGGAGAAAATAGCACAATATAATGATTCTTCGTGTGAAGGATATTGTCCTAGCCCCATCATGTTACTATCAAGCCAGCACCATGACTAAATCTGCAGAAGGTCATTCCAGTATTTATCAGGATGATGGGGAAAAATGGTAATACCAGTGAATTCTATGGGAAGAATTAAAACACTTCATTTTATGAACAATGAGTTCCTTGATAAGAAAAGCAGGGATGTTGGGAAAACACACAACGATCTTGACATAAACTTGATGAGATTTAGACATGCAATAACTATATTGATGATGTATTTTTTCTTTTTATCAGAAGCATTTGAAGCAGAGAATGCAAATTAAAATCCAAAGTAGGTGATATTCCAGTGAGAACAAATCGCTCCAACTTACATTACAGAATTAACCCAATATGGTCAGAAGTTCCTTTCAAGAAATGGTGACATATTGTGACATCAGTGTTAGTCTCTGCTGTTGTCATGTTTGTCACTCAGCAGTGACTGTAACCAGATGATTCTTGCTGAGTGGAAGTTCATGTGCTGAACTCATACCTAACTTCCATTTCTGCCCATGACTACATTACTCATGAGCCCATCAGGCAAGGAAAAATATGGGTTGGAGAGAGGCTGACTAACACTCAACAAACCATTTATCTTGTCCATCTGAATCTTAAGATTTTCATCTATTTCTGTTCTTTTCTTAGGTTGGCATGTGGCACAAGTATCTATTAGAAATGCCTGTCTGTATATCTCTTTTCCGTCCTCCTTGCCAACAGTTTTCCAGCCATGTTTCTTCCAAGTTCCTGACTCTCAAGCCAAACTGTTAACCACTGCCTACAGGTCAATGCAGACCTAAAATTCTAGTCATCTCTTTTGGGCCAAATTAACAAGATACACTGCTTGATAGAAGGATTTTGTCTAAAAATTTTGTTTCAAAGCTATCCCCAGGTAAGATGCTAATGCTGCTGATGTCCATTATTATGCAGAATTATTTGTAAGCCAGGCCAAAGGTTCTGTCTTCCAAAAAGTGTGCATGAAGAGTGCTTCATGGACCGTAAGTGTCAGTTGAGAAAGGGGAGGCAATACACTTGTAGGAGAAGTCATGGAAACATGAACACTTTCTTATGCAACTTACTTCTATTTTCAGTAACCACTTGAGCCTTATTTATTTATACTATCTCTATTTGAAAATTGAGTGCTATTGTGCACACCCAGCTTAAGACTTTATGGATCATTCAACACCCAGTTAATGATGGGCATATGGAATTTCATTGGGAATTGGTGGCCAAAGGTGAAGTGTTTAGTCTCTTATAGGGCCCCAAAATAAGCATGAGATTGTTTCTCCTCAGGAGAATAGTTATTTACAGAGGATGGAATAGCGTTGCTCCAAATTATGACAGTGTGTACTGTGATTTACTCACAGGGGCCTACCAAACATTCCAGTCTTCATCCCTAACTTTTAGTGCCATTAAATCTGCTGGGTCATATGAACAAGTGGCATAGCAATCTACACTGTAGCCTGGACTTACTGTACAACCCACTCTTCTGCTGCATCCCACTCAAAACTGGCATACCCCAGCTCATTAGGTAAATGGGTTGGAATTGCAAACCCAAATGAAGCATATATTATTTTTTAAATCCAAAGAGGCCTAGGAGACACTGCTTCTCTATTAAAGGTAGAAATTGTTGTTTTTAGTTAGATGTACAAGTTCAATTGATACATATTTCTATTTTCTGTATTGTTTTGCAGGAAAGAATGCTGCCAGAATTCCCAACACAGGGTACCTTTTTCTCTAGCCTCCACTAACAATTCCCTCATTTCCCTTTCAGTCTTTGCTAATATTCTCCTCAGGGCCCTTCCAGCTTGCACCTGACAGCTGGTCCCAAAGCTGATCACATTTCAGTGTTTTGTCACAACTGCAACCCACTTCTGGAACCAATATTTGTGTAGGTTATCTATGCTGCATGACAAATCCATTTTAAAACTTGCTAGAAGAAACAACAGTGATTTTTTTTTTTCTATCTCTCATGATTCTGTTTGTTGATTGTAGCTCAGCTGGATGGTTCTTTTGCTTCATGTCATTGTCATCAGGTGCCACAGTCATCTGGATACTATATTGGGCTGGAATGTTCAAGACATTTAACTCATGTGGTTCTAATTAATGCTGGCTGGGAACTCTTTCATAGATGTTGATGAGAACAACACAGTTTCCTCAACGTGACCCCTCCATGTGGCTTGGATGTCAAACAGCATGGTTATTAGTTTTTAAGAGGGAATTTTCCAATACATGAAAGTAGGCACTTCAGATCTTCTAAGGACTTTGGAAGTTACACAATCACTTCAACTACACCTTGCTGATTAAAGATAATAAACAGGGAAAGCCCAGATTCAGTAAGGGGAGACTACACTATTTGTGAATACTAGAAAGTTTCATTCATGGGAGGCCATCACTGTGGGTGAACTATAGTAGAAGAGTTTCAGAACATTTGTTGCCAAATATATACAATTTTAATACCTAAGATCCCTTCACCTTTAAGCATTACAATATGCTCTGCTTATCTGATTTTCTCTTTAGTTTTTTACACTCTGATCAGGTGTAATCTCCCAGATTGTTCTGTATAAAAACAGATCATAGATATCTTTCCAGTGTGCAGTACAATTTAATGACTCCTTCATACTTAGAATAAAGTTTATGCTCCATATCTTATAGTGTTTATGGTTTTAGCTCTTAGAACATGGGTGGGCAGGTAGTCAATGCAAATACAGTTTTATAAACGAATGAATAAATGATGAATAAAGTACCATTTAGTGCAAGACCCTCTAAATTGCAATTCCAATTTTCAAAACCAAGAAGGCATATTTAATTCCTCTACTCTATTAGAATAAGATATGATCAGTATCCTCAAATTCAGGGTTTAGTAAGAAAAACAGATATAGAAAGTGATAAGAAAAGTACTATATGAGTACTATATGGTAAATGACATAAAAATACATTTAAAAAGTGCTTTAAGAGAGAAATAAGAATGTACTTTAAAAGAATATGTAAAAAGACATGTATACATGCAAAACATTTTATTCTCAAAAATATTAAGTGTCCCTTTGATGACATAAATCTTTGCTTTTTCTATAAGATTCTAATTTATATAAAACTGTGTGTGTATAAAGACATGAACTGGAAAAATGAATTAATAGATAAAGAAAATATGGCATATATACTCCTTTTTAAAATGAAAGATTGATAGTTGCATAAGCAGGACTGGCTTATTTCTGTATTGTGCACTCAAGCACTCATATATAATACAGAAATCAATTAGATTAATTTTCATCTTGTTTTGTAAAATGTGTAAATAGTAGAACAAGTCACATGTGTTAGCTCCTGGTAGCAAAGTAATAATAATAATAATAATAATAATAATAAAATATTTTGGTATTTCATTGTATGCATTTTGTTCTAATTACTTCAACACTAATCAAAAAATAAGATGTTGATTTAATCTTATTTTAAGGTATTACAAGTGCATAATAGGAACCAGATTCCAAAAATTCCACCCTAACTTCAACAAATTCATTCTTTAGATTAATGTCTTTAGCAAATATATTTGTAAATATATTACTTACTGTCATTTGCACATTTTTAAATCTTCTGCATTCTTGTTTTACTTATCATGTGAAAATGATATGACTTCTTGATCTAGACATGCTCATGTAGACATCATTTTTGATGGTGTCAAAAATAATCTGTTCTGCATCCTGCTTTCTGGATTAGTTATAAAAATCTTTTCTCCAAGACAAAGTCCACATATTTTAGCTATATTAAATGTTGGTGTAAGCAGTAGGTAATAAGGATATATTAAATGTTGGTGTTAGAGAGTTAAGACAATACTTTCCATCCAGATGCTTAATTTTTATTTTTTAAATTATATTATGTAGAAGTACTTTCTTATCCCCCAACCCTATGTAAGCCTCCCTTTCCATCAAGCATTTGTATCAACAACTGACTATGTATTCTTTCATATTTTTTTCTTTATGGTCATAGGATCAGGAAAGGAAAGATAAACAATAAGGGCATGTCATCAAGCAAGTTAAGCCGTTAAGCCACTGGAGTTAAATGCCCATTGTGGAATTCTAAGGATCAGTGTAGCACACGCACCTCAAATTATCTTCCCAAAAGGGACATGAGAAATGGGGTTCTTATTCACCAGCTTCCATCTGTTATTTGTTGGCAGCTGTTATTGAGGGGCATGCATTACTGAGCAGCACTGCCATCCTGCAGTGTCTGCAGACAAAGTGGGTTCATATTGTCCAAGAAAGCTCTCAGGCAAGTAATGCAAATGCTGGTGGTTGGAGAGTAAGCTGAAATGTACTTCACTGGTAGGTTCCCTGAGGCTGTGCACAAGATAATGCCAACAGTTAAAGAATGGAGACTAGGGGTTTATGTGTTAGAGCAGCTGATGCTAATAAATATCTGATGCTTTTCTGACTCTGAAAGACTCTAAAAATGAAGAATCATATTTTTCAGGCACCTCAATCCTTTGTTTGAATTCAGGATACCATCACCTCTATTTCAAATATTTTATTTAAAATTCTTCAAAGGGGTACTGAAATCTCTTTGCTTTTTTTTTTTTTTTTTTTTTTTAATGCTTATTCTTTAAGAGAGACAGAGACAGAGTAGGAGTAGGGAAAGAGCAAAGAGAGCAAGGAAACGTAGAATCCAAAGCAGCTCCAGGCTCTGAATTGTCAGCACAGAGCCTGACACAGGGCTGGAACTCATGAACCGTGAGATCATGACCGGAGCTAAAATCAGATGCTTAACCAACAGAGCCACCGAGGCACCCCTAAAATCTCTTTGTAATCCTCATACTATATGGAGTAATGCATAAGACATTATATATGACTTGTTTTGAACATGACAATATCTTGTCTGCTAATATGTTATGAGAATCATCAGAACTTTTGAACCTGACTATATTTTCACTAATGATAAAGATATCTATAGACCTCATCATCAATCAATTAAACAGAAACTCTTCATTCTCTATTGTTTTACCATTTCTTTTAAAATCACTTTAACAAGAAATTTTTAGCACCTTCTAGGCATAATGGTAAGAACAAACAGGAAAATAAAGATTTTTAGATCTTAAAATATTGAGAAAAATCCTTAATGATTTACTCTCACTTGGATTTTTAGTGATTTCTGATTTCTTGCCTGCTGTTTCGGCTTGTAGGCTTACCATAGCTAGTCATTTTCAGTGTTAAATTCCCCCTTTGGGTCTCAAGTTGTATAAATGAGTTAAAACTCAGTATACTTTTATTATTCTATTAGCAACTAGCTTTATTGTATTTATAAGACTTGTCTGCTTGTTAAGCATAAATAACTCAGAACAACAGTTTATGTATATTGTACATTTTAGTTATACAAATACACTGAAGAATAGGCACTACTATTTTGATTGATAGATGAAAATACCAAAGTTGTTGTTGAATATTTCAGACCTGTAAAGTGGCAAGACCAAATTTAATTCAAATATGGCTAAGCTAATATATTCACTTTTGGGTGCCTCTTCTCTTACTAGATTTATTGTCTATTGTATCTGATGCCCAATGTTATAGTAACAGAAAAAAAAAAGATTAAGATTCCATAATATAAAACATTTTTTGAGATATATAGTATTGAATTAAAGGATTAAGAATATTTCCTAATATTGAGGTTGCATGGGTGGCTCAGTCAGTTAAGCATCTTACTTTGGCTCAGGTCATATCTCATAGTTCGTGAATTCAAGTCAGCACAGAGCCTGGAGCCTGCTTCAGATTCTGTGTCTCCTCTCTCTGACCTCCTCCCCTGCTTGGACTCTCCCTCTCTCTCTCAAAAGTGAATAAATTTTTAAAAAGTTTTAAAAAATATTTCCTAATATTGAAAATATTTGTGGAAATACCTGTTCACTTGTAACGCTTATCTTAGGTAGCTTTAAAATACAAATGAACTAGACATAATTTTAAAAAAGTATTATCATGTACATTGTTCCCAGCTTATAAAAAGATATTGTCAATTGCCTTTAGTAATTTATTCTAGGTGCGTGTCTCTGGTTCAGAAAACCCACATACATATATTTGGCAGAGTTCTTTATTTGTTGTTATCTGAAGAAATCTATTAATTTTAAATGTGTGGCATATTTGAGCAAAGTAAGAGAAAATAATTGAAGTGGTATAAAAACATTGTGTGGGATTTACTTATGTTACTGCCAAAATTTGAGCAGAATGTAAGAAATTAGCATTGATCATCAGTGCTTCACAATTTCTTTCATCAAGCTAAATCACAGTCACATCTGGAGTCTTTAATTGTGCCTCACAATAAGTTTAGCATACTGTAAGTGCTAATTAAAAGAACTGAAAAAGGCAACATGAGGGCAAGCAATTTCATGAAATAATATATTTCTTTTAAGCTACTACAAGCATATACAATTAGTTATAGAATTACCCTTTTATTTCCATTGTTTCATACTTAGAAACTTTAAGGTAATGAAGCACTTTAGTAAATAGATATGTTCTTACTCTTCCTTTTTTTTTTGGTGCTTCTGTCTGATTTGCTTTCAAATTCTTATTCTTAAACTTAAAATTTCTATTTACAATGAATTATTTTATTTAAACATTTTTTTCCTTCTCAGAGTAAAGATGGTAATTTGTTAGGGGATATGTATGTCATTTTTGAAAAAAAAAAAAAAAAAAGTAGGATGTAGCTCCTCTTAGGAAAATACCATAAATAAGTTCCAAAGAAAATAATTCCCCTAAGGGCAGTACAACATAGGGCAGTGATTTCCAAATTTTCCAAGAGTCACATGGACTATTTTGAAAATTCTGTTTTGAACCCTATTTTATTTTCATAGGTGGAGAGGGGAAGCAGGAAAGTGCATTTTAATAAATACATTGATGGATCTGATTCAGGTGGTCTGGTAATAGAGAATCATTTATGTAGAACCTAAGAATAAAAGATCTGATACAAATATATTTGAGGAAGCCTTTGGTTATCAGTCTTTATTTGTTTCTGGGAGGGAGGCATGTAATGCCTACACCCCCATGTTTCCTTGTGCTTCAGTGGGTCTGATAATAATGTGCAACCACTGCTAGGAAATCTTTCCTATTGCTGGAACTTTAGGACAGACAATATTTAGATCTAGCCATAATATGTCAATAATTCCAGGAGGCTTTCCACTGGTCTTGCAGCCTGTCTCATCTCCCTCTGAAATCCAGTGCTGAAGGATAGTAGAGCTGTATAGCTTGCCTAAAGCAAAAAGACAGACAACTCAACTCTCCAGTACCCTCCTCCGAGTGAGTGGCAGAACATTCAAGCTAAAGGGTCAAGTATACTGAAAGCAGAACATGGAAATTAGTTTTTCCTGCTCATAATCTAATAACCTTTCCTGTGTGTGATACTATCCTGGTTGTCGATTTTAACAGTAATCCTAGTTAAAATGGTCACATTTAATTTGATTATGTTACAAGCTTCTTGCTTCTTACCTGAAATAATTTTATTTCTATTTAATGAAATTTTCTTTTTGAGAGGAAAAAAATGAATAATTTTCTGAAATATATAGACTTTGCACAAAATGAGAGAACTTCACATCTGCATTAGATTGTTCATTTATACTTTATTTACTTAATCATGACCACTGATCAAAAGAACCATTTAGTGGCCACACTAGAACCTCTCATTAAACTCCCTGTTAATAGATCATAATTTCTTCAAAATCTCTCAGGACATCTTTAATATATATGAAAAAATGTGTTTGGCAAATATATGAAAACATTGTTAATATGGACTTATATTTTAGAATTTATTATACTTGGATAGTATTCTATTAAAAATGTAGCATGAAAGGTGGGTTTATTACATAAGTTTATTGCTTTTAAAAGCAATAAGGTGTTGGGGCTCTTTGGTGGCTCAGTCTCTTAAGCATCCAACTCTTGATTTCGGCTCAGGTCACAATTCCAGGATTATGGGATTAAGCCCAATGTCTCTCCCTGACTTATTTTGCTTAGCATAATATACTCTAGCTCCATCCATGTCACTGAAAATAGCAAGATTTCATTCTTTTTGATGGCTGAGTAATATTCCAGTGTGTGTATCTGTGTGTGTGTGTGTGTGTGTGTGTGTGTGTGTGTAAAATAGGTAAAAATATGTGGTATATGTATAATACCACATATATATTTTATATATACCACATATTTCTTACCCATTCATCAGTTGATGAACATTTGTGCTCCTTCCATAATTTGTTGTTAGTGCTGCTATAAAGATTGAGGGTACATGTGGCCCTTCAATCGATACTTTTGTATCCTTTGGGTAAATACATAATAGTACAATTGGTGGATCATAGGGTATTTTTATTTTTAACTTTTTGAAGAAAATCTATACTGTTTACCAGAGTGGCTGCACCAATTTGCATTCCTACCAACTGTGTAAGAGGGTTCCCCTGTCTCCACATACTCACCAACATCTGTTGTTTCCTGTATTGTTAAATATAGTGATTCTGATCAATGTGAGGTGGTGTCTCATATGGTTTTGATTTGTATTTCCCTGATGATGAGTGATGTTGAGCATTTTTTCATGTATCTGTTGGCCATATGGTTGTCTTCTTTGGAGAAATGTCTATTCACGTCTTCTACTACTCATTTCTAACTGGATTATTTATTTTTTGGGTGTTGAGTTTGATACTCCTTTATAGATTTTAGATACTAACCCTTTATCAGATATATCATTTACAAATATCATCTCCCATTCTTTTGGTTGCCTTTTAGTTTTGTTGATTGTTTCCTTTGCTGTGCAGAACCATTTTATCTTGATGAAGTCCCAATAGTTCATTTTTGCTTTTGTTTCCCTGCCTCCAGTGATGTGTCTGATAAGAAGTTGCTCCAGCCAGGGTGAAAGAGGTTATTGCCTGTTTGCTCCTCTAGCATTTTGATGGTTTTCCGTCTCACATTTAGGTCTTTCATCCATTTTTAGTTTATTTTTGTGTATGGTGTAAAGATGTGGTCCAGGTTCATTCTTCTGCATGTTGCTGTCCAGGTTTCCCAATTCCCTTTGTTGAAGAGACTATTTTTTCCTTTGGATATTCTTCCCTGCTTTGTCAAATATTAGTTGAGCATGTAGTTGTGGGTCCATTTCTGGGTTGTCTATTCTGTTTCAGTGGTCTGTGTGTCTGTTTTTGTCCCAATGCCATACTGTCTTGATGATTACAGCTTTGTAAATAGCTTAATGTCTGGAATTGTGATGCCTCTTGCTTTGTTTTTCTTTTTCAAGATTGCTTTGGCTATTTGTAGTCTTTTGTGGTTCCATACAAATTTTAGGATTGTTCATGCTAGCACTGTGAAAAAAATGCTTGTGGTATTTTGATAGGGATTACATTAAATGTGTAGATTTCCTTTGGGTAGTGTTGACATTTTAAAAATATTTGTTTTTCCAGTCCATGAGCATAGAATGTTTTTCTTCCCATATTTTATGTGTCATCTTCAATTTCTTTCATCAATGTTTTATAGTTTTCAGAGTATAGGTCTTTCACCATTTTGGTTAGGATTATTCCTAGGTATTTGATAGTTTTTGGTGCAATTATGTAAATGAAATTGATTCTTTGATTTCTCTTTCTGCTGTTTCATTATTGATGCATAAGAATGAAATAGTACCTGAGTTGCTCATCAGTTAAGTATCTGACTTTGGCTCAGATCATGTTTTTGTGGTTCATGAGTTTAAGCCTGCATTGGGGTCTCTTCTATCAGCACAGAGCCAGCTTTGGATCCTCTACTCTCTCCTCTGACCACCCCCACCCCCACCTTGTACTCCCTCTAATTCTCTATCTCTCTCAAAAATAACTAAACATTAAAAACTCATCCAGGGGCACCTGGGTGCTTAGTCAGTTAAGTGTCCAACTCTTGACTTCAGCTCAGGTCATGATATCATGGTTTGAGTTCAAACACTGCATTGGGCTCTATGCTAACAGTTCTTGGGATTCTCTCCTCACTCTGCTCCCCTCATTTCTCTCAAAATAAATAAACTTTAAAAAATCACCTAAAAATAAATGCAACAGATCTGTACCTTGATTTTATATCCTGTAACTTTGCTGAATTCATGTATCAGTTCTAGCAATGTTTTGGTGGAGCCTTTTTGGGTTTTCTACAAAGAGCATCATTTTATCTGTGAATAGTGAAAGTTTGACTTCTTCCTTGCTGATTTGGACACCTTTTATTCCTTTTTGTTGTATGACTGCTGAGGCTAGGACTTGCAATACTATGTTAAGTTAACAGAAGTAAAAGTAGATCACTGTCTTTTTCCTGACCTTAGAGGAAAAGCTCTCAATTTTTCTCCATTGAGGCTGTGGTTTCTTCGTATATGGCCCTACTCTTTTGAGGGTGTTTTTTTGTTTGTTTGTTTGCTTGCTTGTTTTTATCAAGAATAGATGCTGTATTTTGTCAAATACTTTTTCTGTGTCTACTGAGATGATCATATGGTTCTTATCCTTTCTTTTATTAATGTGGTCTTTCACATTGATTGATTTGGAAATATTGAAGCACCCTTCAATTCCTTCATATTGCTTCATATTGAAGTGTTTCTTCTCCTAGGAATAAGACCCATAACCAGCAAAGAAATGGAAACAATAATCAAAAATATGCCAACAAACAAAAGTCCAGGGCTATATGGCTTCCCAGGAAAATTCTACCAAACATAAACCAGTTTATACCTAGTCTCAAACTGTTGCAAAAAAAAAAAGAAAAAGAAAGAAAAGAAAAGAAACAGAAGGAAAACTTCCAAACTCATTCTACGAGACCAGTGTTATCATGATTCAAAAACCAGGCAACCTACTAAAAAAGAGAATTAGGGCCAATATCTCAGATGAACATGGGTGCAAAAATTTTCAACAAGATATTAGCAAATAAATTTCAACAGTACATTGAAAGAATCATTTCCTTAATTTTGATCCAAGACTTTTAAGGTTTATATTATATGTTTCTTGCTCAAGCCCTAGAATAGCTAGTTTTTACAAGATTCCAAGGAGTCTCAGGTTAATTATACTAGTGAACAATATTTTACAAACACATATCTGGGTCTTGATTGTGGTCATTGCAACTTGGTTGTTATTGCTCCAGTGCTCTTTAGGTGGACAAAGAAAAGAAATTAAAGTATCAGTTCAGCCAGATGTGAGGATACTTCTAATTCCAACCCAGTGCAAACATTTTTTTTTATGTATTTCTCAAAAGCATGCTATATACATCATTTTTCCAGCAAAAGGAACCAGAATCCCAAGAGCTTCTCAAAAGTTATTCGTTTGCTGTCTCACAAAATAATTTCAGCCTGACTATACCCTACCAATTCAAAAATCAAACATACCCATCAAGTTTTAGATCCTTTCACAGTTATTTTGACTTTTAAATACAACATATGATGGAAGTACTGTTTTAAGAGATTCATGGGTTATTTATTTTTTATCTAGTGTAGTTATTTTAATCTTTTAAAGTATGGTTGTATTTGATTTCCTTTTTCCCATTTTTATTAACTTAAATTTTTTGAATATGTATAAATTTTGATTTAGTTTCCCAAGTCAAAACAATATAAAAGAAAAGCTAAACATGTCACCCTCTTTATCTTATTCTTGGTACTCCAGTTTCACACAGCTCATGTAATAACAGAATTCATTATTTTCATATATACCTTTCCTGTGTTTCCATTTGCAAAAATAAGAACATATTGTACATTTTATTTTCCTTATTTTAGCTAAAATACCATTTTGTATATAAATGTAAAAATAAATATGTATTTAGTTGCGCTTTTTTTTATCTTAATAAAACCTAGAAATCCCTCCATTTCACTTCCTGGAGATCTCCCTTACTATTTTTACAGATGCATAAGTTATATGATTAAACCAGAGGTCGTTCAAATGATTTCTTATACTTAGGAACTTAAGTTACTTTCATTTATTTTTCATTACAGTCACCATTGCAAAGGATAACTCTGTACATATGCATTTTTATATAATTGAAAGTGTATCTCTGAGATAAATACCTAGAAAGGAGATCCCTCAAAGAATAAATGCATATATGATTTTATAATTTTTAGAGATTATCAAATGCTCTTGCTTAAGAGTTGAATATGAAGTCTATTATGAGTAATGATTAATAAATTTACATAGGACAATTTTTTCATGTTTCTTTTTTAATGAATGGATTATTCATGCCCCTTGCTCAAGTCTATTTTCCCTGAGATTTTTACTTTTTTTAATCAAAATATATTTATTCATTTTTTCGGGAATATTATTGAGTGGTTTATCACATACATATAACCCCAGTGCTCTTCCCAACCAGTGTCCTCCTTAATGCCCCTCACACCAATAGCCCTTACCTCCACCAGCAACCCTCAATTTGTTCTCTGTATTTAAGAGTCTCTTATGGTTTGTCTCCCTCTCTGTTTTTATACTATTTTTACTTCCCTTACCTTATGTTCATCTGTTTTGTATCTTAAATCCATATGAATGAAATCATATATTTGTCTTTTTCTGACGGACTTATTTCACTTAGCATAATACACTCTAGTTCCAGCCACATTGTAAATGCAAGATTTCTTTTTTTTTTTTTTTTTTTTGATCAATGAACAGTATTCTGGGGTGTGTGTGTGTGTGTGTGTGTGTATTTACATACCACATCTTTATCCATTCATCAGTTGATGGATATTTGGGCTCTTTCCATACTTCGGCTATTGTCATTATTCCTGCTATAAACATTGGGGTGCATGTGTCCCTTTGAATCAGCATTTTTGTATCCTTTGGATAAATGCCTAGTAGTGTAATTGCTGGGTCATAAAGTAGTTCTATTTTTAATTTTTTGAGGAACCTCCATACTATTTTCCAGAGTGGCTGCACCAATTTGCATTCCCACCAGCATTGCAAAAGTGTTCCCCTTTCTCCATATCCTTGCCAACACCTGTTGTTGCCTGAGTTGTTAATTTTATCCATTCTGACAGATGTGAAGTGGTATCACATTGTAGTTCTGATTTGTATTTCTCTGATGATGAATGATGTTGAGCATTATTTTCATGTGTTTGTTAGCCATCTCGATATCTTCTTTGGAAAAGCATCTATTCATTTCTTTTGCCCATTTCTTCACTGTATTATTTGTTTCTTTGGGTGTTGAGTTCTTTATTGATTTTGATCCTAATCCTTATCTGATATGTCATTTGCAGATATCTTCTCCCATTTCATCTGTTGCATTTTAATTTTGTTGATTGTTTCCTCTGCTGTGCTAAAACTTTTTATCTTGATGAGGTCCCAATACATTTTTGCTTTCGTTTCTCTTGCTCTGGAGAGAAGTTGCTGTAGCTGCAGTCAAAGAGGTTGCTGACTGTTTTCTCCTCTAGGACTTTGGTGGCTTCCTGTCTCACATTTAGGTCTTTCATCCATTTTGTGTTATATTTTGTGTATGGTATAAGGAAGTGGTCCAGGTTCATTCTGCATGTTGCTGTTCAGTTTTTCCAATACCATTTGCTGAAGAGACTTTTTTTTTCCATTGGATATTCTTTCCTGCTTTGTCAAAGATTAGTTGGCTATACATTTGTGGGTCCATTTCTGGATTTTCTATTCTGTTCCACTGATCTTAGTGTCTGTTTTTCCAGTGCCAACTGTCTTGATGATTATAGCTTTGTAATATATCTTAAAGACCAGAATTGTGATTCCTCCAGCTTTGATTTTATTTTTCAGGATTGCTTTGGCTATTCAGGATCCTTTCTCATTCCATATAAATTTTAGGATAGTTTGTGCTAGCTGTGAGGAATGTCAGTGTTATTTTGATAGGGATTGCTTGAATATGTAGATTGCTTGGATAGTATCAACATGTTAACAATATTTGTTTTTCCTATCCAGGAGCATGAAATAGTCTTCCATTTCTTGCATCTTCTTCAATTTCTTTCATAAGCTTTCTATAGTTTTCAGTGTATAGATGTTCTACCTCTTTGGTTTGGTTTGTTTATAAGTATTTTATGATTTTTGGTGCAATTGTGAATGGGATCAATTCCTTGATTTCTATTTCTGCTTCTTGTATAGAATTGCAACCAATTTCTGTACATTGATTTTATATCCTGTGACTTTGCTGAATTCATGAATCAGTGCTAGCAGTTTTTTGGTGGAGTCTTTTGGATTTTCCACAAAGAGTATCATGTTGTTTGCAAAGAATGAATGTTTGACTTGCTCCTTGTCAATTTGGATGCCTTTTATTTTTTTGTGTTGTTTGATTTTGAGGCTAGGACTTCCAACACTATATTGAATAACAGTGGTAAGAGTGGACTTTCTTGTCATATTCCTGACCTTAAGGGGAAAGCTCTCAGTTTTCCCCCATTGAGGTGATATTAAGAAGTGGGTCTTTCATATTTGGACTTTATGATCTTGAGGTATAATCCTTCTATCCCTCAAGAACTACTTTCTTGAAAGTTTTTATCGAGAAAGGATGCTGTATTTTGTCAAATGCTTTTTCAGCATCTCTTGAGAGGATCATGTGGTTCTTATCATTTCTGTTATTAATATGATGTATCACATTGATTGATTTACAGATATTGAACCGGGCCCACATCCCAGGAATAAATCCCAGTTGATCATGGTGAATAATTCTTTTAATGTATTGTTAGACCTAGTTGGTTAGTATTTTGTTGAGAATCTTTTTATTCATGTTCATCAAGTAAATTGGTCTGTAGTTCTCCTTTTTGGTGGGGCCTTTGTCTGGTTTTGGAATCAAGGTACTCTGGCCTCGTAGAATGAATTTGGAAGTTTTCCTTCTATTTCTATTTTTTTGAAACAGCTTAAAAAAATAGGTGTTAACTCTTCTATAAGTGTTTGGAATTCCCCTGGAAGCCATCTGGCTCTGGACTCTTGTTTGCTGGGAGATTTTTGATTACTGATTCAATTTCTTTACTGGTTATCAGTCTTCAAATTTTCTATTTCTTCCTGTTTCAGTTTTGGTAGTTTGTATGTTTCTAGAAATTTGCCCATTTCTTCCAGATTCCTCAATTTTTTGGCATATAATTCTTCATAATATTCTTATTGCTTGTATTTCTGCAATACAAGATTTCTCCAATTTTTCTTAAGACCTTTACTTTATATTTCCCTTTATTTTAAATTCTTTAATATTATTTTGTTATTCTTTTTATATTAGAAATATTGGCTCTATGTTGGATTTATTTATTATTTATCTTTGCCATGCAAATATTTTGTTTATATTTCTTTTAATCAAGCTAAGTAAGCCTATTTTCATATTCAGTTTGTAGGGTAATTGATAATAGATTGCTTCTAGTATTTGTATAGCTTTACAATTAACATTTATATTTCTGACCCATATTGAAATTTTCTTTTGTGTAATTCAATTTTATCTATTTTTGCTGTATGAATTTACACTTCCTGAGTCATATTTTTAAAGTCCATTTTTGCCTATTGATATGTGATGCCACCCTTATCATAAGTTTCCTTAGGAGCCTAAATAATTTTTAGATTTTCGATTTTATTCTATTGGTATTTCTTTTTATCCATGTCCTAGTACCACATTGTTAATTAGAAGAGTTCTTGAGTATGATTTAATATTAATATTTAATATTAATATATAGTATTTCACTTTTGAATATTCCATAATTTATTCTTAGTTTCCATTCTACCATTAGGTGTACATCTGGATTATTTCTATTTTCTAGCCATTGCTTGGATATCCCATGGATATTCTTCTATATGATGACTAAGGCAAATGAATTTTATTGGGTACATATCTAATTTCTTCAGTCACTAAGAGTTTACTCTCCTGGTTCATCTCTCAGATAAGTATAAGTATTTTATGTTTTCCTTCTATGAGATAACCTATACTTATGAAAGTAGATGCTGTGAGCATAAGAATGATATCTTTGGAGTTATATGTATTATATCAATGTATTTATTTCATTCAGGTTATAATCTTTTGATGACTTGATACTGTGTTTGTCCTACAATATTTGCATGGCTAGATTTGTGATTAAGACCTTATTTTTCTTCCTTTGATAATCACACGTAAATATTTTTCCTGACATTGGTTTGAAGGAGGTAAAGATATCTAAAACATAAATTATAGTTTAACATAAATTAAGTTGATCTTTAATGCTTTGAAGGGATTCTAGATTAGCAAAGTGGCAAAAAATTTGATCAAAATATAATCCCAAATCAAGATGGAAGGCATGGTTGTGTCAAAGAATCTTATAAACTTGCTCTAAGCCTCTAGGAGTGTCCAAAATTCATTGTTCTTCTTTTAGGATACATACATATATAAAAAAGGATATATATATATTTTTTAATTTTATATTATATATATATATATATATATATATAAGCACATACCAAAATTATGCAATTAGTTAGCATACATGCATATGTAGACCAGAAAGATGTCCAGAGATACCAGCTGGTACCACTTGCTCCTACTTTTTGGACAAAATTTACCAGAATTATATTACTAATTAAATTTAAAACAGTATATAACTCACTATATAATGAAGAAGTTTAAAGATTTTATTCAAATCATATATTACCAAAAAAAGCCTTTGAGTCTCACAGTTCATGAGTTGGAACCCTGCATCGGTCTCTGTGCTGACAACTCAGAGGCTGGAGTCTACTCCAGATTCTGTGTCTCCCTCTCTGCCCCTCCTCCTGCTCATTCTCTGTCTGTCTCTGTCTAGAATAAATAAAGATTAAAAAATTTAGAAAACATCAATGGAGTTCATAAATTTTGATTATTAGTTATATAATTATTTTTAGAAAACAAAACTGAAAATTATAAAAACCATTGACATATAAAATTCACTCATAGAGGATAATGTCTACTGTCTTCCCCTTTCAATTGAGAACAAAAATTCTGAAGAAATCTACAGTCATTGCTTATACTGGGGCCCCTGGGTGGCTTAGTCGGTTAAGTGTCCGACTTCGGCTTAGGTCATGATCTCACGGTTCGTGGATTCGAACCCCGCATCGGGCTCTGTGCTGACTGCCAGCTCAGAGCCTGGAGCCTGTTCCAGATTCTGTATCTTCCTCTCTCTCTGACCCTCCCCTGCTCACACTGTCTCTCTCTCTCTCTCTCAGAAATAAAACATTTAAAAAAAAAAGTTTCTAAAAAGAGTCATTGCTTATACTAAACAGCATGAATAGAAAATCATCATTGTAACTCATATAAATGATTCCATGTGTTTATTTAAAAATTTTTTCATATATGTATTCAGCTTTATTGATATATAATTATATATAATATTATAAAACTTATGATTTGCTATATATATATGTATGTCTTGTGAAATGATTACCATAGTAAGTTTAGTTTACCATTACCTCCCATAGTTACAGTTTTTTTCCTTGTGATGAGAACTTTTAAGGTTTACACTCTTAGCAAATATCAAATATACACTATGGTTTTGTAAACTATAGTCATCAAGTTGTAAATGACATCCTCAGTACTTATTTATTTTATAACTGGAAGTTTGTACCTCTAGATTACCTTCACCCAGTTCCCTCTCCCCCCCACCCTCTGCTTTTGGCAATCACAAATCTGATTTTCATTTCTATGATTGTAGTTTCCACATATAAATGAGATCATACAGTATTTATCTTTCTCTGTCTGACTTATTTTCCTTAGCATAATGCATTCAAGTTCCATTTCTGTTGTTGAAAATGGCAGGATTTGCTTCTTCTGATAGCTGAATAGTAATGCATTGTGTGTATGCACATTTTCTTTGTCCATTTTATCTGTTGATGGACACTTAGGTTGTTTCCATGTCTTGACTATTGTAAATAATGCTGCAGTGAGCATGAAGGTACAGATCTCACTTCAGGATAGTGGTTTCATTTTCTTTGAATATATACCAAAAGTGGAATTGCTGGGTCACATATTTGTTCTAATTTTCATTTTTTTGAGGAACCTCCATAGTGTATCCCATAGTGGCATAAGGAATTATATTTCCACCAGCAGTGCACAAGCGTTCCCTTGTCTCTGTATCCTTGACAGCATCTGTTATCTTTTGTCTTTTTGATGATTGCCATTCTAATAAGTGTGAGGGTTTTTTTTTTGTTTTTTATTTCCTCATTGAATTCATTTTATTCATGTATTTTTTCCTAATTTCATTTAGTTGTCTGTGTGTTTTTATAGTTAACTAAATATTAAAAACTATTATTCTGAAGTATGTGTCAAGTTGTTCATAGATCTCAAATTTTTTAGAATGAGTTATTGGAGCTTTATTAGTTTCCTTTGTTGGTGTCATGTTCATGTTTTTTTTTTTCCTCATGATTCTAGGTTCCTTACATTGGTATCTGCACATTTGAGTAAGCAGTTTCCTCTTCCAGATTTTACAAGTTCACTTTGTCAAATAGCCCTTCACCAATCAGCTAAAGTTGGGGCTCTGGCCTGATCAGTTGGTAGCATCCTTGAGCAAGTAGGGATTGATGTTGGGGTCTGTTTTGGAAAAGACAAGTGGCAGAGCTCTGAGGTTAAGAGGGTTCCTGCTGGCTGTGAACAGGTGGATATGACTGGTAGTTTGGTTCCTTGCCAAAGTTTGGCTACAGGATTGGCATTGTAACTGACTGGATTCTCTGGTCAGGCTTCCTAGCCACATGAAACAGAGTTCAATACTCAGCAATAAGTGGGGCTGTGAATTAGCATCACTGGGTAGGATGGCAGAGTGGATCCCAAGGCCATTATGGTTTGTTCTTTGGGACCCAAATCAGACAGAACTTCACACCAGTTCTCTGGCCAAATGGAGCTGTCACCTGGGCTCTTCAGAAGGGCAGAGTTACTTCCTGGGCTCTTTGCTCAAGTGCTGCTAAGATAAGTAACTCTGCAAGTGCTGGAACCAGATTTCCTGGTTAGCAGAGACCAGAGAGAAATATATTCAACAATTAGCAGGGTTATGAATTAGCTTTCCTACTGGGGTAGGGTGATAAAATAGACTCTAGACTGGCAAGGCTTGCTGGTTCGGGTCTTCATTCAGGCAGAACTGAGCACCAAACTGAGTCCCTGATCAGACAGGACTACCATCTTGGCTATGAAGATAGGCAGAATTATATAATGAGATTTCCATGTGGGCAGTACTGCAAATCAGAACTGTCAGCCAAGAATTGAGTCCTGGCTGCTGTAAGTCCTGTCGCCTTTCTGCATCACATCTCCAGTAGTCAAGCTCCTCAGATACCCACTGTGATCCCCATAATATGTTACTTGGGTGGACTTCCCAAGAAATGACCCATATCACTAAGAGTGGGGTTAGATGTTCACCTCATGCTTTCTTTTTTCTCACTGAAGACACTAGCCCCAAGTGGACCCCCTTGGTGCAATGCTGTGTCAGCCTAGAGATGGGATAATGCAGTCAAAGTTTAGCTACTGCTCTTACCCTTCTAATCTGGTTCTTTGATCTCTTTGGTCCAGTGGGTCTTCATTCTTACTTTCCTGATCTAGGATCTTTACAAAACATCTTTAGTGATGTTGTTACCTAATATATCCAAGAGATCGTGATTTTCCACTAACTCATAATTACAGTAGAGGAAACCTTGAGCGCAAGCTAATTGGAGAATAGGAAATAAAACTTCTTGATTAAGCTGTCATCCTGAAAGGGCTACATGTTTTTTAAAAGAGTACGCCAGACACAAGCAAAATCTTTCCTCCCTGTGGCAAAGAATGAAAACAAATCAGGCTGTCTTGACCTGTTTTTGAGTAAGGATGAAAAGTCTTGCTTGTGAACTTGTAACCACTTATTTTCCTTCAGATATGGCTGGGGTTTGAACTGAAACTCCAAGATAATGAATTAACATGAACTATTTCCCAAACAATATATAATATGCCTAAGGTGATAGGAAAAAGGAAACACAAACTTACTGATGAGGGCCAAACCTTTACATCTCAAGAACCTTTGATTTCTATATTAAAATGAATGCAAATTCCAGAATCACAAGATTCACAATTAAAATAATTCACCATGAGTTAGAATGAGCAAAAACAAAAGGTCGGAATTAGGATTGTAAATATAATTTACATCTAATAGTACATCTAATAATTGTTTTATAAAGTATATAGCAGAGAATTACTGAGGATCATTTATAATGATAGAATCTTCCATCCTTCAGGAAGATATAATAGCTTTAAATGTTTAAACAATAATACAGATTCAAAATATGTTAGTAGACAAATTCACAAACATAGTATGAGATTATAACACTACTCAAGAAAAGTGAGAAAAAAAGAAAGAAAATACACATCCATACTTTATTGTAGCAATAAAATGGGTTATCACTAAAGAAACTACAGTCATGAAAAAGTTAAAGAGAATGCTATTAAAACTTTATGCCAGTGTATCTAAAACTTTAGATGCATTGGACTAATTCTTAAAAAGATAAACCATCAAAAACCAGCACAAAAGAAAAAAAAGACAGAAGGAATCATCTGTTCCTGCAAACAATGAATATGTAGAATAACTAGTTAAAAATATTTTTCTACCAAAAAGTCTAAGAATCCAGGAAGGCTTGCAAAGCTTTTCTCATAATTGTTTTACAACCATGAAGGGAAACATTTTTCTACTCATATTCAAACTATTCTAGAAAACTGAAACTAGAACTTTTTCCTATTTCTTTATGTGAAGGAAGAGTATCTTTGACATCATAAGTCAAAATGAGAGTTGACAAAAACAAAATTATAGATGTAACATTCATAAACAACAAAATAAAACAAACAAAAAAACCTTGCAAACCAAATGCAGAAGTCAATAAAAAGACAAAAGCAATAGTGCAGATTTTTAACGACTGATAAAAAAAACTTTCAATACTTTGCATTTCATATCAACTACTTTGCATTTCATATTCTATTGCTTCATATTTGTAAACTACAGAAAAATACTGACAGAAAGACCTTTCTGAATTAAAATCAATTTGAGACACTTTAAAAGATTTTAATAATTGTAAAGTATGAGAGAAAGCTTAGCAAAATTGATTTTAACCAAATTTGTAAGTATAAAAACAAAGTTTCATTTATTTATTTATTTTTTTTAATTTATTTCTAGGAGACATAGAGAGAGACAGCGTGAGCAGGGGAGGGTCTGAGAGAGAGGGAGTCACAGACTGAAACAGGCTCCAGGCTCTGAGCTGGCAGTCAGCACAGAGCCTGACGTGGGGCTCGAACCCACAAACTGCAAGATCATGACCTAAGCGAAAGTCGGATGCTTAACCGACTAAGCCACCCAGGTGCCCCACAAAGTTTCATTTTTGTTCGAGATGTGACTATAATATGTTTCTTTAAAGTTGGGAGTATATAAAATTAATTGAAAAATAATGTTGATATTTCACTTTCAGAGTGTAAACTATGTGTAGTGACTATATGTATATGTCAAAGTTTAAGTTCTGAGCTGTTTAGCATTTACATCTTCTAAATTGGGGAGACCTCAGGTTTACAGTTATATTCTGGTGAGCTTGAAAAAAAATGTTAAGCTTTACTTTTACTCATTCCCTTAGAAAAAAGAGAAGAATATGTAAGTTTGTATTACTCTCTATCAAAGGAAATTGAGAGATATAATTTGTAATGCTATTAATATATAATATGGAAATATTCTTCACTTTATTTCATTTATGGCTATACATATATCATTTTATTGAATAATTTAAAAGTTATTACAAAATTCTTACTGGATATTATGAACATATTACAATTTTGGTTTTTTTGGTTACAGAATTTGTTAAAAGAATGGTATGAATATTACAGTATAATTGTAATATTTCATATGTTCTGAAAGTTGTAGCAGAATAGTGTATTTTCAATTTTATCTGTTTGATTTTTGAGTAAATTTGTACCTTTTATTTATAATATCAATATCCTAGAAATTAGCAATCATCAAAAAATAAGATAACAAAAATTATATATATTTTTTGTCAGTCTTCTCGGCTGAGAGTCACTCTTTAGGTTTTAATATAGTTAATGGACTTTTAAAGAAAGAAAACAAAATGCAGATCTATATAAACCAACTGGGTTTTGAACTACTCTATAGAAGTTTTGAAAGTAGTCCATATTTGGTGGAAAAAAATCTATATTTCTAATGCTGTGTTTAGTCACGACTTTGAATGCAAATAGGTGACTTTGAGTGTGTGTGTGTGTGTGTGTGTGTGTATGTGTTTTATTGAACAAAAATCAATGACATTAATTATTTATAGTCATTGGTAAATATGTCTGCTTTACAATTTAGAATTAATTCAATTTATTCATATAATCAGGAATTACTTAAAATTGGTATTTTAAATTTTAAAATTAAGTATATCCTTGGAAATATGTCCAGATAGCACAAAAACATATATAATTACTATAAATTATCTAGTTCACTTGAAAGCAAACTTTCCAGAGAAACTACATTCTTACAGAAATTTACTATGCACATGCAAGCAATTTTCTAAGTTAAAAAAATATTTTTTGTTTATTTGGTTTTCTAAATTTATTAATATTTGTGACAAAATTGGTGTTGAATTAAAAGTTCACAGTTTAAAAGAGCACAATAGAATTAATTTTCACCAAAATGAACACACTGAAGTAAAGTATGAAGAAAGAATATTACTAGCGTTTAGAAGGTATTCTCCTAAAGCTCTGAGACAGCAGTTTTTTTGGAGAGCTGTTCTATTTAACTAAAATGTAGTCATTTGAACTCCATACACCAATACCAAAGAATCAAAAACAAAACTCAAAAGTTTATGGCATTCCCCAGCTAGAATGATGGTAAACATAAGGGAAAATAAGGTTAATGCTACGCACAGAGGAGAAGGGGAAGTAGGGATGTAACTTGGAATGAATCCCTTTATACTGTCTTTGTTAAGCTTAGATTGCTTCTCAGCACTTATTGTATGTTAAAATAGAACAAAAACAAAATAAAACAAAAAACTCATTGAAAAAACTGAAAACTGAAAGGCAGCATATTTATTCATATTAATTATGAAATCTTCCTGTAGCAAGTAACCTAAATTAGAGTTGTTTATTTGTAGTAGTAACTTGTAAGGCTCTTTTCAGAGAAAAATAGGCATAGATTCTTTTTCAGGATGTGTAATTATGTTCAATTTTGCATGTGTAGTCATATAGACCATTATTTCAAACTGCTTTATATTTCCTGTCTCTTAGTCTTGTAGTTCACGTACGTCTTTTCAGTGAAATAGTAGGAAATCTTGATTCCTATTATGTAAAAGGAAAATGAACACTTTCAATATGTACTTCATATTTATGTCATATTTACATTTAACCATGACAATCAACAATTCTGGTGAAACTAATATAATAAAAGATTTTCTAAAAGAGTATACATTATATAGAATTACAATTAAATGGTGAACAATTTCATCTGGCAGCTGTTATAAAACTTTTTTGTGTCCTATAAAAATTGCCTTACTCAGTTTGTCAACAGATTATAAAACATGTAACTATAAAAGATTTTTCATTTTTAGGTAAATACCAGAAAAAATAATAATACAGTACTTGGCAAAAATTAACTGTGCTTTATTTTATCTTCCTTGCATAATATGCATGATATTTAATCAAGACTTTGTATCTTTAGCAATTTATGAATACATGGTTTGATACTCATTATAAAATATATCTTTTCTGAGCATTTCAATACCTGGGGTGAATTATGATAATTAAGTACTATATCATTATGTTCTTACTTTTCCTTTCCGGCCCCTACTGTGAAAATTCAATTTCCAGATGCTTTTGATGTTTCCAGTTTAAAAGTGTAAAAGAGATGTCTTTTCTAAGCTCTCAGGTTTGTCATATTGGAGATTCATTTTATAGCACTCTTTCAGTAGTTTCTTGCTTCTCTAGCCAAATTAGGACATATATTTTTAAGGGGAAAGAAGGATTCTTCATGGTTAGGTTGGGTTTTATTGAATGAATTTTAATATTTCAAATTATTCTAATTTGTAATTTTTGAGAAGACAGGAAAGGGAAGTATAATTAAAATTACATTGAATTTGTTGTTCAAAAACATATAATCAAATTCCAGCTCAGGTCTGTAATCTTGAATGTGTCATTTAGTAATCTGCTCAGTTTTTCCCCTTCATTCAATCAAACGGATAGAACCCCTATCTAATGTAAATGCAGTAAACATTAAATGAAATAACCAGTATATTGCATCAGATAAACCATATACCTCTATGTAAGAAATTAAGGCAGTATTGTTGCTGTTGCATTGATCATGATTTTCCTTAGATACATATTCCTAGATTTGATCCTTGATGTAGAGAAATACTATGTAGGGGTTTTATTGTTGCAAAAGAAAGGTAATTACTGGTAGAGAGCCATGGAAAGGCAAACTGTACAACATTCTGAGATGTTTAAATTAACGTAAAAGGGTTACACAGTTTTCTTTATCTATTCCTTACCTTACATGCCAAATTTTAATGGTAAATTATTTAATATTATTTTTTCTTAATATTCTATAGAGGTTTACATAAAAATAATTAAAATGTAACTGCATCAGGAAATTTTGAATAGTTGTGTGTGTATCAATTTGCATATCATATATAATTATTTTTTCCTTGTTTTAGTAATCTGTATATATTATGACTGAAACTGTCTCAGAATTGGCAAGTGGCATTTCTGAAAATAAAAAAGGAGATAAACTAGAAATAATGAGAGATTTGAAAAGTGGATAATTTGATGCAACTGTCACATATATTCAAATGTGTTTTAAGATACTATAGATGAGACTCAATAAAAAAAAAGCAGAACACTAGTATATTTTATTTTGTTATATTTAAGGAAGCCATTAGTGTGACTTGCATTCTACAATTTTAGCAGTTGTAATATGTTTTTTAACTTGTAAATGTAATTTTGATGTTTATGACAAAGTAAGGTACACTATTGAAAAATACAATTGGTGAATTATAATTATTAAATATTGTGGGACTTTGAAATAAGACAGAAGATAAAAAAGAAAAGAGATCTGTAGCAAATGTTAGTAAATCACTCTTCCAGATAAGTGTTTATACTAGAAAGGTAGGACAACAAAATGGTTAGGACTTTGGGGCCAGGATGGTATTAAAATCCTAATTTTACTATTTTCTGTTTTGTGACTTTGGACACGAAATCTCTTTGTGTATTAGTTATTGATTAGGAAACAAGGGTTAATTCAAACACATTTAAATAGTCCCTGTCCAAGATAACTTAGGTTTTCAATCTTTCAGACTTTAGCCTATTGTGACCCAATGGAAATAAAGATTATTTTAGGTATCTATCAAACTATGTTAATCTTATAGTTTATATAGTAAAATGGATCGGTCATAGTAGTAACCAAAATATCTATTTTTGTAGGTTGTAAATAAACACTGGGGCTTAACCAATGATTTCACAAAATGTCAAACATACTATGCTCTGAACCTGATGTGTGAGTTAGATCTCTAATACTCAGAAATGTGATTTTTAACAACTTTATTATTTTTTAATTTGAGAGAGAGAGAACATGAGTCAGGGAGAGGAGTGGAAGGAACAAGAAAGGGAGAGAGAATCTTAAACAGGTTCTATGTTCTCTGCAAGAGCCTGACATGGGCTTGAACCCACGACCTTGGGATCATGACCTGAGGCAAAATCAAGAATTGGACACTTAACCAACTGATCCACCCACGTGCCACAGAAATGTGATTATTGATTAAATCTTTAGGGGGTTCACATGGGAGAGAAGACAGAAAAGACAAAACCTGAAATTCAGAAAAATCTGCACCTAAATGAAACCAGGGCACCTGTAAACTGAAGTAGAAACACCACCAAGAAGAATAAAAACCTGACACGTAGGCATTGCATGTTTCACTCTAATTTAGTCCTAGGGCTATTTTGGCTCTAGAATTTATCATTTTTGAGGGACCAACACTCCCAACTTTAAATTACATTTTTATATAGTTCTATTTGACTCACTTAGTGATGTTAAGATTAATCAGTGAATTCAGAGGGTAGCCCTTGATCCTCACATTTCATAGTTTTGTTTTCCTTCAGGATAACATAAAACAGTGGGTTGCATTAGTCACCTTGTAACCATATGGTTTCCCATTAACTTTAACTGTTCAGCTAAAGTTTCTTGTCATTTACTGATGATCATTGACTTAAAAATTATAATACATTACAAAATAGTAATATTGTCAAATTAAAAAAAAATTTCAATTGAATGTGAAGGTATATTAGCTTTAAACTGCATTTTCCTAATAACACAGTCTCAATACACACATCAAGAGAATTACAAGAAGAAACTGAAAAAAATATATAACACTTGGAGATTTTTATATACTTTCTTGGCAATTGATATTGCATGAAAACAACAAACAAAAAAAAGCTTTGAAGGATCTGAAGAGCATAGTCCCTACTATGACCATGGGCATTAGAGAACCATTTAATTGAATAGTTTAAGAATATTCTTTCCTTTCAAGCACATGTGGAATACTTACAAATATTGATCATATTTTTGGCCACAAAGGTGTTTTCAACAAACTCAAAGGATTAATATCATACAGCTACATTCTTTGACCAAAATGTGATTTTTAGAAGTCAATGACAGAATTATAATTAAGCCAATCATATATATTTCCAACTTAAAAAATGCATTTCTCCAAACTCATTGACTTAATAAAAAGTAGGATATGGTTAGAAACAAACAAATGAAAAATTGTAATTATTTTCATTTCTATTTCCCCTTCTGTTCTTGATGGGTAGTGTTCCTCCCACCCCTATTCCATGAGTTAACAATATTGGGCTTGCTTTGACCAATAGGATGTTTCACAGATGCAAGTAGGAACTTGAAACATGACCATGAACTTGTGGTTTACCTTTTGAACTTTTGTCATTACAATGAGAAGAGAGCTCCCTACCCCAAATTTCCATCTTTCTCAATACAGCATCCAGAATAAATGCATTTGGAGCAGACCTGAGTTCAATCCACAGTGAAGATCCAAGCCTGAGTCTGGTCTACAGAATATAACAAATGCACCCAACTAAGTTGATCTAGATCAGCTGAATTAGCACAACTGAAATAGATAGCTTTCCTAGTAGCCACAGAGACACATAAGAATGTATTATTTATTATTTTAATCCACTGAAATGTTTGTTTTTTGATAAGCAGTATTATTTTACCAGTACTTAAGCACTTTTTAACTAGTACAGATTGTTTTTAAGTAATGCATATAAAAACATGATAATCTGAAAGAGTAATACTAAGAAGCAATTTTAGACACACATTTGAACTAGAAAGAAAAGTCTCTAAATGAGCTTACATTTTAAATAAATTAGAATTAGAAAAACAGTTTAAGCCTTAAAAAAGGTAGAATGCAGAAATTAATAAATCAAAGAACAAATACAGAGTTGTGATATCTTCAATTATGTGTCAACTTGACTGGACCATGAAGTGCCAGTGACATTTGGTCAGACGTTAGTTATTCTTAGTGTGTCTGGAAGGAGGTTTCTGGATATGATTAACATTTGAAGTGGTAGATTGTGATGACCCTCATCCAATCTATTGAAGGTCTGAATAGAACAAAAGTCTGATCCTCGAAGGAGTAAAAAGGAATTCTTTCTGCCTGACTGTTTTCCAACCGGCACATTGGGTTTTTGGGTCTCTGGACTGGAATTATATACGCCATTGACTCTCCTGGTTCTCAGGCCTTCAGACTTAGTCTGAAACCACATCATAGACTCTTCTGGGTCTCTAGCTTGGTGAATGCAGAAATTGGGATTTATTAGCCTCTATAATTGTGTGAGAAAATTCCTTTTAATAAATTTCTTTACATATATGTATATGTATTTTATATATGTATACACACATCCTTTTGGTTCTGTTTCTCTGAAGAACACTATACAGGAGTATATCAACAGAAATAAAATACTTTTTTTATAGAAAACAATAGTGGGACACCTGAATGGCTCAGTCAGTTAAGTGTCTGACTTTAGCTCAGGTCATGATCTCACGGTTTGTGAGTTCTAGCCCCACATCAGGCTCTGTGCTGACAGCTCAGAGCCTGGAGCCTGCTTGGGATTCTGTGTGTCTCTCTCTCTGCTTCTCTCTCTCTCTCTTTCAAAAATAAATAATTATTTAAGGGAAAAAAACAATAGCAACAACAAAATAGCAAACCTCTGGCAGAAATAATAAATAAGAAAGTATACATAATTATGTAATGAAAGATATATAGGTTTTATAGATATATAGGATTACATCAATGCAACTAGCAGACACTAAAAATATAGAGGATGACTTTTAGAAAAACCTTTTATATACAATTTTAATATAATTATCTGAAATTTCTGATTTACTAGAAAAATGTAAGTAATAAAATTAACAGGTTAAAACCAAAACCTAATTACTGTTGTAATCATTATACTTTGCATGACTAATTAAATATCTTCCAACTAGGAAAACACCAGACCCATTTGGATTAAGAAACTACTTCTACCAAATAATCCAGACATAGATAATATAGTAATTAATTCAGAGATGAGATAAAGACCACTCATCCCTCAAATTATTTTATGAGTTGATGTTAATTAGATCTCAAAACAGGATAAGGACAGAATTGAAAACTAAAATATGTGTCAAGCATTTTTTTGTCAACTCAAATGAGAAAATGCTAACAAAATATTAGTGTATTTCATAAGTGGATCTTCACTAAATTCAGTTTATTTTAGGAATTTGAGCTTATTTCTGTATTATTTTTCTTATTAGCTGATTTATTATATTAACTGATTAGAAGATAAATGCAAATAATTATCTCAATGGGTACAGTAAAATATTTAGAAAATTTAAAAAAAACTATTCATGGAGAAAAACATTCAGTAAAATAAGGATTGAAGAACATTTACATACTCTGAATAAATTGAAAGGAACCACAAAACCTACACAGAGTGCTCAATGAAGTCTCATTAGATGTATACTTTTAAAATCAATACAAGGATGTCCAAACTTACTGTTAATATTTTTCTGAAGTCTCTCCAGGCAATGAAATATAAAAATATACAACTTTTTAAGTGTTGGAAAGAGAGTTTAAGAATATTTCTCTCTCTCTCTCTCTCTCTCACACACACACACACACACACATAAAGAAAGAATTTTAAAAAAATACCTATTACTTGATCTACTACTAGGATTATCAAAAGAAATTGGCAAGGTGTTTGAATTAAAGAAATCAATATATAAAATTATTGTTAATTTCAACAAGCAATAGAAAATGTAACTTAAGAGGAGATGCATTTAAATTGCAAAAGGAAAATGCAAGGGTTCTAAAAACGTATCATATAAAAGACAGACAAGTGATACATTGTTGGAGAAAATAAAGTCCTTTTTCATGATAGGGAAAAACATAATATTCTAAAAATATTGACCTTTAGGGGCGCCTGGATGGCTCAGTCGGTTAAGCGTCCGACTTTGGCTCAGGTCATCATTTCACAGTTCATGGGTTCAAGCCCCGCATCGAGCTTTGTGCTGACAGCTAGCTCAGAGCCTGGAGCCTGTTTCAGATTCTGTATCTCCCTCTCTCTCTGACCCTCCCCTGCTCACGCTGTTTCCCTTTCTCTTTCTCTCTCTCAGAAATAAATAAAACATTAAAAAATGTTTAAAAAATATTGACCTTTAGATACCATAAAATTTCATTAAAATGTCTTCCATTTTTTATTTTCATGGAATTTAATAAAAATTTCCCAAAGGATATTTCAGTTTCTAAATAACCAGGAATACCCAAGTCATTACTTTTAGAGTATCCTTCTTCCATTTGATAACTAGATTTATTAAAAATATAGACTATTTTAGAGGAAATAGCTAATATTTTAGTTTAATATTTTAATACATTTTCCAAAGAGTTTAACACAATATAATATTTTTCATTTTAATATTATTTTATGTCAAAGTAAAATGTTTCCTCATTAATATATTAAAAGTTAATTTAGAGGCACCTGAGTGGCTCAGTCAGTTAAGTGTCCAACTTCAGCTCAGGTCATGGTCTCACAGTTTGTGGGTTCCAGCTGTGTGTTGGGCTCTGTGCTGACAGCTCAGAGCCTGGAGCCTGTTTCAGATTGTGTCTCCCTCTCTCTCTTTCTCTCCCTAGCCATGTGTCTCTCTGTCTCTCAAATATAAATAAACATTAAAATTTTTTTTTGTTAATTTAAAAATGTTATTCATTTTGTATATAGCTTTAAAGAAAGTGTCTCATAATTTAAATCTTTTAACTTTTTATTTGAATTCCAGTTAGTTAATATATAGTGTAATATTAGTTTCAGGTGTACAATATAATGATTCAACACTTTCATACAATACCTGGTGCCCATCATGAGTGCACTCCTTAAATCCCATCACCTATTTAACCTATCCAGCAATTTCACTATTAAGTAGTAACAAAGAATACAAAAATACTAATTCAAAGTGATATGTGTACCCCAATGTTTATAGCAGTATTATTTACAATAGCCAGATCATGGAAACAGCCCAAGTGTCCATCTACTGAAGAATAGTCAAAGAAGAGGTGACCTGTGTATACAGTAGAGTATTACTCAGCCATAAAAAGGGATGAAATCTTGCCATTTGCAATGACATGGATGGAGCTAGAGAGTATTATGTAAACAGAATAGAATTACTGTATTTTTATAAAAATGGAGAGAGTTTTTTTATGTTTCATGCTCTAATTATATTTAGTTTCTATGAACATTCAATTAAAATTATTTACTTTAAGGGGTGCCTTGGTGGCTCAGTGAATTAAGCATGTGACTTTGGCTTAGGTCATGATCTCATACTTGTGGGTTCGAGCCCTGCATTGGGCTCTGTGCTGACAGTTCAGAGCCTGGAGCTTGCTTCAGATTCTGTGTCTCCCTCTCCGTCTGCCCTTTCCCCATTCATGCTCTGTCTCTGTCTCTCTTTCAAAAAATAAATGAACATTTAAGAAAAATTTTTTAAATAAAATATAATTATTTACCTCGAAAGATTTATTCTCCAGTTTACTCCAAATAGCAGATAGCAAAGTATAAATAATTTGATTTTATTATTTTGTAAAGTAAATCACACAAAATCATTGAAATTAGCACTAATAGATGTCACATCTAAGAAGATGTCTCTAAAAATGTTACACACCTACTACCTGTCAGTTTAAAATCCAATACTTGCCATTAATCAAGTGTCATTTAAAATCAACATGATATTCAGTTAAGCCTCTCCTCTACCATCCCCTGGTAACCATCATTTTATTCTCTATTTTTATTAATTCACCTTTTTTAGATCCACATATAAATGATATGATACAGTGTACTTTTCTGTCTTACTTATCTGTAAGTGTCCATCAACTAGTGAATGGACAAAAAAGATGTATATATGTATACACACACACACACACACACACACAATGGAGTAATATTCAGCTATGATAAAGAGGTAAATCCTGACGTTTTCAACAACACGGTGGACCTTGAGGGCATTACACTTAAAATCAGTTTGTGTGTGAACTTAGAACTTGAACTTGAAATTTTTTTCTCTTAATGCCAAAAATATAAAGATTAGACTTTCACTGATATTATATAAGTAATACATAGTTTAATGAATTTGAATTCATACAAATTGATTATTCATAGATAAGATCATATTATATGTGTATGTGCATGTATGTGTGTGTATAAAGCATTTTATTCCCCAGTCTCAATAAATTGGAAGTCATGCAAATGCATGACATTAGAATAAAACGGATTTATTATCAAAGACATTCTTTTCTTCCAACTGTGTATACAAATATGTTTTGGTCAGAGCAATTATGCAAATTCATGTAGTGAAATTATTGCATTAAGTGATTTAGTCATCAAAACACTAATTTTTGTTATCACAATATAAATATGAAATCAATTACAAATTATCCAAGTAAAGCTATTTGCAATGGAAATATAATTGAGGTGATAAGACAAGGAAATTAATGTTGAGGTAAATGAGGTTATTTAAAACACCTTCAGTTGTGATTACATTATTTTAAATTTCGCTTTCATTTGAAGAATTTAAATATGCAACAAGATGATACTTAAGACATGTGATTTTCATTTGTTGTGATATTTCTACAATTTTAAATAAACCCATCTCTAATCAATTCCTTTTTAAGAAACATATGCAAGTCTCAATTTGTGAAGAAAATTTGCATTTAGAGTATTTGTTGCTCTGGTGTTTCTCCTCCCTGGTGAGCTGTATACTGCCTTCCCAGGCAACTTGAGAAAAATGTAAGCACTCCCACGATCACAACTCAATGTATTACTATAGAATAAAGCCAAAGTGTTTTAGTATGGCCTACAAACTTTATAAGTTAAACTTTTCTTACATTTTTACTTGATTCAACCTCTTGTCCCTTTACATTAGATTGTGTACTTACTGATTCGTTCATTCATTACATACGTACTAAATGTCTACTCTATGCTGTGAATGCTAGAATGTATTTATTATTATTTTGAAGCACATATTGAATCACTATTAACTGCCTCAATCCCTGAATATATCATGGCATTTCATACCTTAATGCATTTGTTTTCTCTAGTAGCACACTCTTTACTCTTTACCACCGTGGTGATTTGGCAGACTTTCTGTAAATTATTCAGAACTTTAACCAGGCTTAATTACTGGTGCTTTCTATAACAGAGTTCATTATTCATAGGCATGTATAATTATTTAGTTTTACATATGCATCCAGTACAAATGTTTCAGTTTGCAAGTATAAAATCTACTTAAAAGAAAAAAATCTATTATAAGACTGAATTTCTTCTACTTAAGGAAATGTGCAGTCTAAACAAAGCCTCAAACTTTTAGAGCAAAGAGGAAAAAGCCCCAGCATCTGTCATTCTATTTCAGTAGCTGCTACTCTTTCTTCTTACTGACATACAGTATTGCTATTTTATGTGTCTTCAAACATTTGGACAGCAAATCAGAGATATACCAGAACTAAACCCTGCAGATCCAGCTATCAGCACAGATCAATATGATTTAAAGGAGAGAAAAAAAAATCACTAAAGATGCTTCTCTCTCAGTATTACACTCCACATACTGTGCTCTAACCTGGGTTTTTCAGTGCATAGCTCTTAAGTTCCATATAATCTTTTAGGTAACTCTTACAGACACTGTCTTTTGAGCCATAATATCAGAGGTACAGTCTCTAAAGTAATTTAGATGTCCACTTCTATTAGAACTAATAAAAATTTTTCCTGGTTCCAGGACCTGGATCCCACCAGGTTTCCTTTTGAGCCCATTAAACACAGTAGGATCTTACAACATTTCTCCTTGTCACAGTATTTGATTACTCCAATAGGGCAAAACTTTGGAATACCAAAGTATTGTATTGAGTAAATAAATACCTGTATTTACTGAATATGTGGCTTTTCTACTCAATTCTTCTACCACCTCTCACTCCAACACACAATCTAATTTGTGGTTTGGAGAAGACTTCTATAAATCTATGATGACATGACATCCTATAGGTGACCAAGTTTACAGTTTTGATAGAGCAGAAAGCAATAAAAGACAAAATCCGTCAATGTATAATGTAGAGAGCTCCAATTTCCTAAATATATTTTTGTTTTGTACTTAATATTTTATAATAATGTCTTTATTTGCCTCACAGTCTTTCTACGTGAAGTCTTTCAAGCCATGAGCCATGTTTATTTATCATTGTGTCCCAATTTATAATGATTTGGGTATTTGGGATTTAACTTTCTTTTTCTTCTATTAATATTTTATTTAATTTATAGGTAGTCTACTGTTATAATTTCTTTAGAAATTAAGTTGTATAACTCATTATAGAAGCTTATATTTGAAACATGCATTTCAGAATCATAGTAAGGCATATATAGTTTGAATCTATGAATATTGATAAGATCACACATGGTGATAGGTACTGTAAAAAGAGACCAAATATAGACTGCTGATAAACAACAACATCAGTGGAGTGGCCAAGGACAAGTTTCTTGTGGAAGAATAGATGTGAACAGAGGTTAAGAACCAGAAGAAAATACCAGCACACTAATCTTACAAAACATCAAGTTTAACACTGTTTCATTAGTAGAAAATACTGCAAATTTTTAAGTAGGATCAAAGGTGTTGTTAGATTTGGCACTTAGGTTGATGTTGTAAATATTTAGAAGTATATGAGGGAAGCATTGGAAACTATAGTAGGATGAGTTAAAGAATTATTGGAAATAGTGAAATAGAACAAGCAAAGAGGAGCACCAGACAAATAATTTTAGGCAAGTATTTCAATAAGTAGAAATAGCTGGTAAACGTTCTCAGAATGCCTACAAAACCCAGTTCATACATGGAAGATTTCCAAATCTAAGTCCTTAACCAATATGGAGCAATGTTTCATACATTGCCCTAACCATTCCCATGCTGTATCTGATTATATCACAGGTAGGCATCTTACACGGAGCATGTTGGTTCTTTTAATTGTGTAGAGAATTTGCACTTGGCCATATTTATAAAAAACTTGACCAAATAGATTATTACTTTCTTGATTTTGAATTAAGACACAGAGAAAGAGACTGGGACTGTAGGTCACAGGCTGAAAAGATGACATGTATCACAGGCTGAAAAGATGACATGTGAAGTAAAACCTGTGTGACAGCAAGCTGAAACAATATGCAGGATGGAGATATAGGTATATAGAAACAATAAGAAAATAGTGGATGCCTATCAGCAAGGAGAAAAAAAAAGAGAAGCAATGTTGTAAGCTGTAGTGAAAGTAATCCATGAAAGAGTGTTATGGATGACTTTAGAAGTCAGGATAATGGAGGCTCTAATGATGAAGAGAAGGAAGACCTATTCCGAGAATCTGGTAATACATGAATTACACTGGTGTCTTCAAATTCGTAATAATTCATGATCTCTACACTTATGATCTGTGCATTTTCTGAATGCATATACTACTTCATTAAAAATTTTAAAATGCAGGATGCCTGGTTGGTTCAGTTGGAAGAACATGTAACTCTTGATCTTGGGGTTGTGAGTTTGAGCCCCATGTTTGGTGTAGAGATTACTTAAAACAAAAAGCCAAACTTTAAAATGTTTTAAGTTTGCATATATATTTTATACACTTTTCTGTATTTGTATGATTTTTAATAACAAACCTTAACAGAATAAAAGAGGGAACTGCAAACAGGTTTTGTGATATAAGAAGAGAGAGATTACCATTGGATTTGACAACAAATCGTCAGTGATCTTAATAAAGAATATCTTGCTTGTAGTGGTTACATATTGGCCTAATCCAAGAAAACTAGGGAGAAAATGAGGGATGGGCAGGTCGAAGATGTGAGTTAAAAAAACTAAGAATTTTCCTGTGAAGAGAAATTAAGGAATTTTGTGAAATGCCTTTGTGTCAAGGCAGTGATTTCTCTCAAGTGCTCTCAGTAATTTGGTATGCTAAAGAGAATGATGTAGCACAGAGGAAGAAGGTGGTAACATATGAAACAAAGGCTTATTTTGTTGGAAATGTTCTACAAAATGCCTAAAGGAAAGGGATCTGGACTTCAGGTTAGAGATTATCTTTTCATAGAAGTGGGAAACATTAGGTATAACACAAAGTGAAAGCAAATATTATGGGCACACTTGGGAAAAGATTGGTAGTTTGGGGGATTAAAAAAAGATGGGGGGGAGAGTATTACAGATATATTTATAAAGCTTTCTCTGGGCACCTGGGTGGCTCAGTCAGTTAAGTGTCCAACTTCAGCACAGGTCATGATCTCACAGTTCCTGAGTTTGAGCCCAACACTGGGCTGTGTGCTGACAGCTCAGGTCCTGCAGCCTGCCTCAATTTCCTTGTCTCCCTCTCTCTGCCCCTGCCTTGCTCATGCTCTGTCTCTGTCTCTATCAAAAAAAAAATTAAAAAATTATAATGCCTTCCCTACAATATACAAGATAAAACCATCAGTCAATGGAGGAACTTAAAATAGGCAGATTAAAGAGAGAAGGAAATAGGAAATTTTCATTTGAAAGAATAGAAGAGCAGACATCATAATGAATTATGGTACTATTCCTTTTCTTTCCCTTGACCATGGAGAAAATGGAGGTTTTATGGGGGTTCCTCAAAAAATTAAAAATTAACTTGCATATTATCCAGCAACTGTACTTATAGGTATATAGCCAAAGGAAACAAAATCATTATATTGAAGATATATCTGCACTCTTATGTTCATTGAAGCATTATTCACAATAATCAAGACATGGAAATAACCTGTGTCCATCAACAGGTGAATACAAAAAGAAAATGTGGGATATATATATATATATATATATATATATATATATAAAATTTAGCCATAAAAAGGAAATCCTGCCATTTGTGGCAACACGGATGGACTTTGAAGGCTTTTATGCCAAGTGAAATAAGTCTGAGAAGGACAAAGACATACTATATGATCTCACTTGTGTGTGGAATCTAAAAAAAAATTAAAAAATAAAATATAAAACAAGCTTATACCAAAAAACATCAAATTTGTGGTTATTAGAGGTGGAAGAATTGGATGAGGATGATCAAAAAGTACAAATTTCCAGTTGTAAGATCATTAAGTTCCAAGGATGCAATGTACATCATGATAATTATAATTAACATTGCTGCATGGTATTTTTGAAGCTCCTATAAGAAAGTAGATCTTAAAAGTTCTATTTACAAGAAAAACAACTATATGAAGAGATGAATGCTTACTAAATTTATTATAATAATCACTTTGCAATATATGTATGTCACGTCATTATGCAGCACACCTTAACCTTACACAGAGCTGTATTTCAGATATATCTCAATAAAACTGGGGGAAAAAAAGTGCCAACAGGGCTGCATACCTTCTGGAGACCACAGGCGAATGGATTCCTTGCCTTTTCTAGTTTCTACAGGCTGCATGCATTACTTAGCTCATGGACCCCTTCCAGCATTGTTTTGTTCTTGTTTTTCTTTTTTATTTTAATCTCTGCTGCTATGATCTCTTTCACCAGTTCAGATCCTCTTGCCTTCCACTTACACGGACTCTTATGATTACATTCTGCCCACCAAGATAATCCAGGACAAGATGCCTATCTCAAGATCCTCAATTTAATAGCATTTTCAAAGTCTCTCTTGTCATTTAATTTTGGGGATTAAGATATGAACATCTTTTGAGAGGAATTAATCTACTTGCCACATCAATATCCAAATGTAAGAAACTAGGGGAAAAGAGCACAATAAACTGAAAATAAGTACAAGTAAATAAATAAATGATGATGATAGCAAAATCCATTTAACTATTAGCAATTAATAATTCCCTGAAGGACCATGGGGGAGAAGAAGGGGAAAAATAGTGGGGGAGTCGGAGGGAGGCAAACCATGAGAGACTCTTGAATGCCGAGAACAAACTGAGGGCAGATGAAGTGGGGGGAGCGGGAGGTGGTTGATGGGCATAGAGGAGGGCACTTGTGGGGATGAGCACTGGGTGTTATATGGAAACCAAATTGACAATAAACTATTTAAAATTTAAAAAAAAAATTCCTTTAGTTGACCAACAAAATAGACAAACTTCTAACTGGATTGATCAAAAAAATCAAGAGAGAACCAATTCACCAATATCAGGAATAAAAATAGGGATCTTACATCACAAATTCCATTGCCATTAAAATGATAAAATAATGGGAAAAAGTTGCCAACAAATTCAACCACTTAGGTGAATTGAACATTTCCTAAAAGTACAACTCACTAAGGAAAATTTTTTCAGAAAATAGAAAAGAAACTATCTCTGTGTAATCTGTTTTATGAGGCCAACATTTACACTAAAATCTAACAAAAATATAGCATGCTAGAAATGTTACAATGACATAAACAAAGTTACACCCAGAATAAAGAACAGAAATAAGTAACCAAAATGAAAGTTAAGAATGGGTTTTTTATGTCACAAGTCTGTTTACAATTATTTTCCTTTTGTATGCTCCCATAAACATCTTTATTTAATTTAAAAATTCTTTATTTAATGGCTTCATGTAATTTTTAAGAGATAACATTACAAGTCTTTTAATTAATTGAGATATGTAACAACAGGAGAGCTCATAGAATTGGATAGAGCAAGGAAACCAGTATGACTTGACATAGAGACAAAGGTATTTAACATTCAACAAAAATATATTATCTCCTCTATACCTCCCTGCACCCTAATTTGTGTGGGGTGATATGACTGTTTCTGGCTAATAAATTCAATCTGAAATGATTTCTGTTACTGAGCCAATAAAAAGCACCCATATGGCCAGGTAGGTCTCAATGTCCTTATTGTGTTAATATAGTACTCACAGATTGAGATGATGACATCACAAGATGGAGGTAGTCTGGGTGACTGAGTCTGACACTGAGCTGGCCCACACAACTTTTCCTTAGTCAAATCAGCTGCCCAAATAGTCTCGGGGTCCTCCCTCTACTTCTGAACTTGGATAGAGCACCACTCTCCAAGACATTGGATCTGGTTTCATTAGAGTTTGCTCAAATGGCCAAGAGGATGACTTTCAAGCAATGGAAATTAGGAGGTAAGATACAGCCAATATACTAACGCACCAACTTTTTTTGCATTAACTATTCCCAACCTCAGTTTCCCAATACTGTTTTTCTGGAGATGTCACACATGCATAACCAGACAATATTTCATATCTATTTAGGCCTTGTCATGAAGTGGCACTCAGCAAGGAAATGCATCATAATCATTCCTTATTCATCTCTGTCTCCCATGCTTTTTCCATCACTCTGTCTGCCCTGGGATTGCACTTTACAGATACATCTTCATCAATTAATTCTTACTCCAGGTTTCTTTTTTCCCCTAGTAAAATAAGAAAGGCTACTGACATTGAAAAGTGTTCTAGAAACCTACTTTCATATAGGATTTTTTTAAAGTTCATTTTATTTACTTTGAGGGGGGCCATGCAGAGAGACAGGAAGAGAGAGAATTCCAAGCAAGCTTTGTACTGTCAGCACAGAGCCCAGTGTGGAGCTCAAACTCACAAACTGTGAGATCATAACCGAAGCCAAAGTCAAGTCAGACAATTAACTGACTGAGCCACCCAGGCACCCCAGGGTAGGATTTTTTATTGTATTGTGCAAAATATCAAGAAGTTGATATTCTGGTGGTAGGTGGAGTACTAATAACCCCTGTCAGACAGTAGCATTATTCTTACTTAAGCTTTCCTCTGTTGTTATTGGGGATGAAGCTCAAGCAGAAGGCAAGGTATTAAGAGATAAGATTATATAGTTATTAATATAATGGGAGCCAAGTAAATTATACATATTTGGACAGAAAATCTGATTAATAGTAATAAAGACCATAAAGAGAAGGAAAGGTTAGACTCAGAGCAATTGATTGGTAACTGACAGCATGATCTGAAACCCAGAGAATGACAATAGAGCTTTTGAAAGTAACTTTACCTTGTGTAGTCATAAGGCAGACTGTGTTGAAAATCAGAAAAAAATCTACCAAAAAGATTAAAGAGGTGAAAAGGTGAATAATTACATAGGCTTGACATACTTCCTAGGTTAAACTAAGGACCTTTATGGGAAAATAATGGAACTTTAATACTGGAATTAATATAATTTTGAGACTTTTATGGCTCACACTTTACAATAAAGAAACAGCCTCCTTTTTTTGGCAGGGGAATATTTTATTTTTATTCAAGAACATTAAATGACCTTACCTAAAGCAGGTACCCCAAAAGTTGAGTCATTAATATTTTAAGAAGAAACTCCCATCACCTGTCAATGCAACCAAGTTGTTAACTGGCATTCATTTTCACAGAAAAGAACTATATCACAGAAAAAAATAACCTAATGATAAAGATTTGAAATAGGTAGGTAGGTAGGTAGGTAGGTAGGTAGATGATAGATAGATAGATAGATAGATAGATAGATAGATAGATAGATAGATGCTACACAATGGATGATGGAGTAATATAAACCATAAGAGGGCATAATCTATTGAACAAAGGGGCACTTATCTTTAACTTGACATTTGATATTTTCTCAAGTACACTTGGTGCTTGAAGTTGTTCTAATATTTTGTGATGGCTTTTTAAACTCTTAATTTGATGATGGTCTATAGGAGACATTCTTAAATTTTAGTATAAAAAAGCATTATTTGGAAATCTTATTAAAACACAAATTCCTGGAACCTCTTTACAGAGGTTCTGATCCAGTAGGCATGGGTTGGGGCCAAAATTATGCATTTCTAACAAGATCCTGGTTCTACTGATGCCGGTTCTGGTATCATAGTTTGAAAGCCACAGGCTTACAGTAAAAAGAGTATATATACTAGAATTTCCTTTTAAAATTCTGTGATAACTTTTTGGAAGCTCAGATAAGATCCATTCTATTTGAATGAACTGAGTATATATGACTAGAGAACCCAGAAGATAATGCCTCCTGAAGATAATCCCCAAGAGAGCCTACAGGACAACTTCTTTAATAAAAAGTAAGAAATGTTCCAGTGATGAAAACACAAGCGTAATTGAGAAGCTCAGTAGCCCTTAATAGTGGCTAGGGTTGAGATTAGGAATGCTGCCATGCATGAAACGTGAGCTCTTTAGTATCTACAATAATGCAATCCTAGAGAAACAAAAGCAGAGTGGCCATATTTAAGCATTGAAGTAAGAGAGGACATAATTCCACTTATAAGCAAAGTGGTAATCAAAATGCCATCTGATTATTTAGATATCTATAGTAGATGCACTTTGTTGGGCATTTAGCTGTACTGATTCTGAAATGCCCATCTAAATATGTCTGACATAGACTTTGTCACCAACTTCCCAATCCTGTTACTTCTAAGGTTTTGGACATAAAGCCAAACTATTACCAATTTCTTATAAATTGGTGGAGAACCATATTGATGACCATTTCTTACTTCAAACTATAAGAAGACATCTGAAGGTACTATGGATGGAAGTATTTTTCATCATCATCTTTTTGTTGTTGTTGTTGTTTGTTTGTTTTTTTTCAAATTTATCCCTGAGTGGGGGTTTCCTGCTTAAAGCATCCCACTTGTTCGGATTATGCCAGCATATAATGTGTAGTAATCCCTAATCCACATTTAAATTTGTTTCTCCTAAGTCATCTAGTCATTAGGAACTCCCCAGGATTGTAGAAACATGGATTGAAAGGGAAGAGGCAAGGCAATAAGAATAAATGTCAAGAGTGTGAGCCATTTGCTCATGCAACTTACTTTCATTTCTGAATCTGCCTGAACTCATTCTCTTATAAATCATTTTCATTTGATGATACACTGCTGCTGCACATGTTCCACTTTATGGTAAGTTCAATCAGACAATGCTCAGTTCATGATGTGAAGCTTAGACCTCATGATTACTAGATTTTTTTATGGTTAGGCATTGTCTCTACTTGAGTACATTAGCAAGCCAGATTTATTTGTGAAAAGAATAGATACCTGCAGAATAAGGAAGGTATACTAGAGTTTTGTGCTATGATTTTCCTATTGATCTTTCCAGAGACTTCATATACACCAGTGCTTGAAGTACCCTATTCAGCTCAATTGTAAGGCTTAAGTGCTAGAGCAGCTGTGATGCAAGCTGGATTCACCACAGAGCCTTCTCTTGCTCTGTCCCCCTAGAAACTGACAGCCAAACAGGTAAATTTGTAAATAGGTTAATATAGGCCACACAACTTTGATAAATTTAGCCTCCCAAACCCAAAAAGACCTAAAATTATTCTTCTTTTTTCAGGGTGAGTGATGTCAGGCTCAAAAGCTTGTCTTTGGTGGGGATATCTGAATATGCTCAAAATCACAGAGCTGTTAGAAACTACTTTATTGAGGTAGGGGCACCTGGGGGCTCAGTAGGTTAAGTGTCTGACAGGCTCAGGTCATGATCTCACATCCCCTGGGTTCCAGCCCTGCATCAGGTTCTGTGCTGACAGTTCAAAGTCTAGAGTCTATTTCAGATTCTCTGTCTCCCTTTCTGTCTGCCCATCCCATACTTGTGCTCTGTCTCTCTCTCAAAAAACAAACAAAAAAACCACATATTTATTTTTTTTAAAAAGAACTTTATTCAAGTAAAATGTACTCTTGTTTTTTTTTCAGTTTTATATCCCATACATCTCTTATTAAAACATCTTCAGTACTTGCTACTTTCTGTTCACTAATCAAATCAGCAGAATATTAATACAGCAGACTGGTATGATACTTTATAACACATCAAGATTATAAAGATCTCAAAAAAAGATTATAAAGATCTCTCTGGAGACCATTTCTGCCTTAGAACCAAATGAAGTAACGTTAATCTTACTTACATCTCACAATAAACAACTGAACTCCCAAAATATAGAAATATCTGTTTTCAGATGTTAGGTATCAAACATCCCAGTCAAGGACCCTTAAAAAAAAAGAAAGAAATGACTGAGTTCTGTTATTGCCACAAATTACAGCTGGAAGAGAGTTTTTTGGCTATAGCAAACAAAAGGGGAACCCAGTCAAAATACATCAGTATTCCTGAGTTGAGGATATGGAGTCATAATCCTTGGGAGTTCAAGGAACATAGTTAGCAGAACAGAGTGTCTGAGAATAGAGAACTCCAATGCCCTGTTATTCCATCATGGCTGGAAGAAATTTGGTGATAGATTTTTTTTTATAAAAATATTATTGAGCTTTGTGCTGGAATGTATTGAATCTTCTTAGAAACAGTTTGATCCCTTCACAGGTTATTAGGTAGAAACAGAATAGCCTTAATCTGGGGTTCATTCTTCTTCTTGCATAACAGCCAAAATCTTGGTGAAATATATGAAAGAATACATCGAAAGGACAGTGGTTCTTGGGAGACAGAAAACAAATGCTGTAACACAAAATTGCCCAAGCTTATTGTTGGAAGAAATACAGGGTTGGGAATAATCCCTATCTCTACCAGCTAGAATGAAAAAACTTCATTATTGGAATATATGGAATATTGGGTAAAGTGTTCAAAAAGAATTTTGCCTCAGTAGAGAAGAAAATTATTCCTTGAGTAGGTACTGCACTAATCTCACCTAACAGAGACTCATATTAATCTATTTCAAATCCTTGGGCAAAAAGCCATTCATATGAAATTTATAGAATAATTTTAAAATTCCTTTTTTTCCTATTTTTACTTAATATGAAAATATGGTCATTGTTAATACATGGTTTTTTTTAATCCTATAAAACCTTTTGTTTCCACAACACATAACAGGAATTCTTGCTGAAACAACTTATTTACGTATTGTACAAGTCTTAGAGAAAAAGCATGTTTTCAGTTCAAATATTATTAACTTTAATATATATTAGTTAACGAAGATTACTGTTTTCACCTACAATTAATATATCCAATCATTGTAATTAGGTTATGCTGTTTTATTTGGATAATGAGTTCAAATATTTTGCTGATGATACATGAATATTGAAGTAAATATTCTGTCAAACTTTAAAACTCAACTCCACTGTACCATGTAATTTTTTTTAATTTTTTAATGTTTTATTTCTGAGAGAGAGAGAGACAGAGAGAGAGCGAGTGAGCGAGCGTGTGCAGGGGAGGGTCAGAAAGAGCAGGAGACGTAGAATCCGAAGCAGGCTTCAGACTCTGAGCTAGCCATCAGCACTGAGCCCAACACGGGGCTCCAACACAATGAACCGTGAGATCATGACCTGAGCGGAAGTCGGAAGTTTAACCAACTGAATCACCCAGGCGCCCCTGTACCATGGCATTTGGAATCTACTTACTAACAAAGATTTCATACAGTCAAGTAAAAAATAATAATAAGTTATAAGTTATATTTAACTTATTATTGAAAATATAGAATCTCTTCTCTTTGAAATGTTCAAAGCATTTAAATTAAATTTGTATATATTCATTTGACTTATTTTACATTTATTTTCTAGAACTAACTGACAATATTTACCTTGAGAATATAATTTTATATTCTATGTCTGTAAAAGAAATGTATTTTCAATGAATAAAACAACAAATATTTTAACATTTTTCTCTGTGGTAAGGAACCATTGCTTTCTTTCAATTTTACATTATAGGTGTGCCTGGGAAGCTCAGTCTGTTAAGTGTCTCACTTCAGGTCCAGTCATGATCTCACAGTTTTTGAGTTTGAGCCCTACATCAGGCTCTGTGCTGATAGCTCAGAGCCTGGACCCTGCTTTGGATTCTGTCTCTCTCTTTCTCTCTCCCTCTCTCTCATTCTCTCTCTCTCTCTGCCCCTCCCCTACTCATGCTCTGTCTGTCTCCCTCTCTCAAAAATAAATAAACATTAAAAAAATTTAAATAGATTCTCACACTATATATTATACCCAGATTACATTCTTTTGAATACTCCTAAATAGCCACATATAGCACATGATTAAATTAACTCTCTGAGGCTATAGTCAATTGTTTTCAATGGGAGTAAATGAGTTCCTATATTTTATAAGTCTTTAGAATAGATACTACATGCCATACATTTTGAATGTATGCCATGTGCATTGCCATAGAGCAAATTGAGTAAGGATGATGAAAGTAACATTGATGACTACAAAAGAAGACAAAATACTATAGGAAGGTTTAAAAGTGTTCAAAGAATGATACCATAGCAAAAGGACACAGAAACAAGTTACCATTGGTCAATTCTGGGACAATTTAAGCTAAAAAATAAATAGGCATCTTAAAAAGTTATAATTCATTGCATAAAATATAAAGACATTCTGATATAAATAATAAATTAAATAAATAAATTATAATGAATAAATTAAAGCTTGATGAGGGACAAAATATTATACAATTACATGTTTTCTTTTCACAAAATAATTGATTACAAAAGGGAAATAAGAACAACTTCATAATGGAAAAGTATGTCAGCCTCCACCTTAATGAAGATATCAAAGTGAATTTCATTAGTACAGGGACAAATTGAAACTGTTCACCATCTGTTGGAATGCAGTTGAGAACACAGCATAACTGCTGTGATATTCCTGCCAAGTGTACACAACCTGAATCAAGTCAGAAGAAAACATCAAACACGTTTAAGTTGATTAGCATTCAAAATAAATGGCTTGGAAGCTTAAAAAGGTCATGAAAGTCCAAGGAAAAATAGGACCCTATTTCCTTAAGGGTAATGTTTATGTTATAACTTTGTTTAATTGTGTTATAGCTGATAATGTTCTAAATAGTCCCTCTATATTAAGTCTCTTCCTTCTAAAATTCATAATTTTATGAAATTGATCTGGCAAAAGCATAGCTTTTTCATTTTAATAGAATAAATCTAAAAACTTCAACATCATTATATATCATTCTGGTCTGGAACCTTGTCTCACTGTCTTCTCTAGCCTTTATTTTCTTTATTTTATTTTTGAGAGAGAGAGAGAACAAGGGGAGGAGGGGAAGACAGGAGGGAGACACAGAATCCAAAGCAGGCACAGAGCCCTATGTGGGGCTTGAACCCATGAACCATGAGGTCATGACCTGGGCCAAAGTTAGGCACTTAACCAAACTGAGCCACCCAATCACCCTAGCCTCTACTTCTTACTTACAAGAAAATTATTTCAAATTGAATTACTTTCTCATTATAAAATAGAGCTCTCTTTCATTTCATTCCATTTTTTTCTCTCAAAATGTTATTCTTCAGGACTACTTCATCTTTCATCGTTTTTATGAATTTTTTGATTCCTTATATAAATATAGCTTCCCATTTCTCCAAAATCATATTTGTCGTACTTAAATAAATATACTCTATGGGGCACCTAAGTGGCTCAGTAGGTTGAGCATCTGACTTTGGCTCAGGTCATGATTTCATTCTTCGTGAGTTCAAGCCCTACACTGGGCTCACCATTGCCAGCCCAAAGCCCACTTCAGATCCTCTGTTCCCTTCTCTCTCTGACCCTTTCCTGCTCAAGCTCTCTCTTTCTCAGAAATAAACATTAAAAAAATAAAAATAAATCTACCCTGCAGTATTGATATGTGTAAACACGTATTTTTCCCAATTTTATGTATATTCCTCATTAGTAGAAATTCTGTTTTATTCTCCACACTAGCAAAAATTGGTGATTATGAAATTGTTGAAATTGTGAATTATTGCTGTTCACACACTTGATTGAGAAAAGTCATAGGGCATATAAACATAGCTATATGTGAAACAGACATATCATACTTTGTATAAAGAGACCCTTGCTATTTGGATAAGCACAAGTAATCTTCTTGGAATGATGAATGAAAGTGATCGTTGATATTTTAAATACAAAACTAAGTGGGAATTTTATGAATTAGTTTTAAATACTGGATTTACTTATTCCAAACCTTCTAGCACCAAAGAATTAACACCCTATGCTATTCTTTGTAAGTAAAATAAATGCAGTAGGTTATCAGTGAGTTCTGCATGATCAAAATCTATGAGCAATGCAGTAAAATAAAGGGCTGAACTTTACATCTTCACATTTTATCTTTTGAAGTTGCTGAGATAGGGAATTCAGAATAGACTCTAGAAATCTCAAAATCCATCTCCTAACAAATACATTTTATATTCCTTATAAATCCATAGACCTCTATATTAATATGGCTCTATTTAGCACTTTAATTTCATTCACCCATTTATTTGATAAATATTTAATGAGCACTACAGCAGTCAAGATACTGTTATAGGTCCTCAGGATACAGTGATAAACAAAAAGATACATTCCCTGCCATCAAGTTTGTTTTCTATAATGGGAGAGGGACTTTCATCCAATGAAAAAAGAAATTAGTATAATTTACTGAGGTGATAGATGTTATGAAAAAAAGCTAGAGCACATTCTACAATTACAAAATATCTATATTTTTAAAGTAAGATAATCGTGAATGTTTTCTATGGTAAGGAGACATTCGAGCTAAGATCTGAATGAACTGAGGGAGTGTATCATGTGACTATAGAAAGGGATAACAATTCTTTTCCTTGTTTAAATAACTATCTGCACTACCACTCCTTAATATTCTGTCATTTGTATTTGATATTCCAGATATCTTGAACTACCTCAACGTATGTTATCATATTATGAGATTTTATGCCTGTAGCTTTTAAATGGGATATTTTGCCTTCATGAATACCCATTCAACTACCAGTTTTACCAAAAATGTTGATATCCAGCCTTAAATATACACACCCATGCAACTAACATCTAAACAAAAAATAAGCAATACACGGGTCCTGCTGCATACAAAAGTTACCATTATCTTGACTTTATACATCATAAATTAGTTTTGCATATTGTTAGTCTTAATAGAATCATAAACCGTCACTCTATTATACTTATATTTTTTAACTAAATATTATGTGTCTATGCTTTATCTATGTTACTGTTTGTGGTGATAGTGTTTCACTCTTATGATTATTTGTCCTAGATATGAATTTTTAGTTAGAAATTTTTACATTAAAGATTTTATGCTCACAACGAAGAATGTATCATGTTTGTTTTTTCTCACCTCCCTTTGTGTATCCTTTCGTCCAGTTTTACTATGAAGCTTACTATTGGGTATAAAAAACTCTTTTAAAATAATGTTGACTAAATTCCTTTCTTGTCTATTCCCCAGAACACTTATACCATGAGTATCTGCTGGGTTGAAACGGTGACTAACATAAGGCTTTTGATAACACATGTATTCTACTTAGAGATAATTATATGTTTTATTTGGCATACTGTATGAAAAATCTGTAACCTTTACAAATTCTCCTTTGGTAGAAGATAGCATCAAAATTACTACTATTAAAATAAATTTGAACTATATTTTTGGAATCTCTGATATTTCACTTTAATAATTTCTCAGGTTTGCTTGTAATGCTGAGGAAATGTTGATGTCAATAATGTGTTTTTGTTGAACTATTCCTCTAACTCAAAATAACCACTAAGGAATCTTTCTTAAGAAAAAAAAAACAAACAAGCAAATATTCCTGGCTATTTATAATATAAATAACAACATTACTAGTGATATTTAGTTGAATTTTCACAGATTTTTGTGAATTATCAGAGCTGACTTTTTATACTATCTGGTCTACCTTAGAAGACTTATTTCATTTAGGTGCTATAACTTCTTCAAATATACTTTTTTTTGACAAAAATGTTTATTCAGATTTTAATTTAGACATCACTTTCTTCAGAGAGACCTTCCCTGACCACCCTAGCTAAATCAGTACCATTCATTCTCTATTTTAAAATGCTAATTTGACCTTTGTCACTGACCTTATCAATACATGACATTAACTTATCTACTCCTTGACCTGGCAAGATCCTCAAGAGCAGGGACTTTGTTTACTCCATTGCCAAGAGCAGTGTCAGGTCCCATAAAGGGCTCATGCTTGACCAGTTGATTGCTGTACAATTGAGGGGTTTCAAAAGCGAATAGTTATATGGATTTCATGTTTACATTCTACTGGTGTTTCTTATTTTTATTTTTTATTTAATTCCAATATGGCTAATATGTAGTCTTACATTAGTCTCAAGTATACAATATAGTGATTCAACAATTCTAACCATTACTTAGTGCTAATCATGATAAGTATAGTCTTTAATCCCCATCACCTATTTCACCTATTTCACTATGCCCTCAAGCACGTCCCCTTTGATAACCATCATTTTGTTCTTTGTAGTTAAGAGTCTGGGGTTTTTTTGTCTCTCTTTTTTTCTTTATTCATTTATTTTCTTTCTTAAACCCCACCTAAGAGTAAAATCATACCGTATTTGTCTTTATCTGACTTATTTCACATAGCATTATACTTTCTAGAAATATCTATATTGTTGCAAATGGAAAGATTTCATTCTTTTCTATGGCTATGAAATATTTCATTTGGTATATGTATATAATACCATATCTTCTTTATCCATTCATCTACTGATGGGCACTTGGTATCCTTCCATAATTTGGCTATTGTGAATAAGTCTGCAATAAACATAGAGGTGCATATAAACTTTTGAATTTGTATTTTCATATTCTTTAGGTAAATTCCTGGGAGTGGAATTACTATTAACTAATAGTAATTCAATTTTTAATTTTTTGACGCATCTTCATACTGCTTTCTACTGAAGCTGCACTAATTTCCATTCCCACCAACAGTGTACAAGGGGTTCCTTTTTTCTCCACGTCCTTACCAACACTTCTTTTTTGTGTTTTTGGTTTTTTGGGGGTTTGGGGTGTTTTTTGTTGTTGTTGTTGTTTGTTTGTTTGTTTTTGGCCAGGTCTGAAGTGATCTCATTGTATTTTGACTTCCATTTTCCTGATGATGAGTGATATTGAAGGATCTTTTCATGTGTCTGTTAGCTATCTGTATGTCTTCTTTGGAGAAATGTCTGTTCATGTCTACTGCTCATTTTTAATTGAATTATTTGATTTTGGGATATTGAGTTGTAGAAGTTCTTTATATATTTTGAATACTAACTTTTGTCAGAGACATCCTTTGCAAATAACTTCTCCCATTTCTTGAGTTGTCTTTTTGTTTTGTTGGTTAATTTCTTTGCTATACAGAAACATTTTATTTTGATTAGTCCCAATAGTTTGTTTATTTTTTCTTTCCCTTGCTTCAGGAGGCCTATCTATAAATATGTTGCTATGGGCCATGTCAGAGAAATTACTGCCTTTTCTCACTTCTAGAATGTTTGTGGTTTCAGGTCTCACATTTAGGTCTTTAATCCATTTGAGTTTATTTTTTCTCTATGGTGCAAGAAAGTGATCCAGTTTCATTATTTTACCTGTAGCCATTTAGGTTTCCCAACACCCTTTGTTGAAGAGACTGTGTCTTTCTCATTGGGTATTCTTGCCTCCTTTGTTGAAGGTTAATTGACCATTTAATCATGGGTTTATTTCTGGGCTCTCTACTCTGTTCCATTGATTTATGTGTCTGCTTTTGTGCCAGTACTATAGTGTTTTTATTAGTACAGTGTTGTAGTATATTTTGACATTTGGGTTTGTGATACCTCCACTTTTGTTCTTTTTCAATATTGCCCTGACTACTTAGGGTCTTCTGTGATTCCATACAAATTTTAGGATGATTCGTTCTAGTTCTATGAAAATGTTTTTGATATATTAATAGGGATTAAATATATGGATTACCTTGAATAATATGAACATTTTTTAAGTTTTTATTTAAATTCTATTTATTAATCCATAGAGTAATATTGACTTCAGTTGTAAAATTTAGTGATTCATCACTTACATATCACATCCAGTACTCATCCCAAGTCCTTAATATCTATCATCATCTAGCCCATCCCCACCAAGCTCCCTCTATCAACCCTCAGTTTCCTCTCTATAGTTAAAAGTCTCTTTTTATTTGCTTCCTTCTCTTTTTCCCCCTTCCCATATGTTACTCTGCTTTGTTTCTTAAATTCCACACATAAGTGAAATCATATGGTAATTGTCTTTATCTGACTGACTTATTTTGCTAAATTAATACACTCTAGCTCCATTGCTGCACTTGACAAGATTTCAATCTTTTCTATGGCTGAGTAATATTCTTTTATGTATATATACCACAACTTCTTTATCCATTCATCAGTCAATGGACATTATTAGGACTATTTCCATAATTTGGCTATTGTTGATAATGCCGCTATAGACAGTGGGGTGGGTGGGCCCCTTTGATCAGTATTTTTGTATCTTTTAGGTAAATACCTAGTAGGACAATTGATGGATTGTAGGGTAGTTCTATTTCTTAATTCTTGAAGAACATCTATACCTTTTTCTAGAGGGGCTGCACAAATTTGCATTCCTACCAACAGTGTAAGAAGGTTCTCTGCTCTCCATATCCTTGCTAACATCTATTGTTTCCTGTGCTGTTAGATTTAGCCATTCTGTGTGTGAGGTGTGAGGTGATGTTTCACCATGGTTTAGACTTGTATTTCCCTAATGAGAATGATGTTGAATATATTTTCATGTGTCTGTTGGCCATCTGGATGTGTTCTTTGGAAAAATGTCTGTTCATGTCTTCTACTCATTTATTCAGTAGATTATTTATTTTTGGGGTATTGAGTTTGGTACGTTCTTTATAGATTTTGGATACTAACCTTTTATCTGATATGTCATTGCAAATAACTTCTACTGATATTTGATATCATGGTACAAATATCATTCTGTAGGCTGTCTTTTAATTTGTTTATTATTTCCTTTGCTGTGCAAAAGTCTTTTATCTTGATGAAGCTCCAATAGTCCTTTGCTTTTGTTTTCCTTGCCTCCAGTGATGTGTCCAGTATGAAGTTGCTCCAGCTGATATCACAGAAGTTGCTGTCTATGTTCTCCTCTAGGATTTTGATGATTTCCTATCTCACATTTAGGTCTTTCATCCATTTTGAATTTATTTTTATGTATAGTGTAGGAAAGGGGCCCACTTTCATTCTCCTGCATGTTGCTGTCTAGTCTTCCCAACACCATTTGTTTAATAGACTGTCTTTTGTTCCATTGGATATTCTTTCCTGCTTTGTAAAAAAATTTGTTGACCGTATAGTTGTGGGTCCATTTCTGGGTTTTCTGTTTTGTTCCATTGATCTATGTGTCTGTTTTTGTGACAGTACTATACTATATTGATGATTACAGCTTTCTAAATAGCTTAATATCTGGAACTGTGATGCCTCCAGCTTTGCTTTTCTTTTTCAACATTGCTTTGGCTATTCGAAGTCTTTTTGGGTTCTATACAAAGTTTTTAGGATTGTTTGTGCTAGCTCTGTGAAAAATGCTGGTAGTATTTTGATAGGGATTGTAATTAAATGTGTAGGTTCCTTTGGGTGGTAGAGACATTTTAACAGCATTTGTTCTTCCAGTCCATGAGCATGTAATTTTTTTTTCCCATTTCTTTGTGTCTTCTTCAATTTCCTTCATATGTTTTCTATAGTTTTCATCATACAGATCTCTTGTCTCTTTGGTTAGGTTTATTCCTAGGTATCTTACGACTTTTGGTGGATCAGTTCCTTCATTTCCATTTCTGCTGCTTCATTATTGTATACAACAGATTTCTGTACATTGATTTTATATCCTACTGCTTCGCTGAATGTGTGTATCAGTTCTAGCAATATTTTTGTGGAATCTTTTGGGTTTTCTACACAAAGTATAATATTGTTTGTGAATAGTGAAAGTTTGTTTGACTTCTTCCTTGCTGATTTGGATGCCTTTTATTTCTTTATTTGTCTGATTGCTAAGGCTAGTTCTATGATAACTAACAGTGGTGGGAGTGGACGTCACTGTCTTGTTCCTGACCATAGGGAAAAATCTTGAGGATGATATCAGCTATTTTTCTTTTATATATGGCCTTTATGATGTTGAGGTATGTTCCCTCTATCCCTACTTTGTTGTAGGTTTTTATCAAGAATGGATGCTATGGGTAACATGAACATTTTAACAGTATTTGTTCTTCCAATCCATGAGCATGGAATATTTTTCCAATTATTTTTGTCATCTTATATTTCTTTCATTGTTTTATAGTTCTTAGAGTACATGTCTTTCATTTCCTTGGTTAAATTTGTTCCTAGGTATTTTATTATTTTAGTGCAACTATAAATGGGATTGTTTTCTTAATTTGTCTTTCTGCTACTTTATTATTAGTGTATAGAAATGCAATGGATTTTTGTATACTTGTTTTTATACTGTAACCTTAGTGAATTCATTTATCAGCTCTAATATTTTTTTGTAGTCTTTAGGCTTTTTCAAGTACAGTATCATGTCATCTGTGAATAGTGAAAGTTTTATTTCTTTACCAACTTGACACCTTTATTTCTTTTTCTTATCTGATTTCTGTGGCCAGAAGTTCCAGTACTATGTTGTATAAGTGTGGTGAGATTTAACATTCTTGTCTTCTTCCTGATCTTTGGGGAAAAGCCGTCAGCTTTTCACCATCTAGGATGATGTTAGCTGTCATATGTGTGTGTGTGTGTGTGTGTGTGTGTGTATAATATATATATAATGTTTTAAGCATGTACTTTTTGAGAGTTTTCATCATGAATGGATATTATAATTTGTCAAATTCTTTTTCTGTGCCTATGAAATGATCATATGGTTTTTATCCTTTTTCATATTGATGTGATGTATCACATTGATTTGTGGATATTGAACCATCCTTGCATACTGGGAATAAATCTCACTTGATTGTGGTGAATGATATTTTTAACATATTGTTGGATTCAGTTTGCTAGTATTTTATTAAGGATTTTTGCATCTATATATGAGAGATATTGGACTATAGTTCTCTCTTGCTTTCTCCTTTGTAGTGTGTTTATCTGATTTTGGTATCAGGGTATTGCCAGCCTCATAAAATGAATCTGGAAACTTTCCTTCCTCTTCTATCTTTTGAAAGGAATAATTTGAGAAGACTGGGTACTAATTCTTTAAATGTTTGGTAGAATTCACCTAGACAACCATCTGATCATGGACATTTGTTTATTGGGAGTTTTTCATTACTGATTCAATTTCATTGCTAGAAATGTGTCTTTCAAATTTTCTATTTCTTCATGGCTTAGTTTTGTTAGATTACATGTTTTTAGACCTTATTCATTTCTTCTAGGTTGTCAAGTTTGTTGGTATAAAATTTTTCATAATATTTATGTTCATTTGTATTTCTGTGGTGTCTGTTGTTATTTCTCCTATTCTATTTCTGATTTTAACACTCCTTTTTGTTTTGTTTTATTTTCATGAGTCTAGGCAAAGGTTTATCAGTTTTCTTGATTTTTTTCAAAGAACTGGCTCCTGGTTTTATTGATCTGTTCTACTTGTTTGTTTCTATTTCTATTATGTTGCTCTGATCTTTATTATTTCTTTTCTTCTACTAGTTTTGGGTTTGTTTGTTCTTTTTCTAGCTTCTTCAGGTGTCATGTTCAGCTGTTTATTTGAGATTTTTCTTGCTTCTTGAGGAAGGACTGTATACACCTTCTTCTTAGAATAGCTTTGGTGCATCCCAGAGATTTTGGGTCATTGTGTTTTCATTTTCATTTGTCTCCGTGTAATTTTAAAAATTTCCTCTGTAATTAATTTGTTGACCCTTTCATTGTTTAGTAGCATGTTATTTAACCTCCCTATGTTTGTACCCTTTCCAGATTGTTTTTTCTTGCAGTAGATTTCTTGTTTCAAAGCATTGTGGTTTAAATAGATTTATAGGTATCACTTCAGTCTTTTTTAAATTTGTTGAGACTTGTTTTATGGCCTAATATATTATCTACTCTGGAGAATGTTCTGTGTGCAGTTGAAAAGAATGCATATTTCACTGTTTTAGGATGGAATATCTGAATATATCTGTTAGATCCATCTGGTCCAATATGCCATTTAAAGCCACTGTTTCCTTGTTAATTTTCTGTTTGGATATAAGTGGGGTGTTAAAGTTTCCTAATATTATTATGTTACTATTTATTACTCCTTTATGTTTGTTTTATGCATTTGTGTGCTCTGATGTTGGGTGCATAATTATTTATAATTATTACATCTTCTTGTTTTGATGTTCCCTTTATAATTAGAAAATGACCTTCTTTGTCTCTTGTACAGTTTTTCTTTTCAGGTCTACTTGCCCAATATAAGTATTGCTACCTTAGCTTTCTTCTCACTGCCATTTGAATGATAAATGCTTTTCTGTCCCTTCACTTTCAGTCTGCATGTGGCTTTAGTTCTGAAAAGAGCCCTTTGTAGGCAGCATATAGATAGGTTTTGGAACATTTAGTCCATTTACATTCAAAGTAATTATTCACAAGTATGTATTTATTTCTATTTTGTTACTTTATTATTTCTTCAAATAAATTTTCTGCCCTCTTTTCTCTTCTTCTGGGATCCCTATAATGCAAGTGTTATTATTCTTGATGGTGTCACTAAGTTCTCTAAATGTGTTTGTATGTGTATGTGTTTGTGTGCGTGTGTGTGTGTGTGTGTGTGTGTGTGTGTGTGTAGATTTCTTTTTTTCATTTCCCCCCTCTTTCCTCTTCAGCTTGATTGCTTTCCATTGCTCTGTCCTCCAGGTCACTGATTTGGTCTTCTTCTTCCTCTAGTCTAATATTTATTCCAGTTAGTCTATTTTTAATTCCAGTTATTTGGTTTTTCATCTCTGATTGGTTATATTTTGTTTTCTATCTCTTTGTTAAGGGTCCTACTGAAGTCCTCCACTCTTCTCAAGCCCAATGAGAGTCCCTATGATCATTACTTTAAATTGTCTACCAGGTATATTACTTACCTTTGTTTTGCTTAGGTTTCTTGCTGTGGTTTTTTTCTGTTCTTCCATTTGGGACATATTTTTCTGTCTCCTCATTTTGTCTAAATCTCTGTGTCTGTTTTTATGTATTAGGAATGTCACTTGTGTCTCCTGCTCTTGAAAGTGGTGGCCTTATGAAGAAGAGGTCCTGTAGTACCCTGTTGTGCCATATCCCCTGTTCACCGGAACCTGGCCCTTCTGGATTGCTTCCTATGTATGTTGTATGTGCCCTACTGTTGTGGCTGAGCCCTTTTTGCCTTCAGTCCAGTCATACAATGACTCTCTCTGCCAAGGGCAAGGCTTGGTCCCTGTGTTGTTAGTGGGCCAGTCATAGGCTACCTTGAGCTTGAATTGAATTAGATTAGGCCTTTGCCTAATAGGGTAGCACCAAACTGCAGGGCACTTTCCCTGTGTTGTCTCCTGAGAAGCTTTTGTTGGTGGGTGGGGCCTGCAGGCAGACCAGATGTTTTCCCCCAGCCCACTGCTGGGGTCAGAGTCAAACTGGTGTGTGTTGTTATTTTCCCTTCTCCCTTGTGAAGGAGTACTTTGGAATGCTGGCCACTTTCAGGGTGGCTTTCACCCTGTCAGGTTTATGGCACTGCTTTTGTTGGGCTCCAGCCAAGGGTGTATTGGAGGAGGCAGTTCTGAGGAGATTGTGGAGGCAGGACACATAGTGTTAGCAAGGTTTGTGCTTCCCATAGCAAGTCTGCTATGGGAGAAGTCCTGGAGAAGAGGCCCGGTGGTGGGGGACATGTCCACAAGAAAACTCCAAGGCTAGGGTATGTTAGCAAGTTAGGTAGTGAGTATTAGTCCTGGGCTCATTCCCACAGGTGTATGTATGTCTAGAATGGCAGAGAGAGTGGGGGTGTGGTGGGAAATGGAAACTGCCAGTTCTTTTGTTGGAGAAGGCTCCCAAGGAGCCCTTCCCCTCCAGCCCAGTCTCTGAGATTAGTAAATAAATCTCCCTTCCATATATTCTAGGCATTTTTCAAACTGCTGCTTCTATGCTGTATCTCAGTGGGGCTGTTTGTTGTGCTGTCTCTTTAATGACAGAGACATTAATAACCAAGCTCTCTCAGAGCTGAGGCTTCTGATTTTTAAAGTTTCAAGTGAATAATAATAATAAATAAATAAATAAATAAATAAATAAGTAAATAAAGTTCCAGGTGTTAAGTCCCTCAAATTGTAAGATGTGAATATTGGCCCTCCGGTTTTCAAACCAAATATCATGGGAATTCATCTTACCTGTGTAAGTTCCCTGTGCCTGGGTGTGAGAGTATGTTTCTTTCACCTTTCAGGGTCCACAGTGTCCCTGTCTTCCATGGACAGTCTCCAAGTCAGTTTAGTTCCTGTCTGCATTTCTGCTCTTCCTACCCTGTTAGATGTGGCCTCTTCTCTACATTTAGCCGTGGAAAGTCTGTTCTGCCATCCTCTGGGTTCTTTACACTGAGCTGCATGTTATCTAGTTGTATCCATGGGATGAGGCGAGCTGAAAGTCCTCTTACTTCACCATTTTGCCTGAAGTCCCAAATATACTTTTGATAGTCCTTCTTTATTTTATTCTTTATTTAATATTTTTACTATTTATGTTTATTTTTCCTTCATTACAAAGCTAGAATTGAATGTTGATGAGCCAATAATCAAATCTAATTTAGAATGTTATTATGGAAATGATTGGCATCTATTTCAAACTTTGCTTCAAATCACAGTTTTACAGATGCCTTGGAAACATGACTTGAATATGAGTTATAATTTACATCTTACAGTTTGCCATAACATGTATCAACTTAAGTAAAATATAACAAAATTGGGATACAATACTCATGAGAACATATTTTAGCTAACTCTTTATGTCATCAATTATTATTACAATAAAAACTGACACTATAATTAACATTTATATGGAATTGAAAATTAACAGGTGAACAGTACAAATTAGCTTCAAAACATTACTACTCTTGTCCAAATGCATTGCTAATTAGTTGATAAAATTTGGCAACTATGTAGAATATATTTCAAAACAGTATTAAATTAAGGGACACAAACAATGAGGCCAAAGTAAAAAATTACTTAGCATCTACCAATAAAAATATAAAGCAAGTCAGATTTTTAATTTTAAGTTTTATAGCCACAGTTGCAAAAAGTTAAAAAATATGGGGCACCTAGATGGCTCAGTTGATTGAGTGTCTCCCTCTTGGTTTCAGATCTGGAATGATCTCTCAGTTTGTGAATTCAAACCCTGTGTTAGACTCCGAGCTGGGGGCACAGAGCTTGTTTGCGATTCTCTCTCTCCCTCTCTCTCTCTCCTCTTCCCTGCTCGTGCTTGTTCTCTCTCTCCTTCAAAAATAAATATAGTTTAAAAAAGTTAAAAAGTAACTGATATTAGTGTTAATAATATAGTTTATTTAACCAACTATATCGAAATTTTTCATCTCCATGCTTAATGAAAATAAAATTATTATTGAAAATTTTTAAATAAGGCTTCAAAACGAAGTGAATATTTTACAATTGTATTACATCTCAATTTGGATTTGTCCTATTTCAGATATTCCAGAGTCACACGTGGCCAATACCACTGTATTAGCAAGTAACAGATATGAAGCATGAGTGTTTATAGTGTCAGCTTCAGACCTGGAAAGTCCTGATTCCATGAATAGTTGACAGCTATACTGTGACTAAAAAGCTTAGGCATTTAAATACCTCCCTCATTTAGCTTCATGAGGGAGGTAAAAATATGAAAACTATGTGTGTATGTATGCATACACATATCTATCTATATACATACATATGTACATATGTAATTTTCTGTTATCATTCCCATTTAAATATGAGGACTCTAAAGCTTAAAGGAAATAAAAATTATCCAATGTCACATATTTAATCATTTCCAGAGTCTCTCATGCCATTTTCTATATAATCCCTTCAAAGCCTAGTTTTTAGTTACTTTAATAAATTATCATTAAACTATTTGTAAAAAGAAATTGTCATTAAATAATCATTTCATCTAAGAATCTTGTTTAGACTAAAATGCTGGATAAAGTTTACATAGATCACATGGTCATTCTTTTTTCTTGGAGGAAATAAAGAATGTGATATAAACCTTCTTGACCATGCTAAATAATTTTCTGATAGATACCTATTTGCTTTCATCTTCTGGTTTGTTGTCGTTTAATTATGATATTTATTTCTATATTAATGAAGTCATATAATTTCAAATTTTTTTTCATCTTTTCACTTCAATGTTTATTTATATATTTTGAGAAAGAAAGAGCACCAGTGGGTGAGGGGCAAAGAGAGAGGGAGAGAGAGAGAATACCAAGCAAGTTCTGGACTGTCAGTGCAGAGCCTGATGCAGGCTCAATCTTACAAATTGTAAGATCATGACCTCAGCTGAAATCAAGAGTTGGACACTTAACTGACTGAGCCACCTAAGCACCCCTCAAATAATTTTATTAAACTTATTTCAGGGGATGTTAAAAGATATCACATTGTTGCTTTCTGATCCCAAAATTTAATGATTTATATATTTTATTGTTAGTTTAGTGATATAAAGTTAATACAAGAAATACTGTGTATATATGTGTGTAGAGGTACCCATACATTGTTTTATATTCTTCAAAATATGGTTGTGTATAAACAATATACATTTAAATAATTTGATAGAACTTAAATGTAAGCTAATATATAAGGAGCAGTACTTCTATCAATACCAGATATTTAAAGCACAGATCAGGTTGCTGTTCTGCTGTTTATTGAATAGTAGGATTATAACTAAATCAGGCAGTTGATAAACATAAGAGAAGATCTATAAAACAAGTCATATTTATAAGTTTTTCTTGCTTAATTTGAAGATCATTATTAAGGTTAAGCCCTCTGGGAAAAGCCTCTTGATGTTTTCTTTAAAAATGCATTCTTAAATAGATATGAAAATGTTAAAATATTCATTTTAATATGAGCCTGGGAAATAGATCTCTTAGAATGAGTTCTCTGTTAGCTTTTAAAATGGTCTTGAATTATTTAATGTATTTCTAAGATCTTCAGTGAATCATGGCATGATAATTTTTTCATGAGTTCAGTCATCACAATGGTAGGATTTTAAGGTTTTTAAAATTCACTTCCTTTTTACTTTGAAGGCAAATAAAATAACTCTTCAGCTTATATAGACCTAGTTTCCCTAAATTGATGGGGATATGTAATGAGAACTAAAATGTCTGATGTCGCAGTTTTTTGTATAAGTATGAAGTTAAGATACATTGAAAATATAATTTATATATCTCCTGGTTTCTGTTTCTGCTGATGCATCAAAACCCAAGAAATGAAGAGGAGATTTATGCAAAGCCAGGTAAGAAATCATCTGATGATTCATAGTCCATTGCAAACCTCAAGGAAATATAAAGGGATGCTAAGGAATTTATCAGAAACTTAGTAATGGGGAATTCTTTATATAGCACTGGACTTAGATATAGTGTTTCTCCTCTTTAATCCTTCAAGTTATACCAAAGGATTTTCAAGATTTTTATTCAGAAACTCTAGTATGTGGTTCCTAGAACTCAGGAGATGGTGAAAGCACAGGGACTACACCTGAGTGCTTTGTGATTCAAACAAACAAACATCCCAAATGTAAGAGGCAGATTGGTATGATCTGTAATGAAAGGAAGTAGTTTAAACACTCACTGCATTGGTGAGCTAAGATACATTTCCCATTGGGCCAAATGGATCTATAGAGTGGAGCCAGAGTTCAGTCATGATCAAAAGGACTTGATCCAAGAGGCTCAGTGTAATGTGATTGTGTGTGTGTGTGTGTGTGTGTGTGTGTGTGTCTGTGTGTCTGTGTTCATGCTCATGCATATGTTGCAGGGGATTGTTCTTGGGACTTCAGGAGAGGAAATTTTTAAAAATAACTTTGTATTTCTGCCACACCCAGAATGATAAGGTTAGATTATACCCACAACAGCCATAAGGCTTTAGCTACTTTTCTCTAATTCCTCTTTTCATTGACCCTAACTTTGTGAGTGAAAGAAAAGAATTCTACAATTCTACCTGTCAGGAGCTCAGCTGAGACTGGAAAGAAAGAGAGAGAGCTGAGTTGCCAGATGTCAGAGTAGCTGATTAAAGCAAGAACCCAAAAATGAGTTAAGTCTAATCACTGACTGAGCTGGTATAAAGCAAGAGTCTAAAACTTAAGAAAGCCCCAACTCTTCCTGTTCTATTTTCTGGCATGGAACAGCTCTGAAGTGGAAGGTCAAGTGGATCAGCACAGGTATGGGGGTGGTCATCCTACTGTTTTGGGAGCCCTGAGCAAAAGGCTCTAGCAATTTTATGGACCCTAAGCTTGGGAGGGAGTATGAAAGAAATTGCAGAGGTACAAAAGAACTGGGTTCTGAGTGAGAGTGGGGAAAAATGTCTCCAAGGTTTTTCCTTCCTCCTCCCAACAAGGGAGGCTCAGTAGAGGGGCCAGAAGATCTCTGTGCAAGACCTCAGATAAAAGGACCTAGAAATGCACATGTCGGAGCCAGAAATGTAAATATGCAAAGAGAATGTCTGGCCAGAAGGGTGTCCATCTGCCTTGACTACAACTCCTTCCAGAAAGTACAGTGCCCTGACTGTGGGCTAAGACTGGTGAAGAGGGCAGCTCCCCTTTTTTATCACCTGCGATCTGTCCTGAAAAATCACACATAGATTTTGAATGGGAAACCAGACTCCTCCTCCCGTTTCAAATTAAAAGTTTATACATCCAAAATGAGTCTAAAATGAAAGAGAAAAAGAAATTTTATTTGAATAAGACATTAATGTCTTGTTATCAAAGTGAACTGGAATGTTGTTCCTAAATATTTCTAAGAAAGTTATAAAGTAGGTGCATATTCAGAGTCTGGAAAGAAAAGACATCAGTAGGAATATATAGTTTTTTTCCTGACTGAATGTTACCAGCCCAGCTTAGTCAATACAAAAATTACACATAGGCATACATTAAAATATTTAATGTTTTGCTTAATCTAAAAACAATGTGGGTTTGGTATAAGAAACTACCTAATAAAATGTAGTTTTAATGTAAGGTATAATTGAACTGTCAGGTATCCCATTGTAACAAGAGAGTGTGCCCTTAATTTCCTCTTTGCTCGTACAAGCATGTATAAGCCTATATAAAAATACGTATTTCTGTTTATAGGTATATTTGTCTTTTTTTTAATTTGCCAAAATAGTCCTATAACTTTTTCTAGTACTCTACTTCCCTAGTACTTGCTATATCTTTATAAGTAAATCAACTTCTAGTGAGAACAAACCATGTATGTTTTTGTTAGTTCCAAGTGTAGAGATAACTGAGGTCGAATCGGTGCCCACAGAGTACCTAATGATAAATAGTGATGCTATTTTTTTTTTAATTTTTATAAAATTTTCCCCAAGTGCCTGTTGATTTAGAATGCAACCATAAAGAAGCAAGTCATCTAGTAATTTGCAGAGAATACAGCTGAGTATCAGGTGCCAAACCCTGTGAGAAAGGGGAGAACTCTCCTTTGTCCTTGAGAGCAGGACGCAGAGGGTTCCTCAGAAGGTATAGGAGGGAAGCCTTTCAACAAAACTCAGCCAGAGATCTCAGAGATACTTTCTAGAGGACAGACAGAAAAACAGGGAACAATTCAACTACCACTCTGAGACTACGTAAATTTCCCATTACATCTAGTCATATTTGTGGACTGGAAAAAACAGAGAAATTCCTTCTGAATGGAGTAGAATGAGGTGGATGACAACTTTGAATCTGAAATTCGCTGAATATATCCGAATATAGAATGTATTAAATTTAAAGACACTGTTTTACCTTAGAAAATGCTAATCTCCTTTTATTTGGCAAGATTAAAAAAAATTGTGTTCCGTCAAGAGTGGGCATGAGCCCTCCTGGGGAATTTGAGCTTTCTTATAAATAATAAAGAAAGGTACATAACTTTTGCATATTTGAGTAGAAGACTAAACATTTCAACTTGACTCGAGATGTGAGATAAACAACTCAAGAAAATATCATTGAGTCAAAATGAAAATTAGATAAGCCATGAGCATATATAGATGATAGGAGATACAAAATTAGAGGATAAAGTAGAGAGAATCTAAACATTTAGAGGTTTTGTCTCAGCTTCACCTTCTTTTATGATAGGACATTAATTTCTGTAGTTTAAATAAAAATATAGTTTAAAATAAGGAAAATGAATTTACCTTAAATTCTTTATGGTGTTCCAATATGTTCTCCTTAACTTTCCTTAGAGAAGGATTTATAAACCCAAGACCACTTGTAGAGTAAAATAAAAACATTGGTTTCAGCAATTCTTCCTGTTCAGTTCTTTTACTATTAAAAGTGAAATATAAGATTTTATTAAATATGAACATGGATGTGTTCATACACGTGGTCACACATGTACATACATATATCTATGCACACATAGCTATTCTCTTTGAACATATAATTTTCTATACAAGCACAAGTAATAAGGATATGACCATAAGCCTGTTAACTTACCTGAACTTTTTTTCTAAGGGACCAAGTGCTTATTTAGGGTTTTATAATTAGGCCCACCTAAGTATCATCAAACTTGAACAGACTTGACAAAGGAATATTTTTGTTCACCACATATGGACAGATGAATTTCAGAATATCTCTTTGAGAAAAAAAAAATTAAGAACTTCCAATAGGTGCTGATTTGTCCAGCACGTACATCATAATCCCGTATGTAAACCTGAAGCTCTCTCAACATTGCAAATGTTCAAGGACAAACAGATTAAGTCAGCAAAAATGTCAAAAATGATAACTTCCATCTGGGTTGTATGATTCTCAGCAATTATCAAGATATCTCCAATTTGTCAAATATGGACTAATAGGAGTAAGAGAAAAACATACATATTACTGCAGGTATAAGAAATGGGCACTTAAGGAGTAACTCAGCAAGATAGTGCACAAATTTAGTTATACACTTAGGAATGGCAAACTACAGTGTTTTTGAATGGCATTGTTTTATTTAATGCTAAATATGTTGCTGGATTGAAAACTGGGGCTTGCATAGCCCAGTGTTTCTGAAGTGAAAAATTAAAGTGTATATCAAAAGAATTTAGGTAATTTGTTTGTATCCACAAATAAAATGAATAAAACATTTAAATCTTCATTAAAACATAAAACCTTCCCACTTCCAGAAAACCTCAGGGCATTCTGACCTATTTTAATTCTTGTAACTTTATATTCTCTGTTCTACCCACCCAAAAAGAAAAAGGCATGCTTATGGGCTTACAGGGACTGATGTCTATTAAACTCTAAGCAAAAGTAATAATTGAATTGTTTTCTTACCCAGAACTATAGGTGAAGAATAGAACATAAAATATACCATCAAGTTGATTGAAGCCATCTTTTATTTAAAAATGCATTTTTACTCTTATTTTCATAAACTATATAGTATATATTCAAATAATTATTTGCTTTCACCTAGCATTATGTTTTTATTTTATTAAGTGGTATAAAAGCCTCTGTGAAAAAAAGTTTCTTGGGGGGAGAAAAGAAAAAATACTGCTGATGAATTTACATGTAAATTTGAAAAATGTTAAATTTTGAACTAATAAAGCATCACTGACTTTAACAGTGCTTGACAAGAATTATTTGATATTATATGCATGATCTAGGTTGTCTTCTGTTGTAATAAAATCCATTTATTTCAGAATCAATGAAGAATTAATTAATGTACACCTTTTCATCATCAACCTATTAAAAATATTTAGAAGACTATTTGCAGTGACTTTTAACTCTTCTCAAATGACTCTTGTGAAGCAGAAGAAAACTACTTTTCCAATTCTTTTGTTTAGGTGAAACCTCATTCAATCTCTTAGCACCTTTACCTCCTTAATGCACATATAGCAAATGGCATAATAGAATCATTTGTTTTAGCCCAACTTTATCTTCAATTGTGATTTAATTAAGCATTATCAAGATTGGAACTATTTCCCAAAGACTTTTTAAAAAGCAAGGTTTTTCATATTATACTATGTCTCAAATATTGTCTTAGTTACAAATTGGCAAAAATATATTTTGATTTCTTAAAGAAAAGTGCCTAAATATACATGATTTACAGTCAAAAGAGAGGGAAGTGTTTGTCTTGATTGATTTCTTACTTTAGACAATGTAATTTTGTATTTTAAAACAGATAATTGGAGTGTGTTCATAACTTGGTTTATATTAAGTACAGTCTTTATTCAGTCTCTAACTTCAATAGAAAAAATGACAACAAAATACTATTTTGTATTCTATGGAAAGTTTGGCTATGATGCTAGAGTTTTTTGGTTTGTTGGTTTGTTTGTTTTCCTTTTAAACATAATATATGCATAATCTGCAGATATGCTGTGTGATAACATTATAGAATAAAATTCCACTCACATCTCAGTAATTTACCTATGCCCATTATCACATAAGTGAATTCATATGCATTTTACTGTAAATGTGAACTATAGGAGCTTTATTCATTTATTTTGTGTAATGAAGTTACTAAACCTCATTTTGTTTTTAATACACACTTTCCCTTTCTTTATACTTTAATTCCTCCAATACCATGAAAATTAATGGAAATTTACTCCTTTTAGTAAATGTATAGGCTGAACTTTGGTAAATTCAGTTCAGTGGTAAAGTGTACTACAATGTATTTAAAAATATATTTTTAAAACCCTGGTTAAACTTGAAGAAATGTAAAATTAAACTCTATTAATTTTTTATTAATTACTTTCAAGTTTTAAAATATTTCTTTGCCAACCTAAACACTCCTATCACTAATGAAAGGCATACTAGGTTCTATTATATTGATATGATTTGATCATTTCTGAATGATAGCATCACTATCTAGTGTAGAAATGCTCTCCAATATCTGTAAGACAATGGTTATTTGGGCCCCATTTTAACAGTCTCCTATAATCTTTGCATACATGTTCAATCCTGGAAACACCAAGATGTTACCTCGTTCATTCGTACAATCTGGCCAGTGATGACAGGCTAATTAGCATGCCATTAAGGAACAACACAGTGATAGCATCAAGTGTAATCCAATCAGAAAAACTAAAAACACTTAGGAAATATTTCCATTGTGCTCCCACCTGCACACTTTGTACATCTGAGTATTAGGGGAGCCTGATGTGCTCAATATTAGAAAAATGTACTCTATTCATTCTTTCCTTTGATTCCCAAATTTCAACTCTTCTAGTGCCATATGCCTTTCATTATTTTAACCATCCATCTTTTTTTTTTTCTTATGTCCCTTTAGATATTCATTATAATTGGTAGGGTACTCCAGAATCCTCTTCCCAATAAACAGCAGATACAACTCGACAGGAAGTATTCTTCCTAAGATTTTGGTATAATTGGTCATTTTATTAAAAAATATTGTATTATCTTTATACTTATGATTATATAGAACTATTGGTGCTGATAAGAACTTCCTGTTCTTATTATAGTATCAAATTTTCTTTAATCACCTGAATCATCTTGATATATACCTTTCTAATTCAACAGATAGATACATAGCTAGAATTCAATTTCTAAAGGGCAAGGACCTTTTCTGTTTTGTTTACTGATCCAAGGTCCTGGAATACTTTCTGGCACATATCAGTCAATAAATAAATATTTGTTGATTAAATAAATGATTGAAAGTAGAATTTATATTCGTGGTATATACAATCAGAATGAGTGTATATGACTACACAAATCTCTGTGTGATGATTTATATATTTCCAAATAATTATGCATCATTGTACTGCTATCATATGTCTTCTCCATGTTGAAATATCAGTTTTGATTAATACGTTCAAAGTTAATATAGTGTCTATTTATTGAACCTCTACAAAGCACCATGTGCTGAAATTGAAAATAAACTGGTGACAAAATTATGGTAAATAAGAAAACTGAAAACTCTTAAATAGTGTTAAGTCTTATTTTCTTTAATAGAAAGGAAATGGAAAGCAATTAGTACAATAGGTAGCTGGGAAAATGTTAGGGAGGCTGTGAAGAGAAGATATTTAGGGAGAAACTAAAAATTGAGTCATGTGAATAAACAGCTGGGAAAAAGGCATTTCAGATAGAATGAGTAAGATAATGCCCTATAGTCTTGGAACAATCAGGCAACAACAGGAAGCCCAATATAGTTGATGCATCATGGGTAATGAGGCGAGTGGTCATGATTTGTAGGCTGTGGTGAGGCATGGGATTTTACTTGATCATGATGAGGTAGTTTTGATTTTAAAAGCAGTATGGTATAATCCGACTGTCTCCAATCTCTCTTTAAAAATACTAAAAGCATAACTCTGATTGATGAATGGAGAATAAATTATGAAAGATCAAGTGTGGAATACACAGTGCCATCTAGCATTATAGGAAAGAAAGATTTCAGGGAAGATATAATTGAATGACCATGCTATAGTGAATGAATGTGAGATTAGTAATCATGTGTTTCAAGTGTGACCATAATACAGTGAAGTATTTTCCTTCGTAGCTGCTTAAATAGAGCCACAGATTATGTGTAAATTTGAATCTATGACTGGAAACTTATATTTGTTTCCTTCTTGTTTGTTTAATTTTTGTTTTATTATTTTTAGTGTGAGGTTTAAAGAGAAGAGCAAGAGAGCTGAAAGTGAACGTAAGGGATTCCTTCTTAATTTGGTTGTATTTCTGTCTCAACTATGTTTCTCAAATACAAAACACATATGATATATTTTCTGAGAGATCATATGTTTTAAAATATGTTTTTTATGAACTACACAGAGTCATGCTTAAGACCTCTTGATTCCAGTTCTTTGTACTCATCAATAGTATTCCATTATTCCACTCCCTCAAGGCTTCCAGGAAGATTTAGCTTGATTCTAACTTTTTTTTAAATAACATGATATAAATAAATATATATGTACACATATAACATGTACATTATATATATTAACGTGATAGAAAAATTATATATGTATAGTGTGTGTATGTGTATTTGTAAAAACAGAAACAAAAATTTTGTATGCATGCTATGTTCTAAATTAATGGATTAAATATTTTACACATATCATTGTGTTTGACTTTTATAAAGTTCCACTGAGATAGATTATATTGATATTCGTATTTCACAGATGAAAAACCTTGTTGCAAAGAGATTGCATATGTAGTAGAGAGTGGAAGTTTGATTTGAACTTCTACATTAGCATACCAAGTACTTTACTTTTATCCACCAATTTGCACTTTTTTTAATATACCTGAATGGTGTATAAAATAATTATCTTCTAATCTGTAACTACTGAAATTTACTGCAATACAGGCTTCTGTATGATTATTAGTACTCTGTTCATCTTTCACCTGGATTCTTATTATTTGGATTATCAAACAACTTAGCTTATCTTTTTTCTCATGTTGTCTGTCTTTATTCTGTTTAAGCTTTTTCATTTATGTGATTGTTCAGAGCACTAGTGCAATTCCATCAATGATCATTATCAGTTTAAGTTTTGTTTTTTTCATTTGAATATCAGAACTGGAAATTATTCTTCTTCAGTTCCAGAAGATTTTTTACTACTGATGCAATTTCATTAAACATCTTTATTCTTTCCAAAGGTGTTTATCTGTCACCTCCATTAGGTCTATTTTAATAGGTGCCTCTCAGATTTTCCTCTTTTGTTAAAGTTAATGACTTTTGGGATGTGGCTTATAATTTTTCTTTTCTGACTCATGTGAGAGGCTTTTCTAAAAATGTAAGATATATAAATAAGTGTAATTCTAGTCCCAGACCTCACTGGCTTAAACAATACAAGTGAATTTTTCACTCATTTGCAGTGTAACATGTGTGTTTGTTAGGCAGCCTTATGTGTGGATATTCATGAACTCAAGCTCCTTCTATCTTGTATATATCAAATTCCCTGAGTACTTGAAACCTTTTGTTTCTAGTTTATGGGAAGAGGAAAAGAAAAGGTGGAAAGGATATAATCTATAATATACAGAATATATTCGAGACGTGTCTATCTGGGACTCTTGAACAGGTTTTGTCATGGAAAAAATTACATCTCTGACAAATATAGTTTATTTTGGAAGAGGAGGAGTAGAATCTCAGTAGTATCTTTCAACTATGGGTCAAGTGTTTTATTCATACTGTATAGAATGGGAAAAATTCAACCCACTACTGCTGCCCAAAACCTTTTCCAAAGGTGCTGGTCCCACACAAAGATTCTGCCAGTAAGGCAGATGCAATTAGTTGCATCTTTAGAGAAAAAGAAAATCTTTAGCATGGAAGAGACTTTCTTTTTGAAAACGGTCTCCATTTTGTCTCTTATCCTTTTTGGTCTAGTAACTGTATGTCTCAACTAAATAAGTAGTACTACACTTAGTGACATTATAAATAAATGAGTTAAATTTGGACTGTTTAATTAATGATACAAGTATATTTGACTATGCATATGTAAAAATAGGGTATGAGTAAAATAGGATAGGAGTAAATAACTACATTGTTTCTTACCAAAGTTATTTTTATTTATTTTTTGAATTGTTTTATTATGGTTTATTTTCAAGTTGGTTTCCACATAACACCCAGTACTCATTCCAACAAGTGCCCTCCTCTATGCCCATCACCCATTTTCCCCTCTCCCTCACCATCCATCAACCCTTAGTTTGTTCTCAGTATTTAAGGATCACTTATGGTTTGCCTCTCTCCCTCTGCTTATCGAGGTTATTTTTAGAATGATTAGGACCTAAACATGAAAAGAAAAATTCTAAAATATCTAGAGTATTCTCTGATATCTTAGATAAGATTTCCTAAATATGTACAAGACACATAAATAATAAATAAAAGTTGGATAATTTCTTTTTACATTCAAATAAAAATCTATATAAATACATAAAACATAGATTTTTTTAAAAGAATTACAGACGAGGTGACCATAATAGAATATATAGAGAAAGAGAGGAGATAAGATGATGGAGTAGCAAGAGGACCTTAGGTTTGCCTTGTCCTCGAACACAGCTAGATAAATATCATGTCATTCTAAATACCCAAAAAATCAATTTGAGGACTGACAGAACAAACTACATAACTAGAGGGAGAGGAGAGGACACATTATAGAAGATAGGAGTGTGGAGATGTGATCATGGGTGCTGTAGAGTGGAGGGAGCCCTTGCTGCAGAGAAATGAGAGCAAGAGAGAGAGACAGAGAGGAGCATACAGAGGATAGCACTGTTATGCACTAATTATACACTAATATCCACTAGTATACAGAGGATAGACACTCCCCCACAGTCACTGTCTAGGAAAACTAAAGGGGCTGATTTCTGTGAGTGTTTACAATCAGGAGGGCTTAAAGACTGGAGTTTAGAGGTCTGTGGTGTGGCTGATGTGGAGTCTTGAGGGTGTTACCATTCTCTTCTGGAGAAGGAAAGCAGATAGCCTGGGAGCGGATGGCAAGATCTGAGAATCCCTCAGGATGCACCGGAAGAAATGGTTTCTCCTTCTTGCATTGCATCTAGGAGAGGTAGCATTGTCTCTCCAGGGACAAAAAAGCCAGTGGGCACCATTTTCCTCCCATGGCATAAATAGCACACTGCCTACAGTGGTGGCCTAAACTGCTTACACGAAGGCCTGGCCCCCTGCAATCTGCTGGTACTGTTTTTCTTGGTAAAGTGTGCATGAAAACCAGTGCAGCAGCCTTTTCCTCAGAAGGCCAACACAAACCCCTGGACATGTACCATGTAACTTGCCTATAGAGTTCTGCAAAGCTTCAGCTCTGGTGGAAATAGCATCAGGTCTCTTTTAACAAGGATACCAGAGCTCACCTAATTAAAACTCTTATCAGTGTTTGGCCCACATTCTGGCCAAGATCCAAACACTGACTGCTGCAGGCTAGGAGAAAAATCTGCAGAGGACCAACCTAAGGGAAAGAGCCACCCAGGTGTCCATATCATATTTATAAATCTTGTGGTGGCAAGTAAGAAATTTGATGCCTAATAATTTACTGAGAGTATAAGAAAAGACATGAGTGCACTGTGTCTTATACAGCATGTAAAGCTAGTACTGTTTATATCACTGACTAAATTAAATACACTATGTACCAAAAAATAAAAATGTTGCCATGAGTCATAAGGCAGCATTTAAAATAGGTATGTATTTGGGGATGAATATGTGAATGTTTTGGCAAAATTTATAAAGGAATAAATTAGATCCTGTAATTGGGCATTGACAATGATTTCTATAATAGTTCAATGTTATAGGCAAAGAAAAGATTCCTAGTATTAGCAACTACTATTTTATTATGATTTTAATTAGAATAATTAGGTCTTCTAAAATTATGCAGCATAGTCCTATAAGAAATCATAATGTCTTGATCCACTTTACTTTCTATTATAAACCTTAAAATAAAAAACGTGTAGGTGTCATAATCACTACTTATTCTCTGGTAATGAACAATTGTTATTAACATTAACATATAACATTAACATGTTATATTATACGATATATATAAATATTTAACAGTTATACATTAATTATATAATACAGTTAACGTACTGTGTAATATTATATGTTATATACACATGTGTGTATATATATGTCTATATATACACAATGCCACCCATATGTCAAACATTATGCCAGGACCTAGAAACAAGATTAGTTAATAATCTATTGAGAGTGATGGGCATTGAGGAGGCCACTTGTTGGGATGGGCACTGGTTGTATGTAAGCAATGAATCTACACACAACACCAAGAGCACACTGTATACTTGTATGTTAGCTAACTTGACAATAAATTTTTAAAAATATGAAAAATTAAAATTAAAAAAAAAGTCTATTGGGGGCTACAAAGAAATAAAATAAGGAAGATGCAATAGAGATAAGCAGAAGTGCCATAGAATATAAATCAACTTTTTAATAGTTTATGGCAATGGACATTTGTATTTTAATTTCATCACTCGTAGTTTTAATGAGATTAAAATTTGTCATTGAACACATATTAAAATTTGTAGACTGGCAAAAGTACATTTATCTCAAGATCATGTATACACAATTACTTAATAGTCATGCTGAGCATGTAGAACAAAATGCACAGAATTAACATTCCTAGGATAACTAATGGATCTGAAGAAACACATAAAATACCTCATAAAATACAGCAAACTTATGATACGAGATGAAATTTAGAGTCCGAATATAGACCCTTCTCCTACTTTATTGATTCATGGGGACATGTACAATTGTTCTGCTATCTGAGTGAGACCGTGGAATACAAGTACTTTAAAGTTGGTGTGTTCTTTATTCCCTGATCTGTGCTTTTCCTGATTCATGCTGCTAATAATTTAACTCTTTATGGCCACAGAAGCCTCTTTCATAAGATGGACTTTAAAAAGGAAAAGTATTGCTTAAAACATCACTTTTGTATACAATTTTTTTCACTTTCCTGTAGTGTAATCCATGTATCATAATACTTTATCAGCAGTATTTTCAAGGACATTTGTTTTTGTGTTATTATGTACTACAAATAATACATACAGATTCAAAATTTGTTGATATTACCATTACGAGTTAGAATTTTGTATTATCCCTGTGAAAACTTTTTTTTATGTTTAATTTATGTTAACACGGGCCCTCAAAGATAACTGACAAATTCATGAATTTATATGATGCTTTTGTTCTTGAATGGTTTGCAACAAATAGCTAAAACGAATTAAAAGCTGAAACTATCTCCTGTCCTGAGGAGTCTGATATGCTTTTATATGAATCATGCCACATTTTTGAGTTGAGAGGGAAAATATGTAGTTCTATCCCAAGATATTTTTATCCCAAGGCTATTTTAAAATACTACTGTTGTTGCTGTTTCTGGCACTGATAGTATAAATACAAGGAATGGCTATTACTTAAGTAGTCACATAATTGGTTTTATATAAAATCTTACCACCACTAGAATCTGAATATTCAGTTTGATTTGATATAGAACCAAAAATAACCTTGTAGTTTTTCTAAAATACAGTTTAGGCCAAAAAAAATCTATAGCAGTTAAAAAAAAACACAACTCCTTCAATAAACTAGTCTTGTAAACAAATGCAAAAATCATGGTTTCTTATTCACTTTGTAATCACCTAGTAGTGTAAAAAAAATCACCAAAAATCATCCATCCAGATTAGGTGTTACCAGGGTATAAAAAGTTGAAGAGAAATTTAGTTATTAAAATTGATGAACTTCTGGGCTCAAAAAGTGAAGAAGAAAATCTTCATTTATAAAATACTACTACTCCTGCTACTGCTGCTGCTGCTGCTGCTGCTGCTACTAATAGTAATAACAATAAAAATAACAAATCACATTAAAGGTTAAAATCTCTGAGAACATCTTGTTAGAAAAGGCAAACTACTTGTTTTGAGTGCTGCAAATAGAGATGGATGTTTGGGTTTATGTAGTAACCAGAAACTGCTACTGAATAATCAGGTTCAGGAAGATGGGTATACAGTAGTTCCCCACCCCCCCTTATCTGCAGGGATATGTTCCAGGACCCCCAGTAGATGCCTGAAACTATAGACATTACCAAATCCTATATGTCTTTCCCTATGCATACATACCTATCATCAACTTTAATTTATAAATCAGATCAGTAAGAGATTAACAGCAATAACTAATAATAAAATAGAACAATTATGGCAATATACTGTGATAGTTCTCTCTCTCTCTTTCTCAAAATATCTTATTGTACTGTACTCACCCTTCTCGTGATGATGTGAATGATAAAATGCCTATGTGATACGATGAGTGAGATAAATGATGTAGGCATTATGGCAGAGCATTTGGCTACTGCTGACCTTCTGACTATACATTGGAAGGAGGATCATTTGCTTCTAGATCCTGGGTGAGGACAAGTAACTGAAACCTCAGAAAGCAAAACCGTGAGTAGGAGGGATTATTGCATGTGATCCAGGAGTAGCAAATCGTTACTGAGAGGACTAGCTTGGTGGGCTAGATAGCAGAGGCCATAAAGTTCTTTTTCTGTGAGAAGGGGAATTGTCCTTCCTTTACTTTAAAAGCAATGTTGAACTCCCCAGGTGAAGTGTCTGATATACAATAATATAAGCCATGTTGGATTGGCTTTACGATGATTGACATGTTCATCCAGGTCATGGTAAATGCTGTGTTTATGTGAGCACCATTTGCATGGGCATTCCATGTAAATTTACTGCTGTAAAATCAAGCAACTGTCCAAATGGCCATATCGGATTTGTTGTCTCAGCCTCCACATATGTTAAAAAATATTAGAATGATTCATAAGAGAATGGGAAAAGACAGAAAATAGAAGTATTTATATGGTTATTAAGAAATGGATAGGTTAAGGAGACATGGATGAGGTTGAAATCCAGCACTCCAGTGGGAGACTTTCATCATTTAAGGGCCTAAACAAATCAGTCTGTTTGACCCAGTTTGGAGGAATTTTAAAAGCCTAAGTTCAAGCCCCATGTTGAGCTCTGCATACCAGCTCAGAGCCTGGAGCCTGCTTCACATTCTGTGTACCTCTCTCTGTGTCCCTTCTCTCTCTGTTTCTGCCTCTCTCTCTCTCTCAAAAATAAACATAAAAATAATAAACAAACAAATAAATGGAAGTAAGAAACTTGAGCTCAAATCATCAGGGTTAAATTAATCAGGAAGAGCATTGACAAAGGGACCAGAGTCTTCTATCCTAACCCCTAGTTAGGTGTCCCTGGGGACACCCAAAGCCATATGCATGTATGTATGTGGGTAAATTGGCCAGTGGTAGAGAAGAAATCTTTCTGAGGCTCCTTGACATGGGAGCCTAATGAACTGGGATTCTAATTCTAGTTTGGTGAAGACCTAACTAACAGAGCTACAATCAGATTGAAAGGGTATGTACGTGCAACCATTGAGGTATTAAGGTGAAAGCTTGGATTAAAATTGTTTTAGAGAAGTTAGGTACAAGCATAAATATCATGAGGCAAGCTGAATTCACTTTAAAAGTTTATTAAATATATATTTTAAAATTTTTGTTAAATTTAGTTAATTATTTCGAGAGAGAGGAAGCACGAGCCAAGGGAGGGGCAGAAAGAGAGGGAAAGAGAAATCCCAAACAGTCTCTGTGCTGTCCACACAGAGCCCTATGCAAGGTTCAAACTCACAAACCATGAGATCGTAACCTGAGCCAAAATCAAGAGCCAGATGCTTAACTGGCTGAGCCACCCAGTAGCCCTTTAATAATTATTTTAAAGTTTATTTATTTATTTTGAGACAGAGAGAAAGAGAGAATCCAAAATAGGCTACTTACTGTTAGTTCAAACCCCATCATGGGAAGCAATCTTACAAACCATGAGATCATGACCTGAGCTGAAACCAAGAGTCAGGCACTTAACCAACTGAGCCACCCAGGCAACCCTGAATTCACTTTTAATGAGGAATGGTATTCAGTGGAAAATGATTTGTTTACTAGAATGAGGAGATTTGAAGGGATTCTTTTCCAGGAGGAAGACACTACCATGACTCAAATTTTCCTGAAACCTAAATGCTGTTTCCTTCCATGAAACACTTTCTGTTTACTTTCATTGCTATTCTCTACTCATTCTCAGAAGGATGGAGTAACTCTTTTCATCATGAGCTTTTGTTTTCAAGAATCACAGTGGTATCTAGTGCCTCCTACCTTACTTTTTAATATTAAGATCTTTCACCATTCTCCCTTATTATTTGGGTTTGTCTCCTCTACTTCCTCCCCATCATACCACAGAGCTGTGGAGCATTCTGGTAGAATAATACTTCTGTCCCAGAAAAACCTATTCACCTGATAAGTAAACACGAAGGTTCTTTTAGACAAATCCATAGTGTAAAACTGTCTTTCTTAGTTTCTTTGCATAACTTCCAAACTCCTTCATAGAAAAACAGGTTTTCATTCTTTTAAAAAAAAAAATTTTTTTAACATTTGTTTATTATTGAGAGACAGAGCATGAGACGGGGAGGGGCTTAGAGAGGGTGAGACACAGAATCTGAAGCAGGCTCCAGGCTCTGAGCTGTCAGCACAGAGCCCAACACAGGGCTCAAACCCACAAACTGCAAGATCATGACCTGAGCCAAAGTCGGACGCCCAACCAATTGAGCCACCCAGGTGCCCCAGATTTTCATTCTCATACCCAAATCTAATATTCTGTAAGCATTAGTTTTCTATTCCTTTTGTAACTATTTTGGTGACTTAAAACAACACAAATTTATGAATTTAGAGTTATAGAGGCCAGAAGTCAGAAATCAGTTTCACTGGGCTAAAGTCAATGTGTTAGTAGGGTTGGGTTCATCTGGAGGCTCTAGGAAAGAGTCCAATCCCTTGCCTTTTAAAGTTTTTGTAGACTGCCTGCATTTCTTGGCTCATGTCCCCTTCCTCACATCTTTCTAATTTCTTCTGTTGTCACATTTGCTGTTTCTTCCTTTGCCCTTAACTCTCTTGCCCTTCTTATAAGGACTCTGTATTTACATTTAGAGCCAACCTAGATAATATCCAAGGAGATCAGCATGATCTCCAAAATAATCTTGGAATTATCCAGGACAATTACCCAGGAAAATCTATTGATCTCAAGGTCCTTAATTTAGTAACATTCACATGTCTGTTGCCATACAAGGTGACATTCATAGATTCTGGATATTGTGATATGGACAGATTAGGGGACCATTATTCAACCAATCATACCAATATCATAATTTAAATTTATTAATATCAGTGTCTTAAACTACTTAAATTTCTACTTTCTATTTTTTTCCTTGCTTTGTTTGGGCAGAGTATACAGATGTTCCACGAATCTCTTTATCTGACTTTAAGTTTACATGCAGTCCACATGTATCTGGTGTTTTTACTGCTGGTGGGGAAAAAGAGAAATGGAAAGCACTGAAACAGTGTCATCAATCTTTCTTGTCTAATAACGATATGCAAGTGACTTCTGACATCTTGGATAATTATCTAATCGGAATATTAAAAAAATGTCTTATTGAACTCTGGCCAACTTAGATCTTGAAACTGCTGTTTATGTGACTCATTTCTTCCCCTGCCTCATTAGTTTCCATCTATTCACCGATATTACATGAAATTGATCATCAAATTAGCATTAATTACTTACTTCTCCCAAACACTCCCTTTATTATTCATCTAGGCATTTTCCTGTCACCTGTTTGACACTATGGTGAATTAACATTTCTAGAGTAGCAAGGATTTTAGGAACATCCAATTTTAGCAGTCAGAAGAAATGTCTGGAAGGACTACTTATATGATTAAATAATTTTAACAAATGGTAAAATTTTGAAACCCTCTTCTAAATCAAGTGAGTAATCTTGATTCTGTATCACAGTGGGTATAATTTGTGGGACTCTTACCTGTGATATTTCCAGTTTTAGAAATAGTTTGTACTAGTATATTAATTTTAGCCATGAATTCTTTGAAAAGACTCTGGTGCCATAGAAATGGTATAGGTTTTGGAACAGGTACACAAAGGGATTGTCGACACATCTACCACTCACTTTTTGGGTGATTTGACAAAACTCCTACAGTCCTTTTATCACAGTTTTGTGTTCCATAAAATGGAGTTACCAAATACTACCAAACTGTATAAGAGTTGATGAAATAATGAATGTAGCCACCCTGTCACAACTTAGACATTCAAAATACATTCATTTCTGCCAGTTTCGTCATGTCTTTAATCCACTTTTAAATGCAAAATCCTACATATTGCAATTAAATTCTTTCTAACAATTTATTATTTGTCTTTGTTTAATTATGATAAAAACTGCACCTGAAAGAAGCTATGAAAGGTATGCAATCATATAAATCCAGCTAACTCCTTTTAATAATTCCTGTAGTACAGCAGTTCGCATGATAAACTGAACTCAGTCACATGATTATTCACTAGAGTTGTAGTCTCAGAAACTGAAATTTCAGATGAAACAATGGATCTCTGAGGTCTTCAAAATTTACTCATACCAATATATCAGTATGTTCTTCCATTAAAGGAAAAATACTGTTGAGAGAACCAGTTTTTGAATTAGTAAATCAGGACATAATCAGATCAGATCCCTAAGATGAAGAGAAGTCTTAAGTAGAACATGGAACAGAAGTGGTGTTCTGAGTTACTGGTAGTTCAAGGAAAAGCACTTAGTCTTCTAGCTGTCATTAATTCCATTTAAATGCTTTGAACATTAATTTCAGTGTTAAGGGCAAAATGATAGTTAATTCTTAGCATTCGGGGTTACTTATGTTTAGCCAGCTATTCTGATAGGTCTTTATATTTTTCTCTTTTGTTTTGAAGAACCTCTCTATGAAGTATGAATTGATATTCCATTGTTTAGGAGACATTTTTCTTGTAATGGCGATATGAATGGCTACAAGCAAGGAGCTCTGAAAATTTTACACATTTGAAAATCATTCTACTGTAGAAGTGGCGCTCAAAGTGTGGTCTGGAACTCTAAGGGAACACTGATGTTAAAACTAGTTTCCTAATAATTCTCAGACATTATTTGCCTTAAAAAAATTTTTTTTAATATTTATTTATTTTTGAGTGAGAGAAACAGAGACAGAGTGTGAGCAGAGGAGGGGCAGAAAGAGAGGGAGACACAGAATCCAAGGCTGACTCCAAGCTCTGAGCTGTCAGCACAGAGCCTGAAGCGAGGCTCAAACCCATGAACTGTGAGATCATGACCTGAACTGAAGTTGGGTGCTTCACGGACTGAGCCACTCAGGTGCCCCTCTTTGCCCTTTTTTTTTTTTTTTTTTTTACTGTGTTGAAATTAAACTGATAATGAAAAGACAGTGGTAGGTAATACCACTGGTTCCTTAGCATGACTCAATGCAGTGACAACAAACTGTGCAAGTATAATTGTATCCTTTACTACCATGCATTTGCAGAAAAATAATATAAACAAGAAAGAAAAAACAAAAAACAAAAAGCCAGTTTGACTTTTTTAGAATGTCCTTGATGAAGATTTAAAATATATCACTTTTAATAAATTTCAACCTGTGAGTTATGCCATCTTAACATTATCTGTGATAAAATGAGAAGTCCACATAAGGAACCTTTGGTGAATATTGAATAATAATAGTTTTCTAAGGAAAAACACTTGCATAAGTGTCCAGCTCCCAAGCTGCCCTAGCCACTGCTTTTCATGCAACACTATTTGTACTTGAAAGAATGATTGAAAGACAAACTATACCTATTAAGATTTGGATATTTTGCAAACATTTTATTGAAAATAAGTGATCTATCCCTTCAAGGAAAAAATGAGATTATTTGTTGCCAATAATAAAGTTGAGCTTCTAAGCAAAATTTTAAAAAATTACAAACTTTTAACCAATGTCATGAGTTTGAAAACTCCCTGTTACTTATACTGTTTCTTGTTAAATCAGTAGCTATATTATCAAATTTGATCTTCTAAAATTGAATAATGAAATTTTTCAACTTTTGGAAGATCTCTATAATGTGAACTAATACATTTCAAATGATCAGAGCCTTACACTACAAAACTGCATGACGAAATGATTTGTCTAAAGTGCAAGATAGATCAATAGATTTTAACATAGCAAAGTAGGAAAAGTACATTGATAAAACTTGAGATTCCATACTAAAATTAAGCTTTAAAAACTGACTTGTAGAGTTCTGATGCACCATCACTGAAGAATATCTATAGTTATTTAAAGAAACTAAAAAAATAACTCTTCCCTTTCTGAGTGAGATTCAATATTCTTCATGTACTTCAGAAGAAAATAAAATTTTAAGACAGCTTGAATGCAGAAGCATTAGGATAGTTTAGCAGTCTTTTATTTAGCCAATTATTTAAGGGATTTGTAAAATTATGAAACAATGTTGCTGTTCTCACCATTTTTTGTTTTGAAGAGTATTGTTTTTTTTCATAAGTAGTGACATTTATGTAAACATAAATTTACATATTATATTTAGTTATTATATTTAGTTTTAAGTGAATAAATACATTTTTTTTAGCTCTTCAGTTGCAACTATGGTAGATAACAGTATATGTAATTTAATTCCACAAAACCTTTGTAGAGTCTAAGAGTACAAAGTGCCTATAGGTTTGAAAAGGTTGAGAACTGTTATACCACATGACCAGAGAATGGTTTATAGAGATTCAAGTAAAGAGGCAGAGAAAGAAGTTAAGAGGTGAAAAACAGTGGAGGTTCAATTAGTGACATTGGTAACAAAAAGAAGGGGACAGATTCATTGTAAAACATGAAAGAAAGGAAAATTCAAGATGATCCAGGGTTATATAGAATGAAAAATTCAATGGACAGAGGCATCGTTAACTAAAATAGGAGCAAAAACAGACTCTTTGAATGGGGATACAAGGGGAGGTGAGCTAGTGTAGCAAACAATTATGAGTTCAAATTCAAAAATAGTGAATCCCTTCATTGGTCAGATCCTATTCTTCATTGCCTTTTTGTGAACTATCACTCACAGTTATTTATCACAATTTAAAACTATTCCTGCTATCCTAGTATTGAGACTTTCCAACAAAAGGTTAGGTAAAACCAATCACTTTCAGAATCTTTTACTTTTTACTAATCGCTTATTCTAGAAACTCTTTCACCCGTTGGTTCTGGGAACCAGAATTCCCTCTTGGGAACTCTATATAATAACATTTGTTCTCTTATTTTGCAAACTTATCCCGCTCTCCCTATATATCAGTTACTGGTTATTTTCAGGACTTTGAGTTAACTTTGTGCTTGACCTTAGCTGCATCATCAAGGTATGGAGGAATAAGGGCAGCAGACAACTTTTAACTCTCAGCTCCTTTAGTGTCTGCCGCAGGTGAAGAGAATCGCCTGTCCAAAGAGCATGCTATTCTCAGGACAGACTATTTCTGATAACTGAGCAAGGCAAAGGTATAAATGCCCAAATATTTCAGTTCAATGCTGGCAAGCAGTTCTCAAAGAAAAAAATCCCTGCCAGGTTGCCTTTGGCTTTGTAGGGAACACATTGAATTTCAACTTCTCCCTCTCCTCAACCTTATTGCCTCCCTGTTCTTTCACAGATATTGAGCCCACATACTTCATCTCCATATCTGCCTTCAGAGAACAAAAGCTTCAAAAGTCAATATTGGGACTGGTCTTAGGAGTAGGTTATAAGATGAGGGTTTAGAGCTGGGTAACACATAAACCATATGGCACTGAGAACCTCATCACCAACATTTTCTGTCATGAGATAGTATCAGAGGCCAGTTCTGGCCGGGGTCCAGAGGTCCCTGAAGGATGGATGGTGTTGGCGAGGGAGGAGTGAGAGAGACCTGAGAGTCTTTCTGACCACCAGGCAGGCATCTCCCCTCTGACTGGGGCTCAACTTTATTTTATAAGTGTTTTACAGCACAGAAGTGGCATTTGCCTTAGACAATGATTTCTGATAACAACTTCTTTGATATGTAAGAATTTCCCGGAAATCTAGAAGACTCCTGCATAACCTTTATCAATAGTGATTGAGATGCTTATCCTATGGGGAAGAAAGTATCTTTAGCATACCAGACAAAGTTTTTAGCGTAAAAATGGTGAAGTTACCTCTTTGTGGGCAGGGGTCAATAGCTTGTTTAAAGTGGAAGTGTCAAGAAAAACAGGTCTTCTAGGAAACACCTTTGCTCCCATAATGACAAAAGTAGTTTCTCAATAGGTTCCTTCACAGGGAGTAATCAGCATATTCAAGGCCAGGAAATGCTCCAAGCAGAAACGAATAGGTGGGGGTGGATATCTGCCCTTAACTCTAAATTAGACTCTTTGTCTCAGGGCTATAGACTCAAGCCCCCTTTATTATGTAAGTAAGTCTTGGATCTGCAAGGCCCTTAGGAAGAGCCTTTTAACAATCATCCACAATGTTTTCATCTGAAATCTCTTTGGAAAAAGCAGGGATATGCTTTTTCTTCTGTGTGGAGATTATCGATCTGATCTGGAATATTGTGAGGCTTGGTCAATACCAGCAGCTTCATTTCCAACATGAGCCAGTAATAGAAGGAGATACCAGTTTTCATTTCTCATGGCAGGAGCTGTGCAAATGCTACCATTTCCTCCCTGTGACGGTCATCCAGAGAGGCCATTGCGGCTCCCAGCAAGATAGAAGTCCAGTTGTTAAAACATTTATTGCTGATGAATGCGGACAATAGAAGTTGAATGGGAAATAGATCAAGTGTGATATATAAAGTGTTTCAAACTTATTACATGAAATGATAATGAAAAAACAACAGGATTGGATGCTTTTCGCTAAACTATACTAACTCAACAGAAAATAATATACTACTAAGAAAAATTAATAAGTAATTGAAAACCAAGAGTAAATTTCATTTGCAAGATAAATGATACCTTCCTCTCCTTCAGCAGAGAGGGAAAGAAATCTGAGGACCAAGATAAAGACATAATAATGGCTGAGTGGCTTACTGCTTAAGTTTATAGAACTAGAAGTTTCTAACCAAAACTGGTCTACCTAGGGGTGCCTGGGTGGCTCAGTCAGTTAAGCATCTGACTTTGGCTCAGATCTGACCTCACCATTCATGGATTCAAGCCCTTTATCGGGCCCTAAGCAGATAGCTCAGAGCCTGGAGCCTGCTTCAGATTCTGTGTCTCCTTCTCTCTCTGACCCTCTCCCCCTCATACTCTGTTTCTCTCTCAAAAATAAACATTAAAAGAAATTTTTTTGAAAAGCTGGACCTGGTTGAGAAATTCTGGCATTATAATAGAGGCAATGGAGATATCTAAGTAGATGTCCCCAAAGATTTTGACTACCTAGCCTCCTCTGAAACTTCTGAGCCTGCAGAAGAAGCCTCTCTTCCTACAAGAGCTGAAACTCCCAAATTGTTGGGGGGGAAATACAGAGGCATTTTCCTAGAAGTGAAGATTGCTGTTCTTAGGCCACTTCCTGTCAGGTCTATAACAAGGGTTAATTCATAGTATAATATAGATAAGGATATGAAAAGCCTGATATCAAAGAGGAAAGGAGTAAACTCCAAAGGGCCAGAAAACCTAGATACCATGTACCAGCAGGGGTAGGGGGAAAACATGTGTGAGTGGATTCCTGTTTTGTGACACCAGGATTATAAAATTAGGAGGGGAAGAGTTGATTGACCTGAAGCGCTCTCCCAGAATATAGGATTTTACCTCCTGGGAAAGACCTCAGGAAATAGTGTGACTTCACTACTACAATGACTCCTACAAGAAAGCAAAACGTGATAACCAATTTTGATTAAAGTTGAAATGTCAAAGCCATAATAAGAAAGGGTAGAGGAAGGGAGTAAAAGGCTCAAGGAATTAGACATGCTAGAATGGATATACTATGTATAGCTGGAAGATGCAGTAAAATGTTATTTTTAACGAGAAAGCTCAGAAGTCATACTATTCTTAAAGTCATAAGCTTTTTACTGAGAAGAGGAACACTTTTACTACTAAAAATATCCTGGGCTGCTGTCCTCTGTAGGCAAGGACTAATGGTATTTATAGAATTTGGCCGGAAAGCATTAAAAATTATTATAAAACGCTGAAACAACAGAGGCCATGTGGTAATGCTTAACCACCAGAAGGCAAGTGGGTATAATTGTCATAATGAGTGTTAGAGTCTAGTGGCCGCCAAGAGAGCCTCACCATATGGACATGCTTAAATGACCACAGTCTCATTAGGGAGAAAATAAATGGACACCCAGAAAGAATTTTAAATTTATGTTGGAATCTGTGGGCACCTTGAATATCAAAATAAAATAGGAGGCCTGGTTCTATAATGTAGTTATCCGAAATATGTTTGTTGGTTGTATGACTGAGTGTTGTGTGACAAAATTTGCATGTTAGGGATATTAGGTAGAAAAGAGTTGTCAATGTTTACAAATTACAGTGTAGCACGAGCAGGGACAGGGAAGACATTTAGGATGCATACAATAAATGAAGATAGGAGGAGAAATGAGCTTCAAGTAGGGCTGGCAAGGGAAAAAGAAGTGGAATGGAAATATACAAAAACTTCATAGAGGAAAAATATAATTGGAAGCTCCACAATTTGAATGTAGGAATGATGGAAAAATAACAAGGAGCAATGGGAAATAAAATATGAAGTCCTTTCAAATCAGACTAAATGGGATAGTAAAGCTTGAGTATCAATTCATCTTTATTTCATTCAGTCAACATATATTTATTGTATGACTTTTCTGTGCCTGTCACTGTACTAAAATGTCAACATTGAAATTGCACTCTTTAGTGATGAAGTAAGAAGTAAAAAAGAAACAAATGTTAAGGAAGAACTCTTATGCCCTTCATTGAGCAGCTGAAAAAATACTCTTTTTAGGAATAAAAGGGTAAACATTTTTTATAGTAGTGGTACAGTGAGTGTCACAAAAGAAGACTAAATTATTGTGGATTAAAAGATTGAAAACATTTCAAATAACAAAAAGCAAAGAGAAAACCTCCTACCCATACTTCCCTGACTCGTGTAGTATATGTTTTAAAATGTCATCCTGGTTATAGGTAATAATACCTACCTCACTATTTATTAAATAATGAACTGTATTGTTTTTATGTATTTCATATGAATTTATTTTTACATTTCAATGAGATTTCTTTTCCAGAAAGGTTTGAGGTATATTTTATAGCTTATATCCAGCTCATAATTTTCTATTAGAGGACCTACTCAATGCACACATTTAATGCACAAAGAATAATTAGAATAATAAATGATCTTGTTTCAAGTTAATATAAGAACTCTTATAGAAGTCAATGTATAAAAATAAATTGTGCCAAAATTGGAAACAATTATCAATGTGGGACAAAATTTTGACTCTTTAAAATTAAATATACAATTTCTAAATTAATGAAAATATGATGTTTACAATTTTGTATATTATAATTGTTTTATATATAACAATGGAATATAGCATAATGTTATGGAAAGCTTAATGAAATATGTCACAGGGCCACGATGCAATTGTGAGTGCCCTTTATATCTAATAAAGTAAATTATAACTATAATTGTAGGAGAGATAAAGCATATGATATGGGTTTATAAACTATTGGGTATTAAATAAAGTAGAACAGCATTGAAATAACTGAGTGAATCATGTGGAATATAACAACAAAATAGAGAAAGGAGAACATGCAATTATATTTCACAATTCCAGAGTAAATCATCCCTGTACTATCCGCAGCAATATTTCCTGTAAGTGAAATAAAAGATTAAGGGCGTCATTAGGTATTGGCTTCTTAGACAATTCAAGTAGCAGATAGTTTAGGGTCAGTGATTATAGCAAAATGATTAATATGTCATTATTTAAATTTTATTTCAACAAATTGTATTGAGCACAATTTTAGGTTTTGAAATACTTTCTATAGTCTGGAAACTTTGGATAAACATATTTTTCATTTGTAACATGGTACTCATCAAAAATGTTTTGAGGACTTCAGAAATACCACATAAAGTTTAAAAAAAGGAATAACTTGGGGAGCCTGGGTGGCTTCGTCGGTTAAGCGTCTGACTTTCGCTTAGGTCATGATCTCGCGGTTCGTGGGTTCGAGCCCCGCGTCGGGCTCTGTGCTGACTGCCAGCTCAGAGCCTGGAGCCTGTTTCAGTCTGTGACTCCCTCTCTCTCTGACCCTCCCCTGCTCACGCTGTCTCTCTCTCTCTCGCCTAGAAATGGATAAAACATTTAAAAAAAAAAGGAATAACTTTTACTTAAATTATAAATTCAATTAGATAATTATTTAACTATTTATATTACATTCTTAAATATTGATGATTTAAAAGAAAAAAGGATTCCACTGTCTGGCATATAATCCTATTTCACTTAATATGAATTTCAGGTCATACCATCATAGAATTTAGAATTGAAGGTAGCCTCTACTTTACTTCTACTTCTTAATTATATAGTTAAGAAAATCTATCTCGGGGTGCCTGGGTGGCTAGTCAGTTGAGCAGCCAACTTTGGCTCAGGTCAAAGTCTCACAGTTTGTGAGTTCAAGCTCCACATTGGGCTCTGTGCTGACAGCTCAGAGCCTGGAGCCTGCTTCGGATTCTACGTCTCCCTCTCTTTCTGACCCTCCCCCACTCATGCTCTGTCTCTCTCTGTCTCAATAACAAATAAAACATAAGAAAAAAGAAAAGAAAATCTATCTTGTAGAAGTAAAGTATTGTGTAACTTTGCAAATTTATCTCAAACTAAATATCCCAATCTTTAGCCCAGTCACTGCATTTCTGAATTCGTTAAAGGTTCTCCAACATCATTGAGGAATTAACTTATGTCTCTTAAGTTATAATACTGATGATGGGTGCCTGGGTGGCTCAGTCCGTTAAGTGTCCAACTCTTTTTCGGCTCAGATCCTGATCTCATGGTTTCATGAATTTGAGCCCCACATCGGGCTCTGTGCTGGCAGTGCAGTCCCTACTTGGAATTCTCTCTCTTTTCCTCTGTCTGTCCCTCCCCTGCTCATGCTCTGTGTCTCTCAAAATAAATAAATAAACAAAAAAACTATACAGATCTGTAGAAGGCATATATTTTGACTACCATGTTTTAAACTCTTCAGATGAAACTTAATGGATTGCATGATTTATGCCTTAATATGTCTGCATAATTGAATCATTATAAAATCTTATAAATGTAGTATTTTTTGTGTGCAAAACACTACATATACACTTTTAAATCTTTTTGACACTATAAGAGATAGTATAGTTTTCTTTGGCCGGCATAGAAAATGAAGTCCAGAGCATTATCTAACTTTATCATATCAAAAAGCTACTAATTAGTAGAAGTATGTTTTTTCAAACTTTATTTAATTTTTAACATTTTATGTTTTAAGTCACACCAAAAATTTATTTACGTATTCCTTAACAGTGATTAATCAGGTGCTTATTATGGAAAAAAACAAGCCCTAGATTTGATAAATATAAAATAATACGGAAAGGATGCCCACAGTCAAAGACACTGAGCTGTAACTCTGTTCTATAAACTTGGTCTCTGGGTCATTTGTTCCAGAATTATCTTGCTTATTTGCGAAAAATGGAGACGCTGGCTCCAAAAAATCAGGATCTCAGAAAGCAAATTCATAGGATTTATACTTTTACCTTAAACCTCATATGACTTGAATACACATTACAGTTTAAGAAACAGTGATAGTACTCGAAAATGGATGAAGGCACATGCTGTGTGAATACCAAAATGGGAATTTATCTTTTTCATTAGATGAGAATAAATTATCTTTGCAGCAACTTTGAACTATGAATATGGATATTTTTCTCCTGTTTCCATATAAAGAAAAATTGTCCACTTAATACAGGTTATACCTCTCAAAGTGATACAATTTCTGGTGCGTTAGGATGCAATCTTTTCATTTGAATCCTCTTAAACTTTTTCTATGATGACATCATTTTTTGAAAATCTGAATGGATGGACATAGGTGCTTTATTTGCCCATGTCAGTATTTTCACTGGAAAATATTCGGGAAGTAAAATAACCATGCTTTTTTTTCCCTCAGTTGATTTTCAGACTTTTGAGAGTATTCATATCAACTGAAATTTGTGAGTTTAGTCATGAAGAATTCTTCATTAAAAAGTTGAGACAGCATATGAGTGAACTTGCATTTGCTCATATGGGCTCTCTAGTTGTGAAGATTATAAAAAGGATGCTAATCATTTCAAAAGATCCTTTCCCCCTTTTTCTGGGCATCAGCTAGACCACATTTTGTAATCTTTCTCATAATTGATATGACCTTGCAACCAAGTTATAACCATGAAAAGGAGAAGAGACGGATATTTGCCACTTGCAGGCTAGGATTCTGAAAACTTCTCCCTTTGCTTTTCCACACTCCTTTCCTCCTCTGTTTGACAAAGATGAAAACCCACAAAACTAACATGTAAAGTATGTTCTAATATAAACCTAGATTGCCACCAACCAAATTTCTTTTCTCTAAACTTAAAAAAAAAATCCCTGGTATTCAAACCTTTACAATTTTAGGGATCTCTTAATGTAGCCTGACCTACAGAATACAAAGAAGAAAACTAAGTTAATGTTTAGTGAAGATATCTAAATTTGACCTTCAGTTTTAATGGCAAGAAAATGAGTAAGAAATAATTAAAGCATATTTACAAATTTAAGTAATCATATAGTTTATATGAAATCATTATAATTTATATGTTTTCATAATCCTGAATCACATGGTCTATTTATGTAGGAATGGTCAATATATCAAATGATATTAGATAGAACCTCTTATTAGATCGAAATTCCCTTTTACTGAATTTCTTGGATTGTTCACAGTGATGGGATATTGTAATATTTTGTGAATCAGTCTTCTTGATTCTAACTACTTTGCTAAATCTCAAAGAATCATATAGCCTGATGTGAATGTTTGCCAAAGCCAAATTGTGGTATAGAGGTATGTTCAGATATCTGAACATACTTTTCTAATACCCCTCGAGTCCCTTGACTAAAGGATATTTTGATTTTTGTGTGTTACCTTTTGAAAACAGATTCATCTTTTCCCCTGACATCTGTGGTAGTTAATAATTCATCCTGGTTCCCATCTGCAGAGATGACAGGCTAGGTTCCCTTCTTTAGTATTTCAGAAATAACCTTTCCAGAGAATCATATTACAGTTCTTGTGATGATGCTTATCTACTGAACAGATAAAACGTGATTTTAAAGAGCAAAGCCAGCTTTAGCTTTTCAAAAAATGAGGCTCAATCTAATTTAAAAATACAGTTCATCTTACCTTAACAAACCATCTTTCCTTACCTAGTTTATGTAGGTAAATACATAAGTTCATTCCCAGGGGAAGATTGTCATCTGAAGTCTGGTAACCACAAATACCATGATTGCCACAAACCAGAAACCAATAGAGCACTGGGGGCGGGGGGGGGAGGAGTCATGAATGTTTAAGGCGGGAAATCTATATGTATTAAAATTATTTTAAAAATATATATATGGTTAAGTATTCATACTTAAAATAGTCTATAGAGATTAATGACTATGTTTTAATAGAACGTTCACTGCTGTTGAAAAGGGCTCAGGGTTAGTGGTGAAAAAAATAGGATTTAAAACACTATGAACTTAGTATGTTAAAAAAAAAGAGAAGAATAAATACAAAGAAAAAAAGGAGTGATGATAAATACAGCAAATAGTCATTATCTGCTATTTGAGGGGTTAAGGGTAATCTTTGTTTCTTCCAGGCAATCCTTTTTTTTTTTTAATGTGTTGTTTTATTATGAGCAAAGTGTTTGAGGCAGACACCTACTTTTCATAAATTGAAGAAAATTTTTTCAAAGCAACTAGTGTCTTCTTTTTAAATAATATATAGGAATTTTTCTATTGTTAGTTGAAATTATTTTAGAAAAAAATATGTAATATTTATTCAAAGCCTGAATCAATATCTTTCCCACTGAGCCTGCATATTTCTGTAAAATTTTGGACAAGGAAATAAATTTTAGTTAAGCAAATAACTCCAAAATCCAGTACACTAAATTACCTGATTGTTTTCATCTTTTGAAGTTGCATAAACCTGATATGGAAATAAAGGCAAGTAGTTCATTAATTGTAATTGCAAATGTAATTGATTTTAATGTCAATCTTTACAAAATCTTCTAAAATACTAACTAAACCTTGATATTCTTTACCTTAGAAATTAAAATCTAAGAGACAAAAAGCATTTGACATTGCCAAACTCATACTATTTTCAGCAGGAGGAAAATAATGTAATTTATTAAATTTTTATAATCATGGATTCTTACAAACTTCATACTTTTTAATAGGTCCTCTTATTTCTGTTAAAGCCATATTGAGCTTCTACTCAATATGGCATTACAGTCATTCCGAGGTCATAGGAATCTTGACTGCTTTTTTGTCAAAGCGGAGCGATTAAGGTAATCCACATAAATTGATTAATTCCTGGTTTCATATTTATTTAAAGGTGCTATAATTGTAATATCTCTCAAGTATGGCATAGAAAATTAGAAGATTGATGTAAAAAGAATGTTTGCATCAGAATACAGTTGTTCAAGGTCTCATAAGATGCTTTTCTTTTAAAAAAAATTTTTTTTTAATGTTTTATATATTTCTAGGAGAGAGAGAGACAGACAGACAGACAGAGTGAGCAGGGGAGGGTCAGAGAGAGAGGGAGTCACAGACTCTGAAACAGGCTCCAGGCTCTGAGCTGGCAGTCAGCACAGAGCCGGACACAGGGCTCGAACCCACGAACCACGAGATCATTACCTAAGCGAAAGTCGGACGCTCAGCTGACTAAGCCACCCAGGTGCCCCTCATAAGGTGCTTTTCAATCTTAAATTACCAGAAAGCTCTCTACCACATTTGTAGGTTAATGGGATCTTGATTAAAAATAAATGTAAACATTTATGAATCTATTATGACTTTAAATGAAAAAAATCTACTATCATTATTTAATTAATCTTCACAGTTTTATCAATAGGTACTGCTTATATTAATGAACATTTGACAAAATTGAACATTCTTTTCAAACTTATAAGAAACTTGTAAGTGTAGAGATGACTTTTAACTGAGTAATTTATTTGAAAGTTACTTAGTGGGCTCTAAATATATATCTAAATTTAGAAAACATTTTACAATTTTTAAATAATTTTTTAAAATATTTCTTTATTTTTGGGATGGAGAGTGTGTGAGCAGGGGAGGGGCAGCAAGATCAGGGGACAGAGGATGGAAGCAGGCTCTGTGCTGACAGCAGACAGCCTGATGCAGGGTTCAAACTCAGAAACCACAGATCATGACCTAAGCCAGTTGGATGCTTAATCAACTGAGCCACCCAGGCATTGCAAGATTTTAGATTTTTCTTTTTACCATGAATGTGTTTATCTTTTTTAAAATGTTCATTTATTTATTTTGACTGGGAGACAGAGAGTTCAAGTGCATAGGGGATGGGCAGAGAGAGAGGGTGAGTTCCAAGCAGGCCTGATGCTGTCAGCAGGAGCCAAGTGTGGGGCTCCATCTCAGGAACTGTGAGATCATAATCTAAGCCTGTATCAAGAGTAGGCCGCTTGACTGACTGCACTACAGAGGTGCCCAAAATGTGTTTATCTCATAGTAAGTCCCCAGGAAGTAAACTACCTTTCTCCTCTGAAATAAGTAAAGGTATATATTAAAGTCACCAGACCAAATATTTCATGTTATGTAACGTCTGGAAGTTTGTCTAGGCCAAGATTATTAAATATTTCACGATGGCAAGGTGCTGCCATTGTTTCTAACTCCCAGTCTAAACTGAAAAGAAAAAGTGATGAAAAGCAGGAGTTATTGATTCAGTGAATATATTTATTTATTTATTTATTTATTTTTAATGTTTTTATTTATTTCTAGGAGAGAGAGAGAGACAGCATGAGCAGGGGAGGGTCAGAGAGAGGGAGACACAGACTCTGAAATAGGCTCCAGGCTCTGAGCTGGCAGTCAGCACAGAGCCTGGGTGGCTTAGCCGGTTGAGCATCCGACTTTCGCTTGGGTCATGATCTCACGGTTCGTGGGTTCAGTGAATATATTTATAATTAATGTTTAGCTTTTTCTTGCCCCACAGTTTTATCAATTCTCTTCTTCATTGTACTGTGTACTCTACCTGATTTTCTCTTTCTTCATGAATTTTATAATCTTCCATTTATTTCTTTTTTCTTTTCTTCTTTTATCCTTTCCCTCCATTGAAAAAGAAGGTAAATTCTAACTTTGACTAATAGAATTTACAATCAGAATATCAGAACAAAAACAAATATATACAGTAATCAACAAAATCGTTCATTAATATTTATCTAATAATATGCACTAGCTGAACAACAATGGCTACAAAAGAATTTTCAGAATGCCAGTGTGCCAGAGGCTGTCTACGGCTTGGTCCAGGGGTCCCTGAAGGATGGACGCTGTCAGCGAGAGAGAGTGAGAGAGGGCCACAAGAATCTTTCTGGCCACCAAGCAGGCATCTCTGTGCTGACTGGGGCTCAACTTTATTTTCTAATTAAGTGTTTGGGGGATGGCACAGAAGTGGCATTTGTCTTAGACAATGATTTCTGACAACAAACTTCTTTGATATGTAAGAATTTCCCAGAACATAGATTTGTAGAAGACTACTGCATAACCTTTATCAATAGTGATTGAGGTAGGTGATTTAGATGCTTATCCTAGGGGGAAGGAAGGTATCTTTAGCATTCAAGACAATGTTTTTAGCATAAAAAGGGTGAAGTTACTTCTTTGTGAGCAGGGGTCAATAGCTTGTATAAGGAGAGATATTAAGAAAAACAGGTCTTTCAGGAAACACCATGATTGCTCTCATAATCACAAAATAAAAAGTTCCTCAATAGGTTCCTTCACAAGGAACAATCAGCATATTCAAGGCCAGAATAAGTCACTCTGAATACTGATCACAAATGGCTTGGGGAACCGATGCTCCAAGCAGAAACAATTGGGTGGGGGTGGATATCTGTCATTAATTCTAAATTAGGCTCTTTGTCTCAGGGTTAGAGTCAATTGTAACTCTGTGTTCTTAGCCCCCTTTATTATGTAAGTCTTGAATCTGCAAAGCCCATAGGAAGAGCCTTTTGACAGTGATCCACAATGTTTTTATCTGAAATCTCTTTTGAAAAGGCAGGAATATGCTTTTCCTTATGAGCAATCTGTGTGGGGAATATTGGTCTGATTTGGAATATTGTGAGGCCTGGCCAATACCAGAAGCCTCATTTCCAACATGAGCCAGTAGTTGTAGAAGGAGATACCAGTTTTCATCTCTCATGGCAGAAGCTGTGCAAGCACTGCCATTTCCTTGCTGTGACTGTCATCCAGCGAAGCCAGTGTGGCTCCCAGCACCAATATAACAGATTTATTAAAACTTACCATAGAATGATTGCTTTCAGGACAATAACCTGGTCATAATTGGCAGATAGACCCATTTACCCATGGAAAATGTTAATAGACCCTGTCAGAAATCTAGAGGTAGTCTAATTTAGAAATTGTGTACATTATTGCTAAAACCATAGTGATTATTACAATGAAAGTACTGGGAAAACATATTTTATTTTGATTTGTAGCACCCATCTTTATTTTCTTGTATCCAGATACCCATTTCTTTAACTCTCAAGGTAGTAATTTAAAGTAAAATCGGAATAGTTGAATAAATTACAGTTGTCTCTTGAACAACATGGGTTTGAACTGTGAGTCCACTTATATGCAGCCTTTTTAAAAATGTAGAAATACAGTATAGTACCATAAATGTATTTTTTCTTCCTTATAATTTTCTTAATCACATTTTCTTTTCTCTATCTTGCTTAATTATAAGAATACAGTACTTAATACATGTAATATACAATTTATGTCATTGTTTATGTTATTGTAAGGCGTTTGGTCAGCAATAGGCTATGAGTAGTTAAGTTTCTGGGAAGTTAAAAGATATGTACAGATTTTTGCCTATATGGGGGTTGGCACTCCCAACCCCCATGTTGTTCAAGGGTAAATGGTATTTGTTTCATAAAGGAGAGGGTAAGGGGAACCTGGGTGGCTCAATCGGATAAGCATCCGACTTCTGCTCAGGTTATGATCTCACAGTCTGTGAGTTTGAGCCCTGTGTTGGGCTCTGTGCTGAAAGCTGAGTCTGGAGTCTGCTTCAGATTCTATGTCTCCCTCTCTCTCTGCCCCTCCCCTGCTCGCACCTCCCCCTCAAAAATAAATTAAAAAAAAATTTTTTTAAAAAAAAAAAAAAAGAAAAAAGGAAAATAGAAAATAGAATTAAAAAAATAATAATAAATTAAAAAAAAAAAAAAAAGTAAAGAGGGATCTTCTTTTAAAAGGTTCTTAGGGTACAAAAGTGGGAAGATGGTATAAACAATTATGCCAGAACAAAACTATTTTTTTCAGCTGTATTAATTATTTGTTGCTTTGTAACTACCACAAAACTTAGGAGCTTAAATGAATATGCATTCATCATCTCACAATGTCTATGGGCCAGAAATATGGCCAAAGCTTAACTGGGTGCTTTGCTTTAGGGTCCCTCCTACCACTTCAATTAAAGTATGGACTAGGCCTAGGTTATCATCTGAAAGCTTGACTGGGGAAAGTAATGCTTACATGGTTTTATAGCAAAATTTAATTTCTTGGGGATTGTTGGATTGAAGACCTATGTTCTGACTTTGTTATTGCTTGGAGGTCAGCCTCGGTTCTTTGCCATATGACAGCAGTTCTATCTAGCATGGCACAAGCTTCATCAAAGCATGCAGACCATGAATGCAATAAAGTGTGCTAGCAAGATGGAAGTCATAGTCTGGTAATGTAATCACAAAAGTGACAGCCCATATATGTTGCTTCATTTTATTGGTTAGAAGCAAATTGCAGAAATGTTAAAACAGGTAAGTGGGGATCATTGGAAATTATCTTAGAGGGTGCCAACTATACCTACCCACAAAAATGTTTTGTGTGTTGTTGGCATCCATGTTTTCCTGTTTTATATTTGCAGGTTTCAACCAAAATTCCATCTTGGAACAAGGTGTTGTTTCTATATCTTTTCATCTTTGTGTAGGTGTCTCTAAAAGACCTCTGTGTGAGGCTATGCTAAAACTTAGGAGAGCAGCTATTACTTGGTCTAGGGTAGGAGGAGAGCTTCATTTTCTTAAAGTTCTTAAGTTAGACAATTCAATCCTGGGAATAGATGACAGAGAAAAGACTGATGAAGTTATACTTTTGCCAGATTTATAGGTAAATTTGTGAATTATATCAAGAGAAAGAGACTATGGTTTATTTGTGGATAATTTGAGACAGACATAAATGGTTCCTGAAAGTAAAAGATTCAAAAGGTTAGAGTTAACACTGGAAATAATGCTATTTCTCTCTCTCTTCTATAAAGGACTCAGAACAAGGGAATAACATTTCTGAGTTGTTTCTTTCAGTGATGGTCACTGGTAGGAAAAATTTTCAAAATTGTTTTTTCCTCTAAATGCAATTAGACTGAACCCCATTTTTCAAAATTGTTTTTTCCTCTAAATGAAATTAGACCGAACCCCATTTATGAGCTTTATATGGTAACGGATAGTTTGACTAATATTGTAACTGTCTGTTATCCTTTAATTATTAGAATAAATGTCGCTGGATTGGACTTCTCATTTGCTTCATGATTTATGAACTATAATACATTAGCTAATTTCCAGAAAATGTGAAGGTTTTACCTCTGAATAGCACAGGCCAGTGACTGTACAATAATGGGTTACCTGTCCTGTGGGACTATGCTACAATACAGAGCTGTGTTGAGGTGGTTACCTGGCTGTTTGGTGCAATGTTTTGCTATAGTTTGCCTGGTATATTAATGCTCACCATGTATCCCAGATGTCACTCCAGAAGGGAAAATTGTGAGGATGCTCTGAAAAAAAGAATAAGTACTTTTCATGGGAGACACAATTTTTATAATTGTGTATTTAGTGTATCATTGAGACCAATCTACACTCATGTTTTCAGCATATGTTAGAAGCATGGAAGGAGGATTAGGTAATATACATATGAAGCATCAGTATTACTAAATTGATGGGACAGTGTTTATGAATACAATGTTGAAAGCAGTCATGTACCCTCATCCAAAGGTGATAATGTACAGTTGACCTTTGTTTGTTTGTTTTGTCTTAATGATTTATTTATTTCTGAGAGAGAGACAGCACAAGCAAGGGAGGGGCAGAGAGAGAGGGAGACAGAATCTGAAACAGGCTCCAGGCTCTGAGCTAGCTGTCAGCACAGAGCCCTACACGGGGCTCGAACTCACAAACCGTGAGATCATGACCTGAGCCAAAGTCGGACACTTAACTGACTGAGCCACTCAGGCGCCCCTACAGTTGACCTTTGAATAGTGCAGAGGTTAGGGATACTGACCCCCTGCACAGTCAAACATTTATGTTTAACATTTTACTTCCAAAAACTCAAGTTTATTTCAGAGATATTTATTATAGTCTATTATTGGCTGGAAACCTTACCACCAACAGTTGGTTAACATATGTTTTGAGTGCTATATGTACTATATACTGTATTATGACAATAGGGTAAGCTACAGAAAAGAAAATGTAAGTAAGGAAATCATAAGGAAGAAAACATACATTTATAGTACTGTATCTAACGAAAAAAATGTGTATAAATGGACTCATGCATCTCAAACCCATGTTGTTCAAGAGTAAGCTATACATGTTAATGAAAGGATATTATAGAATAGGATGTGTTCTAAGGACAATGGTCAGGTGGTCAGGAAGACAAGGAAGAGTAGCACTCTTAAGGGAACAGAAAGAGCTGCTCATGTTATTACAGTATAAACCTGGGAAATGTGCTCTTCACTGTTCTTCCCTTATAATTGGATCATGGAGTTAACTATCCCAGTGGTATAACCAGAGGAGACAAACAGTCCTGTATGTGGTATAAAGATAGTGGTGTCAACTATTTGAGTGTTATAAAGAGAAAAGAGAAACAGTCCTGTATGTACCCTGTTAAAGGATACTTGGAAACCAATATTGCTAAAAGTGTGTGTGTGTGTGTGTGTGTGTGTGTGTGTGTGTGTGTGACTTCAGTATTGCTATACCCCCAGACCCATTTGAGTACAACATTTAGTCATCAGTGATTTTTCACAACTTACTCCTATTTATATAAATATATGGTAAATGTAATAGGAACCCTTTTTGCTGAGAAAGATAGGCATTTGGTGTAGTAAGCATTTATTTAATGCTTTAATTACATTTAATTAATTGATGTAGTATAATTAATCACTTTGGTGATGATTGGTGCAGTAAACATTTCTTTATATTTTATCTATCTACAGATATTACGCTATCTGTATAATAAACTTTTGACAATTTCACAGAACATGGATCAATATCTTTGCTGATAAGCATACAGGAGATAAAAAGGGAAATTGATGGGCCTAATTGAAAGCACACTATCACTACTCTGGACCTTCTCAATCATGTTAACCCTGGCATTCGTGCAGCATTGTAGTACTGTAAATCTCTCCATAAAAAAATATTCAATAGGACAAAAGAACAGTTTGTCCATGAATGTATTAATCCAGAGTCAGATATGGATCAGCAGGCCTGAACTCTTTTCTCAGACCTCAGAGTACCTGGGATTTACCTTCTGAACTTACCTTCTGAAAACACTGTCTCCTCACCCCACTTCCAATGAATAGTGAGTGAAGATAAATGTGGAATGTTAATTGGGCCATTATTTGTGAATATCTGAACTTGCTAGTCTTTAATCATTGCAGTGACAGCAGGAGGGGTGCACTGGCAGAGTGTCCCAGGGAGGCCACGGGACGGAAGCATTAGAAGAGAAAGAATGGGAGGGTAATTTCTCCAAGTTCCTATGGAAAGGTCACACATCCAAGATGTCGTGTAATTCCCAATGTAATGGCTGTTTGGCTGAAAGCTGTGTTGCCTGTTTTATATATTGGAAGTTGATGGGGAGCCTGGCTGGCTCAGTCATCAGAGCATGTGACTCTTGATCTCAGGGTCTTGAGTTTGAACCCCATGTTGGGTATAGAATTTACTGTAAAATTTTTTTTTTAAATAAAATTTGCCCTCTAAAAAAGTAAAGGTAAGTGCATTGGCAACTGATAAAGTATGTATTATGTATGATTTGATCAAGTCCTATGATTTACATTTAAAGGGCTAGTGCTCATTTAGCATGTAATGATGAAACTTGTTACCATTACAAATTCCTTTCTTTTTTTTATGTTTATTTATTTTTGAGTGAGAGAGCAAAAGGGGGAGGAGTAGAGAGGGGAAGAAAGAGCATCCAGAGTAGGCTCTGATCTGTCAGCACAGAGCCCAATGCAGGGCTCAGACCATAAATGAGATCGTGAACTGAGCTGAAATCAGATGCTTAACTCACTGAAACTCCCAGGTGCCCTGTGAATTCTTTTCTTTCGTAAAAGCTTTTCTAATATATATATTTTTAATTATACTTAATTTTTATTTTAATTATACTTAACACGCAGTGTTACATTGGTTTCAGGTGTACAACATAGTGATTTAATATCTCCATACATTATGCTATGCTACCCATGAGTGTAGCTATCATCTGTCACCATACAACACTGTGACAGTATCATTGACTATATTCCCTATATTGTGCCTTTTATTCCTGTGACTTATTCATTCCATAACTTGAAACTTGTGTCTCCCACTCCCCTTCATCTTGCCCATCCCCCACCCCATGCCCCTATGGCAACCATCAGATTGTTCTCTGTACTTATAGGCCCAATTCAGCTTTTGTTTGTTTATGCATTTGTTTCTTTTAATTTATACATATGATGAAATTATATGGTGTTTATCCCTCTTGGCCTGACTTATTTCACTTAGCTTAATACCCTCTAGGTCCATCCATGTTGTCACAAATGTTAAGATATCATCCTTTTTATGACTGAGTAATATATATGGAATATTATATATTTTATATATATATAAAATCTTTCACATCTTCTTTATCCATTTATCTATCAGTGGACACTTAGGATGCTTCCATGCCTTGGCTATTGTAAATAATGCTGCAGTGAACACAGGGGTTAATTTTTTTTCAAATTATTTTTTTTTGTTTTCTTTGAATAAATAGTGAAATAAATAAGTAGTGGAGTTTTTAGATCATATGACATTTTAATTTTTATTTTATTTATTTTTGAAAAAGACAGAGACAGCATGAGTGGAGGAGGAACAGAGAGAGGGAGAGAGACAGAGAGAGAGAGAAAGAGAGAGAATCCCAAGCACTCCATGCCGTCAGCACAGAGACTGATGCAGTGTTCAAACTCATGAAACCAAGAGATCATGACCTGAGCTGAAACCAAGATTCTGACACTTAACTAACTGAGCCACCCAGGCCCCACTGACATGTTTATTTTTTATTTTTGTGGAATGTCCATATTGTTTTCCACAGTGGTGACACCAATTTGCATTCCCATCAGTAGTATTCAGGGGTTCCTTTTTTTCCCTACATCCTCACCAACACTTGTTATTTCTTGTGTTTTTTATTTTGCCATTGTGACAGGTATAAGGTGATATCTCATGGTAGTTTTGATTTCCATTTCCCTGTTGATTAGGGAAGTAGAGCGTGTTTTCCTGTGTCTGTTAAACATCTATATGTCTTCTTTGGAAAAATGTCTATTCATATCCTCTGCCCATTGCAAAGTTTTTTTTTTCTAAATTACTTCAAAAGAACCCATGTTCATTGAATAAAGAACAGAAAATTGTCCCTACAATAAAAGCAAAAGGCGATGCTTCTCTAGAGTTATGAAAAGCAAAGAGTTTAGTTTAAATTTAAATGTATCAATGTTCAAATTGACTAAAGGTGAAGGCCATTGACTTCTATCGGGGTCTACTAGAGCAGTGTTTACTGATTCTGGGTGATTCAGCACTGGACTGCTATCAATCAGTCCTGCAGCGTGCTCTGCATATACATGAGGGGGCGGTTCAGGTGGGAGCAGAATTTTTCATTCTTATTTAAAATAATCATTGCTATTGCCTTGTTGATATTTATAAAAATAAATGTTATTATTCTTGACGGAAATTAAGAAGGACCAAGATTTTTGTCGCTTTAGGTATAAGAATTTTCTCACATTCAACATTATATTTTTGTATCCCTTTAAAAGAGGTCATACTGACTTCCTTAATATTCAGATAATATAAATGTTTTGCTTTCAAATAATCTGTGACAATTATGCATTGTTAACCCAATCTTGTCAAGGAGAAAGATTTTTTTTCCACTAATGTTAAAATCAGGTTTAATTTTGATTTAAATAAATGAACCAGTAGTAATTAAATTCTAAAGAAGAAAAATGTTTCTGGGAAGTAATTCCTCACTTGTAATATTTACAGCTTTGTGGTAGCATGATCTCTGCCAAGTTCATTCTGCTTTGATAGACAGGAGCTGGACAAAGAGTAAGATAAGGGGCCTCAGTCCCATTCAGAAGTTGAGGCTTCTGTGGTTCATATATAAATTTAAAACAAGGTGTGCCTGTACATTCCTGTCAATGTGGTGAGTCCTGGGGATACAGTGTTTGCAAAAGCAGGCATTGTCCAGTCTTTATAAAACTTACAGGAGAAGGCAGGATAAATAATAAAAGAAGACCATACAAATGAGTGTAAATTCAAAATGGAATGAGTTGCTATGAATAGTCTCTCAGTGTTATACAAATGTATAGTAGGGGCTATATCAATTTGGGGGTTCAGTGTTTATTTCTAAGGATATTATTTCTGTAGTGACTTTGGAAGAACATACCGGTGCTGACTGCAGGAAGGAGATGGGGTTAGACAGAGCTCAAGGCAGAGGGAGCAGCCTGGACAAATACTCCCAAAGAAGGCTTATTGAGTAGGAATGTAGAGATCCAAAATCAATAATGATAGTAGTAAGCATAAGCAAGACTAGTAAGATTTTAAAAACACTTTGGAAGGTTTTTAAATCTTAAATGGTATTAAGAATCTATTAGAGGGTCTTAAGCCAGAGTGATGTGATTATATATGCATTTTGAAAAGTTCATTTGATTAACACTGTTGAGAGTAATTGGAAACCAGATGGGTGGTACAAAATCCATAAGGAGACTATTACGTTAGTGCAAGTGAGAGATGATGGTAACTCACTGAAGGACTACATTTGAATATATAGAACCTTTCAGTTTTGTTGCTTGGTTGTTAAAGAATGTTGCATTTTATTGAAACATGTAGGTATTCCAGGGAGAATTTATATAAACTTGTATAATTTAAGTCATTTCTACCAGTGACTATTCTTCCAGACTATGTCTGCAATTTAGTTTTATTGCATGCTTTCTCTAAATTATAGAATTTGCCTACTGTAGAATGACTTAAGTTCCATAAGAATGTTTTGTAACTTCATTATCACAAAAACTCTATGATGTAACTATTATTATTCTTTTTTTATTTTACAAGTGAGGAAGTTAAGTAATTAGCCAAAAATTGCTCAGCTAGGAAGTTTCAGAGTAAATAATTTAAATTTAGGTAGTATAAAACTCAGCTGTGGTTTCACCAGTATGTCAAATATAGTGAATTACATTTTTGGCAAAGAAAATGTAGCTGCTTTCTGTACTGCAAGTGATCTGATTTTTCTCATATGCATCAATCTACTCACTGAGGAGAGTAGGGGTTGTTAAGCTGAAAGGGGTGTTGGAAGGATTTCTAACCTGTATGCTTGACCAGGATGGTATTAACATTCCCCTCAGCTTTCCTAAATCTCAGACAGGTTTCTTCCTAGCTGTAGGCCCTTGACCTCCCTTTTCATAGAATTTACTTAGCATTTTCTTTAGAAGATTTACAATGTAAATTATTCCTGGCCCCTTTAACTATATATAAGTATTCTTTTGGCCTCTTGTTGGTTTTCCCACAAGAATTGTCTGTCTCAGGGACCTGTAAATCATCTTTTTGTAATGTAAACGTTGAAAGAGTTGGCACTCCAGTGTCTGGTCTCTGTGGGAAGTAGGAGCCTAACCTCAATCCTCAGTCGGAGCAAATCAAGAAACCCTGCCAGCCTAATCATCTAATCATAGTGAAAAATATTTGCAAACTCAGAATAAGGCTCAGTGCTGGACACATCCACAGATCAGCTTCCCCCAGAAACCCTCCAGTATTTTTCCACACTCTCATCCCAGAGCTTAAGACCCTCCCCATTTTGTTTTAGCAAAGTTGAGTTCAGTCTGTCTGTCCCATGGTAACAATCCTAAATAAAATCTGGTGCAGTGTTTGTTTTGACATGCTGAATATTTATTAGATACATTTTTTTTTGTTCTCTTAGTTACTACAAATGATATTTTACCCACATTTTTTATGTCACTGCATAATATGGACACCATTTTTCCAACTTTGTAAGTTTCCTCACTGCCCTTTACCTGGCTCCACAGCAATGCCACCTATTTCATGGCACCACCACCACTTTGGCAATGTTCCATTTCTAGTACCAATTTTTCCATTAATCAGCTACATCATAATACTGTCTCGTAACAAACTACCTCCAAATTTAGAGAGATATATATTATGTTTTTCCCATTTTAGTTTTGCTAGTCAGCTGGTAAAGCTCAGTTTGGGGCTATGGGTCTGAAATTGAGCTGTTGTAACTCTGCTTCAGGATATAGCTTGGCTAGGTCTGGCTGTAGTTTCTGGATCCTCTCCATGTGCCTTAATCTGTGTCCAGCCTGATTGTCCAGCAATTACTCAGGATATGTTTTTCTCATGATACTGCCAGATGAATACAGAAGATCAAAGCACTTTCCAACTCTCCTCTTACGTTATATCCACTAACATCACATCAGCCAAAGCAAGTCATAGCCAAACCTGAAATTAAGGGGTGGGAAAATACACTCTGCCAACCATGAAGCCATGGAAAGGGTACAAATATATATGGCTCTTTCAGGGTCCATGATATTTTTCCTAGATAAATGCATTAGTATTCATACTGTGAAAGTCCACTGTCCAAAGCTGCAGAAACATGTCTGTAGTAAACAGTAATAGTTTGATTTAATTTTTAATTTGCTGCAGTGAAGCAGAGCTGAAGGATTGTTGACATCTCAGAAAAAGGGAAGGTGGAATGTTGGAAAATATTCATTAAAGGATTTGGGCCTGTGCTGAGTGATTCCGAGAAGGGTCAAGGGAATGAGAGCCAGTATGAGAGTGGGTATTGACTATAGAAAGGAGCAAATGAAAGATAAGATATCTGGGGCACCTGAGTGGCTCAGTTAGTTAAGCGGCCAACCTTTGCTCAGGTCACAGTCTTGCAATTTGTGGGTTCGAGTCCCACATTGGGCTCTGTACTGACAGCTTAGAGCTTGGAACCTGCTTTAGATTCTGTATCCCCATATCTCTCTGCCCCTCCCCTGATCCTGCTCTGTCTCTTTCTCTCTTTCTCTCTCTCAAAAATAAATAAACATTAAAAATTTTCTTAAATAAAAAATAAATGAAAGATAACATATCTGGGTGATCTTTAATCTAATAGGCGAGTACATCAGGGTTAGTGTTTTCATTGATAAAATGTAAGCACCCATGTGACCTGGAAATAGAGGGTATTTAGTTGTCTTCATAGTTGTGTCATAGTGGGCTTTCTATCATGGCTTCAGGAGCAGAAGGTTTCTGCTTTTCTGAGGTGGGTTTGAAAAGTTTCAGAAAGCAGGCAAGGTTTTATGTCTGCATACCACCGAGGGAGTTGTTCTTGCAAATCTTCTGCCCTGCCTCCCTTTCCTATGAGCACCAGGTGGAGACTCAGAGAGTTGATGAGTGTCTTTTTGTGTCTGGGACTTCACGGGACTCTTAACTTTTACTCCAGGCCACGTTAGCCCTTTGAAAGCCCATTAAAAATTTACTTGTTTTCATATCCACATTTATGGGTGCCACCTCTTTCTCCCATAACTTTGCTGAGGGTGAAAAAGTTTGTTCCAGGAAAGACTTAGTTAACCTTTTGGAATTCAGTTTCACCTGGTTGTCTTGAAACTTAAACTCTCTGATAAACTCAGTTATTTATGAATTTGGAGAATGCATAGCATTCGCTCATTGTAGGAATACATTCTCTTGGGACTTTCTATATCTTAAACCTCTAATCTGTAAGGTATTTTTAGGAAAACAAATGTCAATGCATTTGACATAATAATTATCCTCATCCAATGAATTAGTTATTATTTTCTCTTTTAAAAATGCGAAAGCCAGGTCTCAGAATGGCTAAGTAATTTGCCTTGGGTCAGGCCACTAACATTTGATATGGCTAAAATACAAATCTTGCTGCAATGTCTAGGTAAATTGTATTATACTATGCTGGCCCCAGGTGATCTTTCCAGGCTCTGCTTCCTCCTTTCATAAGTACCAGATTAATCTGTTGTGCACATATATTGTATTCTTACACCCTTCTGCATTCCATAAAATAATATCTAAGTTTTAAAAATTTAATATGTACCAAACATGTGTTTTATATTGCAGTTTTGCATGTTTTTCTTATAGAGAGCGCCCCAGATCAAGTAAGCATCAGACTTCATAGACCTTAATGCACTTATGTCAGTGGGTGCTAATTGGACATTAGTCTGAATTTTAAATTGATAATATTCACATGGTCCTTATTATATAACTGTAGAGAATTATAGTCAGTAGCGCATGATTACATGAAATTAGGTGCTAGTTAGGAGAAGTAATGATAACAAATAGTTTAGGTATTTGTTTTAGAATAAAAGATCTTTCCATTTGAAAGAACTCACTAATTTACACCCAAAAAGTGGAGTCACTGAAGCACAACACCATTTTAACATCAAAATATGTCTTGAATTTCGTCTTAGCTATGATTGAATTGTGTTTTCAATGATGGATCTTTTAATATTTTTCATCCAATTTACTCAATGGAGCAGTCACAACCTAGTCAAAAAAATGTCAAGTGTGGCACTATAGATGTTATGAGAATATTTTGTAAAGGAGAAATTGAAGTAAAGTGATCTATCTTGGGTCTCCCTTTCAGCTAGGTAATGCTATTATAGCCCTGTCTCTTTATAATACAGATGCTTTCTCTAAATGAGAAATAGCATCACAAAGAAGTGAGAGGTTCTGTGGGATCCCTACCAATGACTCTGCTTCATTCTGTGTGTTTAATGGTGCCTGTAAGAAAGCTTACTTACTCTGACAAGGTATTTCCATCAGCGTCCTTGAGTTGAGCAGAATAAAAATGATGTGAAGATCATGCCTGCTTTTCATACGGGTGAAGATCATGCCCTTACGTGTTTGCTTTTTATGTGGCATTTAAAAAATACGTATTTCCATGTTATATTTTTTAGCACTTAGTGCATGTACCTGGAAAGGTAGTAAAATAATTCCTTCACAATCACAAATTAAATGTAATCTGTCAGTAGACACTGTTTTATCTCAAATTCACATTTTCCTGAGTTCCATAGTTTGACATATCAATAATTTTAAATCACTAGAAATACCTAAAATGCCTTTATAAAATGCTAAAGACCTTATGAATTTATTGACTTAAGAGTTTGGGACAGAAAAATGTTTAGATGAGGAAAGTAGCTATAACAACATCAGAATTGTTTTCATTATCAAGAAAATTGCCCTTGTGTCCAAAGTTTATTGTTTTATTGTCATGATAATAACAACAATCTATATAGGATGATTCCTGACAGAATTGGACACTCCCATAAATATATTAAGAAGCTTATACTAAGAATCTAAATAAAACTACCTTGTAAAAGTTAAAAAAGTTTTTCCTTTTAATTAATAAATATCATAAACATGGAGATTACTGTTTCTCTACAAATTTTCAATTACTTATTAAAGCATCAATTGATGATTATTGATGAGGAAGCATAAGGCAAGCTGACAGGCCCCAAACACCACCCCTGGACACACCCCAGGTGGGATATGTGTGATATTCCTCTGGCATTTCTGGCTGCCCAAGGACAAAGGAAAGGGGAAAAACAAAAGGTTAACTAATAGAAATCATAGTCCTGCAGGACCTAAATCTCCATCACCCCTCCACAGTCATGTAGTAAACAAAAGCAGAAGGAAATGGCAGATAGAACTAAATTCCCTTAAAACCTGCAGCCCGTTGACAAGTACTTGTGTCAGACAGAGACAGGAACTCCTTTTTGTCTTACTGCTAATGCTTTGCTAGAGGGAAAAACAACCCTAGCTTGACAATAGCTAGGCCACCACTATCCAGTGAGTGTTCTTTAGCATATGAAAATCTCACTGGAAACTTCTTTTCTACAACCCCAACCCCACAGTATAAAACCAGTCTCTACTCCTGGTCCTAGGGCAGCTCTTCCTGCCCACGGTCCTGTTCCAGTGCTTCAATAAAATCACCTTTTTGCACCAAAGATGTCTTCAAGAATTCTTTCTTGGCCATCAACTCTTGACCCCCAAGAACCCCACTATTACCCAAAAAAACCTCATCAATTATTTCTAGAATGCGTATTGTCTGAATTAATTATTTTTATTGACAATTGGTGAATATCTTCCTGTTGTTTTTTTTTTTTTTTAAGTTTATTTATTTTGAGAAAGAGAAGCATGAGCATGGGAGGGACAGAGAGACAAGAAGAGATAGAATCTCAAGTAGGCTCCAGTCTTCAGCACAGAGCCTGATGTGGAGCTTGAACTCCTGAAACATGACATCATGACCTGAGCCAAAATCAAGAGTCAGATGATAGACCAACTGAGCCACCCAGGCCACTGTGACAATTGATGATTACCTAATTCCACCATTAATTCTACATTTATTTAGTTCGTATTTTATTTTAAGAAATAACTTCTACTATATATTTTATTGTTGTGGATTCATGGATTCCTCATTTGTTCATTGTTTTATCTGATTTTAATTCATGACTAACATTATGTTGGGATATTTGGGTAAAGAACATTGTCTTAATGGTTGTTTGAAATTTGGGCAACAAGAGTCTCATTTCATTTTGTCATGTTCCTATTCTTTGAATACTGACTTACTTTCTGGCAAAATATGTTGTGCCAGGCTCCCTTATACTTTCCCAGCTCAAGACCTGGGATCAGCCATCTCTGAGTAACCTTGGTTCATTTCAGTAGGGAATAATATTTAGATTCCAATTCCAGCCACTAGATATGCTAATTCATGAGTGGCATTATATACCATAATTCAGAGAATAAAACAGAGAAAATATTTTTGTAAAAAATTGCCAGTTCATACTGATACTGTACATTGAATCCAGCATCACATGATTTTTTTTCTCTTCTTTCCACATTTCAAGTTTACATCATCCCTCTCCCACAATGAAAACTTTGTGTCCTGAATATAATATATTCATTTGCTCTATGTAGAAAGAAATTTCTGATATAGTTCACTTCTTTCATCACACAAATTCCTATTTGCTCTTTCATTACAGTTAGCTCCAATATTACAATAGGATGCCTCTACCTTAATGGAAACAACATGCTCACTCTCTATCCAGGGCAAGGATAAAACTGCAAGTAATTATGTACAAAGTGATCTCAGCCTCAACTTATGAAAAACTACACAAATTTGATAGCTATAGCTCATGTCCCAGCAGCTAGTCCCAAAGCCATAACTGATATATGTCACATTATTCCGTTACTACTCTTTTGTTTTTCTCATTCTTGATCTGACGTATGATTGGCTTTGGCTGCTTGTCTGGTACTAAGATACAACTTTATCTCTGAATAACCTTAAGCCTTAGATTCCTTACCTTTATTAAGCAACAGTTCTTTAAAATTGCCCATTTGCCATTATCATTGTTATTGAAATCCCAAGAGCCACAGCCATTAATCTCTGGGTTGAAGAATAGGCCTTTTCGTTTGTTGGTACAGTAATCTCTTTCTCAGTCAGCTTGGATAGAGCACCCAATATATCCATTAGATAGTCTCAACTTTAAGTTTAGTGTGATATTCAGTTAGCCTCTGAAAGAACATTGTATTTTGTGGAAATCATCAACTCAGTCATGTAGAGTCTAAGGTGTGGGAATGTGAAACAAATTCAAGAAGTGTGTCAGTGGGAGTAATGGTGTGGCATCCAGGACTACCTCTCTTTCCAAGTTCCTTCACCTATATATTCCATTGCCATATATTAGCAATTATTTGGCAAATATATCACATCTTAGAAGACAATATACTAACACTGAAGGGAGTTATCCCTGAATCAGCATCTTTGCTGGACCTTTATGAAGCCATTGTATTATGATCAACTGCCTTCGGATATTGATATGAGGATATGCATATAGTATATGATAAGATTATATGACAGCATTGTCAAGAACTCATTGTCCCAACTGTTCTTTTATATGAGTCAATATCACATGTAATTCCATGCTGATATACTAGTCATTTTGTCAGTAATGAGAAGATAAATGTTATAGGAGGCCTCTGGGCAAGGAAGGTAAACACACATCCAGAGTAGATCTCTATTCTGGTAAGGATGGATCAATGTTTCTCAAAAGACCCCATTATAATCTCCATGTCACTTAATGGCCTGACTAACCTCCTTGAGCAATGTTTCCATATAAAAGGCTCAGCATGTTCTCTGACTACAGACTGTCTCCAACTTATGATGGTTCAATTTGCACTTTTTTGATTTTAGGATGGTATGAAAGCAACACTCATTTAGTAGAAATAGAATTTCAAATTTTGAAATGTGATGATTTCATGGGCTTTAAATCTGCACTGTGATACTGTCTCCTGGGCACTGGCAGTGAACTACAGCTCCCAGTCAGCCACAAGATCACAAGAGTGAACAACCACACACTTACAACCATTCTGTACCCATCCAGCCATTCTGGTTATCACTTTCAGTAGAGTGTTCAGTAACTTACATGAGATATTCAACACTTTATTATAAAATAGGCTTTGTGTTAGATGAATTTGTCCAAGTGTAAGCTAATTTAAGGGTTCTGAGCATGTTTAAGTTATGCTAGACTAAGCTATGATGTTCAGTAGGCCAGGTGTATTCAGTGCATTTTTAATTAGGATATTTTCAACCTGTAAAGGGTTTAGTGAAAAATAACCCCATCATAACTCGAGGAAGATCTCTAGTCCATAAGTTCAGTTTCACATGTTGTCCTATTGTTAGCCTATTTTGGCAACAGTGGGAAGCTAAGGAAAGAGACTTCCTTACATATAAGGGGTGAAAGATGTGTGCCTGAAGTTTGAGAGCTTGTGTTAAGGTCTTTTGGTTGCTATAATAAATTACCACACACTGAAAGCTTAAAACAGTGTAAGTTGATTCTCTCATTATTCTGAAAGCCAATGGAGGGTAGAAACCTTCCTTGCCTCTTCTGGCTTCTGGTGGCTTTTGGCATCCCTTTGCTTCCTTGGCTTACGGCCATATCAATCAAATTTTTCCATTGCCGCCTCCTCTTCTGTGTGTCTCTCCTCTGTGTGTCTTTCAGAAGGACAGCTGCCATTGGATTCGGAGCTGACTTGCATAATCCACAATGATCTCATCATCTCAGCATTCTTAATTTATTTCTTTCTGTGAATAATCTTTTTCCAAATAAGGGAACATTTATAGATTCCAGGAATTTGGCATGGACCTATCTTGGAGGCTACCATTCAAGGCACCCACACCTGGCAAGTGTGAAACCTCCCTGGATGAAAGTATAGTACAGTATTACAAACCTAAATTAATCACATACTGATAACATCATTTCAGTGAGAACATTTTAAAAAACAACAATAAACAACATGGACAATGTTGCATCATCATTATGACAAATTGTGAGATGTTTAATTCTGAGATTTGCTGTATTTGATGTATAGTACAAAATGCAAAACATTCTAAGTTCTACTTAATGCTGCCTATAAGAACCTTTCCAGGCTCTGCATCAGAGTGCAGTGTGGGTAATTGCTGGAAACAGGAAGATAGACTTGGGGATTCGGGGTGACTCTTATCCATACAGTCCTAGAGGACCTAGATGCATGACAAGTGTGTATGTATATACCTATGTCTGCACATTCAAGCTTTCTGGATGGGTCTTCATGTCTGGGCCTCATATGGATTGACTCCCAGTTTACAGGTGGGAACTTTTCAGGGACACAGTGCTACTCAGCTCCAGCCTGCTCCAAAACAGATGTGCTAAACTATCAAATTTGAACTCATTAAGAATTTATTTCCCTTATTTGGAAATAGTATTATTTTACAAACAAAAATTAGTAATGTCAAACTTCAGTATAATTTATAATCCAATGGCACAATCACTACAAGATTAATAGGAAAATATTTACAACAACAGTGTAATGAACAAATATTTCATGCCTTTAATATAAATGTTTAAATATAATTTATTTATAAGAGGTCATCTAATTTTCATCAAGTGATGTTATGTCCTGGTTCCCAATGGTCATTATTATTAGATGTAATTCCCTATCAACATTAAATCATAATGTAATTTTGTAACCTGCCTCAGATTGGAACATATTACATTTTGTCCATTCCTTAACAGATAGTCATGTTCCTAACATATTGATGGAAATTTTGCATTTTAAAATGATTACCTTTGAAATAGGCCTAGGGGTAGGTAGCAACACTTCAACATTTCTGAGTTAAATTAAAATTCCTCAATTAATAATTAATTGGGTCTTCACACTCCAGAGAAGAAAAAAAATATTCTACAACTTTCCAGTTGAGCCATTCAGTCGTGTGGATTTTAAGGAAAGAATAGTCTCCTTATATAATCTGCTTTTCCCCCTAATAGTCACAGGTAAAGAAGCAAAGAGCATGATTGTAGGAACTGGAAAGAAGGAAAATATTCAGAGTCTTTCAGAAGTTTTTGGTTTGTGTTGTTTGTTTGTTTTTGTGAGGTAGTACGATGCTTCCTAAAAAGAATAAAGACAAAGAAATTGCAAGGTGGAGCTGAGCAAATTTATCAAACAGGAAATGTTACATCCACAAGAAATATATGAAGATTGCATTTCTGAGTTTTCAACACAGACGTCTGTATATGAAAAGGCTGAGGAAGTTTTGTTTTTCAAGTCTGATTCTCAAACAGAAGTGTGCTGCAGTTGTTAGCAGCATAGACTTTGGTCTAATAATGTTAGGTTCAAATTCCAACTTCACAACAGGCTAGCTTTGTGACCTTGAGCAAATTAATTAACTTTTCTAGGTTTCAGTTTCCAAATTTGTGAAAATGGGATTGCTAAGGGACTGAATGTAACCTGTATATTAATACCAGGTTCAAAGAAACCATTAAAGAAAATGCTAAAATACAGCTAAATACAGTATTCCTATTATTACTGTTATTGTTGGCTTGATATTTTGCCTCTTCCAGGTCTTTGCTCAGTTACTATTTCTGTGAGAAATCTTTGATCTCCTTATTTATATGTATAAGCCAAGCCCCTTTCCAACTTTTTTCTCTGGCCTATTTTACCTATTCATTATCATCAGAGTCAGTCTATTTCATTACTTAACAGTTAACTAATTAATTTCCTATATATGTCCATCCATTAAAATTTAAGTCCTTTGAGAAAGGATTTTTGTCTGTTTTGTTTACTATGGTTTTCCTAGTCACTACATTTTAGACCCTAAAACAATGCCTGGCATGGAGCATATGCATTATAGTTTTGAATGAATTACTATTGTTAAACTGTTGTGAACTTTGGCTTATAAGAACCATTTTAGAGTTCAAGAGAAGTCTCATCTCCCATATATTAAATGATATCACTCATCTAAGGAGCTTATCCAAAATCAAAATGGAGTTACTTTAGTAGCGTGCTATTCCTCTGATTCGCAGCAATCTTTTGCTACTTAATAATCATAATTGTTAATAATTACATTTTGTTGAGGAGTGTACATGAGTAATACCACAATTGACTTCTCACATATTTAATGGATAACTTTAATTCTTATGGTAAAGTTAAAAGAAAGATATCATTTTCTTCACTTGTAAATGATTTTAGAGACTCATACTTTCTGTGGTGACTTTCTCCTCACCTCCAATTTTTCCCTAAGTACCATATTGGGGCAGTTGTTCAATTTTATTGGCTATCCACCTTCATTGTTTCAAACAGCTATCACCATTTAATCACAGAACCTGCTATTATGTCTTCCCTCAAATTCTCATAGCTTACAATAAATAACCTGTCCTTAAAGATTGCCAAATAAGACATTGCTTTCTATTATGTTGTAACATCTTTTACCTTTGAAACATCCTCCTAAATAAACTCTCATAGATGGAGAATTTAGCTTTTTATTACTACTGTAGAGGGTCATACATAAACATGAGCATACTGATCATTGAGTGATGATGACTGCTTGAATACTTAGGAAATCATACTTTTATTAAATGAATCTCTGCCTAAAATTGGACAGAGAGTTTCTCGGTTGACCAGTGAATCTGTTCAAATTGCGCCAAATTTCTTCCTTTAGTTTACCTATTTTTTATGTCCTATCAGTTACATTTCCACTGACAAGACATTTGAGGAAATAGTTTTCTTTCAAAAACAAAGAAAATAGAGGATGGTCAATTAACAAAAAGAACAAACTACTATTTACAGAGAATGTACCAAAACCCTGAAAGTCATGTTACAGGCAATATTTCTGAAAAGGCAACATTATTCCTTTTCTTCATTGAAAAACAAAACAAAAAACAATGCTCAGGGTATATAGTTGACCCTTAAACAATGTGTAGATTAGGGCCGTCAAAATCTATGCATAACTTTTCACTTTCTGTATCTTAACTAATAGTCTGTTGACCATAAGCCTTACTAACAACATAAACAGTTAACACCTATTTTGAATATTATATGTATCATATACTGTTTTCTTACAATTAAATAGAGAAAAGGAAATAGTATTAAGAAAGTCATAAGGAAGAGAGAATACATTTGCAGTACTGTATATCATTTATTGAGAAATAGCCGCATCTAAGTGAACCTGAACAGCTCAAACGCATGTTGTTCAAGTGTCAACTATATAAGTAACTTGGAAAAGAGTCCAAATGGATGGAGTCCATTCATGTCTTCTTACATGCAAAACTAAAATCAATGTTATTTCAAATATGCTATATTTTCAAATATGCTATATTACTAGAGCAGGTAATTGTAGAAGTAATCATATACAAAGTATTACTGCTAGTAAAACTCGACTGTATCTCCCACCTATCCACCCTTTACTGGGTAACAGAAAAAAAAAATACAGGATTTGATAGATTATTTCGTTTACCTTTTGTGTCTACTGGTATTATGTGACAGGAAATACTATATCTCTAGCGCAACTCAAATCAATAAACTTCTACAAAGATTTATGGAAGTTGCAACATATTGAACAGTATTCCCCTATACTTATCTCTTTCCAATGATCATAGAAATCCACTTTCAATGTGAATGGCATGGAAACATTATCAGAACTATAGAAGGCCTCAAATATAATTTAGAGACATTTTTCCTTGACAGTTGTCTGCTAATCTTGTCTGCTAATCTTGTCTGCTATTTATTCCTGTAACTGTTTGTATGTATTAAATTATGTCCAATGCGTTATATCCATTACACACTAATGCACTATGTCTTACATGGATACAAATAAAGTCAGAATAAGACATATCCCCAAGTGCTTAAGAAAAATAAAGTACTTAGTTATTCTGGAAATTTGGACCTACTAATTTTGCTTAGATAAATGTGTGCCCCTGCCAGCATATATAAATACATTAAACACCAAAACTATGTAGAAACTTAAAAAACTGAAGATACTTAGTTTGAGGGATGAGGAAAGCCCACAGTCCCCCTACTTCTCCACCATCTTAACTTCAGTGGCTCAGTCAGTTGAACTACCAACTCTTGATTTCGGTTCACATCATGATCTCACAGTCATGAGATCAGGCTCTGCACTGAGTGAGAAGCCTACTTAAAATTCTCTCTCTCTCCCTCTGCCCTTCTACTTCACTCTCACTCTCTCTCTCTGTCTCTTAAAAAAACTTAAGGGCGCCTGGGTGGCTCAGTCAGTTAAACTCTGACTTCGGCTCAGGTCATGATCTCACGGTTCATGAATTCGAGCCCCACGTCGGGTTCTGTGCTGACAGCTAGCTCAGAGCCTGGGGCCTGCTTTGGATTCTTTGTCTCCCTCTCTCTCTGACCCTCCCCTGCTCACGCTGTCTCTCTCTCTCTCCCTCTCAGAAATAAATAAAATATTTTTTAAAAATTAAAAAAAAAATTGTAGAGAGGATAATCTCACCTTCACTCTTTCTAGAATTCTAAATATAAGCAAAGGTAGATGATCAACTGATATTTTATTCTTGAACATGATGATGTGGAGTAGTGAGAATTCTGTGAATAGTGAATTCCTCAGTAATATTAAGAAATAGGCTAAGGAAGAATGAATACAAATATATGCTCTTTAATATTTCAATGCAATTTTTTATTTCTATACCCTAATATTCAACAAAAAGGACTCTGAACACAGTGTTATGAAGTTTTCAGATTGGCTATATGTCTCTCTATTGCTCAGAACTCCAACAGAGAAACAGAACCAGTATGATTCCCACCCATATTTACCTTATGTAAATATATATATATTTACTTATATATATATATATGTAAATTCATAGGCTGAAACCTCTCAAGCAGGAGCTGATTTTAAGTTGATGCATAAAGTTGATGATGACAGTTAACATCTTGCTAATCTGTCACCTATGCAGATCTCCTTAATCCAAACCCAGTGCGCACAGAAAGGCAATAACAAAGTCATATTTGCACTGAACATGATACAACTCTCTCATATACAACCAAAAATATGCTATATTTTTCCCCCAAAATAATTCAAAGTCCCTGGGTTATATTCACTCTTTTTAATGTTCTTTATTCAAGTATAATTTTTTTGAATTTTAATATTTCATTTATTTCTGAGAGACAGAGACAGCACGAGCAGGGGAGGGCCATAAAGAGAGGGAGACACAGAATCTGAAATAGGCTCTAGGCTCTGAGCTAGCTGTCAGCATTAAACCCGACATGGGGCTTGAACCCACGATCTGTGAGATCATGACCTGAGCTGAAGTTGGACGCTTAACTGACTGAGCCACCCAGGCACCCCTATTCAAGTATAATTAACATGCAGTGCTATATTAATTTTAGGTGTACAATATAATTCAACAATTCTGTACATTACTCAGGGCTTACCATGATAAGTATACTCTTAATCCCCTCACTCATGAATATACATACTTATACATATTTCCACACATTCAAACATTTGTAACTAAAATGAAGAAATATCTCATTAAAAGTACAGCTACACACTCAAATATTCATAATAATGATAAAGAATATATACTCATGAAAAGTACAGTCCTTGTGTCTGCAACTGGTCAAGTGATTGTAACTGGTATTCTACTACTACCTATCCCATATTCCCTTTGCCCTTGTCAGGCACCTCAGCCAGTTGTGGTTTATTGCCTGGTGAGGTGACCTGAACTTTCATTCCTGAAGGGTCTAGAACATTAGCAGTCATTTCTAAGTTGAGTTGTTGTAGTTTTCCATTGACCTTTAACACAGTAACATAATAATACTAAGAGATGCTTTAAGAGATCTCCTGTATGTTAGACATACTCTTACTGCCTCCACTGTATGGTAATAGTTTCCCTTGGCAATCAGGATCAATGACCATGCTTAGTAAACCACTGACCACAGTCCATAAATCAACATACACTCATGACTCTGACCATTTCTCCTTTCAATGGAAAATGAACATCAGGCACAATACTCAAACTTTCCTGACCACTGTAAGATTTTCCATCACTTCAGGGGTGTTCCAGAAAGAGGCTGCAGTGCCATTTATCTACTTTTAGGGAGTACCAGCATATCATGTAGAACCATCTATAAACCAGGACAAGTTTTCTTTTCATTAGTCAAATTATCATAGAGAACTCTCCATGAGGCAATAGGTGTTACTGGGAGAAAGAAGGTTATGTAGCAAGAGTAGGAATCATGGGGAGTTGGGCTAATTCTTCAGGTGACTGTGCCTTCAGGGCTTCTGAAGCCCCTTATCATTTGATAGTAGAGTTCTGTTCACACCCAACCTTATGGCTTGATGGGTCAAATGACATTCAGTACATGATGGACAATTCAGATGACATTATATATTGGTGGCTCAGGGTTAAACATTTAGTCTCTATCAGGGCTCAATAGCTAGCCAAAAGCTGTTTCTCAAGAGCAATTATCCTTAAAGGATGATAAAGCTTTGATCTAAAATCCTCAGAGACTGAGTCCTATAAGGACCTACCACAATCTCCAAACAGCCTCTCATTCTGCCAGTCACACTTCAAGGAACGTTAGATCTTCCACGTTATATGATTCTAGTGGAAGAGCAGTTTGCATGACAGATTAGATTTGTTACAGAGCCATTTCTAAAACTTCTCAAAATTAGGAACTCTTTGGGTTCTTAGTAAACAGAATGGAGTAACACACTCAAATGAGGAATATTTTTCCTCCAAAGTCTAAACAGTGCTACTCTGTGATGTGCCTCCTTCATGGCTATGGAAAGGGACAGATGCAATCACTTATCTTTCACTTTAAAAGGGATCACTGTGATTAAAGGAGGCGCTACTCTCTGTGTATGTGGAGAACAGGTTGTATCAGAGCTACCTCAAGAAACAAGCCAAAGTACACATGGTGGAGAGTCCCAAATACCACTACAAGTAGGGAAATAAAATAAACAAAGTCTCAACAAGAGAGACCAAGAGACACCATTCAAAGAACACTTCCTGAACGGGCAGGCCCTAGACAGTCAAGAGTCTTCTTCAATATAGCAGTAATCGCAGATGCAGAGTGTATAACAAGCTTTTAAAACTAACAAGAGACAGAAAGCTAACCAAAATGATGTAACAGAAGAACTCCCCTCTAAAGAAATTCCAGGAAGAAATGACAGCCAAAGAACTGCTCAAAACAGATATAAGCAACATAACTGAACAAGAATTTAGAACAATAGTTCTAAATTAAATTAATTGCTGGGCTTGAAAAAGGAATAGAAGACATCAGAGAAACTATTGCTACAAGGATTATGGAGCTTAAAAATAGTTGTGATGAATTAAAAAATGCTATAAATAAGATGCTTAATAAAATGGAGGCATCCAATGCACGAATTGAAGAGGCAGGGAGGAGAATAGGTGAATTAGAAAACACAATTACAGAAAAAGAGGAAGCTGAGAAAAAGAAATAAACTGATCCAGGAGCACAAAAGGAGAGTTCAATAGCTAAGTGATACGATCAAGTGGAACAATATCTGTATCATAGGAATTCCAGAAGAGGAAGACAGAGGGAAAAGCATTGAAGGAGTCCTTGAACAAATTATAGCAAAGAACTTCCCCAATATGGGGAAGGAAACAGACATTGAAATCCAAGAGGTACAGAGAATTCCCCTCAGATGTAACTTGAATCGATCTTCTGCATGACATATCATACTTAAAATGGCAAAATATAAGGACAAAGAGAGAATTCTGAAAGCAGTTCAGGGTAAAAGGGCCCTAACATACAAAGGGAAACCTATCAGAGTGGTGACAGACCTATCTACTGAAGCTTGGCAGGCCAGAAAGGAATGGCAGGAAATCTTCAATGTGATGAACAGAAAAAATATGCAGCCAAGAATCCTCTATCCAGCATGCCTGTCTTTCAGAATAGAAGGAGAGATGAAAGTCTTCCCAAATAAACAAAAATTGAAAGAATCTGTCTACACTAAACCAGCCCTACAAGAAATCCTGAGGGGATCTCTATGAGGGAAATGTTACAAGGAATGCAAGATACCAGAGACACCACCACAAACATGAATCTTACAAAGGACACAGTGACTCTAAACCCATATTTTTCAATAATAACATGGAATGTAAATGGGCTAAATGCCCCAATCAAAAGACATAGGATAGCAGAATGGATAAAAAAAAAAAAAATCCATCTATTTGCTGTCTACAAGAAACTCATTTTAGACCTGAGGACACCTTTAGATTGAAAGTAAGGGGATGAAGAAATGTATATCATGCTACTGGAAGTCAGAAGAGAGCTGGGGTAGCTATCCTTATATCAGACAAACTGGACCAGTGTATTGCTGGTCTTACTAGCTGAAGGCAAACTACTTCTGGTGAGTTTTATTAACATGATTCCAGAAAAAAAAAATTCCAGATCAATAGCTTCATACACATACAAGGACTGTATTAATCTGCTCGAGCAAATTAAGATCATTTTACATTTTGATTCAGCAGTAATCTTTACTGTTAATCCTGATAAAACACTTGAAGAGATCTATGGTAGATATTCTGAATGTAGATTGATACAGTAAATGTTCCAGCTGAATCAAAATGTAAAATGACCTTAATTTGCATACAATTTCCTATAGTACAAATTAGGAAATTTTAAATTAGCATGGAACAATTTTTAAATAACTGTTAGCTTGTTTTCCCTTAGGATGATTTTAAAGCATATCAACATGTCAGAATTTTTTTTAAAGGTAAAGAAGTACCCTTTAAAAGCTGAAAAAAGTTATGCAATGACAGATTCATAAAACATGCATGAAGAGACTGAGTTTTTGAAACAGAATTATTTTTGCTTTTGTAATACAGATGTTATTACAAGACTCGAATTGGTATATTAGCCTAAGAGCTAGGAAATGGCAATTTACACATCGCTTAGTATAATTGGATTCCATCAAGGTCCGTCACTATTATTATCCTTTTCTATTTGCTGATAAATTTGATAAGGTACTATATTAGTCACTTTAGATTAAAAATAGAAAGCATTCTCTCTTCTTTAATATAATAGTTATATATTAGTTGTCCTTAGCAATTTCTTTAAACTATTAGAAAAATCTTTAAAATATTAATCCATAAATGAACACTGAGTTCTCTTAAGCTAAAAGTGTATGAGAAAGCATTTTATTATATCCAGATTCCACAGATGTATACCATCTATTTCTAAAATTAAAATCCAGTATTTTCTATAGTAATATAATTTTAAATTATTAGAGTGAGATTTTAATTTAAAAAGTCATTTACCTTTCTTACCAGATAATCTGGGGATGGGAATATCCAAGCATTTGGTATCCTCCTTTAATTTCTGCTTATCTCCGTTAAGGACTAGAAAGTTGCATATTGTTAAACTCAACTCAAACAGGCTGAGAATTTAACCTGAGGTCAAGTTCTTGAGCAATATTTGAAGACACCAATTATCTCCACTATGTTCATAATTATGGTGAAAGTCTACTATGGCAGTAGCTACTTTATCATAAAATCTTGCTATTTATAGACTTTTTATTATCATTGTTAATTTAAAACCCTTTTGTCATTTCATGCCATACATAACTAGTGTCCTCCTTACCCCAGCAACATGCCTTTATGGAGGACTTTAAACAATAATACATGTGATTCATATTTACAGATAAATTTTAATTTTTTAATGTTCATTTATTTTTGAGAGAGAGAGAGAGGGAGTAGAACAGAGAAAGAGGGAGACACAAAATCCGAAATAGGTTGCAGGCTCCAAGCTGTCAGCATAGAGCCTGATGCAGGGCTCAAACCCATAAACCATGAGATCATGACTAGAGCCAAAGTCAGACATGCAACCAACTGACCCACCCAGCTGCCCCTGTTTACAGATAAATTTTAAGTAGGGTTTGAAACTTCCTAGTAAAAACAAATACTGTGCTTAGATAAGCATCCTTTTTTTTTTTAATTGAAGTACAGTTGACATACAATATTATGTTAGTTTCAGACGTACAGCACAGTGATTTGACAACCATAAATGTTACAAAATGCTTACCATGATAAGTATAGTTACCATCTGTCACCATATAAAGTTATTACAATATTGTTGACTATATTCTGTATACTGTATTTTCATCCCTGTGACTTGTTCATTTTATAACTGGAAGTTTATGCTGTTTAATCCCTTTTAGAATCAGAAACCTATTTTGTCCATGAAAAAATAGGTTTTGATTTTATTGCTGTTGTTTGTTTATTCATTTGCTGGGTGTTGTAGATTGCACATATAAGTGAAATTACACGGTATTTGTCTTTGTCTGACTTATTTTACTTAGCATTATACTCAGTCAATCCATCCATGTTGTTTCTAATGGAAATATTTTCTTCATGTTTATAGCTGAGTAATATTGCATTGTATATATATACCACATCCTCTTAATCCTCAGCATGCTAGATCTTACTAAGTCATTTACTGAGGCAAACACTGAAGTAACAAATTTATTAAAGATAAAAGAAATCAGATAACAGTATTTTTTAGTTAAAAGTTAATTCTGGGGGTGCCTGGGTGACTCAATCAGTTAAGTATCCAACTTCTGCTCAGATCATGATCTTGTGGTTCGTGAGTTCAGAACCACACTGGGTTCTATGCTTACATCTTAGAAACTGGGGCTGCCTCGGATTCTGTGTCTCCCTCTCTCTCTGCGCCCATCACCTCCCGATCGCTCTCTTTTTCTCTCTCTTTCTCTCTCTCTCAAAAAAAAAGAAATAATAATAAATCATAAACATTAGAAAAAGTTAACTTTTATGTGTCTACCATTTAAAACAATGGAACTTACATTATATAATCTCCATAATTAGTTAATATTTCAATATTAATTTTCAATATTAAAATGTCAAGCACTCTCCAGATTCTGAGCATTGCAGTGATCAAAGACCATCTAATATTCTATCTGATCATCTCAGATCTCATATATGGTCAGTTGTTTCATGCATCCACATGTGTTGATCTTTTTTCCCTTATCAACAATATGAAAAGAAATAGGGAGGAAAGTAAAGAAATCAATATTTTTATAGTTTTCAAGACTATATAGTTCCCAATATATCGTATTGTTATGTGCACAAAATTATATTTAATTGTATGAGGCAAATAATTTTTATTGCTCTATAAACATATTGTATTTAATCTCTTGGACTATTGTTTGTTCATCTACAAGTCTTGCTTCTTTAAACAAACTCTTACTGATTTTCATGATGCGACAATCTCCTGTTTGTTCTTCATCTTGCTTTCTAATCTTAGTCCAGTTTCCTCTCTTAGACATCTAAATCTTAGCTCTATTTTGGGGTCTCTTCTGCTTACACACCTTTACATTAGAAGCTCTTATCTAGTCATATGGCTTTGTATAATGTCTCTGAACGATAGTGCCCAAATTAATGTCTTCAAATCTAGAGCTCTCCTCTGGGCACAATGTCATATACCCAACTGTGTTTTTGAGATTGCAACATGGTTTCCCAAGTCAGAACTCTGGGAGTCACTATCAAGTTAGCTGCCCTTCTCTCATAAGAATTCTTGGAGAGTTTGACTTCTACATATGTAACAATCACTTCACCTCTTTTCATCTCTACTGCTGCCATTCTTATTCAAGCCACCATCATCTCTGAAACTTATTACTATAGATTCTAGTCTTCCACTTCCAATAATGCCTTCTGTCAATGCATTCATTATACAATATATAGTAATGTCTATAAAAATATTACATTATGTAACTCCCCCATGCCAACGTAAGCTTTCATTTTACATTAATCTAAGGACAAAATTCAAAATTCCATAGTACTCATTTACTTATATAGTTAACCCTAATTATCTTAATAGCAAACTGTAAGTAGGTAATTGTTAATTTTACATAATATATTTATATTTATATATACAAATGAATGAGTTAATAAATTACAGAGCTAAACTATAATTTCATAATAGAGTTAAGCCAAAATTTGGGACTCTAAAGCAAAAGATCATAGAAGGGTGTTAAAAGAGGAGTCAAGGAGAAAAGTAGAGTTTTTTTTTTTTTATAATTTCCTAGGAACAGAGACACTTCAATGACAAGGATACATTTGTAGCTCAGAAAACCATTTACGTTATTTCTCTATAGTGTGCGTGTGTGTGTGTGTCCATGTCATTTATGCCCTCCCTGAGAAACAGATTTCTTGTTAGTCATATGGAAGGGTGGAAAACTTGATAAAATTATCTGTGAAGACATATTTCCACATTTTCTTCTCTTTTTTCCTTAGGCCTGCCACTGGGAAGTTTTATTTATTTCTTCCTTAATACACATCTTCCGCAATTGTATACAGCTTCCTAATGAAGCTGTCTGATTCGTAAATATCCTAAGTGGAAAGTGCATTTAATATACCTAACATATCGAACACTATAGCTTAGCCTAACCCACTTTAAACACACTCAGAACATACTTTAGCCTACGATTAGGCGAAATGAATTAGCAGATGCATTAGTCTGATTATATAATAAAGTTTTGAATATCACATGTAATTTATTGAATACCATACTGAAAGTGAAGCACAGAATGTTTATATGGGTGTCAGTTGTTTACCCTTCTGAACTAGAGGCTGACTGGGAATTGCAACTTGTTGCCACTGCCCAGCATCAGGAGAACATGTTGCACTGCATATTGCTAGCCTGGGAAAGGATAAAAATTCAAAGTACAGTCTCTGCTATCATAAAGTAAAAAAATCATAAGTTGAACCATCATAAGTCAAGGACTGTCTGTACATTAATATGTGCCATGCTCCTTAATTTTCTGGCATCCAACTAAATCCCCCATGTCCTACAGAAATTTGTCTCAGCTAGTTTTTAAGGAGAAAAGTAATATGCAAATAAGTTCTGAATAGAATGAAATGTTTTCACGTTATAGAAGTTAATTTTTATTAGATAACTAGAGTAGATTACAGTTAAATACATTTCATATACAAAGTAGAGCTGTTGATAATTTAGTTTGAGTAATAAGTTCTTAATTCACTCTATGCTTTTAAAAATAGTTCAATTTCTTTTTTTTAAAATTTTTTAATGTTTTTTATTTATTTCTAGGAGAGAGAGAGAGAGCGTGAGCAGGGGAGGGTCAGAGAGAGAGGGAGTCACAGACTGAAACAGGCTCCGGGCTCTGAGCTGGCAGTCAGCACAGAGCCCAACGCGGGGCACGAACCCACGAACCGCAAGATCATGACCTAAGCGAAAGTCAGACGCTTAACCGACTAAGCCACCCAGGCGCCCCAATAGTTCAATTTCTTAAACTATATCATTTGAAGTATAGACTCCAAAACCATATTTTCTAGAGGATTATATTCATTTCTTAGTAATATGCTCTAAGAGGAAATTACTAACTATTGAGTGTCTAGGAGCATAGACTCGATGATGAAAGGATTTAAAATCATGTGATAAAATAATTGCAGATGTTAGAGAAATTTAGTCCTGACATTTGTTTTTTTAGGGCTTAGAGTGTATGTAAAAAATATTTTTACTTAGTTAAACCCTTAAGGAAGAATAATTTGAACCCTTATCTGTTTGAGAGAGGCAGATCATTAGAGCTATTAAAACTTTATTTAAGGAGCAATGGTAGAAGTACCAATCATCATTATATCATTAAATTTCCTGTATGGGTAGAAATGTAAATATCACATAAAATTTTTTAAATGTTTGCTTTAAATGTCAATTAATAAACTGAAGACACAGAGAACTGCAAGCATCTCACTGACCTTACTAGAAAAGGAATGAGAATACACATTTATTTAACACTCATTAGAACCATTCCCATTTCTTCCATACTTTTTTAGAGCAAACCTAATTATTCCTGCTGCCTTGACATTTTTACTGCTTTATATGTCTCATCAGTTTAAAACATTTACTTCTGTGACTGCTGAACCATTGAGCAAATTGGTTCTTCAGATCAATATTCTTGCTTCAAAAAAGAACCTCTACACAGGTGTCTGGCAATGTTTATTCACTGAAAGCAGTTCATCTTCTACTGTTGATAGTTGGCAAAGTGACACTCCATTTTAGGTCTTTAATCATTTAAACCATTTCCTAAGAAATCTGCACTTGAAAAAAAAAAAAAGAGAGGGAAAGCTCAATGTGTACTATTAAATAAAAATAGCCAATCAGTCAACACAGACACCCTCTCTACATAGCAATCAGCAACAGCTGTATCCCAATTAAAGCTATGATTTTGCAGGTGCTCAGAGAAGTCTATGTCAAAATAAATCCACTTATTTAAAATGTTTTGAACCATTATAAAGTCTTCATAGATAAGTTCAGGCAACAACAACAACAATAAAAAAAAACAACTATAGGGATTTTCAGACAACTTATTTATAAGTGTCAAGATTCTTGATAAAAGAAGAAAATGAGATCAAAACAAGGCGATGTCTTTGGAAAAACATCATTCTCTTATTAGCTGTAAAAATAGACAGAAAAGGAAAGTTTGAACAGCACTACATATAATGGGTAGAAACAGATGCCATCCTATTCAATACATTTCTCAACACCATATAGGAAAATATTTGCTTGTAATATCCAGGTCAACCTATGTGTATATGACGTATATTTAAGAGCATTCCTCTTGAATCATTTTAAGTGGATTTTAATAAATGTTATTTACAAACAAACACTAAAACAGTTACTTTAAGTTTCACTTTACACAAAATTTACAAGGTAATGTTATAAATTTAATTTCCCTCAAAGTACTTCTAAGGATTCCAATTGTATAGGGATATACTTAACTTGTCTAAGGTATCTTTATTTTTATCAAATACACACAGTAAATATGATACAGATATCCCACTCAAACAGTATTTTGAGGAAACCTCTAAATTTGTACAAATAAAAATAGTTTTAAATTTCCTTCAAATATTTGTATTTTTAAAATGCTGATTTCAAAAAAAAATCATACTCATTTGCTTCAATACACCAAGCAGTTTCTGATAATGAATAGCCTTTTCTCTGAGTTCACTCAGCAGTATAATGATATATCTGTTTTATATTAAACAGACATTATCATGAATGTTATCTACAGCAATAAGAAACTATAAAGTTTAATTATTTAATGCTTGCATGGTGCTTTGAAGATGAGATGTTCTGTTCAAGAGCTAAATATTATTATAGCAATTAGACATCTGTTGTATTCTAGTTACAGTTGACATTTTACAGCAGCATATGAAATTATTTCCCTAGAAATTTATAAGTTGTCAGAGTTGAATATATCATACAGGGTAACAATATATTATTAGTTTATTTTAAGAGAAGAGAAGGGTTTTCATTGTCCTTACTGCTTTTTAATAGTATTGAGAAAAATTGAAAACAAATTCAATTTGAAATTAGAGAAATAACAATTTGGATTACATTTCAGTTCTCAACAGAAATGATGGAAAACAGGAGACAAATTATTACATTAAAGAGCTGAGATAAGCTGTCAGTTTAGAATTCTTTATGTAGAGAAAAGATTCAAGATTTTTAGAAAGTATTCTACAGTTTTTGCAGGTGGAAAAGTAAATTAAAATCACTACTTATTAATTTTACATTGAAGTATAACATATATTTTGTTGTGGTGTAAAGTATACCAACTATAAGTATATAGTCTGATGACATTTTACAATGTAAACATACCCATATAAGCAAAACCCAGATCAAGTTGCACAGTATGTTTGATATCTCAGAAAGCTCCCTCCTGCCCTTTCTGGGACTTTTTTTTTTTTTTTAATGTTTTTATGGCTTTAAACACTTGGTTACTTTTTCTTGATCTTGATATTTGTATAAATGGAATCATGCAATGTACATTATTTTGCGTCTGGCTTCTTTTGTTCAGCAAAAACCCTATATCTTAAGATTCACCCATATTTTATGTGTAATATAAATTTCACTGTTATTGCTGTGTACTATTCCATTTTACCAATATGCTACAACTTATTTATTGTACAACTCTACTATGGCTTACAGCCATTTTTCTTGTTTCCAGATTGGGATTGTGAATAACTGCTAAAATGCTACATTATATGGCATTTCACTGAATATAGGCATAAAGGTAGACTATCTGCTAATAACTTATGCATTTTGATATGATGGTTTTATTGTTAATCAGTTTAATATTTAAAATTTTCTAATGTCCATTTTGATTTATAATTTGTACTACATGGTTAAGGGTGTGCATGCACATGTGCATATGTGTGTCTGTGTGTGTCTCTGTGTGCATATTCATATATATAAATTAAAGAAGGGCACCTGGGTGGCTCATTCAGTTAAACATTCGATTATTGATTTTGGCTCAAGTCTTAAGCTCACAGTTTGTAAGATGGAGTCTCATGTCAGTGTCTACACTGACAGCGTGGAGACTGCTTGGGATTGTCCTTCTCTCATTCTCTGCCCTTTCCCCCGACTTACTGTGTCTCTCAAAGTAAATAAATATAGACATTTTTAAAAAATTATAGAATATTATATATATTTTAAATCATCCACAATTTATATATATGGGGATACATACACAGAAACATATAACCCCTTCAACAGTAAAATACACATTCTTTCTAACTACACATGTAATGTATAACTTCAAGCACACATAATACAATACCATTATATATAATATTATTCATTATATGTATTTCTAATTTACTAGTTTATAAATTTTTTCATTTATTCTGAGAATTGTATTAAAATATTTTACTATGATGTGGATTTGTATATTTTATTTTTCTATATGTCAGTTTTTGCTTTATATATTATGAGACAATATTATGCTTTCCTGTGGGATTAACATTTTCCACTAGAGAATATGGGATAGCCTTCTTTACTTTAGTACAGATTCTAGCATTAAAGCCTATTTCATCTGATGCCAATAAAACTACATTAGCTTCCTTTTGGTATTCCATAATTTTTTCATCCTTTAATAATTAACATTTATGTATTCTCATAATTGAGATACCTTGTAAGTAATGATGAGTGTTGCATTTAATTTAGTGTATCAATATTTGTATTTTGCTGGATTGGCCTACTTTCCAGTTAGGATAACTATAGGTGTATTTTACTTTAAATTGTCCCTTTTTGATTTATTTTACCTTTACCTTTTTTGATGTTTTCCATTATAATCTTTTTTAATGTAATTTTTTTAATGTTTATTTTTGAGAGCGAAAGAGAGTATGAGGGGGATAGGGCAGAGAGAGACACACACACAGAATTGGAAGCAGGCTCTAGGCTCTGAGCTGTCACCACAGAGTCCGACGCCTGGCATGAACCCACAGACGGAGAGATCATGACCTGAGCCGAAGATGGACACTTAATCTGCTGAGCCACCAGATGCCCCTATAATCTTCTTTATAATTAAGTGGTACTTGGTAATCTTCAGTGTTTCCCCTTTTAGGTATATTTGTAATCATGTGTTTATTATTTTTTATAATAAGTATAATACAGATCTTTTTAAATTATACATTAATTATAAGATGAGTTCTTGAATCAATGACATATACCTACAACTTTTGCACTCCTTGACATGTGTAAGGACCTTGTAGATATATTTACCTTCTTCTGCTTTTTGTGCAGTTGTCCTGAAATTTAGTTAAATACATTTTAAATCAGCCATGGTATTATTCATAATTTAAACATCATTAAGAATTATTTTGCAATCAATATTGTTTAAAAAATTTTTTTTACATTTCTTTATTTTTGAGAGACAGAGAGAGAGACAGAGAGAGAGAGAGAAAACAAGTCAGGGAAAGGCAGAGAGAGAATGAGACACAGAATCTGAAGCAGGCTCCAGGCTCTGAGCTGTCAGCACAGAGCCCAGTGCGGGGCTCAAACTCAGAAACTGCAAGATCATGACCCGAGCCAAAGTTGGACGTTTAACCAACTGAGCCACTCAGGTGCCCCTTAAAAAATTTTTTTTAAATCAATATTGTTTTTGATTTAACAACTTGCCTACCCTTGCTGTTCTCTTCATTTATTCTAGAATTACTCTATTTCTATTCAGTATTATTTTCATTCAATCTGAAAAAAATCTTTTGGGATATTTTAAAAAATTTTTGTTTTAATGTTTATTCATTTTTAAGAGGGTGGGGGTAGAGACAGAGACATAGAATCTGAAGCAGGCTCCAGGCTCGGAGCCTTCAGCACAGAGCCCAACACGGGGCTCGATTACACCCCCCATGTGATCATGACCAGACCTAAAGTCTGTTGCCCAACCAACTGAGCCACTCAAGCCCCCTGGGATATTTTTTGATGTAGCTCTAATTACAGTGGATTTTCTCAGTACTTATATTTCACCATTGTCCTTTCTTTCTCCTTACTTCTGAAAGATATTTTCTCTGAACATATAATTTTAAATTGACACTTACTCTTCTTTCACATTTTAAGTATATGCATCCACAGTGTTCTGAATTATATGCTTAGAAGTAAAGTGTCAGTTTTTCTTTAAAGGAAAGTACTTGTTTTTAAAATCTCTGCCTGGTTTTAAGATAGTCTCTTTGACTTTAATTTTCAGCAATTTTATTATTTTTAGGTGTATTTTTTTCTTGTAATTTTATTTATCCCATAGTGCAGAAATCTAAAATCCATACTTTATGTCTATTCTTTCAAATTGAAAAATATTCTTGGTCAGATTTCCTTCAATTCTTTCTTCTTCAATTTATATTCTTTCTCCTTACCCTTTGGGATTACAATTGCATATGTATGTTAAATCATTTCACCATGGTCTATACAATAATAGCACTGTTTTCATTTCTTTCCTTTTGTAAACCTCTTTGTTTCACTGTGGTTATTTTATGTTAGCATATATACAAATTCAGTAATCTTATTTCTACTATTAATTTGCTTTCAAATGCGTTTATTGAATATTTAGTTTCAGCTGTTAAAATATATAATGAAGGGGCACCTGGGTGGCTTAGTCGGTTAAGCGTCCAACTTTCGCTTAGGTCATGATCTCACAGTTCGTGGGTTCGAGCCCCGCGTCGGGCTCTGTGCTGACTGCCAGCTCAGAGCCTGGAGCCTGTTTCAGTCTGTGACTCCCTCTCTCTCTGACCCTCCCCTGCTCACGCTGTGTGTGTCTCTCTCTCCTAGAAATAAATAAAACATTAAAAAAATTTTAAAAAAATAAAATATATAATGAAAGAATATGATATTTATTCCTTTTAATAGATTTTCTGATTTCTTGTGCAATTTTTTATATTTTTACATATTTTCTTTAAATATTAATTATAGTTATTTAATGTTCTTGTTTGATAATTTCAAATTTGTCACTTTTACCTCTTGATTTTCAATTATTGGGATTTGAATTTATGTCTCGTAATTTGAATTACCTGTCAGATAGTGTGTTTACAAAAATTGGGTCTCTCAAATGATGTTACCTTTCTCTAGAAATGTTAAATTTTCTTCTGGTGCATAATGGACTAAGGGCAGATCATCTTGAGAGTGATTTATTTCCATTTTATTTTTCTTTCTAGATACATTCTTTCAAGAGTCTCAAAAAAGGGTCTGGAGTACTTGTTATGTTCTTTTATCTTTGTAGTCCTGACTCTAGTTTTTTGTATCTATGTCCTGTGAGATTGCCAATATTTATTTTTATCATTTTTAGCCTTTTAACATCTGCTCTCTGCTTTGTGTTGGTAGGAATTTTGCCTCATAGATATGGAGTTTAGGAGTCACCAAATGTCTTGAGAGTAATTACATACAGAATGGCTCACTTCTTTGTGTTTCCCTTTTCTGCTATAGTTTAGAAGATATCTTTCCTTCAATTTTAAGTTAAGTGTTGTCCAGGTTTCTTTTGATACTGCCTCCTACCCATACTCTTTCTTTCTCCCATTTGGGATTAGTTGTGTGTGCATGTGTATATGTATGTGTGTGAGTGTGTGTATATGTCTTTCCACCTGTATTTGGAGAATTCTAGTTTTTATAATAAATAAAAGGCAAATTTCAGTGGCTTATCAAAATATGTGTTTACTTAATAATCAGGCAGCAATATAATACGTGCCTTTCTGATTAATGAGAAATTTTTCTTTGCATGCCCCTTCAAGGATTCAGTCTTTTTAGTCTTATAGCTCTGGCTTTGTAGAGTCAAAGACTTCTCTGTTTTTATGAAGTTTTATTTCATTGGAAATTGCTGCCCTTGAATTGTCAGCTGACTCATGGACACTCCATGTTATGAAAGTGAAAGCATGGTTTCCTTTCTCTTTTTTCTTTAAATTGTTTTTTATCTCCCTTATAACAATAATAGAAAAATCAATCTGACTTGAGTCACGCAGTGAACAAACAGCACATATATAAGTATAATTTATAGGATCGTTTCAGCATGGAAATAAATAGATAAAAATTCTAGATTGTTCAAATGAAACTACATGGGAGAAATGGTGTTGGCAAGTCTCACTCTGGGTGGAATTTCCAAATTTTATTTCCAAACAAAATGAGTAAAAATTAAGACAATAAGAGAATATTATGAAATAATTATATTTTTGTAAATCTCTACATATGCACACAAAAATTATAAAAATATGTTATAATTTTATTTACTATTATATATGCTCACATTAAAGTGTTAAGTTAAAAATGCAACATGAGAACTTGTTATTTCATTTAAAAATTGGGGTGTCCTGAATGACTCAGCTAGTCAAGCATGTGACTCTTTTGTTCTTAGGGTGGGAGTCTGAGCCCCATGTTGGTCATAGAGCTTACTTAAAAATAAAGTAACAAACAAAAAACCGAAAAACAGTAAATAAAAGCTCTACAAAGTTTAAAATAAAACTGATTTTTGAGCATCACTTTAACTCAAATTCAAGACAATTTAATATTATTTCCTTTTCCATACCTATATTCTGAATTTTATAAGACAGTGTATATGAACAACTCTTGACACCCAACATTTTTTGTAATGCCTTTAAAAAGGTGTATATAATTTAATATTGATATCTATAGTTCTTGTCATTTTGTAGATAGTGAATTAAAGTCCTCAATGTTGTGTTGTTACGTTCAGCACTTGATAAGAATGATGGGCATATCTCTGTATACTTTATGCTATCATTTAAATCCACTATATACAATTACATGTAATTTTGTCCTTTCACAAATAAGAATAACATATAAATGTTTTCATTGTTGTTTATAAAAGACCGGCAAATTATTATTCCACTTTTCAAAAAAAACACTTTTTTTGCTTTTACAGACAGCATATTTCACAATGACTTTTTTATTATACTCAACAAATCTGTTTTTGGAAGTAATTCTGTGTCTGCAGTAGATTTCCTCTCAATATTGAAATATATTTAATGATTTTCAATGATAAATGTTCGTCCTGGAGAAATTGGAGTGAATGGCAACTCTGAGTAATAAAATAAACTGTTGGTTGTCTGGATACTATTATTAGTAAAATATTGCTCATACAACTTAAAATTTGGCAGTAGTACAACAACATAAATGACTCTGGCAAAGCTTGATATTTTGGGGCTTTATTATAAACTTTAGATTTTCTGTAATAAATCTTCTTGGAATGTGAAAGCTAAATACAGGAATAATTTATGTGACATTATTTTAGCAATATTTACTGAGAGACAAATATTTTATATCTTTCGACTAGTGTCTTTGGAAAAGATCAAATATAGATATGTGTATTTTTATGGCAGAATCATTAGTGTATTGATTTCAAGAGCAAAAATATTTATACAAATATCAATAAAAGGAAATTACATGCTTTATTGTGGAAACATCTTACCACTGGGTCAGGAGTATTTATTAAACTTGAAGGAAAACAAAAATCAGGGCTGAATCATTCGAGTGGATAGATTTTAAAGACATTCAGTCAAATATTTGTTCCTAAAAGAGTCTTGCCTTACCTATCAATGTAAGTATATGTTTTTATTTTTTAGACACTCAAATGTTACAGATTTACATTTTTTTCTAATATTTTGCCTCAGTGACAGGATTTTCCCTAAATCATTTATTTATAAAAATAATTTTTAAATTGTCTGCTACTACTTAAGTTTAAACTATTTTACTTTATTTTCTGAAATAAATGAATTAAAAAGTACCAATCCATTTAAAATAACAGTATGGGTTTGATCAACATTGTTACACATGAAAGTATTTTTCTATTTTTTTCTGATACTTAATTTTTAAATCCTCAGTTTTTTATTAATGGCTTCTTAAAGTTCTTTTATTCATAAGGTTTTTGTACTGCATATAAATGATTATAACAATATTGATGATGCTGAGGAGGAGGAGGATAAAAATGAGAAAGTTGAAGTTTTTATAATTTTTCAGGCACTGTGAGAATACAGCTAAATAATTCATTAAAGAATTTTAGGATTCATCACCATGATTTTTGTGATTTTCTTCAGCCTTATTCCAGCTAGATGGATACAGTATATAATTTAGAGGGATTTAACTTAACAAGGCTTCTAATTTTTTTCAACCAGCTAGAGGTAAGTCATGGAGAAATGACAGGAAGTTAGTTGCAAATACATTAAGGGGAGTAATTGTAATGTTTGATCATGTTTTCTAAGATGGATTAAAAAAATGAGAATGTGAGGTAGGTGGAGTCCAATAAATAATATGTCATCGTAATGAAAGGTTTAAGGCTCCATTTATACCAAGGAGTTGTATTCAGTGTATGAGAAGGAATGGAAATAGGTATGATTATAAATAATTCTAAGGTCTGTGAATGAAGGTAAATATCTGAGAAAGAATGAATAAAAATAATTTTATTGGATGTCAAACTTGACTGAAGTTAGTTCAAGAGAAAGTGGGAGTAGAAAATTGAAAATAGCAAGTGATGGGGTACCTAGGTGTCTCAGTCAGTTAAATATGAGTCTTGATTTCAGCTCAAATCATGATCTCACCATTGTTGGAGACCCAGGTTAGGCTCTGCTTTGGGCATATTGCCTGTTTGGTATTCTTTTCTTTCTGTCTCTTCCCTGCTTGTGCATGCTCTCTCTCTCTCTCTCGATCTCCCTTTAAAAAAAAAATAGCAAGTAAAAACAATAAACTTTTATGTCCTCTAATGTAAAAGAAAGGCAAGACATAGAGAAACAGAAAGTAACGAATGTAAGAAACTTCTTTCTACCTACTGCCTTCTGCAAAGTAGTTGCACTTAGAATCTAAGTACTTCTTACAGTTATAAAAAATGTGTAATACGTTAAAAGATAAATAATAGGGCACCTAGTTGGCTCGGTCGGTTAAGTGTCTGACTTAGGCTCAGGTCACGATCTCACAGTTCAGGAGTTCGAGCCTGCATTGGGCTCTGTACTGACAGCTAAGAGCCTGGAGTTTGCTTCAGATTCTGTGTCTCCCTCTCTCTCTCCCCCTCCCCTGCTCATGCTTTGTCTCTATCTGGAGAATAAATAAACACTAAAAAAAAAAAAGATAAATAATAAGATTCTTTTGATAACCATATTTGTGGCTATAAAGAAAGGTGGTAATTAGGGTTAGAACATTCCTAAAATATTTATTATCATTAAAATGTTATTGTGTATATAATTTAATACTATTAAAATAATCTAATTGATATAACTCAGATGATGGACAAACTACTTCACTCATGTAAACATTTTTTTGTCTACATTTCTATCATATTTACTTGAGTCTTTCATCTAAGGGCCATTTTTCCTCTACCCAATGCAGTCTGAGTCAATATTTAAAAACAAAAATTGGGGTGACTGACTCTTGATCTTGAGGTTGTGAGTTCAAGCCCCATACTGGGTGTAGAGGCAACTTAAAATAAAATCTTTAAAAAAAAAGAAAGAAAGAAAAAGGAAGAAAAAGAACTCTGCTGGGTTTTTTTGTATATAGCACACACTAATATATTTTTACTGCAGTCTTAATTTTACTTGACTAATAAGACAAATTAGAAATTGCAAAATAAAGTATTACTGTTTCAATATTCTTTGCATTGGGAAATACATACAGGAATAACGATCGAGTGCTAAATTTAATATTTGAGAATTGTTACAATGGTTTCACACAGCTTTATCTTTAGGTGTTTGAAGGATTTCCAATTTCAGAATCACCAAGTTATCTTTGCAAAAATACTAATTGCTCATAAATAAAATTATTTTACCAATTTACTGGCTTATACATTTGAAAACATAAGTATTATTTCTATACGTAGTATACCTTAATAAAAATATGTTATTTCTATACATAGTGTACTTTAATAAAAACCACACATATTATTTCTATACATAGTGTAGGGATGCCTGAGTGGCTCAGTTGGTTGAGCATTTGACTCTTGATTTCAGTTCAGATCATGTTCCCAGGATTGTGGGATACAGCCTAGTGACAGGCTCCATGCTGAGCTTGTACCCTGCTTAAGATTCTCCTTCTCTCTCCTTCTGCCCCTCTTCCCCACTCATGTGCTCTCTCTCTCTCTCTCAAAAAAAAAAAAAAAAAAGTGAAAATATACACACAAACCTTCTGCCTTGATTTGTGATGTTTTGTCTAGTATAGTTGATACAGGATGCCACATTAGGTTTAAGTATACAATATAGTGATTCAATAACCATGCATAATGCAATGCTTACCACAAGTGGAATTCTTGTCTTTCACCACATATAGCTATTACACTACCATTGACTAAATTCCCTATGCTGTATGTTTTTTTAATATTATTTTTTTTAATGTTTTATTTATTTCTAGGAGAGAGAGAGAGAGAGACAGCGCGAGCAGGGGAGGGTCAGAGAGAGAGGGAGTCACAGACTCCGAAACAGGCTCCAGGCTCTGAGCTGGCAGTCAGCACAGAGCCCGACGCGGAGCTCTAACCCACCAACCGTGAGATCATGACCTAAGTGAAAGTCAGACGCTTAACTGACTAAGCCACCCAGGCGCCCCATTTGCTGTACCTTTTTATTCCATGATTTATTCCATAACTGGAAGTCTGTATCTTCCACTCCTCTTTGCCCATTCCCCACATCCCTATCCTCTGGCAATCATCAGGTTACTTTCTGTATTTATAAATCTGATTCGGCTACTCATTTGTTTTTCCAGATTCCTTACATAAGTGAAATCATATGGTATTCGTCTTTCTCTGTCTGATTTATTTCACTTACTATAATAGCCTCTAGGTCCATCTGGTTTGTAGTTTTTAAAGGAACACATACACAATAACTTTTCTTTTTGAAGAGCCATCTTTTAATTGAAATCTAAATAACTTCAATTTTTTTCCTTTGGATATAAAATCATGGAGTTTTAAGTAATTTTTCATTTTCTATCTTTCTAATTGACTTTTGTATGCTTTTATTTGTAAAAAGTTTAATTCACTATATTAAGAATTTCATTTCCAGAAATAGGTTTATTTTCATTGTTTAGCGTTCTTTTACCAGATAAATAAGTAGCTTCTAAATTATCAAGAAGATATTTGCATCTTTCAATGAGAAAAAAAGATTAAGCAGAATAAATTTCATCCTTAATTGGGTATTTGCACTATAAGAATTCTAACATATTAGTATAAATGAATATATAGTATGAACAGAAGAAATTATGAAGTAAAGCATTGAAATATCAGAATTTGTCTCCTTAATAGATATATTTTTTTAAGAATTATAAAATACAAACTGCTGCATGGAATGAGGTGAATAAAATTAAAGTGAGCATATAACATAAATAGGAAAAGGAAGTAGAATTGAAGTCATTGTTGAGGAATGAAGGCTAGGTGCTAGATTAGTGTAGGGAAAAATTTTCTTTTTAGTAGTTTATTTCATGTAAAGTTGAACACAACATTATGTAATTAATAAGTATTTTTTGAAGCACTTCTACAAATATGGACTGTAAGACCTATTATCTTAATATCATATCCAATTGCAGGCATTTTAGCATGCTCTTTAAGAATCATCTGGAAATACGTTTGAGTCCAAATATCTTCACCACTAGGAGGAACTGTGAATTCTTTTTTGGTTAAATCTGATTTTTGTAAAGTTTTTGTGAGTAACACACAGAATTGTTGAATACATTAAATATAGTCTGAGTGATAATGTGAGCAGCTGGGAAAAGCATCCAGGATGGGTCCTACTTTCTAGAGTTTAATGTGTGGCTAAGAAGGAGCAATTGTAGATGATAGCTATTGAAATTGGACAGATACAGTTTCTGAAATAGAAACAAATGGACACCAGGACCAGAACAGAGTAGTAACTAAGAAGAACACAGAAAGAGAGGAAAGATCTAGTTTAAAATAAATTGCCCTACTTTACAATTTTTCCCAAGCATACAAGAATATTAACTTCTTGTAAGATAACTTAGAAAAAAATAGACACTGATCAGGAACGTCTAATTTGGAACTTTCTAATTTGATCAGGACTCTGAATCTAAAAACAATTCTAAATTGTCAAAATTATAATGCCATATTATTTTTAAAAGCACATTGCAAATTCATTTGTTTTATCAGTGATTATATAAGGATTAGGTATTTAAGTTAAAATGAGAAAAGCATGTATAAGTGACAAAACACAAAAAAATGTCAAAAGATTTCTATGTAGAGAAGGCATCAATAATATGTGAAGTATTGAAAAGAAAATGTTCAAATAGATAATGAGTAGAGGTAATTGTTATTTTTCTAAAGACAAAGTCAGGTAATTTCTATTGTAGTATTCTATTTCACATCTGTTATAGAATTCCAGGAAGAATCTAATTATTTATTTGAGTCTCCATTTTTAGGAAAAGAAAAAGAAAGAAATTTGTAACTTTTTGCTTAGGAAAGCCAATACATATGGTATTTAAAATTTTGCAAAGTCTTTGAATATGAGTATAATGTTTCATTTACCATAGATACAATAATGAATACTAATTATTATTTTTTTACCACTTTCTAGATCAAGTCTGACAAAATTTCATCTAATAATAGAATAATAGAATTGAAAGGAGTAGATGGCTTTCATAATGCTATATTCTTACAGAATTTTAATGTTACAACTGGCATATAAAATTTATGAAATCAAATTCCCATTGAAAAAAGAGGGAGGCTTGGAAGACTTCAATGAAGCTTATTTTATCATATATTTAATATTTTAATGTGTATTGCTGCAAAGATGGAAAGTTGCATAATTATTTTTATCATGGAATTCTTGTCTTGTATGATTTCTGGGAAATTTATGAATTTTCTTAATCCTTCTCAAAATCTGAATTTCTTTTATGCATTATTTTATATGAAAATTACTTTCTATATATTCTTGTCACAGCTTTCAGATTTTCCATCCCAGCAAGAGAGACCATGAAAAAAGTATTTGTAAAGGAGGAGATTGGAAATAGCTAGAGAAAGGAGATATAAAATGGAAAGCTGTGTAGGACTAGAAATTTCTGCAGTGAAGTCCTGGAAACATAACAGAAATTGGGGGAAATGAATTGGGATTTGAGATTGCGTGCCTGTCTCTTTTGATTTGGGTAGTGATATTTAGACAGAAGGAAGTTAGAGGATATAGTCATATTCTGATACATTGTAACAAAATATTACTACCTAAAATGTTATTGCCATAGAAAATACGTAGTTTGTTAAAACGTACACATTAGGAAGTGAGAATTTTCCTCAGGTTGATTAGTAATGAAAGTAAATCACACTTCCACACTAAACTTTTTTGCACTCTGGGGACCGTGTGAATAAATAAAAACAGCACTGCAGTATGGGGCATCAAGTACTGTTCATTGGGCTGCACAAATGCAGTGGCTTTGAGTACAGAACATATATATGAAAGGAAAAGCCAATGGATAAATTAGTGAGAAAGAAAAATGTATTTACAAACTATCTTTAGAAAGACATTTATAATACACCTGGGTGGCTCAGTCGGTTAAGCATTCAACTTCGGCTCAGGACATGATCTCAGTTTTGTGGGTTCAAGCCCTGCATTGGGCTCTGTGCTGACAGCTCAGAGCCTGGAGTCCACTTTGAATTCTGTGTCTTCCTCTCTGTCTGCCCCACCCCTTCTGTCTCTGTCTCTCAAAAAAAAAAAAAAAAATGAATAAATGTTTAAAAAAATTAAAAAAGACATTTACACATTGTGAGAAAACAGACAGGCCAAAATGTAGGGATGTTCTGCAAAAGATATAGATATAGATATAGATATATATTTTATGTCACGGTAAAAAAGGAAGGCAGAACTGTCAAAGATTAGAAAAGATCTAAGAGATATGATTACATGCAACATGTTATCATGAATTCTATCCTAGAACAGAAGAAGGTCCATTGGAAAATCAAAGTCTATAGTTTAGTTAGTACTGTATCAAAGTTAATATTTTTGTTTTAATAAATATGCCACGGTTATATAAGATTTTAAGAGTAGTGGAAGCTGATGGAAGGCTGTATGGGAATTCTCAGTATTATATATACAAGTCATCTGTAAATCTAAAATATTTCAAAATAAAATTTAAAAACTACATTAAAACAATTCATAAAAGTATTTCAAGGAAACAAGCAATGTTGCATATGAAATATTTATAAAATACCATTTTAAATGTTTTAAATATGTACTTTGTGATTAGTATATGGCTTTAATGTTTTCTTCGTATGAAAATCCAAATATTAACAGGGGCTGTCATAAATTTATCTAAAATGTAAGTTCATTATCCTTTTTTCCTCTAAGGTGTATGTTCATCAATTATGACTTAAAGTACCATATCTTTAGTTAGGTCATTTACATTGTTTGAAATAATATTGATTGAAAAAATAGTCACTCTAAAGAAGATATGAAAATATTATATAAAATCTTAATATTATTCTACATTTTTGTACTTTTTTTACACTAGAACATTTAGCATATTACTGATAATATTTTTTTTACTTTTTATGTTTATTTTATTACTTAATTTTGAGGGAGAGACAGAGTGTGAGTCAGGGAGGAGCAGAGAGTTAGGGAGACACAGAATCTGAAGCAGGCTCCAGGCTCTGAGCTGTCAGCACAGAGCCAGAAGCGGCGCTTGAACTCTGAATCATGAGATCGTGACCTGAGTTGAAGTCTGATGCTCAACCAACAAAGCCACCCAGGTGCCCCTTACTGATAATAAATTTTAATTCTCTCTGATAGTTCCTACATCTGTGATTCTGATCATTGCTTTGTTCCTGTACATTATTTTTCATATCTTTTTGTATGTCTCATAACTTTTGTTGAAATTGTGTAGTATTGCATTGTTATAGGTTACTCAGTTCTCCTTAGCCTGCTGGTGACAGGTGGAGCAGTGGTGGAGGGGGAGATAGGGAGTAGAGGCTAAGTGGAATTCTTTTCTTCAGCAAATCTCAGTCTAAAGTAGGTACTGTGATGTGGGTTTTGATGCTCTGGCGGTGCTAGTACTACTGTGACTCCCTACTATAGCTCTGAACCCAATATATATATTCATGCCACTCCTCCTTTCCACTGCAGAGATCAGAGATGCTACGTTGATTCACATCCCGTGAAAAAGAGCTACCTCAAGTGCCCTTCTCACCTCTCTCGACTTCTTTCTGTTTTCCCTGGGATATCAGCCAGAGAACCCCTCTTTATGCTACACATAGAAATTTCTTCAGTTAAAATCACTTTTCCAGATTTTTTTTTAATTTTCTTCTGTCTTTACTAAAGTAGAAGTCCTTGAAAATAGATAAATGAATGGATCTGTAAGAAAAGAAAAATGATTTAGGACCCAGATGATATGGCTTACAATACTGAATGAGACAAAGCAAACACATAGATAGTACATTCATGTACTTATTGCCATAGTGGAGTTTGCTTTGCCAGCATGAAATAAGTGCACCTTAATAGTAGTATAGTAGTTAAAGCAAAGGAGATGATATTCCTATTTTGTATGTGTGTATCCATGTGCGTGCATGTGTGTGTGTGTTTTATACCTAACAAAACTTGCTTGTGGTTCTGTGGTCAGTTTTGGATTGCTTACATTAATAAGGACTAAAGTCAAAATACTTTAGAATGTATTGGTTGATAAATAATAGAGAAAGGCTGGGTTGATGCAAAGGAGACAGTAGTGAAAAATGTGTAACAAAATATAACAAATAAATTTTATAACTCGTGAAGGTTGTCTGTAAGCTACATATTTTGGCTGAGGTTATTACACTTACCAAGCTTCCATTGCACAGAATATAGCCTTTGATAACATTAATTTTAAAAATTGTGCAAATTCCAGCTAATTTTTATGATGTTGAAGGTAGAGCAGGACAATAGGCGTAGATTTTATAGATACCATAAGAGAGAAACTGTCTTTTCAATTTTCATTTCTTTTTAAACCAGTCTATTATTAAAAGTAGTTATACAGTTAAAAATAATTTTATATTCCCTAAAAATATGTGCTTTGATCTATTGAAATATGATTTTCTTTAGCATTCAAAATATGTCATTGATTTAGAAACAGCTAGAATAATGAACATTTATTTAATGATACCATGGAAAAACAAAATTCATTAAAACAGTAAGGTACAAGTAATTATCCATAGACAAGGTCGGGCATGCACAGAAAACACTGATTCTCTAAATCTGAGAGAAATATTACAGACATATAAATATATGTCAGATATTTATTGAAATATGACCATTGGACACATCTAAATTCTTTTGAGTAACATATGTAGGAAACTTAAAGTAATGAGTATATCAGTTCCTGCTATTTAATTCTCTCTCTTTAGGCAAGAAAACTGCTAGTAAAATCAAGTTCTGAAGTAATTTGCTATAAAAAAAATCTTCAGAGAATAAATAGTCAAAAGAATATCCTATTGAGAATATTGAATCCTGCTGTTGCTTTGTACATGGGCACATCAAAAAAAAAGTTTTGAAAAACATTAAACAATTCTTGTGAAATGATTGCTTACATTTTAATTCGCTATCTAGTACTTTGTTTACAATATGCGAAATGGCAGGTTCCAAAGCTCCTTTTCAAAATATGCCTAATGATCTCTGAGAACACAAATTTATCTATTGTAACAAGCTGTGCAGCTCTGTGTGATAGCTAGAGGCAAGAGTGATCTTCTGATAATCTATTTACTGACAGACCAAAATATGTCTTTGAGGAAAACTGCCATCATTTCCTTTATTTCCTTCACAGATGAAGTCAAAGATCCTTGAAGCAGAAGCTGTATCCAAAGAAGCTATACATGAACCCAATTCAAAGCAAGTAGACAAATAAGATTCTAGAAAGTAAACATTGACATTAGGAGACAATTACTTAGATTTCCTAACCTTTTTCTTGTGGCATTGAAATGACAAATAGATTGGGGCAATATGTGTGCGTGTCATCCAATTAAAAATAAAGATATATGCCTTAGGTAATAACATGGCTCATTTCAGAAAAAGACCTTCAAACAGGGTTGAATAAAACTGAAGCAAAATACCTTACAGAGAGGAGAGAGGGAACACAGATTCCATGGCTAAATGAAAAAACACTAAACAAACAAATAAAGCCAAATCTAAACAAACAAAGAAAACCTTCCAAAAGAAGTCAAGACAAAGAAAAGTTAAAACAATCCTAGGAACATGACAGACAACTACATTTTGAGTATAGATATTAAGCAGAAAATCAAATATACAAAATAACAAAGCTGAATGAAACATGAACTTCTTACATATCCTGGATTCTGGAAGCCCAATTCATTCCTGCAACTCCATACCCTAATGGCATTGACTTGGTTAGAAGTGCTAGAGAATAGAGATTTACCATCATCCTAGGATTGTACTTAAAAGGATGTTTAAATGATTTTCATCATCAAAGCATTGAACTAAAAACACCCGTATAATTGAAAACAAACAAACAAACAAAAGAAATGAGAATCAGGCTTTTAATTCTCTGCATGTATTAGTACCCTAAATGTCCCACAGGCTCATTTAGGAGTCTCAGGGGTGGTCCTTCCTGGTCTGGTTAGGATGGCACCTACTTCCTCTGTCTGGACAACAATCAGCATTCAGTGAGTAAAGCTAGTCAATTGTAGTCCGACCTTCCAAACAAATTCCTAAGGAAACAACTGGAAATATAGACTACAATGCTAAATATAAGAAATTATTTCAATCCATAATTTGATATATTAATGTATTAGACACATTTTGAAAATGAGGAATAATTTATACTAAACATATGTTTTCATTTAAATACTCTACTTGCTTGTTTGCTATTTATAACAGTACAAAAAACTGTATAATGTACTTGATAAAAAAACAAAAGTACAGTATAAATCACAACAAATGAGTTCCCTACGGCTAAAAGAATGTTTCAACACTAAATATTCAGCATGGAAATATTGCTTCTGGCAGACATGATGGAGTGAAAGCATGTTTTAAACTAGATTTAATAATCTGCTTACAAAATTCGTTACATAGTGCACATAGCATTTTCCCATTTTGCTCAATAACATGGATATATTAAATAAAGTCTTCTAACTTTATTTCCTTTTTAAAATATATTTCTTTTTTGCTGTTAAGAACTGTCATATTGAACTATGTTTTTCTCCTAGAATTTTTCTCAATAATGTAGCTTTTGATATACTTACTGAAAATTACTTGGTATATTTTATAATAACCTTGCTTTTGTTGAAGAAATTATTTCCACTATTCTTTTTCTTTAGTTGCATCATAGGACTGTTTATATTAAAATTATAATACATGAGACTTGGTGTAACTTTTCACCCACATTTTGTTGCTTCCTAATAACTGAAGAGAATATAATCTTTTAGTTTTTAAATTATAATCCAACAGAGAATAGGGATGTGTAAGTGTGGGGTGGAGAATTACTGACTTTGGTTAGGGGGGCAAGAAAGAGTTTTCTGGAACATGAAAAGTCTCCTGTGAATGTCAAGATGGGTAAAGAATGAGTCTCGCGACTGTCCTCAGTTATCTCTTTGGAAGTTTATAGCTAAGCACTGGTTACCTTTGAATAGATTCTTGCTTGTGTTCATGTGACCTAATTCCATCCCAACTTCATTTCTGATGCATGCTCTCTAGGAAAAGTGTTGCACCCACATAAACAGTGTGACAAAATAAAACTTATGGAGAAAAATCATTCCACCCATCCTCTTTCCTCATGGTGCCCATATTCTTGCACAGCTCTTTTGTTGTATCACAGGTCAAGTTTAAGGTATAGTAAAACCTTGATTTGCGAACATTTGTTCCAGAAATATGCTTATAATTCAAAGCACTTGTTTATCAAAGCATATTCAAGAACCATTAGCTCAGTTGTGACCATGTGACATTCAGCATAAGGTACTATTCATAATGTAAAACATGGTTCATTTATCAAGTTAAGATTTATTAGAAATGTCTGTGGAACACTCCCAGAACAAGTTACTCTCAATTCAAGGTTTAACAATATGATGTAAGGCGTAGCATTTCAAATGTTACTGCAGCTTTTCATATGCGATACAAATGGATGAGAAGAGGCCCCACTTACACAGTTCATGCATGTTTTGATTTATCCAAGGACGTAGTTACTTAACCAAGAGTAGATCACTTGCAGTCTATTCTAGCAAACATTTCTCTGAGTCCTCGTTCAGTGATGTGCACGCAATCTGCAGTTTAAACTGTTGTAGGGTAGAGTTACACATGTTCAAGAAAAGCTCTGTTCTTACAGGGCAACAGTCCTTTAATATTCACTGCTTAACCTGTCAGTGAGGAAGAACTTTCAGGAGCATGCTGTGTGCTTCCTGATAATGAAACAGGTTTTCCTGTTTTGACCATTGCAATCAACAACTACACATCACTTAGGTTACAGAGAGGCATCTAAGCCCAGATGTCCCTTAATGTGTCTTACTTCAGGTGTTCGGTTGGGGTTATTACTGAGGATGACGAGATGATACCATGCTTGACTAGCTAAAATGTAACACAAAGATTGCTGGTGGGCTGCAGTTAACCTTGGGAGGGGCATGGGTCTCTTGGAATGCTGGAGGCCTGCAGAACAGCCCTGACTGCTGAATGCCTGGGCCAGCCCTCCCAGGTGTTTCTGCAATCCTTGGGGAACTCTGTTACCTACACATTGTATACAAAGGTTAGCAAAAACAATAAGACCTATAGACCCTTGCTGTGTGTCTCTGATTTGGTTACTCTTTTGATTGTTCACCTTTAGGTCATGCACCCTTTGTTTCTTCATGCCTGAAATGTTATATGCCCTCTGTACACAACAAGCCAACTGGGATTTGTGATTGTCCTGACACTGCAATAAATGAGAATAAGAGTGAGGTGAATGGGGGCTTCATCTGTAAACGTTGACCCCCATGCATTCTCCTCTCTTTCTTAACAAAGTGTGGAGTAATCTTTCGTCAGGTGGTGCAGAGTTTGATGGCCATTCCCAGCAGTGTTGGACAGTATCAAAGTGCCATTTAATTTTAATACTTTATGGACACTGTTGTGTAGATTTCTTCGTAGTTAAATAATCTTCTCTATAAATCCAAGCTTCTCCACTGACTTTCCTTGTATAAGTTTGGTGAATTGTGTCATTGAATTAGTAAAATGTGTTCCATTCGGGGGCAAGATCCCTAGGGACATTAGATGTGCAGAGACCTCGCTTTGTTTCTTAATTGAACCACCAAGGTCTGTGCTAGGAATCTTCGTCTTGAGGAGAACTCAAAGCAGAATTACCAAAGCAGGGGTTGTCTTTCTAGTCACATAGCCAAGCCAACCTATCTAAATTTTTATGCAAATAAAAACTATTAATAAGCAAAAAGTGAATCTGGGGAGTGCCAAGGGAATTTAAAATTTCAAAAAGCACACCATTGCTTTTACCATGGCCAGGAGTGGTCAAACCAGAGGTCCAGGACTCCCCAGTGATAAAGATAGAGCTTTTTCTGTTCAGGTACAAATTAGCTCAATCCTACAGGTAAGTTTCACTAAATACATTTTATACTTTTTAGGAAAACTTAGTGTTCTGTTTTACATCATCATTTGACAAGGTTACAATTACTGTTATAACTGGTTATAAGCAATGCAAATACATTTTTTCACACTGAGAAAACATAGTATTATTTTGTACCTAGTACTTACCTTAGGTCTAAAACAGCTCTTGTTTTCCTCTAAATATTATGAGTTAGTAATGGACATACACAATCAAATTACATCTATGATAATTGAAAAAGTGCCAAATACACAATAATTTTGCATTCATAGTTTAAGCATCGCATTTATTTTTCCCCTAATTTTTTAAATGAAAAGATGCCAAACTAGATTTAAGCAAGGTTAAAAATGATTTAATTACTCTGCAATTCTTAGTTTTTCTTAGCATATTATTTGTGCCTTTCTTTCTGAGTAGTCAAAACATCCACCATCACATTTTATAGGTAAACTCAAAAATAAATGAACTAAGGTAAATTGACCACATATGCAATGCCAAACACTTGTTAAACTCAAGTATACATTAAACTCAGCTAGGGTGAGAAGTGAAAGTAAAATTTTAGCTACTTCAGTGGAATAAAAGCTAAATTCTTGAAAATACCTGAATGTTGTTATTACTGTTGAACAGCTACAAAAAGTCCTTGGACCCACTCTTATTTACTTGTAAAGCTTTGGAAGTGAGTTCCTTTAAAAGTAAACTGACAACACTGAAAATTTTGCAGTCTATGCACTTGATTGAAGTTTATCAGAAAGAATGCAGTTGACACATTTATTAAGTTACCTTGGGTCACCTTCTACAGCTCTTAGGTTTTTTGTTTTGTTTTTTGTGATAGATGACTTCCATGAAAAAAAAACCCTTACTATTTGAATTGGAATGTTTGAAAAATTGCATATGTCTAGTTAAAGTGATAAGATAATGAAAAAGTGAATTTTAAATTGAAGTTCTTTATAAAACTAATGTAAATTCCATCAATTTGAGCTATTAGATGCCAACATGCAGTATATTTTATACCTTCTATTAACTGAATAAACAATTTGAAAATTCAAAAAATAATTTTCTTTACTTTCAGTGACATTTCATTGTTCAATCTCCAAGAAAGTCTTTGAAATGCATAATTATTTTTTAAAATGATGCTCATTGCCAACCAACTTATTTCCTTTTTTATGGAAAGTGAAAGGCCCAAATCTCAGAAGAGTTTTGGAACATTCAATATGGTTTTCATCCATTGATGGTTCTATTGTTGCTGTTTAAATGGAAATGTATTTCAGGTTTAAACCACAAGCCACATGAATGAGTTAGATGCTAAGTGAGGATTATGGCCTGCTGTGATTGTATTTTAACCTAAAAATTTTTTTTAAAAGTCTCCTCTATTTCTACAGGAGACTGATGTTAAAAAGCAGAAGCAGGAGTTTAAATTCATTATATTACCAGTTTGCTGGTATTCAACACATCTGTTAATCTGTTCTTAAACATTTTCATGTGGTACAGTTGTAGTGGTTCAGCTATTAATTGATTTAATGAATGCTGATGTGTGAAAATGAAAATTATATAACTGTAAACAGACTTTCATTTGATTTCTTTGACATTGAATTTTATTATCCCCCCAAAAGAAGACAGAAATAGATTATTTTTGAAAAGTAAACTAAACTGAGAAACAAAGAGTGTCATTCTTTTACCCCAAGTATCCTCACAAACACCTATCATTAATTACTTAACCCCTAGAAAGTTACCCTAGGACTATAAAGGAAATATCCAAATGCAGTGACTAAAATAGATTTGGAGTCAGTAGGTGTTAATAATAACATTTGCACTGTGCTCAAAACATTACCCATTCTTCAACAACAATACCATTAAAAAAAAACAATTCTTAAACAATAATCCAGATTAAAAACAAAACCAAAAAACAATGCAGAACAGTTGCTTTTTTATCCCCATTTTAAATTTCAATAAACTGATGTCTAGAGAAGTTTAGGAACTTTGCCCCATGTTGCATTCCCAATGAATGATGTTTCATTAGTATTCAGACACTTATCAGAGATTTTTGTCTCATAGCCGCTATGAAAAATATAGAAGAGAGTAGAGCTAGGGTTATTAATAAGACTTTTGTTACATACATTTTCAATACAATAGTTTAATTTTAAAATGAAATTTTAATGCCGAAAAATTAAAAACAAACTAATCACTAAATTAAAATGTGTCTCTCAACCCAGAACTCTTCCCTGACTTCTGGATTTTGAGGTTATTTCTCTGGAAATTTAGCACATATAAAATATTATATTGATTTGTTATAAATGCTGCACAGAAAATAAAACTAGTTTGTGTGAAAAAGAGTAATAAGAATGGTTTGCCATTTGAGATAGGATGTTCATGAAAGACCATCCTATAATGCAGTTTGAGCCAGCACCTGAGGGTGGTGATGGAGCAAGCTCTAATAAGTATCTAAAAGAGCATTCCAGAGAGAATAACTAGCAGGCTCAAAGGCCAAGATCAAGAACATGCTGGGCATCATTTCTGGACCCAGAAAATGAATAGCTTTATAAGACTGAAGAATGAAAGCACATGGGAACAATGCATATATGGTAAGAACATTTGTATAATATTCTTCGAGTAATAAAATGGTTTTGTAGGATTTTGAGTTGAGAAGAAAAACAATGACTTAAATTTTTAAAGAATTATTCCAACTGATTTTGAAGAAGGGGCTATAGGGGAATAATAATGGAAACAGGATGATTTATTTCTGGCTCTGTTCTTTTCCATTGATCTATGTGTCTATTTTTGTGCCATTACCATACCTTTTTGATTACCACAACTTTGTAGTATATCTTGAAATCTGGAATGATAACTCTAGTTTTCTTCATCTTTCTCAAGATTGCTTTGGCTATCCAGAGTCTTTTGTGGTTCCATACAAATGTGGATATTGTTTATTCTTATTTTGTGAAAAATGCTGTTAATATTTTTATGAAGATTTCATTGAGTCTCTAGATTGCTTTAGGTACTATGGGCGTTTTAACAATGTTAATTTTTCCAATCCATGAGCATACTTTGTGTCATTTTCAATCACTTTCATCAGTGTTTTATAGTTTTCAGAGTATAAGTCTTTCACCTTTTTTGGTTATATTCCTAGACATTTTATTCTTCTTGGTACAATTGTAAATGGAATTGTTTTCTTAATATCTCTTTCTGCTACTTTATTATTAATGTATAGAAATACTACTCTTACAACATTTTATGTCAACTATACTCAAATGAAATTAAAAGCCAGAAAAAGAGTGGAGACAGGAAGGAGCATTTAGATGTTTCTGTTGTGGTCTAATTGGGAGATTATGGTATTTTAGACAATGAATATAGTGATATATTATCCAGGATATATTTTGGAAGTAAAGCTAAAAGATATTTCTTGATGATTGAGATGTGGGATGGGATAAAAAGAAAGGGTTTATTCTTTAACATGCAGAAGAATGAAACTAGATCACTTTATCACACCATGCACAAAAATAAACTCAAAATGGATAAAGGACCTGAACGTGAGACAGGAAACTATCTACACCCTAGAGGAGAAAGCAGGAAACAACCTCCTTGACCTCCACCGCAGCAACTTCTTACTTGACACATCCCCAAAAGAAAGGGAATCAAGAGCAAAAATAAAAAATTGGGACCTCATCAAGATTAAAAGCTTCTGCACAGCCAAGGAAACAACCCAGAAAATTAATAGGCAACCAACGGAATGGGAGAACATAGTTGCAAATGACATATCAGATAAAGGGTTAATATCCAGAATCTATAAGGAACTCAACAAACTTCACACCCGAAAAACAAACAACCCAGTGAAGAAATGGGCAGAAGACATGAACAGACACTTCTCCAAAGAGGACATCCAGATAGCCAACAGACACATGAAACGATGCTCAGCATCCCTCCTCATCAGGGAAATACAAATCAAAACCACACTGAGATACCACCTCACGCCAGTCAGAGTGGCTAAAATGAGCAAATCAGAGAACTCTAGATGCTGGCGAGGATGTGGAGAAACGGGAACCCTCCTACACTGTTGGTGGGAATGTAAACTGGTGCGGCCCCTCTGGAAAACAGTGTGGAGGTTCCTCAGGAAACTAACAATAGAACTTCCCTAGGACCCAGCAATAGCACTGCTAGGAATTTACCCAAGGGATACAGAAATGCTGAGACATAGGAGCACATGGACCCCAATGTTCATAGCAGCACTCTCCACAATAGCTAAAACATGGAAAGAGCCTAAGTGTCCATCAACAGACGAATGGATCAAGAAGATGTGGTCTATCTATACCATGGAATACTACATGGCAATGAGAAACAATGAAATCTGGCCATGTGTAGCAACATGGATGGACCTTGAGGGTGTTATGCTGAGCGAAATAAGTCAGGCAGAGAAGGACAAATACCATATGTTTGCACGTATAGGAGGATTAGGAGGAACTTGATGGAGGAACAAGGGGGAGAAGAAGGGCGGAAATGGTGGGGGAAAGGGAGAGAGGCAAACCATGAGAGACTCTTGAATGCTGACAAAAACTGAGGACTGATGGATGTGGGGGGGAGGGGGGGATGGGCATGGAGGAGGACAGGAGGACACTTGTGGGGATGAGCACTGAGTGTTATGTGGAAACTAATTTGACCATAAACTATTTGTAAAAAAAATAAAAATAAAAATAAAAACCAGAGGAGCAAAAAAACCAAAACAAACAAACAAACAAAAAAACGAAAAACAAAAAAAAAGAAAGCGTTTAAAGATGACTATAAGTTTTAAGATTGAGAAACTTTTACCATTTAGTGCATGGAGAAGCTGGCAGAGCAGCAGGTGGAAATGCAGTTTAAAAATAAATGGGGCACCTGAGTGTCTCAGTCAGTTAAGCATTTGACTCTTGGTTTTGGCCCAGGTCATAATCTCAGGGTTCATAGGACCGAGCCCCATATCAGGCTACCCACTGACAGCGCTGACAGTGTGGACGCAGCTTGGAATTCATTCTCTCTCTCTCTCTCCCTTCCTCCCTCCCTCTCTCCCTCAAAAAAAATTAAAAATAATTAAAAATCAAGATACTGATTTTGGAAAGGTTGAGTGTTCATTAGACATTCAAATAGAGATTTTAACTAATCAGGTGGACATATACTTCTATAGTTAAAGAAGTATGGACTCTGATTCATGATTATAGATGGCATTGAAGCCATAAGTATAAATAAAAGCAAGGTAATTATTGGAAAGAAGAGAAGAGTTATAGAACGGAGCTCTGGGACATAACAAAAATTTGTGATCTAAAGGAAGAAATAAATCCAGCAGAGGGCAATGAAGAGCAGAAGACCAGTGAGGTAGCAAGAAAATTAGAATGCGTTAATTGTGACGCCAAGTGAAGAAAGGTTTCAAGAAACAGCAGGTAGTATCCTCTGTCAAATGACGCTCCTAACTCAAGGAAGCTTATGACTTAGTGAGCACTGGACTTAGTGCTTAGTTTTGTTTTCAGTGTTGACAAAGGAATTATATAAAATGTAAACACAACATCAAAAAGAGAAACATTTAATTTTATTCTTTTCAAGGTGTGGATAAAATCTTCTAAGACATGTGTCAGATCTGTATGTAAGGTTTGATGTGTGAGAGAATATTTGAAATGGGCCTTGGGAGATAAATTAGATTTTATCAGATCAAGTTAACTTGGAGGCACAAACAAAGGTACAGTTTGTGTGGAATACAGTATAGGAGATGGTGGTTGTGACAGATTGTCTACAAAGACAGCCACCAATAATTCCTTCCTTATCTATATGCATATGATGCACCTTCCACTGAGCTATGAGTCTATTACCCATCTCCCCTGATTGGCTTTGCTGGCCTTGTGACTTGCTTTAAGTTATAGAATCTCTTAGGGGCACTGGGGTGGCTCAGTCAGTTAATCGTCCAACTCATGATCAGGTCATGATCTCATGGTTGGTGACTTTGAGCCTTGCATCAGGCTCTGTGCAGATAGTGTGGAGCCTGCTTAAGATTCTCTCTCCCTCTCTCTCTGCCCCTCCCTCCCTCATGCTCTCTAAATAAATAAATAAACTTTAAAAAAATAATACAGTGTCTTAGAACTCTTGGAACCTGAGTCATCATGTAAAAAACTTGGACTCCCCAGCCTACTATAGTGAGAAAACATGGGCATGCCTTGAAAGATGTGAGGTTACAAAGAGGACTAGCCAGTCTTTATACTTTTTAGTCATGCCTTAGCAGTAACAACAATTGTGAGTAAAGGTACATTGGATTCTACAGTCCCAGCTAAGCTGCATTAGCTAACACTGCAGAAAGTGACAAACTAACTCTGAAGAGGCCTGCTTGGTTCTTGACCCATAAAATTATAAGCAGGAAAATAGTTGGTTTAAGCTACTAATAACTCTTAAGTGATTTGTTATATTAAAGGAGGTAATTGATCCAGTATTTGATTCTAAATTAGATTAAAATAATAATTGAATTATATTATGTGACTACATGAATGAAGCCCAAACTCAAGGTTTATTTCTTATCAAGATGAGCTTACAGATATTTTTAATGAATAATGAGAGAACTCTTCAGGGGAATCCTCCAGGACTATATGTCTCTGTTTATAAGTATTGGGTTAAAAAACATGAAAGTTTTAGAAGATAGAAAGGAAGAGAAATCTCAATAAAAGATAAAAACAGAGGATGACCAATTATTTTAAATTTGTATTAAGTATAATCAGACTTAACTAACACAATGACATTCAGAAATGGTGCACAAAAATTTGGATAACTGAGAGTGGGGGATAATCTCTACGTAGCTCATGAAAATGAAACAAAATGAATTTTTTTAGTATCTGAAGTGTTTTAGACTTCCTAGGTAAAAGAAAGTCACCTTATTTTGATCAAATATAAATTTATATTTTCTGTTAATGACAGCAGAAAAGCTATTGAAAATGCCCATCTACATACATAATACAAAAATGACACTTGTTGAAAATTTCAATATATACTAAGTAGAGAGTCTTTTTTTTAAATTTTGTGCAGATTATTGAACTAAGCATGTTGAATATCATCTACATGTAAACCTCACAGAGGACTTCTCTTATTTTCACTTTTCTTCATACAAAATGGATCTTCTCCAAAACCAAAACAATATTGTTTTCCTACACAGCATGTTGGGCTGATGTCCATTCTTTGCTTCGTCAAAGTATATTATTTCCTACAAGTGTACTACTCTAAAACCAGCAATTTTTATATGTCATTAGGTCATGTATCTTACAGAACAGCAAGATTAAGCATAATCATAACTTAGTCTTTTGTTATTTTTGTATGGAATCCCAATGTGGTATCTCAAAAAGTCTTTTTAAAAAATAATGTGGAAACTTAGATTAAAGTGATCATCTAACCAGAGGGAAGAAATCAATGAGGAATGATGAAAACATCATGTTTCATTTTTCCTCCAGATTCAGTGTTCCCAACATGTTCTGACAATTGAATTTTTATTTTGAACAAATAACTCAAGGTCTTCGTATAGAAAACAACTCCACTGAATAAGAATGAAAGTTAACTTCAGTGCACTTTTTAAAAACTCATCTGATTCTTCTAGCAAAGAGGGAAACAACTGAGTCACTTTGGCAAGGTGCATTAAACTAAACCACTGTTTAATAAATAGCCATTTTCACTAAGGAAATGGCAACAAAATAATGTCAGGATCTTTGGAAATGTGGCATCTGCAAGAAGAACAAAATTAGAAGGGCAATTTTTCTTTGCTTATTTATAAAATAAGTCTGAGAGTTGAGAAAATATAGGGCATTTGGGGGTAAGGGAAAGACTGAGGTTTTCTGTCCCCTGTATCACATCTTTCATTTCCCAGAACAAAGATTAGTTCACACAGAATACATTGTATAATTGATGGATATAGTTTACTTCTCCACTTTTCCTGGCTAGTAAGTGCTTATTTCCCAGATGGCTGCACTTTTCTAAAATCAAAGCCAAAGGCAAACAGCCTCCAATAATCACCAGATCTTTCCCATAAGAACAACTTTGTTCCTGTTAGAAAAAGGGCTAATGAATGGAAACTCAGATTTTCGTGTCAACTGCTACTATATATGCAAATAAATGGTTAATGAAAATGTATGTTTACATTATCAACATATGGCATCAGACGCTGTATAAGAACATGTGGGATGGGTTGCTTAGAGATGACAATATTGCTTATAACTCACATCCTTAGCAGTCTTTTGACCTCTGAGCAAAATGTGTTCTCTTTTCTTAGGCCCTAAAATGATACAACCTATTCATTGTGCATTTTAGATGACAAAGTATTTATATGAAAATTATCAGCTCACAAAATGGAGCTCATTTAATGATTTGTAAGCATACCAATTGGATATAGCCCTTTTGTGCACAACTCTTCCACAGTTAGGTTGGGAAATGAAGAGTGTTGTTATGCAGCACCTGGTATGCACTAGGGACGATGATAAGCACTTAATATCATATCCTTAATTCCAATGAGGAATTTTCAGGGAAGGAGTAATCTCTCTGTTCACTTTCAGATGTGAAAACTGATGATAATGAATGACAGGTGATTTGAATCAAAAATCTATGTTATCTCCAGGACTATGCTACTTATTCACTTTTGCAATATCCTTATCGGTCCCCAACATTGTTCTGCTTTCACACAAAGGTCACAATAACCTTGAAGCTTAGAAAATCTCATTCAATTTTTTGTCATTTTGGTATCCCTGGCCTTTATACTAAGCTTTATCTATTCATTCTCATAGTGGTCTCTATGTCCTGAAAACACATTGTGATGTTTAATTTCAACCCCTTTCTAGTATTATCTATTGGCTATTGTTCAGTCACTCTTCTCTTAGACTCACTGCTGTGAGTCATTTCACAGTCATATATTTCTCTGTCATATACAGATCTATTCTTATAATTCATCCTTCAAACTGATTAGCATATTACCCAACAGTCATTGACATTCTACATGTTATTTCCTTGAGATTTTCATTTGATTTCTCCTATCCTGGGAATTATTATCCTGAGATATTCAAATGGCAGTGATGCTTGAAGAGTATGTTCTATATGAACTACTAATATTCTTTATTAACTTTTCATGATTCCAAAAGTCTAAATTGTACCACCCAATGCAATAATAGCCCTCCCACACAGGGCTATTGAACACTTTAAATGAGTTTAATCAAATTGAGACGTACTATAAGCGTGATATACAGATTAAAATTCAAAGATCTACTATAGGTAAAAGAAGAAAGTAAAAATATCTCATATTTTTACATTGATTACATCTTGATAACATTTTATATATTGTGTTAAATGAAATATGTCATTAATATGATCTGTACGTTTTACCTTTTAAATGTGGTTACTAGAAAATATAATATAATGTGTCTAGCTTTTATTTGTGGCTTACATTATGTGTCTATAGAGTTTCAAATTAAAGTTTACCTGCAGTCAAAGAAGGCATGTGGGGTGTGACTGGTAGTAGATGTAAGGAGCCATGTATGAATGAAGTTTAGGAAGAAGATATGAAAAGAAGAATCATTTAGCACTTCTTTACTGTTAGAAATTCTTGCTAACTGCTAGAAGAATTAACAAATAACATTTTGTGTGATATTTTATAAACATTTAAAACTGTTGATAACTGAAAACCTTTCTGTTTGCATGTTCTATGCTGTAATTCTGTAGGCCAGCAAGGGGCAATTCCTTATCAAGCTAGCACCTGGTATATATAGACGTCTCAATTCGTATACAGTTAGTTGAACTGAATTGAATTGAATTAAATGGAATTGAATTGAATTACAAAAAAAAAAAAACATATGTGTAAATCCACTTAAGGTGAGATTTGAGTAGTGAGAGGTCAAAAGTAGATAAAACAAAACTCATATTCTTCCTCATATCTTCTCCCCCCGAGGAATGGTACCACTGTCCTCCCACAGGTTCAAGCCCAAAATGGAATGGCTTTTGATTCTTAAATTTCCGTCAGCATCCATACCTAACCTATTATTGAGTACAAATATCTTCTTCTTTCCATCTCTTCTACTAACATTATAGGACAAGCACCATTATAGTACAACTAAAGTTCTCTCCTGTGTAAACCACTGCACCTGTGTTTCCATTTTTGTCCTCTTAAATTTATTCCCCACAAAACAGCCAAAGTGATCTTTGAAAAATGGCTAGCATACCTTTTTAGGTAATGACTAAAATCCTGCATGGCTTAATGTTGAATTTGTATTAAAATCTAAACTCTGCAAGCTCTCAAAGCACTACAAATCCTAACACCTATCTATTGTCCATTCTTAGGTCTTATGGACTGTCCATCTTGCTCAGTGTGGTCCAGTCACACCAGCCTTTATGTTTCTTCAGTATTCTATTTATATTTCTCCTTAGAGACTTGGCTTTTGGAACACTCTGCTCCACAGATCTTTCTGCATTGGCTGTCTCAGTTCAAACATTTTTTCCTCAGAGACAAATTCCTACAGAGAGGATTTCCTATAAAGCAATATGCCCTCTCAGACACTTCATTACCATCTTTTATTTTCTTCTTAAAACTTATTCCAACCTGAAATTATCTTCATCAGTTGTTTGTTTTAGTATATGTTTCTCTTCCAGTAAATTGCAATCTTCATTAGAGCATGGATCTCGTCTGTCTTGTTTCTCTTGCATTATCAGCAATCTTAACAGTTCCAGATATATAAATGGTGCTAAAAAGCAATTCAAATTATGCAGAATGGCAACAGAAAATGATCATTAAGATACAAAAGAGAAATTTAGAAATGAAATTGGAACTTTGAAAGAAATCTCCCACTATTTATCATTTTAATGAGTCATTGTATGCTTTTGGATCTATTTTCTGAACTTTATATGATATTCTCAGAAATGGTGTTTTCAATGTCAACAGTGAATACCATTGAGAGGTAATGATTAATTGTATATAACATCACCTTACAAATTTATTTATGATAAAATTTGACCCTGAAAAATAGGGCCTGTTCTGTCAAAATAATAGACTATTTAGGACATCCACTATAAGCTTACTGCCCCTAGGATCTCTTGAACTAACTTCATGGGAGACGAAAATGATATGTTTTAGTAATTCAGAGTAGAAATTCATTTATGTATTATAATTTTAAAGGCATCTGAGCTGACTACCCAATCTAAATATTTGGCCTTACATGAACTGACCGAGGTCTACCATTAGATATTAATCCTGTATATTAATTTACTTTTGTCTTTAGCAGTGATATTTGAACACTATAAGTATTTTCTGATATAGAAACACATTAAATTTAAATCTAATATTGACCTTATAAGATAGGATGAAGAACACCAGGCTAACTAGCTGAGAGAAGAGATCCAAAAGAATGATAATTTTGCAAGAAAACTGAAAGTAATCTAAGGGTCTTCCTGTTTAGTTTGCTGGTATGGGTGGTTCTGGGAATATAGTGGTAGCATAAAAGTGGCTGAGAGGTGAGCATGGATCTCATCAAAGATGAACAGTGATGCAGAAGGGGATGAAAATAAAAATATCCAAAGTTTATGCTTGAGATATTTTTAATAAGAATCAAAGAGGATAACGTCAGTGGCAAAAGAGAGAGCATGTAAATATTTTCTGATGAAAGAGGTAGACATATTAAACATGTAGAAATTCATAGTTTATAAAACATTCAAATATTAATTATAATTTTTTCATAGGAGACTCACAATATTCTGTCAAATAGGTAGGGAATTAATATATCCTTGTTATAGAGTTTTAAAAAATAAAATTCCTAATTATTAAACAGTTTATCAAATTTACATAGTTAATGGCTCTAAACTCTTTGTTCTAAACCACTTAATTTATTTATTAATTTTAAAGGACTGTATCTGATGTAACTGGAGAAAGAAAGGGAGGGCACTCCTGGTTCAATTGAAGGGAATAAGGATAATTCTGAATGGTGACTTTTGTCTCCCATATTGTTTTCTACGATTTCTACTTACTAGCTCTAAGGAATAATTACAAAATAAGTACACTATCAAAACACAGATGAAAAATCAATACATTTAAGTTTTAAAATGTAGAAGCCTATGAAAGAAATCATCCTATGAAGGTAGTTCATTTATTAACTCCTAATCCCCAAACACAGAGAGACAAATTTCATCTGAGAGGCTTCCATTTTCTTATAAAAGAATAATGGCATCATATACTTTGGAATTTGACATCTCACAGAAAGTATAGTGATAAGACGACTAATCATTGTTTAAAAATTATAATATTAAATAATTTCTAAGTGATGTACTTCAGTTTATTATTTAAGTTACATCTCAATTATATAAATGTATTATTACTCTACTATGTTTGATTATAATAAAATTCTCTTATTTAAGGTATATTAATTTTGTAAGAAGGAAAATACAAAGGGTATGGAAAGAGGAGATATATCAGCATGAAATAGTATATTAGGATAATTTAAGACATTTTCATAATAAAAAAAGATTCAATGGAAAAATATACTTCAAACTTGGTCATTTATTTTCTTAGATTCTTTAGGGAAAGGAAAAACTGGAAGGAGTTATACACTAACTGTAAAATTAAGATACAACAAATAAACAGCCACATTTAAATTAAAACAATGTAAGACATTGGTAGGGGTGATTGGTTTATAAACCTTAACAGTGTCATAAATAGTGAAAGGGCTATCATGGTATTAAAAACCTCCTTGAATAGACATGCTGTAAGGAATATTTATATGACAATGAATTTAAAGTCTATGGGATACATTTGACAACTTTGTATTAATGATACTGTCCTATACCTATCCCAGGATAGATTTAATTACTGCACCATTTATTGCTTGCAGTTAAGCATACTGTGGGTTGATACTATTAGGAAAGGTCTGGATGTATCATCACAAAATATTTTTAACAATTAAAACACTTCCTAAACAGTTCAGGGTGACTTCAGTTAAAAACCACAGTGTTTTTTTTCCCCAGTACTAGGTCAAAAAGTTTATGACAGAGATGCCTAATATTTCATAATAGAAAAATCATACTAGTATGTCAACTACACTTGCATTAAACAAACAAATAACATACTACAGGACCTAGAAACTTCTAAGAAAACACCTTCATGTTTAGCTGAAGTAAATGTCTCAGTAAGAAATAATAAGAATTACGCTGTTTCTTTACTTTTAAAACTTTAAGATTACACACCTAGATTATATATTAGCTGTTATTACATATAGTTAAATAGATGTATAATTGTTATATATAATGTATTTTTATATTATATATATGTCCCTTCAAGATATCCTGAGTACATCCTCAATATGATTATTATTATTGTCATTAAATGACAAATGTATGGCTTTTATTTTTTTAAACATTTTTAGTTTTGAGAGAAAGAAAAAGCATGAGCAGAGTAGGGGCAGAGAGGGAAGGAGACACAGGATCTGAAGCAGGTTCCAGGCTCCAGGCTCTGAGCTGTCAGCACAGAGCCAGATGCAGGGCTTGAACTCAAATCACGAGATCATGACCTGAGCTGAAGTCCTGTGCTGAACTGACTGAGCTGCCCAGGCTTCCCTATGGCTTTTATTTTTAGAATACCTTAGTATTTAATCACTTTTGAATATGTGGAGTTTTTCCTTATTGAAACTGCACTTCCAATATGATGTCACTGTATGCTAGGATTTGTAGAATAACTGAGCTAGACTTTTGGTCAAGTTTATTAAGAGAAACATTTATTTTTTGTAATATATTGAGTTATTTACTAAAAGTCCATATTGACTGGTAGAACTGAAGGATTATTTGTCATTTTTTTGTATTCTTATTTAAGTGTTGATATTGCTAACCCTGACTCCATCTGATTTTCACTTTTTCTTTAATCTCATTGTGTTCCAAGATAGAACTCTTGATCTGTAGAATTTAATAACCCATACTTTGAAAACTATTAAGTTTGTAGGAAAAGCCACTTAGTTTTTTTTTTCGGAATGAAATCTGCCTTTATCTGCTAACTGGTCATGTAAGAGAATCCTACCACACTCTTTCATCATGATTTGAACCCTCATTAAATCAAGTAACTCCTCCCCCGACCTTGAGTTGTACTTCCTCCTTCCATGATGCTGGAGCATTCTGATGCCAATTGTTTTGTTAGAATGAGGGTGAGTAGTATAAAGATCCTTCAAGTTAACATTAGCTGTATGCTTCATTTCAATATATACTTGAAAATCCTGCGCTGGAGTATTTCTACTACTAACCTCACATTAATAAAATAATTTTTTATAAATTCAGTAGCAGATTAATTATGAAGTAAAAGAATAGAAAATACTCCTGTTAGAAAAAATGTTAGAAAAAAATCTTAATATTCATCAATAGAGATGTGGTTAAACAGTTAAGAAGATGTGTTGTATGAAGTGAATCTCTTAGGCCAAACGCAAAGGAAGGATTCATTTGAACTGATGTGACAATCACCTAAGGAACTATTGTTAAATTTAAAAGTATATTATGATGGACTAAGTAAAATATCAAACAATTTGTACAAAAATTACACAACACAGTGATTTATCAACATCTATATGTATGTGCATATGTATACGAATGTATAGGAAAAGAATGGGAGCATACAGACCATAATGTTAATAATTGAATTATCAGAAGATACAGAATGAGCCATGTATTGGGGTAGGAGATATTGCATTACTTATAATAGACAATGTTTTTGTAATAGAAAATATATATAGGAAATATTTGCGCAAATAAGTGTATTTTTTTCATTGAAGAGAAAGGGACAATAGGGGTGACTGAGTGGTTCAGTTGGTTAAGCATTTGACTTCAGGTCAGGTCATGATCTCATGGTTTGGGCATCGGGCTCTGGGCTGATAACTCAGCCTGGAGACTGCTTTGGATTCTGTGTCTCTGTCTCTGCCTTTCCCTGGCTCATACTCTGTCTCACTGTCTCTCAAAAAAAATAAATAAACATTAAAAAATAAGAATTAAAAAAAATTAAAAGACAGTAATGTGAAATTATGTAAATTCTTAACAACCATTATCTCCATGTCCTGAGATTATGGATAATTTATCACTTCTTTTGTATATTCTGTGCATTCTCTTTGTATACCTAGTATCATTGGTAGAGGGATTCCCACAAACAATTTTCTGATACCAGCTGGATACCTTTCAATTCAACTTAATTCTGCCATTGTTTACCTGGAGATAGTCTCATATCCCATAGATTAAAGGCTTATTCCTACAAGACTACCTCCTCCCCATTCAGATGCCAATTCTAAGTCCAGGTTATCACCTGTGCTTCTGACTGAGCTATAGATGAGAGGTTCCACTGGTTTCCTTTTGGGTTCAGTTAATTTGCCAGAGCACCTCACAGAAGTCAGAGAAACACTTTACTTACCAGATTACTGGTTAATTATAAAAAGGTATATCTAAGGAAGAGTTAGATATAAAGAAACGCAAGGTAAGGTATGTGGTTCAGGATCTCAGAGTTTCCTAGCTTACTCCTTGCACACCACCTTCCCATATCCCTGCATGTTCACCAGTCCGGAAGCTCTCTGAACCCTCTTTGTGAGTTTTTATGGAGGCTTTATTACTTAGCCATGATTGATTAAATCACTGGCCATTGGTGACTGACCTCAATCTTCACACCCTCTCTCCTCCCAGGAGGTCATGGGGTAGGATTGAACTTTCCTACCCTCTAAACAGAGTCGGGGTTCCTCTGATGACTAGTCCCCATCCTTAGGTGACTTAGGGGCTCTCCAAGTTGCCTAATTAACATAACAAAAGACAACTTTGTTCCTCTCAACACAGGAAATTTCAAGGCTTTTAGGATCTTTGTGCCTGAAGCAGGAAGAAGACCAAATATATATTTCTTATTATAAATCACAATATCATATATACTCTTGGAATTTACCTGGAAATTCTTTTTGCATGGTCTTGCATTATTTTTATAAGGGGAAAGTTACAAAGTTACTTTGATTTCAAATATACTCATGTATACATATATATTTCTATTCTTTATAATTTATAATGTACTCTTCACATTTTGAGTCACAAATATTTAATCACTATATTTGACAGGTTTAATTACTCTTTCTATTGATTGATGTTATGTTTTCTTTGTTCAGAAAGCAAAATTCTTATCTATATAAAGACTTGGATAGATCATTTGCCTTTCTGATATCAACCAGTGTTCTTAAAAATGTACTTTTAATTACTCTTAAATATACTTAATAGTCCTGGTTTCAGCTCTAATATATTAAGAACTTTGGAGCACTCATTTCTGTCAGTAATGGTTTTCTTCCTTACAATAAGAAAAACCCGAACAAGCTTATAACTAATGACTTTTCTTGGACCCATCAAAAAATTGAAAACATGGAGCAAGCTGTCACTTTGAAATCTGGAGAGACAGGCACATACAGAGAATTGCAGACGAGATCCATTTACCTGGAGCACAAGCTGCTGGGGCCATAATCTGGTAAGAACACTCATGTGATAGTGACAAATAGATGGATGCTAACTGTGGGCTCCCTTGACAGTGACAATCTCCTGGGAGAATGCAGCCTTAGAAGTACCCATCACATTTCACAGGTTCACCCATAGGAAATCCAAAAGATTGTCATAGTGAAGACCCCAAAATAATCCTGTTTCTTACAGTGGGAGAGGAAAAGTAACCATTTTCAAGTTCATGATCTATTGTGTATAAAAACTACACTTTAAATATAAAGACACAGGTTAAATGAAAAGGGATAAAGATACAGCATGCAAATATTAAAAGAAAGGCACTAAATTGTAAAGCAAAAAAAATTATTGCAGGAATAAATTAGACAAAAGCAAACAGGATAAAATAACTATATCCCAGATTTTTCTCCAATCAGAACTTGCTCATAAGGCTTTAATAAATTTAAAAAAAAAAATTTAAGGAGAGAGAGAGAGAGAGAGTACAAGAAGTAGGGAGGGGAAAGGGAGAGAGAGAGAAAAGATCTTTAGCAGGCTCCACACACTCAACCTAGAGCCCAATGCAGGGCTCCATCCCTCCATCCTGGGATCATGACCTGAGCCAAAATCAAGAGTCAGACTCTCAACTGACTGAGCCACCTGGCACCCACTTAATAAATTGTTTTGTTTGAATCTGCAGAATAAAAATGATATATTTAAATTATCATGTGATCATATCTTGTATTTTCTTATCCCGTAACTACTTGGCCTTAATGGATTATTAATTACTTATAAATTTTCAGAAAAGGTAAATATTTGATAACTATAGTATAAATATTCAAAAATATCAAGTCTCAAATGAATTAATACTTTTCAATTCACTACATGTTTAAAATGCATTAAAATAAACAATGTGATGACAACATAGTTGTATCATAGCATAATAATGATAAAGCATAACTTGTAAAATAATCTATTTTACTCATGTATCTGACAATTGGTAAGACATTCCACTTAATCCTGTCTTCAGGTACATGGGATTTTTATTATGACCCTAAAGTCACAGAAATTAATTTTTATCTCATAACTTGTAATTCATTTGTAAAATGCTAATATAGTCTATTGGGCTTTGCCACTGTTGCTAAGTTTATTCAAAAGAGTTACCAAATTATAATTAAATGAACAGGGATCTGCTTGGCCTGTGTAAATATTGTAATTGATTCATAAATATATAATACTATTAATGTGCAATCCCTAGCAATTTTGAAATAAGTATTACTGTCTCCAATGACCATCTTATACATAAAATATTTTATCTCCCAAGAATATATTTTGAAAAAAAGTTCAGAGTTTAAGTAGAACTTTCCTCAAATGTAAATACTAGAAAGATACTCAAAATTATGTGTTATAATGTGGATAAAAATTGTCAGTGATTTGGACAAATCACTCTTAATGGGATTGTCTCATTTGCCACCGTGTTTTATGATAAGCTAATGCCAGAACTTCTGTTCCTATGTAATGGCCACAATGGTTGCCCATTAGAAATACCCATGAAACCTGGCAAGTTGTACTCAGCTATTAACTTCATGTCTTTATATCAATTTATAAAGTTTCTTTTCACAAAGAGAGTTCATTGGTTCTTATTTAGAAACGCATAATACACATTTTTAATCTTGGAGGTGAAAGACTATATAAAATAAGAACTCACATGGTGCCACCTAGGTGGCTCAGTTGGTTAAGTGCCCAACTCTTGACTTCAGCTCAGGTCATGATCTCATGGTTATGAGATTTAGCCCCACATCAGGCTCTGAGCTGAGTGTGGAGCTTGCTTTTCTCTCTCCTCAGCTCATATGTGCTCTTGCACTGTCTCAAAATATAAAAAAAAATTAATTAAACATTTAAAAAAACTCACATGACTATTAACCTACAGTTCACATTCATCCTGTCTCCTTCATTTTGATTTTTATCAAGTACACTGCTAAAATGTTACATTGTCTTCATTTACCTTTTATTTCTATATCTTTTAAAGTTTTTTAATGAACAAATTAACTTTTAATTTAGGAAGAATTAAAAATAGAATATTTTGGGCGCGCCTGGGTGGCTTAGCCAGTTAAGCATCTGACTCTTGATTTTGGCTCAGGTTGTGATCTCACAGTTCAGGAGATGGAGCCCTGCATCAGGCTCTGCGCCGACAGTCCAGAGTCTGTTTGGAATTCTCTCTTTCTCTCTCTCTCTCTGCCCCACTCCTGCTCATGTTCATTATCTCCCTCTCTCTCTCTGCTCCACTCCTGCTCATGTTCATCTCTCTCTCTCAAAATAAATAAATAAACTTTAAAAAAAGAAAAAGCCTTGGGGCACCTGGGTGGCTCAGTGGGTTAAGTGTTTAATTTCAGGTCAGTTTATGATCTCAAGGTTCATGGCTTTGAGTCCCATGTCAGGCTCTGAGCTGACAGATCAGAGCCTGGAGCCTGCTTGGGTTTCTCTGTTTCCCCCTCTCTATCCCCTCCCCGGCTTGCACTCTCTCAAAAATAAAAAAAAAAATTTAAGTTACTTTTAAAAAAGAAAAGAAAAGCCTTTATCGCTCTCTCTCTCTCTCTCCCTTTCTCTCTCTCTCTCTCCCTCTCTCTCTCTCTCTCTCTCTGTCACACACACACACACGAATGTTTTATTTACTGACAGCTGTTGTCTACTCCCTCTGTGTAGATTTTAAAAGAGAAAAGTGTCAGATGGCTACATATTTTCTTCCTTAATGGAACTGCTGAAGATTTCATCATAAAAGTTAACCCTTTTAAACATTGTATAAGCTATTTAACTTTCAGCAAGCCTGCTCATTCATGAGTTTTCCTGTTTTTACCAAATATTCCAATTAAGCAGATGAGATAATAGGCACTTTGTTGGGGACTGAAGTTTAATTTTCCTTTAGGAATATAGCTTGTTAATTCAGAATAAGCAAATCCATCCAGCAGTTTCTGGCATTTAATAGTGTACCTATAAATTATTCATTCATTTGTGGATTTCATTTATGTCAAATCTTGTTAGAACAGTTAATTTTACATGAAAGTTATTCTCAGAGGAAGTTCTTAACAATTGGATATTAGCATTTTTTTGTGAGTCAGCATTTTTCATGTAACAAGATTTCTGTCTAGTTACATTTTCATAATTTAATCATTACACAGCATAGTATAGATATAAGATGTCATTTCTTGGGTTACATATTAAAATTATGTACTAATAAGAGAATAAAAACAGAATACTAGCAAGCATATAGAATCTGTTTTATTAGGAAATTAGCAGGAGGGAAATATGTCCTTAAGCCACTGTTTGTGATCGAAATATTAATTCAAACATAAGAAGTAAGAATTCTATCATCTAAACATGCAGGTGAATACCATACATTGTTAAAATTTTTAAGTTGTCTATAATGTTTTATAAGCAATTATTCTGGATTAGTGTATAAGAGTTTACCATGTAAGATTATTTTGCTGTTAAACTTAGTTCTATGGCCACTGGAAATAGAAATGTTTCTCTTATTTCAAGAATCTTTTACATTTAGTGCTTAATAAAGGTAGTATGTCTAAAAGTTTCCTTTGGTTTCTTTAAAAAAACAAAACCAAAACTAAAATAAAAAGAAAAAGGCTAGTGGCAGAATTAATACTCAGGAATTAGCATATGGCACCATGAGTCTGTCTTCCACCTCTTCCATTACTCACACCAAATATTAGCCTCTTCTCAATGCTTATTTGAGATTAGATGGGAATTTAGTCCTGACACAGGAGGCCTTAACATTTCCCTCAACTTGAACACACTTTAGACAGGCTGCTCCCTGCCTCTCGGCTCCTAACCATCTTATCCAGGGTCTTATAGAATGCAGAAGACTTAACCACAGAGTTCCCTCCCTTCCTCTTAGAGTATTTACTTTAGCAAACTAGTAAGCTCTTTCCCTGCCATTTTATTATGTAAATCTTTTTAAAAGCTTCTGGTTGGGGCACCTGGTGGCTCAGTCGATGAAGCAGTCAGCTCTTGGTTTTCACTCAGGTCATGATCTCACATTTGGTGGGATATCACCCAACATTAGGCTCTGTACTGACAGTGAAGCCTGCTTGGGATTCTCTCTCTCCCTCTCTCTCTTTGCCTGACCCCCTCCCTTGCATCCATTAGCCCATGTGTGCATGCTCACATGTGCTCTCTCTCTCTCTCAAAACAAAAACAAAACATTAAAAGCTTCCTTCTGAAGGATCTAGGAGTGATCTCTTTGAAATGTAATCATCAAGGAAAATAATATCCATAACTACCAGTCTCTGTGGGAAGATAAACCCCTAATTTAAGTGGGCACCTTGCTCCAAGCTCTAAAACTACTTTCTGTCATAAAGATAGAAGTGAGTTTGCTTTTCCTTTGAGTAAAGCCAATTAGTGAACACAAGGCCTACTATCCCCCACCTCAACTCTTGAAAACTCTCCCACCCTTTTTACAGAGGAGTTGAATTTAGACTGTGTGTTTCTGATTTCTCTTCTCTATTGCAATAGCTTTTTTGCTTTAAGAATCACTGCCTTGAAGCCACACATAATGAGAATTGCTGATTGGATGTGCTGAGTCATTCTTGTTGTTCTGGAGTATTGGAGAGCACAGTGATTAGAGAAGAATGAAGTTTACTACAAGAGACTTTAGGGAAAGGCGAAGACTTTTTATGCTATGCAGTAGGCTCACCATGGGGAGAGAGTGATTTTCCTTTCTCCACTTGCAGGACTGAAGACTCTGAGAATGATCTAGAGTAAAGACCTGAGTCTCAATGTATAAATGAATATATGAATAGTTAAACAAACAAACAAAAAACTGCCTTCTCACTGGGCCCTCTGAGGAATATCAGACAGGGGAAAAGAACCATAAAATTCATAAAATAGAGCTGTTGTAGGGTGGCAGATGATGATATGATTTCTTAGGAAAACAACGTAATGAATACATTGTTGTTACCTTTAAGGATCTGACATTAAATACTATATTGCAGTTAATGATTTGAAGTAGTAGACTAGAATATCAAATGGGAGATTTTGCTGAAATAAGAGAAAATAGTAGAGAAGGAATGTATGGGGGAAAATCTTAGAAGCTCATTTAAAATATACAGGAGACCTAACATGCAAATAATGGGTTTAAAAATGAAAATATAATACATGAGAAAAGTGATTACTTAATAAAAAATATTTTATTCTGAAAAAAGTTTGAAAGATTCATGGAGTTCTTGGAAAAATCAATGCCAAAAAACATGTTCCCAAAATTGAAAGAATAGGTTAATAGGAACTACGAAGATATTAGTATATCATCATCAGATATTTTGAAACACTTGAAGCTAGAAGACATTAGAATGTTATGTAGACTCATTAAGAGAAATTTGATGAGTGGAACACAGCAGTCCTACACCCAGTCAATAATTCTTTTTATTGTTATTGTGGAAGATATTTCTGAATACGCAAGAATTTAGAGTGTATACTACAGGTTTTGTAAGAGGCAATGCTCATCAATGACTCAAGCAAGAATATAAAGGATTGAAATGTAAATCCATCGAACTAAGAAAGATGTAAAAGAAAAATAGTGGATGGTGAGGTTTTTTTTTCAGCACCATTTATTGAAAAGAATATCTTTGCTCTATTATATTACCTTTGCTCCTTTGCCAAAGATAAGTTGACTATATTTATGGGGGTCTCTTTCTGGCTCTCTTCTATTGCATAGATCTATTTATCCATTATTCTGTCAATACACTGTTTTTATTACTATAGCTCAGTAAGTCTGGATATTGGGCCATGTCAGTCCTAACTTTGTTGTAGTCTTTCATTATTATGTTGGCTCTTAGGTCTTTTGCCCCTTAGTATAAACATTAGAATCAGTTTGATAATATCCATAGAATAACTTGCTGGAATTTTGTTTGGGATTTCATTGAATTTATAGGTTAAGTAGGGAAGTACTGAGATTTGACAATATTGAGTTCTCCTATCCATGAACATGGAACACCTATTTATTTAGTTCTTTGATTTTGTTCATCATTTTTTTAGTTTTCCTAATGTAGATATTATACATATATTGTTAGATTTATATATAAGTATTTCATTTTGGGGTGCTAATGTAAATGGTATTATGTTTTTAATTTCAAATTCTAATTGTTGTTGGTGGATAGAAAAACAATTGCCTTTTGTGTATTAACCTTTTATTCTGAAAACTTGTAATCACTTACTAGTTCCAACAGGGTTTTATTTTCCCTGTCTTTTCTTTCAGGTTTTCTGAATATGTGATCATGTCATCTGCAGGAAAAAAGACAGTTTTCTGTCTTCCTTCCCATTCTGTATATATTTTATTTCCTTTTCTTGCTTTATTGCTTTAGCAAGGACTTCCAGTACAATGTTGAAAAGAAGTGGGGAGATGTGACATTCCTGACTGAACCTGATCTTAGCAGGAAAGCCTCAAATTTCTCACCATTAAGTATGATGTTAGCTGTAGGCTTTTGTGGATAATCTTTATCAAGTTGAGGAAAATCTCTTCTATTCCCTTTTACTGAGAATTTTATGATGAATGGCCATTGGGATTCTGTCAGATGTTTTTTCTGCATCTATTGATATGATCATGTGATTTCCTTTTTAGTGTGTTGATGAGATTGATTACATTAATTCATTTTGAATGTTGAACCCACCTGCATACCTGGGAGAAATCCCACTTGGTCCTGGTGTGTAATTATTTTCATCCTTTTTTGGATTAGAGTTGTGTAGGAGTGCTGACAACACTGACTCCATCTTTGGCTCTCCATTTTGTTCATGTTTACACAATGATCTCCTTCAGGGCTGTGTGTTCCAGGCCCCACAGAATTAATGTGTGCTCTGACTGAAATGCAGTAGACTTGTTCTGATAGTCCCTAATGTGGCACACAGGAGGCTCCACTTTAGATAACTAGTAGAGATCCTCTGGTGTACAGATGATGTAACTTTAGATAACTACCCTGTGACCTCACCACCAGACTCCTAACTCTGTAAAAGCTGGGGATCAAGTTTTGGATTTAGCAGAGAGTAGGGGTGGAAAATAGTTGTATTGAGCTGGCATTGTTTGTCTGTCCAATCCCTCCATCAGTAAGTTACCCTGAATAAAACTCTGTATAAATGGTACTGAGTGACTTACTTCATTTTTTTGGCCTCAAAGTGGCTTCTCAGTCTGATGGATACTTAACTATACATCCTCCACCTTCTAACAGATTTGCTACTATTTTATTGAGGATTTTACATATATGTTCATGAGATATTTATAAAGGTCTGTAGTTTTCTCATAGTGACTTTGGTTTGATACAGAGTAATGCTGGCTTCATAGAATGAGTTAGAAAGTATTCTCCCTGTGTCCACCCTTTAAAAGAGATTGTAGAGAATTGGTACACTTCATGAAACTCATATGGGCCTTGTGCTAACAGTTTTGGAAGATTATGAATTATTGATTCAATTTCTTTAATAGATATAGGCCTGTTTTTTCTTGTGTGAGTTTTCACAGATGTGGCTTTCAAGGGGATTTCTTCAACTTTTAAAACACAGACAAAAAATCCACAACTAAAAGTGTACTGAATGATAAAGTCTGAATCCTTTAATCCTAATATCAGGAATAAGGCAAGGATGTCTGTTATCACCACTGACAGACCATGGTTTCTATTTTAACCAGAGCTTGCTTCAGACTCAGAAAAAAGACTGGGCTTCTCAGAACACAAATAACAAAGGAACTCAATCATATGCTCTCTTACTCACGTTACTTCTCTTTATTAGACAACCATTTAGGCTAAAAGATTGTAAAATAAATGGTAAAGATAAGAGAACTAATAGTTCTTTTTCTTTCAGTTTTTTCTTAAGAAGCAAATAGTCAAAGGCAGAGAGTATTAGTAGAAGTATATCAGGAAGTAAAATAAAGACAGTCCTCTTATTTTTGTGCATTATTTCTGTTAGTCTGGTAAGAAAAATACATAGGTATGTGTGAGCTATAGAATAAGAATTTATTTTAATGTTATTTTCTGATTTAGTGTATGACATAAATGCTCTTAGATTTGTATTAAAAATTGGCATTGTGAAATATAAGAGTAAAATTTATGTTAAAAATAAAAATTAATTTTTTTAACTTAGAACAACATCAAATAGCAAATACAAACCACCATGGAAAGTTGAGGAGGGGAACACATGAGAAGGGAAAAGCTTTATGCTTTAGTACATTTAATTAGACTATGTTCTACTTTTTGGACATGAAGCGCCTCATTTCATTTTTCAATGGGTCTGACAAATTACATAGCCAGTACTATTCACATCAAAAGAAACCAAATCTGCACCTGAAATACAGATTACAATGCCATTAAATTCAACAGAATGCTAAGTTTGTATTGGCTGTATGCCTGTGGTTAAGTTCCTCTCTCATGGAAATATCTATAGTTGACTTTTACTTTGCTAAAGTGGACTAAAATAGGGGTGCCTAGGTAGCTCAGTCAGTTAAGCATCTGACTTCAGCTCTTACTTCAGCTCAGGTCATGATCTCACAATCCGTGGGTTCAAGCCCCACCTGGGGCTCTGTGCTGACTGCTCAGAGCCTGGAGCCTGTTTTTGTTCTGTGTCTCCCTCTCTGCCCCTCCCCTGCTCGTGCTCTGTCTCTCTCTCTCTCTGCCTCTCAAAAATAAATAAACATTAAAAAATAATTTAAAAAACTAAAAATAAAAAAATGAAGTGGACTAAAATATAAAGCCATCTTGCATTTCAACCTTCCAGTTAATTAGATTGTATTAAACAATATCTATAAATTGCCTATGGTAGTAGGCAGAATTCCTAAAATGGACCCCACAAAATATCTCACAATAATTGCCAGAAATTTGTATGATATAACATCCATGATTATGTTCTGTTATATATCATGGCTGACCTTAAGACAAGGGACATTATTTGGGTAAGTTACATCTAATCACATGGGTACTTTTAAAATCAAAGTGTTCTTTTGCTGGTAACAGAAGAAACCACAGAAATTCAAATTAGAAATTCTTACTAATGTTAAGTTGAAGGGGAGCACAGGAATAATAAATGTGATGGGCCTACAGGAGTAGAGAACAGTCCTTTGCTGACAATAAGACCTAGCTGCAAGTAACTTTGTTCTCTTAGTAAACTGAATGAGTTTGGATTCAGATTCCTACCTGGATGAGTTGTTAGACTGGGCTGCAACCCTGAATGTGGCTTTGTGAGATCCCGAGCATAGAACCCACTACAATGATCCCAAAACTCTGATTTACAGAATAATAATAAATAATGAATACACATTGGAATGATGATTAGATATGGTTTTAAGTTGATTGGTTTGTGCCAATATGGCTGAATAATCAATTCCAGTGTTACTCTTTTTGCAGAAGAAAATAGATGGAGACAAATCCTTTGAAACAAATCAGTTTCCTTTGCTTCTCAGTAGCGTTTCTTGATTACATTTTCCATCAATCATCCACTGGTCTATGGGATGTTTTATTGTCCAATAAGTAAAACATCTTTGTTTCTAAAATGCAATTTCTTGAAAATGCTCTCAAGATTTGGATTTCCCACAGCTGACAAGAACTGAGGAGATAGAACATAACTGTAGTCTCTCTTCCCAAGTGGATTTCAATACAGTTTAATTTAATCATCCCCTGTAGGCTTGCTTATATATCTTGCTGATCAGTATAGTTGACACTTCTATTCTGGAAAATCTTTTATGGTTAACTATATCTTCAGGCTTCACTCCAATTGGTAGGAAATCTATTTTGCCAAGACAATGGATTATAAATAAAACAAATAGTGCTGTATGAACTTTAAAATAGTCTGAGTCCAGTGTCAGGTCAAAGCAAAAAGACTGCATTCCCAAAGCTATAAAATATAATTTTAGAAGCTCTTAATGATTATTTGTTAAGATAGTTCTAAGCTGTTTTACTGTAGACTTCTAAATAAAATTCTGGCTGCCACCATAAATGAGAAAATACAAACAAGTAAAAAAGAGGCAATTAATTTTCTTTTTGTAAAGCGTGAACACATTTCCCATCCACAGGAAACATACACACAACTCCCAGTAATACCAGTTCAAGAACAGAACCAGCAACAGGTTCTGAGAATGTCATTCATTAACCCTTATTGAAGAAAAAACAAACAAACCCTTAAATATCAAGCAATCTATAAAAAAATTATATTTGCATTGTATTTTACCCTTTGAAGTAAAAAGAAAATATTTTTCTGAACAATAGACCAGAATATATTTGAAGAGATTTTTGTGTGGGATTAATTTTGGCTGACACATTTTCGTTAGCTTTTAGGTTAAAAGTTAGGTGTGCAAATGGTACCAAATATTCAACATTTAAAATAGGGAAACAGCAGTGCCTGGGAAGCTCTGTTGTTTAAGCATTCGACTTCAGCTCGGGTCATATCTCGCAGTTCATGGGCTCAAGCCTTGTGTCTGGCTCAGAGCCTGGAGCCTGCTACAGATTCTCTCTCTCTCTCTCTCTGTCTCTGTCTCTCTGTCTCTGTCTTTCTCTCCTCTCCTCTCCCTCTCTCTCTCTCTCTCTCTATGTGTGTGTCCCTCCTGTGCTAGTGCTCTGTCTCTCTCTCAAAAATAAATAAACATTAAAAATTTTTTAAATAAATAAGGGAAACAGAAGAGATGTATAATACTTTATTCTCATAGTACTCTATCATGAAATATTTTGGTTACATTCTAACATTAAAAAATGAGAATATGCTTAATAGTACTGAATGGTCAATCTTAAAATTATTAAAATGGTGACTTTTACCATTCACCTTTTAATGATGAATGCTATATTTATTTGCCCCAATGAAAACAAATTAATTCATATGCCTTGAGAGAAAACACATTGTCCCCCAACTTTCAGTAAAAAACAACTTATAATACTTGTAGTGCTACCTAAAGACCTAGAGCTGCACTGTCCAGGACACTTCTCCCAGTAGCCATATGTCAATATCAAACAGTTAATACGTGGCTGATGCAGCTAAGCGACTCATTTTTTTTTTTAACATTTACTTTATTTTTGAGAGACAGAGAAGGAGTGGGGCTAGGGCAGAGAGAGGAGACACAGAATTTGAAGCGGGCTCCAGGCTCTGAGCTGTCAGCACTGAACCCAACACAGGGCTTGAACTCATGAACCATTGCTGGAGACCCACTCCAGCAAGTCCAGGGGTCCTTGAAGGATGGACGAAGGATGTCGGCGAGAGACAACGAGAGAGCCACGAGAATCTTTCTGGTCACCAAGCAGGCATCTCTGCCCTGTCGGTTTGGGTGTCTTTATTTATAGGCCAAATGATAACATGGCATCAGAAAATGGGATTTTTACAATGGATAGTTCTCTCTGTGATAAGATGTTTTTGAAAATGTACAGAAACAGGTTTTACAGAAGTATTCTTAAAGAACTACCCCAATTATAGTGAGATTGAGTAACCAAGAAAATAACAGGTGTTCTTAGTGAAAAACAGGATAACTTACACATTTTAATAACGCTAAGATTAAGTCATAGGTTAAGTTTTTGATACTCTTATCCATCCTCATCACAGCTGCCAGTGTAAGGGAAGGTTTTTGTGGAATGTAGGCCGTAGGGAAGGGACTGCTATATATCCTCAGTTAGCAAAGTTATACGTAGTAACTTATGTTCTGCCCTTATCAGTTCCTTCTCTCTAAGTTAGGCTCTTTGGCTCTAAGCAAGACTTAATTGTCCAGTTATATTCTTTATGGCACCAGAGAGCCAACCATACCTTTAAAGAGTTTAGTTCATTCCCAATACATATAATAGCCCCTTTGAGTGCATTTATCTTTGTGTCTAGTTTTTTTTTGTCTATGATTTCTTGAATAGCTAGGGTATGAGAAACATTTTTGGGTAGTTGATTTGAGCTGTATGAACCTCTTGGACTAACACAATGGTAAAAACAGAATTGTACACGTAAAGGTCAATCTTTTATGAGTAAGAGTCATTAGTCTGTTCATAGCTCAATGGAAGTATCGAGGGAAACAGGACCTGTTGGAGACACGATATTTGTTCCTATAATCAAAAGAAGAAGTTCCCACAATAAGTTCCTACACAAGGTGTAGTCATCATACCAGGGCCAGAATAAGGGGACAAGTCATTCCCAATACCAGTTAACAAGGTACATTGGGGGTCGCTCCTCAAGCAGAAATAATTGAGTGGGGGTGGATATCAGTCATCACCTGACGGCAAGAGACTGTGCAAACTTGCCTTAACCTCACAAGGAGTTTTTTCAACTTAGTGAGTTTAGAAAATGGCTCCCAACAAACCGTAAGTTCATGCATGACCTGAGCTGAAGTTGGGTTCTTCTGAGCTAAAGTTGGATGCCAACTTTAACCAACTGAGCCACCCACGCGCCCCAACTAAGCAACTGATTTTCAAATTTTATTTTAATAAATGTAAGTTTAAATTTAAAAAGTGAAGCAGTAGAAAACATTTTTTTGTATTAAACTCAAAATTTTTCTGGTAGGATCATATTTCACCGTAACTATTGCACTGCAGAAGTTATTACTGCTGTATTGTAGTGTGCCTATCAGATGCATACCTTATTTCCAGTAATACACAGAAACAGGCCTCTTATATATTTTGTGTCAACAGGTTGATTTAGTGTGAATGACATTTCCTTTTTTTATATTTTTTAAATTTACATCCAAGTTAGCATATAGTGCAACAGTATTTTCAGAAGTAGATTCCTTAATGCCCCTTACCCATTTAGCCCAACCCCCCCACACAACCCTTTCCATTAACCCTCTGTTTATTCTCCATATTTAAGAGTCTCTTATGTTTTTCTCGCCCTCCTTGTTTTTATATTATGTTTGCTTCCCTTCCCTTAGTTCATCTGTTTTGTATCTTAAAGTGCTCATATGAGTGAAGTCATATGATATTTGTCTTTCTCTGACTAATTTCGCTTAGCATGATACCGTCTAGTTCCATCCATGTAGTTTTGCAAATGGTAAGATTTCATTCTTTTTAAAATTTTTTTTAATGTTTTATTTATTTCTGAGAGAGAGAGAGAGAGAGAGAGAAACAGTGTGAGCAGGGTAGGGTCAGAGAGAGGGGGATACAGAATCTGAAGCAGGCTCCAGGCTCTGAGCTAGCCGTCAGCACAAAGCTTGACATGGGGCTTGAACCCACGAATCATGTGGTCATGACCTGAGCTGAAGACGGATGCTTAACCGACTGAGCCACCCAAGTGCCTCAGATTTCTTTTTTTGTTTGTTTGTTTGTTTGCTGAGTGATACTTCATTGTGTATATATACCACATCTTCTTTATCCATTCATCTGTCAGTGGACATTTGGACTCTTTCCATACTTTGGCTATTGTTGATAGTGCTGCTATAAACATTGGGGTGCATGTGTCCCTTTGAAACAGCACACCTGTATCCCTTGGATAAATACCTAGTAGTACAATTGCTGGGTCATAGGGTAGTTCTAGTTATAACTTTTTGAGGAAGCTCCATACTGTTTTCCAGAGTGGCTGCATGAGTTTGCACTCCCACCAGCAGTGCAAAAGAGATCCTCTTTCTCTGCATCCTCACCAGCATCTGTTGTTACCTGACTTGTTGATTTTAGCCATTCTGATGGGTGTGAGGTAGTATCTCATTGTCATTTTGATTTGTATTTCCCTGATAATGAGTGATGTTAAGCATCATTTCATGTGTCTCTTGGCCATCTGGATGTCTTCTTTGGAGAAGTGTCTTCATGTTTTTAGTGAATGATATTTCCTATACTCTGATAAATTGTCTGTAAAATTGTTATGTCATGATTTGAATATTTTATTCAGATAGCATGAATTAAAGTTTTACCTATGAAATCATGAATGGTAATTAAATTGAGATAATTATTATTTTTGATAATATAATTAAATTATTTTTCTGCTTAAACACATAAGAATAAACTCATTTGTAAATTCATAATGAAAGCATACTACTGGTGTTGAAGTGAGCAGAAATTCAGAAGCCAGTGTGAAGACCAGAACATTGAAGTAAAATAAATACTGGAAAATGGTATGTCACATATTTCATGAAATGACCATAGCAAACTGTTGCGACAGAGTCCAACAAAAAATTGTTTTTGTGTAAACTCTTTTGGAAATAATAATGTGGACAGTGTAAAGGATTTTTTTTCAGCCAACACAATGAGATTGATAGGAAATTTCCTCCCAAAAGTCAGGAAAGGATTGATGAAATTAGTATTTTAGATTCAGAATCAACAAAAATTTGAAATTATATTTAGCAGGATATGAGCTTGTTTATTTGACCAGCTATGAAATGATTTGGATTCCCTTTCAGATATGGAAAATAATTTTTAGATGGAGATATGGTAAAATAAATTCCTATTTTAATTATGGGATATTTGATAGACAATTATAAATAAATGAATAATAAATTAGATATTTTAGAACATGTGAATGGTTTTCAACCAAGCATGAAATATTTGCTTGTTAAACACCAATATTTTGAAAAACATCGAATATCTATTGGGTCAAAATTTGAAAATTACAACGTTCTTTACCTTTAGATGAGTCATGCATGCACTGCCCACTTAATACTCTGTGTGTCTTTTGTTTCATATGACTTTAATTTATTACCTAAATAATAAATGTATGTTATGGATATTTTGGTATTGTTTACATCTGTTCAACAAAGATATCAGTTTGATATGAAGACATTAGATTCTACCATAGTAGAATTATGATAGTTACGTCAAAAATTAGGGCTGTTGGCACATTTAAAACAAGAGAGTGGTAATTTCCTTACTGATACGTTCCACTCTATTATTCATAATGAAAACAACCATGATACTATAAAAATAACATGCATGTAGTTTTAAAAAGTGTTCAACATTTATGTACAAATGCTATGAGTTATTTAAAACACTTTATTAATTCTAGTGATGAGGTTGATCTGATCCTTAAAGAATTCCACTCAACTTTGGGCCTTACAAAAGTTTATGTATGGCACAAGCTATCTTTTTTTCTAAAGATAAATCTCTGTAATATTCTGTTTTACAACCATCCCTTCTAGACGATGAAGGCCTCAATACATAGTTAAGTGTTAACAAACTGAATTTTTGCCATGAAGATGGCAGACTTTCTCTGAATCATATTGGCAGCTCAATTCTGGAAACTGTCCAGTGGCTTGAGGTGTAATTTGATCATTTTCTTTCATTAGACTTTCCCTAGTTAGCTTTCTCTCTCTACCAACTCCATCCCCAGGCTGTGGTTCTTGGAAATTAGTTACATTTTTTTTTCTAGTTAGAGCGCTGGTATTAATAACAGAGTATTAAAAACACATTAAACAGGGGCGCCTGGGTGGCTTAGTCGGTTAAGCGTCCGACTTTCACGTAGGTCGTGATCTCGCGGTTCGTGGGTTCGAGCCCCGCGTCGGGCTCTGTGCTGACTGCCAGCTCAGAGCCTGGAGCCTTTTTCAGTCTGTGACTCCCTCTCTCTCTGACTCTCCCCTGCTTACGCTGTCTCTCTCTCTCTCTCTCTCTCTCTCCTAGAAATAAATAAAAATATTTAAAAAAATACATTAAACAGGGCAATAAGTTTCATTCACTCTGCACATTTTCATCTTTCACAATACACCGCAGGTATATTTTGTAACAGACTCTTTAATGAACGGATGCAATCACTAACAGGGAAGCAAGACTAAAAATTCCAAGTTGAAGACACTGTTGTAGTATTGTTCACTGGGTTTTGTTGACATATGGAATAATTTGTCTTAGACCCTGGAATAAATAGTTTCCCCACTCTTGGACAGGAATTGAGGAATGATTTTATAATACGGTGCTTTTAAAAATTAGTATCATTAGTAGTCATTGAAATGGCTATGATTTTCAAAGTTGGCAAATAGAAATCAGTTTTCTGAATCCTTTTCATATAGTGACACCAAGACTATGTACATAGGTTGATTTACTTTCCAGAATTAACTAAAATGCTAAAAATGGTTATTTGTGTATGTCTGAATAAAGAATTAGAGTGAGCAATACGTAATGCCACTTTCTCTTAAAAGCACTAGATAAATTCCTCATTATGGAATTCAAAAGAGCAAGTTGTGGAATTATATCTTGTTGATAGGTGTTTTTTTTTCCATGTGAACAAAAAAATTTTCAAAGTACAGTTAGTGGTTCAGTAGCACCAAAGTAACATGAAAATGTCCACGATTAATACAGATTAATACAGAGCTTTCCCATTTTACTTCCTCCTAACCAAAAAAAAAAAAAAAAAAAAAAAGGCTGTAAAAGTTAAGTATTGCTTGTGTTTCTAGTATGGCTTTGTACGATTTTAACAGAATAATTCTCCCATAAATAACAAATGTAAACCCAGGACATCTAAACAAATACTATAGGAAGGATTTGGAGAACAAAAGAAAGTAGACAAATTTTGGAGGACAGTTAAATGTTGTAGGAAAAGGCTTGCATGGGGTGGTTTGATGTTACAGGAGAGCCTAAAAGTGAGTAAAGATTCAAGAGAGAAAGTCCATCATCTTTCTGGCCTGAGAGAAGTGAGAGCAAAGTTTTGGACAACTATGGTTTATGAAGAATGAGAGTGGGTACTGAGAGAGAGAAAGAGACGCCTGAATTATAGTAGTCCTGAACTCTGTATATTAGTTTTATCCAATTCTCAGACTGACTCCAAGCCAGTTTTGTGCAAAGAAAATTTGAAGCAAAGAGTGGAAAGGGTTAATTAATTGCCCTTCTACCATTACCATCAAGGTAAAATAGATTTTGCAGTTTGAACTTAACCATGTCAATACATTGCTTAAATAAAAATGTGAATGCTCTTGATAGGTGTATATTAGAATGCTGCATCTTCATGACAATATTTACAATGTCTGTTATAATCTAAAATCAATAGGCATACAAAAAGAATCAGAAAAATGCAACCTATTCTGAAGGGAAAATAATATCAACAGAGGCCAGGTGCACAACAACTTTATGTTGAAACTATCAGACAAGGACATGAAAGAAGCTACCATAATTAGACACCGAGGTCAAGGAAGAAATACATATGAAGGATAAAGAGATAGGAAATTTCAGCAAAGGAATACAAAATACAAAAGAGAACCAAATGCAAATTTTAAAACTGAAATTTTAGTATTTAAATTTTAAAAAATAACTGGCTGGGGAAAATGAAGATAATAGAAAACAAATCTGTGAAACTTAAGACAAACTAATACAAAATAACCCTCTGAAGAAGACAGAGCAAATATTTTTGAACATACTAAACAAAGACTCTGGGAATTTAGGAAAAAAATTAAAATTAAAAGGGCTAATACACATATGATTTAATTCATGGAAGAAGAGAAGAAAAAGTGATGAAGCAGAAAATGTATTTAGAAAGTAATGACCAAAAAATTTTCAAATTTGGTAAAATACAATATTTACATTTTCATGATATGTGAAATTGGCTGTACATTTGTGGGTCCAATTCTGAGTTCTCTATTATGTTTCATTGGTCTATGTGTCTGTTTTTGTCAATACCATACTGTCAAGCCAATACCATACTGTCTTGATGATTACAGCTTTGAAGTAGAGGCTAAAGTCTGGGATGGTGATGCCTCCCGCTTTGGTTTTCTTCTTCAGTATTACTTTGGCTATTCAGGGTCTTTTGTGTTTCCATACAAATTTTAGGATTGTTCTATTTTTGAGAAGAATGCTGGTGCAATTTTGATTGGGATTGCATTCAATGTGTAGACTGCTTTGGGGAGTAATGACATTTTAATAGCATTTATTCTTCCAATCCATGAGCATGGAATGTTTTTCCATTTCTATGTGTCTTCTTCAATTTCCTTCATAAGTTTTCTATAGTTTTCATCATACAGATCTCATATCTTTGGTTAGGTTTTTTTGTGCAACTGTGAATGGGATCTGTTTCTTGATTTCTCTTTCTGTTGCTTCATTATTGGTGTATAAAAATGCAACCGATTTCTGTACGTTGATTTTGTACCCTGCAACTTTGCTGAATTCATGTATCAGTTCTAGTAGGCTTCTGGTGGAATCTGTCAGGTTTTCTATGTAGAGTATCATGTTGTCTGCGAAAAGTGGAAGTTTGACTTCTTCTCTGCCAATTCTGATGCCTTTGATTTCCTTTTGTTGTCTGATGGCTGATGCTAGGACTTCCAGCACTATGTTAAACAGCAGTGGTGAGAGTGGACATCCCTGTCGTGTTCCTCATCTCAGGAGGAAAGCTCTCCGTTTTTCCCCATTGAGGATGATGTTAGCTGAGGCCTTCTCACAGATGGCTTTTATGATGTTTAAGTAAGTTCCTTCTATCCCAACTTTCTTGAGGGTCTTTATTAGGAAGGGATGCTGTATTTTGTCAAATGCTTTTTCTGCATTTATCAACAGGATCATATAGCTTTTATCCTTTCTTTTGTTAATGTGATGTATCACAATGATTGATTTGTGAATATTGAACCAGCCTGTAACCCAGAAATGAATCCCACTTGATCATGGTGGATAATTCTTTTTGTGTGGTGTTGCATTCGATTTGCAAGTATCATGTTGAGGATTTTTGCATCTGTATTCATCAAGGATATAGGCCTATAGTTCTCTTTTTTTTGCTGGGTCTTTGTCTGTTTTGGGAATCAAAGTGATGCTGACTTCATAGAATGAGTCCAGAAGTTTTCCTTCGATTTCTATTTTTTGGAATAGCTTGAGAAGAATAGGTATTAACTCTGATTTAAATGTCTGGTAGAATTCCCCAGGGAATCCGTTAGGTCCAGGGCTCTTATTTGTTGGGAGATTTTTGATAACTGATTCAATTTCTTCATTCGTTATGGGTCTGTTAAGATTTTCTATCTCTTCCATGTGAATTTTGGTAGTGAGTGTGTGTTTAGGAATTTGTCCATTTCTTCTAAGTTGTCCAGTTTGTTGGCATATAATTTTTCATAGTATTCCCTGATGATTGCCTGTATTTCTAAGGGATTGGTTGTAATAAGTTCATTGCCATTCATGATTTTGTCTCTTTGGGTGCTCTCTCTTTTCATTTTGAGAAGACTGGCTAGAGATTTATCAATTTTGTTTATTTTTTCAAAAAACCAACTCTTGGTTTCATTGATCTATTCAACTGTTGTTGTTTTTTTTTTCTTGGATTCTATATTGTTTATTTTTGTCCTGATTTTTATTAGTTCTTTTTCTGCTGGGTTTTGGGTGCTCTTGTCGCTCTCCTTTATCTAGGCTGTTGTGTGTAGGTCACAGAAGAATTGAATATGAAAGTTTGGATTCTCCAAAGATGGCCACTACTACACTTCTAGAATCCAAACTTTCATATTCAATTCTTCTGTGACCTACACACCTTAGTCAAGATAAGATAAAATGTTACCCCTCAGTGAAAAATATCAAACAGTCATGTTTTCACCCTTAACATCATTTGAGCTTATATCATTTCACACACACATAAGTTCAACTTTGATAAGTAAGTTCCAATGTTTTAGTTGTTCAGCTGTTTAATTTACTCACAAATATTTATGACTGCTGGTTTACATTTAGCACTTCATATAATTGGATGTGGCTTCATGCAAATATACTAATATTTTATTATGCTTAATAAATAATTTACTTTTAAAATTATAAAATTCCTTATCACAGTACAGCATAATTAACACTGATATTTTACTTCTCTTCCTTTTTATCTTTTACCTTTATACGTTTTCATTCAAATTGCCCTATCCTAAACCATATTTAAATTGGATTATTTTTATTTTTTTATTTTATTATAAAAAGATAGGGAATATCAATTCGGTATGACACAATGTCATCTCCTTGTTAGGAATTACTTGGACTTTTCTTTGAAAACAAATGTGCAAAATATGGAATTATGTTTTTCTTTATTGATTTATATATATCACTGGCAGTTTCTAGTTGGTTTCCAGATAAATACATTTTGGTAGCTATTCCTACCCATAGTCAGAAAGATTCTAGTTAATATTGTAAATATTGTGAAATGAAACCCGCAAATCTTCGAATATATATCAACATTATAGATCTATCTTAGTACAAATATTCACGATTATTATCAATTGACTGCTAAATTGTTGGCTTAAGGTAGCTTTTGGCTGAGCCAATTAAATGAAGAACCTGAATTCTAGTCTACTGTGGTCCTCAATATATATGGTCTTCAGAGGGAAGGCCATATCAATAAATAAAATTATTAAGAATTCAGTTAATGATAAAAGCAACCCTATTATGCATACAGTCTATTTTTCCTCACAAATCCTGTCTTCCTAAGTGTAGCTTATCATTTCTGTTTACATCAATAATAGTAATGAAGCAAGTTGTGAATCTAAGCAATGATTAGAAAGAAAGCATTAGATAATTGTCTTCAACATTTCTCTCATCTTCCAATTGCAATAAGTTAATGTATGATGACAGAGCATGTCGATAGGAATGATGCAATTATTTTTCTAAATGAATGAGATGAAACGTGATTAGGTGAAGCCCTTTTACTTGGTTTGCTTTAGTTTTGCCTTTTAATACTTTCATGTCAGCAACTAACATTTGTGGTTGGCAAACAAAACAAATCTATCTTTTGTTGAATTTCATTTTATGGAATTTCTAGAATCATGAATGGTTTCCAGAGTACAGAGACATTTATAAAATAATAGAAATATTTAAAATATCAAAGAGTTTTCCTGAAATTGCAAGTTCTATGCCATATGATATATCCTTATCCAGTGAAGTTTCAATTGCTTAAAATATTTTTGGAAATCTCTATTCTAAAACTGTCTCTAAAGATATAGATAGACCACAGAAATTACTGTATTTTATATCTGTTATCATTAGTTTTTTTATAAAATAATAAATATCTCTTTAACTGATGCCAAATCTTATCCTGAAGATAATGAAACTATTTAAATGATTCATATTTTACCCACTGATATGAGTATCCTAAAAACATTCAATATATGTTTTCATTAGTTGATTTTACAAGTTGTTTTATTCCAATTATTGAAAATTTGGAATATTTAGCCCTTTTGACTTTCTGTACTTAATTAAAAATTTTAAGGTAATTTTATCATGAGAATAACTCTCAATTTTCTCCATTATTTCAATATTTTGTGTCATCCTTCTCCAGAATAATGTTTCAAACAATAAAGTGTACAACAGTAGCCTAAAATATAAATGAATTTTTTCAATAAATTGTGTACCTGATATCACAAAATTGTAAGAATATATATATTAAATGATTTTCTTAAAAATCACTAAATGTTTTCCTTTTCTTGGTCTTTATCTCATTATTTTATTATACAGTTGATGAAAATAATGTGCTATGAAACCTGAAATCCTTAACACTGTCAGAACTGCATCCTAAAAATAACTCCAGATTATTCAAGTATTCATTGTGCATAGTAAATATTTAAAATTGTCCCAGATTCTTCTGCCAGATAACATGCCTTGTTCCCTTCTTAATAGAATGTAAGTTCTGGAGCCAGACTACCTGGGTTTATATCCCTGCCCTAATATTTCTGTCACCTTAGAAACATTTTCCAGTATCCTCCAGTTACCATCTATAAAATGGTGAAGGTGTATCACTTATGATGATGGACCTTAAGCTAAATATTTCATCTAAATGTTTATCATATGATCTATCTTTTAAAAAGTATACAGCCCTTTTGTTAAAATGATTTTTCTGCTCCAGACCATCTGTTCAGGTGATGGAAATTTCAGAGTTGGCCTTATCAAAAACAATTGTTAGCCAAGTAAATATGAGTTTTCTGCAACAAAACCAATTTTTCTCAAAAGCATATAAAATGACATTTGAATTTTCCTTTTCTCAATGTTTCTTCTATAACTTCCCTATATTCTCTTGAAAAAGGAAAAGTATCAGTTTATCTCATCGTTCCTTTCTCATGAACACTGGCTTTCAAAATATAAAAAAAAAATTTGTTACTGATTGCTGATTTTCTAGTGATTCCTTTCTAGGTATTCAGCATGCTTATTTACTAATGAGTACATATTCATTTCCTGTTTGCAAATTTTATATATATTTCTGTATGTACTCAACATGATATATCTGAGTATTATGAATGGCTTTTAAGCAAGTGCATTGAAGCACAATTGACTTATTTCTTCGTATTTATTCATTTGCTTAACCTCTAGAGGAAAATAAGATACATAATCCGTTCATAGTGAATTTCAAAGGTTGGTTTATAAGACCATATCAAGGCTCTATAACTTTTATTCTAGTAGCTATGTTCTTCTCTTAAGTGCAAGAAATATTATTCCTTCAATTACATGGTTTTCAGTATATTAGATAACCTTTAATTTCAGCTAGATTGTTGAGAGTTATAAAAGGAAAAAAGTAAATCTAGGGCATAAACCCATTTTCCAACTGACCCTATTGGAAAAAGAGGATGGTATGTCATAGAATGTGCCTTGAAGTAGCCTCAATTATTTTAAAATTTTAAAAATTATATGATTACCAATTTATAGAAATTAGTTTAAAAGTAAGAATAATCTAACAGTTTTTGAGTATTTATAATTTCTTATTGACTGACTCCACTAGATAAATGCTATGAATTATGAGAATGAAAATAGCAGAATTATAATAAATAACATAGTTTAGATAAATAAAAGACCAAATGGTAATAGGTTTTTTTTTCTTATTTTTCTCCTTCTTTAAAAGGAATATATGAGAGGTTCCTGGGTGGCTCAGTCGGTTAAGCATCGGACTTTGGCTCAGGTCATGATCTTGTGGTTCATGAGTTCGAGCCCTGGGTCAGGCTCTGTGCTGACAGCTCAGAGCTGTTGTCAGATGCTGTCTCCCTCCCTCGCTGCTCCTCCCTCCCATTCATTGTCTCTCTCTCTCTCTCAAAGATAAATAAACGTTAAGAAATTTTTAAAAAATGAACAATTGAAAAGTCTTTAGATGTTTCAGTGCCTGCCAGATAAGTCAGGTCTTAAGAAGTTGCTGCATGCCTCAGTAAAATAAGATTGAAGATATCATGATAATGGGAATGATTAAATATCTTCTTCAGTTTTGGCTGTATAAGTTTAGAGTAGGTTAAATTGGAAAAATGAAAAACAAATTGGTGAATAAATATACTAGAATTTATTTTGTATTTTTTTCCTTTTCTATGTATTTTACTGAAATTTTGAATGGGAATACTGCTTTTCAAAATTAAGATCATCCTTTCAGTTTCCAAAAAGCCTTGACTTATTCTGAATCCTCCAAGAAGAATAACTCCTAAGTCATCTATTAAGAAGTACTCAAACGTGTTGAAATGCTATTTGTAATTGTATATTTGCCTTTAAAAAGTACACATACACTTTGGTTGGAAATATATTAGTTCATCATGTTTCTCTTATCTAGTGCACCAGCCCACTAAGTTCAGCTCAATTATATGTTCTCCAAATGCTTTATCAGTTGTATTTGAAGGTATACATTGTTGTCACTTTTGTTTTACAGATGATGTATTTTAGCCAAATTCCACCATTATGTAATATGACAAATATGATCAGAACAGTTAGCAAACAGTTTCTTTTAAACTCTTGTCCGTATTGCTATATAAACCTGCAGAATTATTTCTACACTTAACAGTATAAGAATATTACTTCCAAAATGATTCTGCCCATAACTGTAGTACTAATATAATTATTTTTCCATAAGATTTTTAATATTTTAATGTTTAATTGTGACACATTTTCAACAGAAAAAATAGCAGAAAATAATATTACAGAAACCTATTTGTCCATTATTATAGTTAAATGTACATTATAATACTATAAAATCAGGCATAGCAAAAGTCCATACACCATTCTTTTCCTCTTACTCATTCCCCAGAGTTAACCAAATTCTTAACATTGGTATCATTTCCATATGTTTTTGCTCTTCATTTCTTACTATTCATTTATTACACATGTTTCAAAATGTAATATCAGGACACATACATCATTGCTTTGAGTTGCTTCTTGAAATGTTACAAAATAATGGACTCAAGAAGCTATCTTATTCAAGATTGTATATGTCACTTTTGAAGAAGGGAAATTGGCCAGTGTTATTTTACCCATGTATTTCTCTATCTGGTTTTAGTACAAAATAAAACTACACTAAAAATATTTGTGTTCATGTTCTGGCTAAGCTGTATATACATGCTACCAGTATGTGCTAATGAATACTGAGAACTCACACAAGTAAATTGAGCAGGCAGAAAAGAAGTGAAGACTAGGATTCAAGATATCATTAAAGTTGCAATGAATTTAACATTTTTTTTTTTCTTTGCTCTGATTCCTCCTAACTTGAACCCATGCGCCAGGAGAATCCTCTGAAGGATTCTCTAAGGAAGTAGCTCTAAGAGAAAGTCTCTAGCTCTGGCTCAAGGAGTGTGAAAAGGAACCACTGATACTCCAAGAGGGTACATAATGTTTCTCTTTTGTTTGTTTTTTTGCTCTGTTCTCTTACACTCTAAACAACCACATCATGGCAGCCACAGCTGACAGCAATGGAAGCCTGAAGGAGCCAGAATTCTAAGAGAGAGAAACCTTCATCTTCCTTTAATGGAATGTATTTCCAAAAGAATAAGTAAAATTCCATTAACTATTTTCTTTCTCTTAACCTTGTTTTGCTAGGCTCTGGATGCAGGAGCAGTTGGTGGAATGCACACCAAGGCAGGGTACATAAAGCCCCAGTTTTCTGTGTAGAGTTCCAGAGATGAGCCCAAAGAAACCAAGAAGTACAAGAGAGATTATAGAGAGGAAAGTGCTAAGGAGTGTTTATGAATTTCTGGTTCTCCTCTTACAACTCCACGCTTGTGGATCTAATCTCATTCAGTACACCAAACACTGAATTGAACAGATAGACTACCGGGTCTGGGTATTAGTTGGCATACACATGGAACCAGTCTCAATAGTGCAGTAAAGGTTTTGAATCAGAATTGGCATTGAAACTGTAGCCCAAAGAAGGATACCAACCTTCTCTACAGGACTTAATCATTACCCAGAGTCCCATTTAACATTCAAAATATCTAGGATACAATTCAAAATTTCTTAGAAGTTGAAGAACAAGGAGAATCTCAACTTACATGGAAAAAGAAAATCAAGACACACCAGTGAAAAGATGACACATATATTGGAGTTACTTGACAGACTTTAAAGAAGCTATTAAACCAAGCTTCAGGAAACAATTTAAAACATACTTGAAACCATAGGAAATAATTTAGCAGAGAAATATAAGATACATTACTTTAAAAAATAAAAATAAAACTCACTACAGAGACTAATTAGCAGGAGATCAACATAGGAAATAATCAGTGGAAGTAATGATAGTTCATGATAAATTATCCAACCTGAACAACAGAATGAAAATTTTAATGATCATGGCCTTATTGTTATGTCATCCAATAACAAAGTGTATATTATTTGTATCTTTGGAATATCAGGAAGGGACAAAAAAGTGCTGAAAAAGTATTTGAAAGTATCATGACTAGAAACTTCCCAAATTTGGAGCAAGATATAAACTTACCAATTGAGGAAACTTAGTGAATCCCAAATAGGATAAGTACAAAGGACCCCATGACCAAACCCTTATACGGACACTACTGAAAATCAGTGATAAATAGAATATAATAAAAACAGAGAAAACAAACAAACAAGAACATCATCTATAGGAAACAATAATTTGAATGACTGCAGATTTCTCAATAGAAACCATAGGCACAGAAAGTAAAGGAAACCTGAATAAATTATGGATTATAGTTAATAATACAATTATAATATAGTTAATAGAAGTGCATAATAAACCAAAATTCATTAATTGTGACAAATTTTTCATGCTAATGAAATATTTTCATCATGAAGAAAACTGGGGGTGGAGTATAGGAATTCTCTGGTCTATTATTGCAGCATTTTTTACTGTAAAAATATTCTAAAATAATGGTTTTAAAACAACTTCTATGTCAATAGTAGAATGAATGGAAGAAAGCAAGGAATAAGTGAACTGGATGAAAAAACCATATAAATTACCAAACCTGAATTTAAAAAAAAATAGATTTAAAAAAGACCATAACCTTAGATACAATCACAAATGTTTCAAATTAATACTACTGGAGCCCTAGAAGGCAAGCCCTATAAGACACTGTAAGTGATAACAGCTTTTAACTTTTCAAACATAATCTGACAGATTCGAGGAGCCAAGAATAACTAAACTGAATAAACCCAAAGAAATCCATACTAGGACACATAATAGTTAAAGAACTGGAAATTAAAGAAAAAAAAATCTTGGAGCAAACAGGGAGTACTTACCTATATGTGAAAAACACCAAATCCAATGATGATGCATTTTTCAGCAGAAACCACGAATTCCAGAAGGAAGTAAAATATTTTTAAATTACTGAATAAAAAAAAATCCACCTCAGAATTCTGTATCTACTGAAATCAATATTTAGGAGTGAAGGGGAGAAAACAGACATTCTCAAATAATGGAAAACTGAGACAATTTGTTGCCAGCTCACCTATTCTAAATGAATGGCTGAAGCAAATTCTTTAAACAAAATATTCACAATAAAAGAAGGGATCGGGATATCAGGAAAGAAGAAAGATCATTGAAATAGCAAATACATGGAGAGGTGTTAAGATGGTGGAGAAGTAGGGGGACAGGAATTTCCCTTGTTCCTCAAACACAGCTGTATTGAGGACACTTGGAATACCCAGGAATACAGGCTGTGGAAAGAGGCAGCTTGGCGGGACAGAAGTGTGTGTTTGCAAATTGGGAGAGATAAAATGGGCAGCCAAGTCATGGAAGGGAGGGGACCCCTTCTGTGGAGAGACAAAAGAGACAAAAAGGTTATAGAAGTGTGGTATTATATTTGGACAAGAGAAAAACTTCCCCAGATCATGGATTGGAGAACAAAAAATACAGAGAGAACCAGTTTTTGCTTTGCCAACAGCCTTCAGAGCTAAAGATCAGAGTTTTCATGGGTGTAGGACTTTCTCTAGACTAGAGTTGGCCATGTGCAGGTGTCTGGGGAGTCTTAGGGTGTGGTAGTGACCTTAGGGGCACACTGGGAGACAACAGTCCCTTCCTTCCAGTACTGTGGGAAGAGGGTTTATTGTCCCCCAAGGACAAAGGACCCTTTAGGCACCATCCAGAGGTCTTTTGTTGGCTGGGCAGAGTGGTACTTCCCCAGAACCAGGTCTGTGCACAGTGGGATCCTTTAAGTCACTGGGCTTTGAATCCCAACAGAGTGCCTAGGAGGTTCAGGAGACTGTGGAGCAGGTCAGGCTGTGAACCAGTGCTACTCTGGAAAGGCTGCCTGAACAACGGGATTTGAGACCCCTGGTTCAGGGAGGAGAGATTGAAGTGTTACATTTTTCTTCCCATTTTCAACATGATGGGACTTCACAGAACTGGACAGTGGTCCCCAAGGTGGTGAGACTTGCTACACAAAACCCCACCCCTCTCAGCCTGGTAACTGTTTATCTACTGGACTGAGACTAACCCTGACCTAACCAGATGACTTGTCTGCCAGGCCAGCACAGCCACCAGCCCCAGGCACCAACAAGCAACTGTCCTGTGGTTTTGTATGTTAGTCTCATTTTTAATTATTTTTATTATTTTTTTCTCTTTTCAATTTGTTCCTTCTCTTCTCTTTTCCCTTCTTTTCTTTCTACCCTTCCTTGTTTGTTGTTGTTTTGTTTGCTTTTTTCTTTCCTTTGGAATCAGGTTCATAGTTTCTGATTTGATTTTTGGCCAATTAATACAAACACACACACACATACACACACGTGTATATACTACATCTCCTTTATTTTCCTCTCTCTCTCTCTTTGTCTGGATTAACCCTTACAGTTTCTTTGATTCTCTGCCTGGTCTTTTTTTTTTTTTTTTTCCTTTTAACCCCTCTCATTTCTCTCTTTGTATGGGATAAGTCTTATCCCCCTACTTCAATAAACAAATTAAAGCACACTTGGTGAAAAGCCCAAACGATTCATCACTACAGGCAGTGGGATAGAACAGCCAAAGACGCAACAGAGTAACACACTCGAAAATACTTCCTGAAGTGCCACGCCCTGGATGGTGTATGACTCCTTTTTAACATAGTAGTACTTTCAGGTACAGAGCACATAACAAGCCATTAAAACACATAAAAGACAGAAACCTAGTAAAATGAAACAGAAGAGTTCTCCTCAAAAGAAATTCCAGGAAGAAATGAGAACCAGATAATTGCTCAAAGCAGATATAAGCAATATATCTCAACAAGAATTTAGAATAATAGTCATAAGACTAATAGTTGGGCTTGAAAAAAACCATAGAATTTTTTGCTGCAGAGACCAAGGACCTAAGAAATAGTCACGATGAATTAAGAAATACCGTAAATAAAATGAAAAATAAATTAGATGCAGTGACAACAAGGATGGGAGAAGCAGAGGAGAGTGAACATGAAATAGAAGATAAAATTATGGAAAATGATGAAGCTGAAAAAAGAGGGAAAAGAAATTACTAGACCATGAGGAGAGAATTAGAGACCTAAGTGATTCAATGAAATGAAACAATATTCTTATTATAGGAGTTCCAGAAGATGAGGGAGAGAAAAGGGCAGAATGTTTATTTGAACAAATCATGGCTGAGAACTTTCCTAATCTGGGGAAAGAAAGAGACATCCAATTCCAGGAGGCACAGAGAACTCCCTTCAAAATCAACAAAATAGGTCAACACCACGACATATCATAGTGAAACTGGCAAAATACAAAGGCAAAGAGACAGCAGCTAGGGACAGACAGGCATTAACCTACTAGGGCAGACACATAAGGCTAGTAGCAGACCTGTCCACTGAGACTTGGCAGGCCAGAAGCGAGTGGCAGGAAATCTTCAATGTGCTGAATAGGAAAAATATGCAGCCAAGAATCCTTTATCCAGAAAGCTGTCATTCAGAATAGAAGGAGAGATAAAAGCTTTCCCAGACAAACAAAAACTAAAGGAGTTCATGACCACTAAGCCAGCCCTGCAGGAGATCCTAAGAGGGACCGTGAGTGGAAAGCAACAAAGACTACAAAGGACCAGAGACATCACCACAAGCATGAAACCTACAGATAACATCATGATGCTAAAACCATAAAATTCAGTAATCACTCTGAATGTAAGTAGGCGAAATGCTTCAATCCAAAGACATAGGGTATCAGAATGGATAAAAAGAATCCATCTATATGCTGCCTATAAAATTCATTTTAGACCTGAGGACACCTGTAGCCTGTTAGTGAGGGGATAGATAGCCATCTGTCATGCCCCTGGATGTCAAAGGAAAGCCAGAATAGCCATATTTATATCAGACAAACTAGATTTTAAAACAAAGACTGTAACAAGAGATGAAAAAGTGCATTATATCATGATTAAGGGGTCAATCCATCAAGAAGAACTAACAGTTATAAATTATTATGCCCCCAATGTGGAACATCCATATATACAAAACAATTAATTACAAACAGAAATAAATGTATAGATAATACTGTGATTGCAGGGGACCTTAATACTCCACTTACAGCAAAGGGCATATCATCTAGATAGCAAATCATTGAGATATCAGTGACTCTGAATGACACATTGTACCAGATGAACTTAACAGATATATTCAGAACTTTTCATCCAAACACAGCAGAATACACTTTCTTTTCAAGTGCACATGGAATATTCTACAAAATAGATCATATTCTGGGTCACAAAACAGCCCTCAAAAAATATAAAAGGATTGAGATCATACCAAGAAACTATGGTTTCTTGTGGCCTGAAAATAAAAGCTATGAAACTTGAAATCAACCACAAGAAAAAATATTGAAAGCCCCCAAATACATGGAGATTAATGAACATCCCACTAAATAATAGATGGATCAACCAGAAAATTAAAGAAAAATTTAAATATTATATGGAAGCAAATGAAAATGAAAATACAGCAGTACAAACCCTTTGGGATACAACAAAGGCAGTCCTAAGATAAAAATACAGGCCTATATTAAAAAGCAAGAAAGGTCCCAAATACAGAACCTAACCTCACACCTAAAGGAACTAGAAAGACAGCAGCAAAGAAAGCTTAAAGCCAGCAGAAGAGAAATAATAAAGATCAGAGCAGAAATAAACAATATAGAATCAAAAAAAGAACATATCAATGAATCTAAGAGCTGGTTTTTCGAAAGAATAAACAAAACGAATACCCCCTAGCCTGACTTCTCAAAAAGAACAGAGAACCCAAATAGACAAAATCAGGAATGAAAGAGGAGAGATCACAACCAACACCACAGAAATACAATTATTAGAGAATACTATGAAAAACTATATGCCAACAAACTGGACAATCTAGAAGAAATGGACAAGTTCCTAGACACCCACACACTACCAAACTCAAAAGGGAAGAAATAGAAAATTTGAACAGACACAAAACCAACAAAGAAATAAATCAGTTATCAAAAATCTCTTAACAAATAAGAGTCATGGGCCAGATGGCTTCCCAGAAGATTTCCATTAGGTATTTAAAGCAGAGTTAATACCTATTCTCAGGCTGTTCAAAAAGTAGAAATGGAAGCAAAGCTTCTGGACACATTCTATGAAGCCAGCATTAGCTCAATTCCCAAACCAGACAGAGACCACACTAAAAAGGAGATTTACAGACCCATATCCCTGATGAACATAGATACAAAAACTTTCAAAAAGATGCTAGCAAGTCGAAATCAACAGTATATTAAAAGAATTATTCACCGTGATCAAGTGGGATTCATTCCTAGACTTCAGGGCTGGTTCAATATTTGCAAATCAATCAATGTGATACATCACATTAACAAAAGAAAAGATAAAAACCATATGATCCTGTCAATAGATGCATTTGACAAAATACAACATACTTTCCTAATAAAAATCCTCAGGAAAGTCTGGATAGAAGGAACATAACCTAAACATCATAAAAGCCATATATGAAAGATCCACAGCTAATATCAACCTCAATGGGGAAGAACTAAGAGCCTTTCCCTTGAGATTAGGAATATGACAGGATTTTCCACTCTCACTACTCTTGTTTTACATAGGGTTGGAAGTCCTAGCATCAGCAGTCAGACAACAAAATTAAATAAAAGGCATCCAAATTGGCAGAGAAGTCAAGCTTTCAAGTTTCACAGATGACATGATACTGTATATAGAAAACACTACAGACTCCACCAAAAAACTACTAGAACTGATACATGAATTCAGCAAAGTCACAGGTTTAAAATCAATGTACAGAAATCGGTTACATTTTTATACACCAATCATGAAGCAATGGAAAGAGATATAAAGACATTGATCAATTTACAAGTGCACTAAGAACCATAAAATACCTAGGAACAAAGCAAAGCAAAGAGGTAAAAGATCTATATGCTGAAAACTTACGAAAGAAATTGAAGAGGACACAAAGAAATGGAAAAACATTCCATGCTCATGGACTAAAAGAACAAATATTGTTAAAATGTCATTACTACCCAATGCAATCTACACATTCAATGCAATCCCAATTAAAATAGTACCAGCATTCTTCACAGAGTTAGAACAAACAATCCTAAAATTTGTATAGAACCACAAAAGACCCGAAATAATCTAAGCAATGTCAAAAAAGAAAACCAAAGCTGGAGGCATCACAATCCGAGACTTTAGCTGTAATCATCAAGACAGTATGGTTTTGGCACAAAATCAGACACACAGACCAATGGAATAGAAGAGAGAACACAGAAATGGACCCACAAATATATGGCCAACTCATCTTCAACAAAGCAGTAAAGATAATTTATTGGAAAAAAAAGACAGTCGCTTTAGCAAATGGTGCTGAGAGAACTGGACAGCAACATGCAGAAGAATGAAACTGGACCACTGCCTTATACCATACACAAAAATAAATTCAAAATGGATGAAAGACCTAAACGTGAGACAGGAAACCATCAAAATCCTAAAGGAGAAAACACACAACAACTCTTTGACCTTGGCCACATCAACTTCTTACTTGACATATCTCCAAAAGCAAGGGAAATAAAATGAAAAATAAACTGTTGGGACCTCATCTAGATAGAAAAAAAACCTTCTGCACATTAAAGGAAATAATCAATAATACTAAAAGGCAACTAACAATGGAGAAGATGTTTGCAAATAACATAGCACATAAAGGGTTAGTATAAAAAATCAATAAAGAACTTACCAAATTCAATATCCAAAAAGCAAATAATCCAATAAAGAAATGGGCAGAAGACATGAATAGATACTTTTCTAAAGAAGACATCCAGATGGCAAATAGACACATAAAAAATGTTCAACATCACTCATCATCAGGGAAATAGAAATCAAAACCACAATGAGATACCTCCTCACACTGGTCAGGTGGCTAAAATTAACAACTCAGGAAACAAACAGATATGAGGTGAGGATGAGGAGAAAGAGGATCTCTTTTGCACTGCTGATGGGAATCCAAACTGGTGCAGCCACTCTGGAAAACAGTATGGAGGTTCCTCAAAAAATTAAAAACAGAGCTACTCTATGACCCAGCAATTGCTCTACTAGGTATTTATCCAAAGGATACAGGAGTGCTGATTCATAGGAGTACATGTACCCTGATGTTTATCGAAATGCTATCATCAATAGCCAAATTATGGAAAGAGCCCAAATGTCCATCAACTGATGTTTGGATAAAGAAGTTGTGATATATATATATATATATATATGCAATGGAATTCTAGTCAGCAATGAAAAAGAATGAAATTTTGCCATTTGCAACAACATGAATAGAACCAGAGGGTATTATGGTAAGTGAAATAAGTCAGAGAAAGACAGATATCATATGTTTTTACTCATATGTGGAATTTGAGAAACTTAACAGAAGACCATAGGAGAGGGGAAGGAAAAATAAGTTATAAACAAAAAGGGAGGCAAACTGTCTATAAGAGATTCTTAAATACAGAGAACTGAGGGTTGATCAGAATGAAGGAGTAGGGGATGGGGAAAATGGGTGCTGGGCATTGAGGAGGGCACTTGTTGGGATGAGTACTGGGTGTTGTATGTAAGTGATGAATCATGGGAAACTACTCCTAAAGCCAAGACTACACTTGACAATAAATTATTAGAAAGAAATGAAGGAAGGAAGGAAGAAAGGAAAGGAAGAAAAAACAGCAAATATATGGGAAAATGCAATCTAAATTTCTTCTTAAGTTTTCTGTTTGAAGTTGAAATGAGTACTGGAATACCAAGCTAGTACTAAATATATGCAAAATGTATATTTAAGATAATTATAGAGCAAAATAAACCCAAAGAAAGCAGTAAGATGGTAATAATAAAGTGCAGAAATCAATGAAACAGACTAGCAAAAAGCAACAAAGAGAATCAGTGAAACAAAAGGTAGTTTTCTTGAAAAGATCAATAAAATTGACAAACCTTAAAGATTGACAAAGATAAGAAGAGAACACACAAATTACCAGTATCAAGAATGAAATGGAAGATCACTAAAAACCTGTAGACATCAAAAAGATAATAAGGGACTCCTAGGAATAACTTTATACACATAAAGCTGAGCATTTGATAAAATGTACCAGTGCCTTGAAAATCATATGCTGCCACAATTCACCTAAGACGAAATAACAATTTTAATGGCCATAGAACCATAAAAGAAATTGAATTGGTGTATTTATTTAAAAATTCCCAAAAAGAAAGTTCCAGACCCATTCTCTTTAAGAATTACATCAAACTTATGAAGAATAAATATTGAATCTAGACAATGTCTTCCAGAAGGTAGAAAAAGAGGGAAACTTTTCAACCCATGTTTTTGGGGCCATCATTACTGTGATACCAAAATAAGAGTTTACACAAAAAGGAAATCACAGATCATTATTCCTCATGAATATAGATGCAAAAATCATTTACAAAATACTAGCAAATAAAAGCAATATATAAAAAAATTGTAAACCATGACTAAATAGAGTGTATTATAGGGATACTAGGCTGTTTACTTATTCAGAAATCAATCAATGTAATCTATCGTATTAACAGGCTAATGAAGAAAAACTACTTAATTATGTAATTTTCTTCAGAAAAATCATTTGACAGAATTCAGCACCCATTCATGATAAGAACTCCCAGTAAACTTGGAGAGGAGGAAATCTGATTTTGATAAAGAACACATACTAAAACCCAACATCAAGGAATACTTAAAAAATGCATTTTCTCCCTTGAGATTTGGGACAAGATAAGAATTTCTTTTCTCAATAATATTTTTCAGCCTAGGACTGCAAGTTCTAGCCAATGGACTAAGCAATAAGGTGTGTTAGAGCAGTAACACTCCCATAGGTCCCTGCCCCTCTGAAACCTAAATGTCACACTTTATACAAAATTTAGCACATAAAACAACACTATACAAAATAGAATACTATATTTTATTTTATTTTACTTTTTATTTGAGAGAGTCGAGGGAGAGGGAAAGAGGGAGAGAGACAATCTTAAGCAGGCTTCATGCTCACTGGGGAGCCAGACACAGGGCTTGATCCCAACATCCTGGGATCGTGACCTTAGCCCAAATCAAGAGTCAGACGCTTAACTGACTGAACCACCCAGGGACCTTCAACACACAATACTATAAATAACATACTATACATAAAAATATTGCTGTAAAACTGTTAGGGGAAAAATAGGAGGAAAATGTTCACGAGCTAAGGAGGGTAAGATAAGCATACTTAGATTAAACTCCAAAACATGATCCATAGAAGAAAAAAAGTATATATATAAATCAGATTTAAAATTCAAAATTTTTACTCTATGAAATATTCACTTAAGAGGATAAAAAGACAAGATAAGGACTAGGAAAAATACATTTATAGGCCATATATCTGAAAAAGTAGTACCCGTGAAAATAAAGGAAACTCAATTAATATGGAGTTAGGAAGCCCTACCACTCCTTGCAGCCTACTTAACCAATAGGAATAAAAAAGATAAGAATTATGTCAGCAAGGGAAGATACTTTTCAGATAGGAATTTTATTTTTTGCCTTTAAGAAATGGAAGGAAGTTCCCTCTCTGCCCCAGCAGCAAGGCCCTAACCACCATTTGCACCCAATGAAAAACCACCACTACCTCAAGTTCATGTTCTTCTCCAATAAACTTTTATTCAAAACAGTTTCCCCAGTTTCCTTCAAAAACTAATAAAAGCTGACCTTCTCTTTCTCTCTTTGGACTTGCCGATGGTTCATCATTGCTTGCTTGTCCATAATTGCGATCCCTCTACTATTCTTGGATAAACTCATTTTTTCACATAAATAAAATTGCTCTTTGCTAAGTTTAAAGTTAACATACCTAAGCTACATAAGGAACTTTAATTTCTATGAGAAAAAAGATAGAAGACATGAGCAGGCATTTCACTGACCACAATAGAAAGACGGAAAATAAGTATATCAAAACCTATTCAGTATCTTAAGCCATTAGGGAAATGCAGATTAAATCATAGTGAATTAAAAATATACATGTACTAGAATTGCTATAATCAAAGGTAGTGACAACACCAAGTGTTAGTAAGGAGAAACTGGATTACGCATACATTGCTGGAGGGAATATAGAATAATACAGTCACTGTGTAAAACAGATTGGCAATTTCTTTTTTTTTCCTTTTTTTCTTTCATAGTTTATTGTCAAGTTGGTGTCCATATAACACCAGTTCTCATCCCATCAAGTGCCCTCCTCCATGCCCATCATCCCCCTTCCCCTCTGCCCCAACCCCCATCAGCCCTCAGTTTGTTCTCAACATTCAAGAGTCTCCCATGGTTTGCTTCCCTCCCTCTCCCCAACTGTTTTTTTTCCTTCTCCTCCCCCATGGTCCTCTGTTAAGTTTCTCCTGATCCACTTATAAATAAAAACATATGGTATCTGTCTTTCTCTGCCTGACTTATTTCTCTCATCAGAACTCCCTCGAGATCCATCCACGTTGCTGCAAATGGCCAGATTTCATTCTTTCTCATTGCCATGTAGTATTCCATTGTATAGATACACCACATCTTCTTGATCCATTCGTCATTTAATGGATACTTAGGTTCTTTCCATGTTTTGGTTATTGTTGAGAGTGCTGCTATGAACATTGGGGCACATGTGTCCCTATGCATCAGCACTCCTGTATTCCTAGCAGTGCTATTGCTGGGTCATAGGGGAGCTCTATTGTTAATTTTTTTTTTACGAACCTCCACACTGTTTTCCAGGGGGGCTGCACCAGTTTCCATTCCCACCAACAGTGTAGGAGGGTACCCGTTTCTCCACATCCTCACCAGCATCTAGAGTCTCCTGATTTGTTCTTCTTTCTTGAAGAAATCCTGCAAAATATACAGCTGTAGGAAGTATCGGTTCAACATAGAAACTCTTGGCGCACAGGGGGAAAATAGAGAACCCTGTTAGCATTGATATAACAACGGTCTTTGAAATTGAGCTACCTATAAAGCCACATCGCTTTGTGTAGGACAAGTTATTCTGACAAGATAACAAACATGATGGTAGTTATATGTGTGTAGCAAAAGGAATATCATGGCTATGCGTATATGGATAACACAGTATGAATTACAAATCTTAAAAATCAGAATCTAAGATCATTAGGAAGGTGTCCAACTAATCTGGTAAAAAAAAAAAAAAAGCTGTGTTTACATTGATATCAGTAAAACAATATGTGGAATATTTTGCAGATGCTTTTTTTCCTTAACCTAAGAAGTTCAAAGGTGGAAGCCTATTTGAGAAAATAGCTTAAAGGGCCTAACTAAAGTTTGGTCAAAGAGTGTTTGTCATATTTTACAATGGGCATCCTACTAAATTCTGTTAGCTATAACATTATCATTAGACTTGTGATTTATAATAACATGTATATCAATTTTTACATGTACATTTATTTAGCAATACAAAATACTAAAGAAGGAAGGCAACTTAAACATAATCTGTTAATCATATATTGTGAAAATTGGGGTCCAAGGATATGGGAGAGGAAAGGTCAGACCATACCTTTTTGGCAGAACTGTCTCTTGGTTTTAGTTTTGTATCATTTTTTGTTATATAATCCTGAGATGAACCTACATTTTTAATGTTCAAGAGCTTTTTCCCTTTTAGCAAAAGAACATTGTGTGTTCATAAATGAAATTGTTCAATAACTGCATCTAAATCCAATAACATTGGCTTCATTCATAATTTATCAGTTCCTCAAAGAATATCTTCAGAAGCCTATTAATATTGTTTTATAGTTAGGTAGTGCTAACTCCCTGAAAATCTTGATTTGATTCTAGTTGTGTGAATCATTTCTTTTTTATGAGGTTCTTAGATATACATGATTAATATAAGCCAGTATTTGACCAAGTCATAGTCCATTTCCATAAAGATTCTAGCAACATCAGATGTGTGAGTCATGTTCCTCTGAAGTATGGATGGTACTATTAATTACAATTTCAGTGTCCATTTTGAAGTAAAAATGTGAAGGTTCTGTTTGAATAATAACCACAATCAGCTTACATCTTCTACTTCTAGCCAATAAATGGTTGTGAATTTACCCTCACATAGATTGTCCATGTTCCTTTGAATGTAAAACAATGCATGTTATGTATATTTAATTTTATCCCATATGCTAATCAAGTCTCAGTCTCTGATCTTACTTTTAATTGATTTTGAACAACAAACATATCTAAGATTGCCTTTTATAAAATTTAGTTATAGTGTCATTGAGTTACATGAGATGTCATATAACTAGTATTCCACTTTTTTAAAAAATTTTTTTTAATGTTTTATTTATTTCTAGGAGAGAGAGAGAGAGACAGCGTGAGCAGGGGAGGGTCATAGAGAGAGGGAGTAACAGAATCTGAAACAGGCTCCAGGCTCTGAGCTGGCAGTCAGCACAGAGCCCGACGCGGGCTCGAACCCACGAACCGCAAGATCATGACCTAAGCAAAGGTCGGACGCTTAACAGACTAAGCCACCCAGGCGCCCCTAGTATTCCACATTTTTAATTTTTAAAATTTATTTATTTATTTTGAGAGGAAGAGAGAGAATGTGAGTAGGAACAGGGCAGAGGGAGAGAGGGAGAGAGAATCCTAAGAAGGCTCCATGCTGTCAGCGCCCAGCCCTACATGGGGCTCAATCTTTTTTTTTTTTTTTTTAATATTTTTATTTATTTCTAGGAGAGACAGAGAGACAGCGTGAGCAGGGGAGGGTCAGAGAGAGAGGGAGATACAGACTCTGAAATAGGCTCCAGGCTCTGAGCTGGCAGTCAGCACAGAGCCCAACGCGGGGCTCGAACCCACGAACCGGGAGATCATGACCTAAGCGAAAGTCGGACGCTTAACCGACTAAGCCACCCAGGCGCCCCTCATGGGGCTCAATCTTAAGAACTGAGCGGAAACCAAGATTCAGATGTTCAACTGACTGAGCCACTCAGATGCCCTGCAAGTACTCCATACTTTATGGAGTATCCACTTTCGAGGTTCCACTGATCTTTTGGCAAAAGCACTCACCCAGCATTTCAAAGCCAGTATTTATATTGGAAGCTAAGTAATTAATCATGAATTCTACATAAAATATCATCTGATAACATGTTCTCCCTTTGAAACTGTAGAAGTATTCAATATTTCAGTATAAGATGTAATTCTCTCAATTTGGATTCCACTTAAAGAATCCCCAAACAGAAATATGCTGATGAAACTTGTCCTCTAAAATATGCTAAAGAAACTTGTCCTCTAAAATTGTACACATTTTTTAAATGCCGTAACCAAAGTGGGATCAAAGATAGTGAGAAACTTGCCTTGGAATATAATTGATCTCCACCTCAGGGCCCAAGATAATTATGTTAACTTCTTGCAACTATTTTCTTAATAATAAAGAATTTGAACTTTTCAGCATTTCGCTAGAACAAAAATTACTGCTGCCTCTATACATAACATCTCTCAAAAAAATTTAGTGTTTAGAGAAACTACATTACTTATTCACTTAAAACTTAAAATTTAGATTTGTGGCGCTTGTTGGCTACATAAAGGTTAGCTATTATCATTATAATTGTTATTGACAGAAGAATTTGTGGGAACCACTAACAAAAATCAATCATCTTAATTAGAGTGCTATATAACTTGAAACTTGCAAGGACGAATAGCAATGACAAGCAGTTGTTCAGCTTTTACTTCATTAAAGAAAGTACACAATGTTTACAAATATTATTTCATTTAGTCTTTATTTAACTGTCTTAAGATCATTCTATTTTCATCTTTCACAGATGTGGTCATCTAATTTGACCAAAGCCACACAGAGATAATCTGAGCCTTGGCCATCTGACTCTTCACCATTATGTATACTGCTACTAAAATCTAGAAACCTATCATATACTAATAAACACACACACACACACACACACACACACTCCACCACCACCATCAGGAACAACATCAGAATTGTCTTATTATCTCGTTATTTAACAGTTGGCAAAATTTGAATTACAAATATAAATTGTAAAAATGATTGGAAGCAATTGAGACCTGAGAAGACATTAAATAAAGGACTAGGATAAAAGTATCACTTTTAGTCAATGTCATGTCAACTGCTATATGTTAGAAAATTTAAAATTATGGTCAGGTTTTAATGATACTGATAATAACTATTATCTTCTACTGAATGACTAGTATGTAGAAGACACATCACATGCACCATCGTCTTCAGGTTTTCACTAAACTCTTACATATTTATTATCCCTAATAAGAATGACTGATTCAGAGAGGTAAAGTTAACTTGTCAAAAGTAGCCAAGGTAGTTAATGGTACAATCCTAATTAAATTCCCAACAAGAAAGGAGTTCTATTCACCAAGTTATGTTGGTTTTCTCCCTCTTTTTTTTTCAAAGCTTATTTATTTATTTATTTATTTATTTATTTATTTATTTAGAGAGCACAAGCGTAGGAGAGGCAGAACGAGAGATGGAAAGAAAAAGAATCCTAAGCAGGCTCCATGCTGTCAGTGCAGAGTCCTATGTAGGACTTGAACCCAGATCATGACCTGAACCAAAGTCAAGAGTTGGGTGTTTAAGCACCTGAGCCACCCAGGCACCACCATGTTGGCTTTTATTAACAGACTTAGTAAGAGGAGTTATTTAAGTAGACTGAACTACATCAGACGACTACTGTAATAATGGTGAGGATTAAATCAATGAAAAAAATTTAAGATAGTCATTAATATGATTTAGTTGAGCAGTGCATTTATCTTTCTTTGATAATTGTAACTTAGCAACTTTAGCTTGTTAATTATATGCAGACTTTTCCATTAATAAAAGATGAAAGGAGAAAGAAAGAAAGAAAAAAAAAAGAAAGAAAAGAAAAGAAAAGAAAGAGGAAAGGAGGAAAGAAAAGGGAAAAAGGAAAAACAAGAAGGACAAAAGAAAATGAAAAAGACAGAGGAAGAAAGAACAAGAAAAAGAGGAGAAAAATGAAAATCTATTGCAAAATGAGACAGATACACAAATAGTAAAAGGATATGTAAAGAAATATCATGAGATTAAGAAAGAAGATACTGTATTGAAAAGCATTAGCTAATTTCCTGATACTATATATGTCTTGTGGTAATGCTATACTAACGATAAAGGAGATTCAGAAGATAATGATTTCTTCTCTCTAAAACCAAGTATAATGAAATGAATGAAAATTAGAGAAAGTAGACAATATGATAATTCTGAGATTATGTATAGGTTTTGATAATATTGTTGATAACTATTATCCTTTATTGAATGACACAGATATGTAAGGTACATCACATATAAATAACATTCATTAGACTCAGAAACATTTTCTTTCTTATGTCTTCTGTTCCTAACCACTTTATATTGAGGCAATTAATGTCTTTTCCTTGTCTCTTGTTTATATTTCTTCTTTTGAGGAAAGACATTAATGAAAAAGAAGAAAAGTTATTTTGTTTTCACTTTTACTATGAGATAACATATCGTGTGCTTGTGAGTGAAGAAAGATTTCTGTACTTAAACTCTTATTTCTTACCTCCATGTTTAATATCTTTCTCTATTTACAAATTTCTTTAATATATTCATTGGCTTATCACTGGAAATCTCAACTTGATCTTGCTGTTTCCTTTGCACTAAGAGTAAAGTTGCCTCAAGTGCTAATCACCAAGGTCCTTTGTCCTTATTACCTTTCTTTTGATGTCATAAGTATTGATATTATGTTCCTGATACCACCTACCCATGGCTGTTCACAATACAGGAGTCACCTTCTGTATTGCTCTCTCTGAAAATTGCCCTATCTGAAAAACAAGAAAAGATTTGATTTATGGAAAGTATATCCTTTATTTGCTGCCTGAGCCAATTGAATGTCCTATAGTTATCTTTAGAATTCAATATCCTGGTAGTTATAATTGGGTTTAAGCAACCTAATCAGATCCTGGGATGATTATTTAAGAGCTGAAGAAGAGGCAGAGTGATTAACTGGATCTAGCTAACATGTCACAATTGGTTGTTTACTTAAAGTTTAGCAAATGTTCTAAGCACTGGCATTCCTTCACTTAATCATTAAAAAGGCACTATGAGATAAGTAAAATGTTTATACCTGTTTGTTTCATGGGGAAAGAAACTGAGGCACAGAGAAAATAAATACCTCTTGTAAGCTCAGACATTTAGCCTCTTTTGACATACAGATTCTAAGGCAGGTCTTTCCAACTCTAGAATTCACCACCATGCTTTCTATTTCCCCATGTGAAAAATATAGTAGTATCAGTTTTCTTTCCTCTAGGAGATGAATCCCTGAGGTTAATGATAATCAGTCTCTCTCCATATGACAACAGGTAATTACTTTGTGTTTTGTAAAATTTTCATTGTGACCTCCTGGTTTTGTCTTTAAAAGGAACACAGGAGAAAATGTCACATAAAATCTTAGTGATTATTTTCAAAGCTACTGTAAAACAAAAGTTAGAAAACAAAGGCTAAATATATACAAAGAACAAGGCTGAGAAAAAGAATTGAGCAGAAATTAATTCGTTTCCATGTCTCTTCAGTTTTCCTGACAACATCGAAACCTATGATTTCACAGATCTTAGACTTTATTTTATAATTCATTGCTGATCTACACATTTGCATAACTTATTTGGAATTTTTTTCTGACCTATATAAAGACCAAAGGAGTTTTCTCAATATGTATGGCAAGTTAATATTTTCAAACAGGTAACAATGTTTCAAAATAAGACTGATGGAGCATGCAAGCCCTTACCACAATGTGCTAAGACAACAGATTTCAGAGTTTTATTTACACCCATAATAATTAAAAGCTTTATTTAAAATTATGTATTTATTGGGGCACTTGGGTGGCTCAGTTGGTTAAGTGTCCGATTTCAGCTCAGGTCACAATCACACGGTTCGTGGGTTCAAGCCCCACGTCGGGCTTTGTGCTGACGGCTAGCTCAGAGCCTGGAGCCTGCTTCCGATTCTGTATCTCCTTCTCTCTCTGACTCTCCCCTGCTCACATTGTCTTTCTGTCTCTCACAAATAAATTTTAAAAAAATTTATAAAATAATTTATTTATTATAAAAATCTCTGGGTGGTAGTTACTACTAGTCTGATATTATAAGTATACTGAGATTTAGATTGAGCAACTTGTATATTAGTTAAACAAAAATAAGCAGTAATTTGGGATGCAGAAACGCTGCAGGCATAATCTGTGTTCCTAATTATTGATTTATGCTTACACATCTTTCACTGTACTATTACAATTTGAGGACAGAGTCCATGAACTCCACTCACTGTTACTGTTTGCATAACAGTGGTAGTTGATGTACTAAATATCAAATCATAGGTCAGTATATATATTTACATTGTTGGATATGTAAGATACTTGAATTCAGAAATCTATTCAGGTATTTTCTCTCAATCTCAGAATATCTGTTGGAGTTTGGTATATCAATATATTCAATAGGATGAAAATTTGGTTTTCATTTATGCTTAACAATCCTTGTCCTATTTGGGTAATGAACAACTTTAGAGTAATATTTGCTTTGGTCTTAGAAATATATTAGAAAGTTTCACTTTTTTTCTCCTGATTTAATCACTCATTAAGGTGATTGAATATTAGTCAACAATATAATCAACAGAAAGAAACTAAACTTGGAGTAGAATAACGTCAGATGTCACATGATTGTATACTTTTCAGAAAAGATGAGGGAAGTAAGACAAACTGTTTTTCCTACCAATAGTTTGATAAAACTCTTATTAAAGAGTGATAACTAACTAATACTTATATAAACTCTTCTGTTAATATCAATAGATTTTGCTAGTTCTCAATTCTTTCTGTTGAACAATTTCATATGGCTGTCCCCTAGTACGATAGCTCATTAACTTGACAAAGGTGCCTACCATCAGATTTTCTGCACATTAATTCAGACATATTTCCTCTCTTTATTTATTATTTAAGAACTTTCCGTAAAATTTTTTCAACTACGAATTTTATAATGTTTTCTTATAATGCCAAAATAAAATGTTATTTATTATAGTTTGTGATCTTGCCATGTTTTCAGTGACTTCATTGCTGTGCTGTTTCCACTTTTTATAAGTACAATTGCCACATAAAATGCATTTGAAAGACCTAAAAATCAGTTAAGAAAACAACAGTTTTTATGATTATTCTGTAACAGATAATAGGCCACTGATCAGAGTTTAATCTGAGTAATAAGAAATGAAGATACATTTTGTTACATTTTTTATTGAAACTTCCCTTTCTTTCTTTAGCTTAAATCCTTTAAGTGAGTTATTCTCAACAAATTGATGAACAATTTTACATTTTTCCAGATGATATAAAGAATACTACTTGAAGATTATAAAATATTTACTTAGTAAGATTGAAATTGCTAGTTATTACTCAATGTAAGCTCTGGGTATCAAGTCTCAATGATTTATCTTATATATATAAATATATTTAATTAATATTTATATTAAAATATATTTAATAAAATATATATAAATAGATATATTTAATTTCAAACCAGATTTAGTATTCTCATAGAATGACATTCTAAATAAAGTAGTCTCAAAAACAATTTATGATGACTAATAAACATTCAAACTTAATTTACTTTGATAGATTTGATATAGCTGAAACAGAAGCAAATTAATTTCATGTTGCACTTTTATTCTAGAAATTATTTAGTCCTTTCACTTGGATGTAAGGTGGGGACCAACCACCACACCCCTGTTGCAGCTGCCACTGAAGCTTTAATGAGCTCGGAAAACACCCTATCTGCACTGTTTCCCTTTGTTCTCTTGAATCTTAGATCCCAGTCATTGCTTTGCCATGTGCATAATGTTGAAAAGCCATGAACCTATTTGAGCTCCAAATTCCCACAGTATAAAAATAAATACATCTACCTCACTATGGTTTTCATCTGCATTTCTCTGAGTAGAGATGTTGAACGCTTTCTCATGTACCTGTTGTTTGTTTGTATATCTTCTTTAGAGAAACATTTATTCATATCTGCGGCCCGCTTTTTAATTGGATTCTTTTTTTTTTTTGCTAAAGTTCCTATCGTTAACAATATTGTATTGTGCATTTAAAAATATTTATTTTCAAATTTTTATTTAAATTATAGTTAGCTAACATATAGTGTAATATTGGTTTCAAGAGTAGAATTTAGTGATTCATCACTTAGATATAACACCTAGTGTTCATCATAACAAGTGCCGTCCTTAATATCCATCACCCACATAGTCCATCCCCCCCACTCAAGTCCCCTCTAACCACCCTCAGTTTGTTTTCTATGTTTAAGAGTCTCTCTCTCTCTCTTTTATTTCTCCTATGGTCATCTCTTTTGTTTCTTAAATTCTACATATGAGTGAAAGCGTTATTTGTCTGTCTCTGACTGACTTAGCATAATACATTCTGGCCCCATCTATGTCATTGCAAATGGCAAAATTTCATTCTTTGTGATGGCTGAGTAATACTCCATTGTATATATACCATTTCTTTCTCCAGTCTTTGGTTGTTGGATATTTGGGGTCTTTCCATAATTTGGCTATTGTTGATAATGCTCTATAAACATTGGGGTGCATTTGCTCCATCAAACCAATATTTTTGTATCATTTGGGTAAATACTTAGTACTACAGTTGCTGGGCTATAGTGTAGTTCTAGTTTTAACTTTAAGGTTTTGAGGAACCTCTATGCTGTTTCCCAGAGTGGATGCACAAATTTCCATACCCACCAACAATGCAGGAGGGTTCCCCTTTCTCTGCATTCTTGCCAACATCTGTTGTTTCCTGTGTTGTTAATTTTAACCGTTCTGACAGGTGTGTGGTGGCATCTCATCATGGTTTTGATTTGTATTTCAATATGAGTGATATTGAGCATCTTTTCATGTGTCTGTTGACCATCTGAATGTCTTCTTTGGAAAAATGTCTACTCATGTATTCTGGATTATTTGTTTTTTGAGTGTGGGGTTAGGTAAATTCTTTATAGATTTTGGAGATTAACCCATTATCAGATATGTCATTTGTGCACTTAAAAACTTAAGAGGATAAGCCTCATACTAAATACTCTTACCACACACACACACACACACACATACACACACGGAAAAGAAAAGCAAGGAGACTCTTGGAGATGATGGATATGTTAATTATCCAGAAATATGTAGGTAACAATAGAATCACATATTAATGAAATAATTACATTCATTAGCTATATTGAGATTTGATTAATTTAAATTTAAGATGCATATCTCACCACATAGAAAATGAACTCTGTCTTAGTTTTAGCTTAACCCCAAATGCCACTTTTCTATCACTGGTTCCTAAGCAAACAAAATGATAACACCTCTGTGGTATCTAACTGTATCACTTTGACAATCTCTGTGAAAACATGGAAATGTTTAGACACGACATTTGTATTTCAGAATTTTTTTCACACTGAATGTGAATAGTATAGAGATGAATAAATTCATGGTATTGACTTAACATTTATGTGACTAGGAAATGAGCATAACATTTTTCTTTCCTTCAGGCACCAAGCTGATATTCCCTCATGGCATTATTCTCTAGTCTGACAAATGTTCTTGTACATAACAAGAAGTCCTTTTCCTACTTGACTTTGCAGTTTAATTAAACTATGAGTATACCAATGCATTCATGAATTTAATTTCCATCTTTTTCCTATTCTCAGTCTACATATTATATACATATGTATATATCAAATTGAATTAAAACATTCAATTATATATAAAAATATATAATTTTATATTATTCATTAATATATTTTATGTGACATATGTACAATCCAAAAAATTTTGTAGTTAGAAAGAAATATGAGAATCTAGTCTATTTTTTAGTGATGGGTTTCTGAGAAAAATGTTAGCTAAATTTGAGCCTTATTTAGATAAAGCCCACAAGTAATTTTTAAAAATCTCTAACAACATGAATATCAAAGGGATTTAATGCAAATGAAATATCCCACAAATATCCTCTTTGAGATTACAAGTATATTGTGATATAATTCTATGGATAGGCTATGCTTGCAGAGTTGGACAAAACTGGCTTTGTAAAAATGTTTTGTCACTTGGGCAAGTAATATAACCTCACATTAACAGTATATTTGTTTGTAGAAAACACACAATACATAAATATTTTTTAAATGAAAGAATCACCATAACAACAACAGCAACAACAATAGCAAAAGTATTCAGCGATTTGTGGGTATACTAGTCAAGGTTTTCCAAAGAAGCAGAACGAATAGGATATGTATACAGACACATACCTATCAAGAGATTTATTTTAAGGAGTTGGCTTATGTAATTATGGAGGCTGTCAAGAGTAAAGATATGTAGTTGGCACTCTGGAGACACAAGATAGCTGATGAGGTAGTTCCAGTCTGAAGCCTGGCAATCTTGAGACCTGGGAAGAAATGATGTTTCAGTTTGAGTCTAAAGACAATTAAAAAAAAAATGATGCCCTAGCTAGAAGGCCACAGGCAGGAGGAATTCTCTCCTAACTCCAGGGGTGGTCAGCCCTTTGGCTTTATTCAGACTCTCAGCTGATTGAATGAGGCCCACACTTCATGGATGGCAAGCCATTTAAATGTTAACTTCATCCAGACTTTTTACAGTCATACCCAGAATAATGTTTGCTCAAATATCAGGATGCCTTGTGGCCCAGTCAACTTGATACATTAATTAACTTGATAGTATAGTTAATTAGAAATTATGTGATTGTAAAGACTTGAACAGTATCTGGTACATAGTAAAAACTAAGTAAATGGCACATGTTTATATTAGTAGTAATTAATGCTAAAATTGTCACAATTCATTAAACACAGACCTTGCTATATAGGCATGGGATGGTGACCAATGTATATTCTTTTAGAATGGCTTTGACTGAAATTGGTATAATAGTCTCAAACTCTCTGCTTATATTATAGAGATCAAGGGCCAAAGCCATCCTGCTTAATTTTCTAGGACTTTTCAATTCCAAGTATATTTAAACAGAGCTACTCTAGGACATAGGATATTACATTATACAGTTGATGTATAATCCCAGACATGTGCTAAGGACCCAAATGTTACATTTGGTCTCCAGATAATTAGTAAAGCCTGGACCACTGAGTAATAGTTTATGGCATAATATAAGTTCAAGAGCTCACACAGAGAAGTTAAAAGGGTCTTTCCAAAGCAAATATATTTCCAAAGGCAGAGTGCCGAGTATAAACTGATGCTGGTTGTATAATGTTGGAAGAGAATGAAATTACAAGGTTACCTTGGCATATTCTCATGGAAGAATATATTTTTGTTTTTCTCATCTTCAGATTGGTCTTATTGGGGTTTGGCAGGAGATAACCGTTGACTTAACTACCATGACTTCCAGCTGGAGTTTTTATATGTAAGATGTAGGTTTATTTTCTTTATGTTACTTCAAGAATTCAAACAGCAATAGTTAATTTGTGGAAGGTAGAGCAAGGTATGGTGAATCGATCTCAGCTCATGAAATTATAACAAGCCCAGTGATTATATCATAATGTGTGTTCTTTTGTGTTTGGAAAAAAAAGTATGTGAGTACAAAGCCAGAATTCAGTATATGGAAAATTCTTTTAATTATCATACATGTGAAATTTGAGGATTTAACACTTCTCCACTCCTGAAAGAAATATCTTCACAAATGTACATGTAATACATGCATGTTTTTAATAGATATGATGCAAAAAACAGAATTTATCACATTGCCTGTATTTAGTGTGACACAAATGTGGCACAGTATTGTGAATAACATCAGTTTGTGAAGTCAAATTCATTTTGCATCTCGAAATATCAGATCATGTCCTAGAATATCTGAGGTATCTTTTGCTGAAAATTACAGAAAAATCTCTAGCTACTTTTGGCTGGCATATTCTATTCCTCATTGTAATCATCACCTAACTCTTATAAACTCAAATATAAGCAGATACAGTTATATAATATGTTCCGGATTCATTTTTGGTCAATTTTGATTTTTAAATGCTGACATAAATTAATCTGAAATATTCAGTCTCCACATCTACATGAAATTCCCTTTTATGACCTATAGGTAAGAAATTGGCCTCCTGAAAGAACTGTATGAGGAACACTAAATTGTTGATAGTACAAATGATGGATTTAGGGAAAATGCTTCCAGAGTAAGGTGACGTCACAATGACACACAAAACTGAAAGACCCAGGATGACTAGAAATATCTTGATTAGAAACCTATAACTTTAAGAAATTAATTACTTTGTTCACCCTAAGACAACAAAGCAAAACTTATTACATGGGCATGGGTGAAAACCCAAGGGAAATTGGTTTTTGTTTATTTATAAATATATGAATATTTGTACCACCATTTCTAATATTCTATTTTCTAATGCTTAATAAAGCCCACTCCCCTTTTGTTTCCTATTCACTTTATCTTTAACACTCCTTTTCTTGAGGTATACTTAAGCAGTCTAGAATGAACACTCTCTCTAAAAAAACCATGGCTAACGAGTCACTAACTTAAAGTATTTCACCTGTTGGCTTTTTAAAATCCCTTTTTAAAATTAATTTATCATTGAAACAGGCACTTATGAATCCACTTAAAATATAATACCTGAACCTCAGGTGATCCACGTTTAGGAAGTCAAGGATTAAATTCCTCAGAATAATTCCAACATTGTTGTAGCCCATCAGAATCTAGAAAATACACAGATTTCCCAGGGTGGGATCATAGGAAAAGAAATTATCCTGTAATAAGTTCTAACGTGAAAAATTGCTAACACAAGCAAATGTCTCTCAGGAGAACTGAAGCATGATGCTGGTAATAATTGACATTCAGAGGAGTGTCTTAGTCCTTTGATCAAGCTTAGAAAAATCATAATCATCTTGATAAAAAGACAGTCTGTTAAATTTCACTATTTTTAACTACATCACATTTGAAAACAATTAAACATATTCCCAGGTAGTGTCTCTGTCAGGGCCAAAAATTACTGTGTAAAAATACGGCTCTCTTCCCCAGATACATAGTACAGATATTATTTGAAGTGCCTTTGCTGGTTCACTTACTCTTCATTGAAATATTGTTGTGTTTATAGCTTCAACAAGAATTAATCTCTGTTTGTACCTAGATACAGTTTTTTTTTAAAGCTTGTGGGGAATGTCACAATTACAGATAAATTCCATTTTAGTGAATATGACATGATACTACTATGGGACAGGATCAACCCTTCACAGGGTCATATAAGTGTCTAGAATGTTCTACCAGAACCAAAATTTTTGTCCATTATTTACTCTGTGGTTTTAATTCACTCCCACTTCCAGCAATGTGACCTCACATTAATAGACATGTGGGAAAGCCCTGAGAGGAAGCACTAGCTTTTTACATCTCTGTCCTCTCTAAGCATAGAATTAATAGGGCAGTAAAACATTATTATATCAGGGAAAATAGAAGTAATCAAAAATATAGCTGTGATTTCTTATATTTAGGAGTTTTCCTGACAAAAGTTAATTCTCTTACCTTAGTTTGTATGCAGCACTTATGTTAGAACCAAACCAGGTTTATTGTGTTAAATAATGCTTTTTACTCTACGTGCAAAGGGAGGGAGGGAAAGGGATATAAATTCAAGCTTACATAATACAAAATTCCAGATCGAAAGACTAAATGAAATATCCACCATAGAAATTGAATCACAATCGGATTTTGTTTGAAAATTTTTCCCTAAAATAGGAAATTTATTTGAAGAAATCATATCAATACATGTAAGATACTATTGGTAATTGTTTATTGTATAAATTAGCCTGTAGTTGAGTTTCAGCATCTATATGGAATTTTAAAAGCAATCAAATAAGCAACAAATCCAATTAATTATTTTGTCACAAAAACACATTTAAACGTGTTTCTGCATTGGAATGAAGAGAAAAAATTGCCCTAAATCTCCTTGGTACAGAACAGTTTTTGCATCACATAATTCAGCTCTTTGTGGACATAACTGTAATTCTGATAAAATTTAAGGAGGTTAAAAACTCCTTCTGGGAAGTTAGGATTACATGGTCAGCTGATCACCTAGTTCGGTAATCTTTAGGCAGTTAGTTGTGCATTGTATTAGTTCATTATATGAACTTCTTCCCTGCACTCCCCAAACCGTATCACCAGGGCTTTTTCTTCCCTTCTTCTTCTTGTCTCTTCAAGCTTCAAATATAATTCTGACACGTGGTTCTAATTTCTTTATAGAATATTTTCAACATTTCATCCTTCCCAGTGAGCACGGAAACATAATTCATCACTGAAAACAGAGCTATGCATTAAGATTTTCAGGATCAAGAGCTACCATAGTTGGTATAGCTAATATCTGTGCAGCTCATGCTTTATAGCAGGCCCTATCCTAACCTCTTATATGTTTTATTACCTCATTCACCATCAAACCCTTCACATACAAGTGCCACTCTTCTCATTTTACAAATGGGAAGCCTGAAATACAATGAGATTAAAAAATGTGATCAAGTCCTCACAATGGAAAGAAATACCTGATACTTTGTTTTATATATGTGTTCTTTATATTTAAATATTGCATATATTGTATAACTTTTGTATCAAGGGAGCACAAAATAATAGATTACCAGTGTTAATAATTGTAGTCTTTAGGGCACCTGAGTCTATCTGTTGGTTAAGCTTCTGACTTTTGATCTCAGCTCGTCATGATCCTACAGTTGGTGAGATGGAGCCCCGTGTTGGGCTCTATGCTGACAGTGCAGAGCCTGCTTGGGTTTCTCTCTCTCTCTCTATCTCTCTCTCTTTCTCTCTCTCTCTCTTTTCCTTTCCCCCAATCACACTTGTGTGCTCACTCTCTCTCTCAAAATAAATAAACTTTTAAAAAATAGTAATAATCATTGCCATTAAGTTATACATTTCAAAATTCTGTATGTATATCAGCAACCAGTTACATGCTAACATTCTTAATGTAACCACATCTGTTAATTTTTTAGGTAATATGCACTTTTATTCACTTTTATTAGTATTTTATTCTAAATAATGTAACGTTACAAATTCCAGAGATTAGAGCTTGATATTTTTGGATTACCTCCTTCTGACTTTGACCACTCCCACTACAGTTCTTAGAATGTGTTTACCAGATCAATTCCCCTGAGGCAAAAACTTGCCAGATTTTGGGTTCTACTAGCAGCCATCCTCAAGAAAAGAACTGAAACTTACTAACATATTTCAGAAAAAATGCAGACAAATATATTACTAATTTAAATAGAATAATCCTTAACAAAACATTGGGAAATAAATTGCAGACACTTTGGAAAAGATAGTAAATCATCACTAAGTGAAGTTTATTACAAGAAGGTTTATCATAAACAATGTAACTCATCATATGAAAGACATGATTATATCAACAGATACAGGAAGCACTTTTAAAAAGAATTCAATACCAATTTTTTACTAAAACCATTAGCAAACTAAGAACAGATAGCCCTCGAGACAGCCCTCGAGACTATAGATATGCTTTCTCCATTTATATACCTTTACTGGAGGTCCTAGTCAGGAATGAAAATGCAAAAAAACAATGAAATAAAATAATTTTTGAACAAAGGAAGTAAAGTCTGTATTTGACATTTGATTATAAAGAAAATGCCTCCTTAGCAGCAGGCTGACCCACCATGCTGTGGTCATCTGGGCCCTTTTCTTTTGGTGTTGTCCTGTCAAAGAGATCTGGGGAGGTAGCGCTTTTGATTTCCTCAGTTATGTTTTCTATGTAAAGAATATACTGTCTGACTTTAGCAAAACCTCATTTCTTTACTACCTGAACCAGTTAAGTTCCTGCCTTTGTTTCACAAGAAAGTAAAAAAATCAAGCTACAGATTGAGAGAAAGTATTTGCGATAAATCTGACAAAGTGCCCATATCCAGAATATACAAAGAGCTAGTACAAATCTAGTTTTAGATAATAACATCTAAAACAAAACAATTTTTAAAAGATGAGCAAAAATCTTGACTTGAGTTTTACATGAGAAGAAACATAACGACCATTTTCTCCTCAGAAAGGTGATTAACATCACTAGTCAGTTTCGAGATGCAAATTAAAGCAGGAAGAGAACACTTCTGATCTGTTTGACAGTTTCTTCTAACAGTCAACATACACCTCCCCTGTGATCCTACAATTTCACTTGTTTGTGTCTGTGAATTTACCCAAGATAAGTAAAAAATATATATATTAACTGAAAAATTCGTACAAGGATTGCATCTTTATCACGGATAGCCAAAACTAGAAGCGATGCAAATAGACATTATCAAGAAATTGCATCAAATCGTGGTGAATCCCAACATGGAATAGCACATCATTCCAGAAAACAAAAAGAAGGGGAGGGAATGAACTACTATTATATGTAGCAGCATGGATAACTATTAAAAACATTTTGTGCCCAAAAAATCTAGCCATGAAAGTGTACATGCTGATAATTTCATTAGATGAAGTTTAAGGATGGTCAAAATTAACCTACAATTATACAAACAGTAGGTGATGTAACCAACCATGTGGGATACTTTAGTTTCAAGGATGCAAAAAAACATTTGTTGCAACTCATGGAGTGGACACTTAAGATATGTATACATTTTCATATTTGTGATTTTTCCTAAAAAATACAGTGAAACCTTGGATTGTGAGTAACTTGTTCTGCAAGTGTTCCACAAGATGAGCAAACATTTCTTTTAAAAAAACTGTTTTTAAAATTTATTTATTTTTAGAGAGAGAGAGAGAGAGAAAAACACAGTGCAAACAGGGAAGGTGCGGCAGAGAGAGAGGGAGACACAGAATCTGAAGCAGGCTCCAGGCTCTGAGCTGTCAGCACAGAGCCCGTCACAGGGCTCAAACTTGTAAACTGTGAGATCATGACCTGAACCAAAGCTGGATGCGCAACCAACTGAGCCACCCAGGCCTCCCGAATTTCTAATAAATTTTAACTTTATAAACCAGTGATATCTTGCAAAACGAGTAGTTCATGACGCCAAACGTCCCATGATCACAACTGAGCCAATGGTTCTTGAAATATGTTTTGATATACAAGTGCTTTGGATTACAGACATGTTTCTGGAACAAATTATGCTCGCAAACCAAGCTTTTACTGTACTAACAATAATTGTGGGAGAAACCAAGCTTTGCATTTTTATTCCTTTGAAGAAACAAACAATAATGAAATGCAGCTATAGGAGACAGATTGTTCAGTTTTGATTCTTGGTTCAATCCTTTTCACTGTAAAAAGAAAATTGCTGACCCTTCCTAAGATTTATTCCCCTGTATTGTAAAGTAGGAATATGTATAATACCGATAATGAAGTGTTGTGAGAATTAAATGCAACAATATGTTTAAAGCACTTAATAGATTGTGATCATTGTCTAATTTTTATTTTATGTACTCACGCATTTACTTATTCTGTCCCTACAAAATTGGTGCTGCCCTGACACATTCCTCTTTGTTTTCATTTACCAAGCCTCTTACTTCATTGGCCTGAAAAGGGAAAAGGCAGTTGATCAGACAACTTTATTTGATTTTTTCTTCCTTATTTTAAGAAGAGGCTGCCACTCATGGAAAGAAATGGGGACAGTAAACAAAGAGATAAAATAATTGGTGAGCACATGAGCCAAACTTATGCCACTTTGTAATGAAAGGCACTTCTTTCTCTTAGCTGTAATCTCTTAAAGAGAGAAACTGTGGGAACAGAGTGACTTCTGTCCGGTCACATGTAAACAGGTAGTTTAATTGTGCATATTATCAAGTGCCATGAGATTGACCTCCTCTTCACCCCAGCACAGCCTGTTGTTTTCCTTTGACATTTTTCCTCAACTTTCTCTGTTTCTGCCATCAACACAGTGAGGAAATTCTTTTTGGACCCCCTTATGTCTGTCCATACCTTTCTGTTTCTTCAGAGCCATAAGGAACTCCACAATTTCTCTCTGGGTATTGTAAATAACTTCAATATTTCCTTTTTAAACTTTATTTGAAATTATAACAGCCCAAGAGTCATCTCCTCCCACTTTCAAATAATAAGCAGCTTAAGAATGGAGATATCGAAACCAACACATTCTTTAGAAAGAAACACAAAGAACATTTTTATTATCATTATTATTATTAAGTTTATTTATTTTGAGAGCTTAGTTTTTATTTATTGTCAGTGCAGAACCTGATGCAGGGTGTGAACCCATGAACTATGAGATCATGACCCGTGTGGAAATCAAGATTCCCTAAATCAAGAATGAGATGCTTAACTGAGTGAGCCAGTCCGGTGCCCCAACATACATTTTCAGATTAGGAAATGGGCCTGAAAGTATATCTGGTTAAGCTACTTGGCTTTTTAGACAAAGAAAGTAAGTCTTGGAAAACCTATAAAAGCTTCTTAGATAAACATTATCTGCTTGAATAAAGAGAACTTGGCCTCATGGTTGCAAATCTTAATCTGCCACATTTTTAGCTTATCATCTTGGGCAAGTTGTTTCAAGTTGCTTCCTCTTGGGTAAAATTTTGTCATCTATTTGTTTGATAAAATTTAATCTGCTGTCATAAAAGGGGTATTTTGGAAAGATGCTTTCTTCCCAAGTAAAATGAACATACAGTATTATATTAGTTTCAGGTGCACAATATAATGACTAAACAATTCTATACATTTCTCAGTGCTCATCGTGAGAAGTGTACGTTAATCCCCTTCACCCATCCCCCTTCCCACTTCCCCTCTGGTAGTCCACTAGTTTGTTCTGTCTATTTGAGTCTGTTTTTTTGTTTGTATCCTTTTTTTTCCTTTGTTCATTTGTTTGGTTTCCAAATTCTACATATAAATGAAATCATATAGTATTTGTCTTTCTCTGAATGACTTATTTCATTTAGTGTTATACTCTCTTGATTTGTCCATGCTGTTGCAAATGGCAAGATTTCAGTCTTTTTTATGACAAGTAATATTCCATTATATATATACACACATACATACATACATATATATATAATGTGTATATATATCACATCTTTATTCATTTATCAATGGACATTTGGGTTGCTTTATATCTTGGTTATTGTAAATAATGCTGTAATAAACAGAGTGTGTATATATCTTTTCAAATTAATGTTTTATTTTCCTTAGGTGAATACTAACTTGTGAAATTACTGTATCATATGGTAATTTTACTTTTAATTTTTGATTAATCTTCATACGGTTTTCCACAGTGGGTGCACTAATTTGCTTTCCCATAAATAGTATACAAAGGCCTGTTTTCTCCTTGTCCTCATCAACACTTGTTATTTCTTGTGTTTTTGTTTTAGCCATTTTGACTGGTATAAAGTAGTAACTCACTGTGGTTTTGTTTCACTTTTCCCTGATGGTTAGTGCTGTTTAGCATCTTTTCAAAATGTCTTTTGGCCATCTGTATGTCTTCTTTGGAATCATGTCTATTCAAGTTCTGTCCATTTCTTAGTTGTATTATTTGGTTGTTTTAGTGTTGATTTGTATAAGTTCTTCATACATTTTAGATATTAACCCCTTACCAGGTATATAATTGCAAATATCTTTTTCCATTCAGTAGGTTGCCTTTTGGTTTTGTTGCTGGTTTCCTTCACTGTGCAAGACCTTTCTATTTTGGTGTAGTCCCAACAGTTTAATTTTTTTCCCATTGCCAGAGAGACTATCTAGAAAGATGTTTCTATGTCAGAGAAATTACTGCCCATATTTTCTTCTAGAAGTTGTATGGTGTCAGGTCTCTTATTTTGGTCTTTAATCCATTTTGAGTTTGTTTTTGTGTTTGGTGTAAGAAAGTGGTTCCAGTTTCATTCTTTTGCATGTAGCTGTTTTGATTGTCTAACACCATTTGTTGAAGAGACTTGTCTTTTTCCCAGTGTATATTTTTGCCTCCTTTATTTTGGATTAATTGATCATAGTCTTATAGGTCTATTTCTTGACTCTATTTTGTTCAATTGATCTATTTGTCTGTTTTCTCTGCCACTGTCATACTGTTTTGATTACTACAGCTTTGTAGTATAACTTGAAGTCTGGGATTATAATACTTCCAGTTTGATTTTTCTTTTTCAAGATTACTAGCAGTATTTGGGATCTTTTGTGATTCCATGCAAATTTTAGGATTGTTTGTTCCAGTTCTGGGAAAAATGTTGTTGGTAATTTGGTAGAGATCATGTTGAATCTGTAGATTGCTTTGAGTAGTATGACTATTTAACAATATTAGTTCTCCCAATCCATGAGCATAAAATATCTTCTATTTCCTTGTGTCATCTTCAGTTTCTTTCATAATGCTTTATAATTTTCAGAATGTAGGTCTTTTACCTCACTGGTTAAGTTTATGCCTAGATATTTTTTTTTTTGGTAAAATTGTAAATGGGACTATTTTATTAATTTCTATTTGTACCACTTCATTATTTGTGTATAGAAATGCAGCTGGAAAGATACATCTTGAATTAATGTTTGCTAATTTAGTAGTTGGCATTCTGTTTATTCAAGGAAGTTTTTAAAAAATCAAAGAAGTTATATGATATCTTATTTATGATATTTTTTTCATAATCACATATCAATCTATTTATGCTGATATTTTTCTTTTTTTAATGTTTTTTAAAATTTATTTCTGAGAGAGAGAGAGAGAGAGAGACAGTGTGAGCAGGGAGGGTCAGAGAGAGGGGGAGACACAGAATCAGAAGCAGGCTCCAGACTCTGAGATAGCTGTCAGCACAGAGCACGACTTGGAGCTCGAACCCATGAACTGTGAATTCATGACCTGAGCTAAAGTTGGACGCTTAACTGACTGAGCCACCCAGGTGCCCCATTATGCTAATATTTTTCATAATGAATACCATTATTTAAGATAGAAATGATAGCAGAAATGTATCCATTGTTATGATATTAATTAAAGCATGTAACCAAACTTAATTAAAATTGATATAAAATTTATATACACATCTATATAGATACAGATATAGCAAAAATATATAAAGCAAATATATGGAGGCCTAGGAATTATTTTTAAATAATTAAGTCATATAAACTATATCCTTATTACTAAATTCTAAATCAATTATGTCGCTGAAGGAGATTATAATTCATGCATTAGATGTCAGCATCATTACATAGAGATTGAGGACATTAGAAGCACATGTGAATTTTTAAGAGAGTACAATTTTTATGTTGCTAATTACTTCATATTTTGCCTTTTAAGATAAAGCCTTTTTTCTCATCCACACAAAGCATTTCAGAAGATTAATTAGGGCTTCATTAATAAGTAATTAAGCATTTTATCTCTACATTGCCTGAAAGCAATTGTAAATTACATCTTACCCCAGTTCCTAATTTGATGTCCAGCAAACAGACTTGCCTGTGGAAATTTTATAAATCAACTTATATATTAGCCACACTTTGCCTGCCTTCCAATTCCTCTTAGTTGTTGATAATGCAAATCAGGCCACTTGAGTGATAACCTGTCAGGAGACACTGCTTTGGAAACCCATACTCACATTAATACTAACTATTCAGAATTCTTGTATGGAACAGTTCCCTCCATAATTAAGAAGACAAACACAGCAAAGAATATGCTGCTTCATCAAGTTTTACATGTGAATCATTCCCAAAGTGAACTTTTAAAAAGAGCCCCATGAGTTCTCTCAGGAATGAATAAAAATAAAACATTGTGATATGTTAATATAGCCAAGTCAGCAAATAAATATCAGATATGAAAAATAAATTTGATTTTTAGTTATGCATACTATAAAGTTTATAAACCATACTTTATTTGGAAATAAGAAAGTGCACATGATTTTATTAAGACAAAATGTGAGTCTATTGCATGACTCATTCTATTGAATTCTGGACACACTGTTTTCTTGAAGATTAGTTTCTCTCTGAGATAACCCAGAGGTGGCATCAACTCACCAACAACATGTCTTATGCTTCATTGAACTACTAGCACCTAAACGAGATCCTCATACACAGAAAGCATTCAGTAAAAACTGCATTTTAGTAAAGTTACTATACAAAGGCAATTAGATCTTAGAAGCAAACTTATTTAAGCCTTTATTATTTATTCTAAGTCACTCATTTCAGTTCAGAAAAATTGGCTATGTCCTGGAGAGGTTACTTAAGTAGAGAAAAAGGAACACAAAGGAGTGCAAATAAGCAGGGCTCTGCTCCGGGAAGTACTATGGTGGGAAAAGAAGACGGAATGTGTGGTGATTTAATCTGTTAAAGACTGCTGACTTCGGAACATAGAGATATAAAACATGCTTCATTTAGGTGAAGCCACTGACTGCCAAGGCTAAGGGAAGATCCTACTTTGGACCCCTTTCAAAGTAGAAAGTGAGGCTCCTACCTAGCATTGTATCCTACCACTCGTCATTTGATTGTATTGTGTAAGACAGGCTCTGAATAAAATTTTGTTTCATTAACTTAACAGTTGAAGAAAGGAAGCTTAAAGAGGGGTAGAAATAACACCTTAGTAATGGAAAATATTTTCCATGTTGGAACTTGCATAATTTTCCAGAATAATTACATTTTTATGGAAGTCATAATTCATAATAACATCTTATGACTCAAATGGAAATCATATATAAGGTTATACTTTTGACATATATTGAAGTCATTTACTAGTTTATATTGTTCTGTATTACTGTTCTAGAATCATTTCACACCTGTTTCTTGGCAGGTGTATTCACAAAAGTAAATCAAGAAACAAATTATAAACTACTCAATATTTTATTCTTTTCTTTAAGGCTTTTTATTTTACAATGCGGGGTTTCAGGACATTAAGCTGGTGCTTTATAATGTGAAATGGTTTTAATGATATGCAAATAAGAGACTATTAAAAACAAATGACATGTTTTTGGCAAAGCATTTGATTGTTTAAATTATCTTTCTGTAACTGAAAACAATATTCAACATTCATGCATTAAAAGAGTTTGCATTTGAAGAGCTACAAGGTTGAAATGTAGACTCCAGCTTCTTAAAGTAGGAACAGAAGCTACTGTTCTCAAGATGGCAGATTCAAAGGACAAAGCTAAACAGTCATATTACTAACAGTTTAAGTAGGTATGTTGTATATACTTAATGCTTACACAAGTATGGGTGTCTGAGACAGAAAATGAATATCCCATACGGAAGTAAATCAATCTCAGGGGATTATAATGTACAGTGGCATATGATGGGCACACCATGCACTCTCCACTGTTGTTCTTCTTCTTACAACACTGAAGGCGGCATGAGACAGAAGGGAAAGACTGACAGATTGATTGGTTCTGCTGTTTCCTTACTATTATGTGCCATGTCACTTTTTAAGGTTCTTAGATAAGATCCAATTGCTCCTTAGGCCTTCTTAATTACTTTTCAGATTTCCTTTGTTATAGGATTTGTCACCATGAATCTAAAAGACCTTGTGTTGGCACTTTGACAGAAGAGATTGGACTGTTTAACCAGAACTAATGAATATCTTCCATTTCCTTCATGAAAAGGGTAATAAATGTTATGCTGTTTCCTGGATCGCATATGTAAGTGACAGCAAGAAACACCCTTGGAATAGTAATAATAAAATTGCCTTCATTAACTCCTAAGTATAACAATAGAAATGTGTAGAAATACAATCTAAGTCTCTTCTATTTTTTGTTCTGAGGCAAAATACACTGAAAAAGCACTTATGAAGTCTGTATGATTCTCATTTAATAATGAAATAAGTGATTTATTCATTTTTCAGTTTCAGTCACAACTGACCAAATGATTTACATTAAACAATGGTTATGACATAACACACAACACAGTAATGAAGAAAATGTTGACAGTTACTAAAAAAATGATCATATTCTCTACCCACTAATGACACATATCAGAGTATGAAAGTTTGTACATTATTTTCATTTATTGTTTTCTGTTTCTGGTTATGTGATTTATTATTGCCACGTTTATGGTTTCTTTCTGTGCAATAAATATACCTCAAACAATTACTGGAAAACGTTCCAATAGTAATGCAACAAACCAGATTGATATTTCCATCCTTTGACCATTGATATAAAATTCATATCCGTAACATTACTTGAGATATCAATAGATGCTACAATTAATACCATTTATAGGTATATTGTTCTAATTTGTAACACATTTTTATCTTATAATCTATTACATTAAAATAAGCTGTTGTGAGATTTTCAGGAATATTCTCCTTTGTTTTTAAGTTTACTTATTTATTTTGAGAGAGTGCACATGAGTGGAAGAGGGACAGAGAAAGAGGGAGAGAGAGAATCCCAAGCAGGCTCTGCACTGTCAGCACAGAGCCATATACAGGGCTAGATCCCATGAACCATGAGATCATGACCTGAGCTGATATCAAGAGTCACACCAGCCAACTGAGCCACCCAGGCACCCCAAGTAACATTCTCCTTTCTGTGGAAATATCTCTCTCTACTTGAATGTAATTCTCCATCAAATTTCAAGATTAATATAATTTTATAAAAGTTCCTCTTTGTAAGTTTATAGGCTACTTTATTCAGTGTGGGACTGCAATTCTCACACTTTCTGATTTGTTTTAAAATAAGCTAGAGTTTTAGATGCAGAATATTATATTCAACTCATGTATTTTATATAATATGTCCTTTTTGCATCATTGGTTTGAATGATCCCAGACAATTGTTTTATATTCTTTCTCATTCTTGTATTCTAATCTTTGTTTTCTTTTTTATTTAAGTAAGTAGATGATATTTTTGTTGAATTTATGAATGATTTAAAATCTTGTTTTTTGCTTTTCCTTGTGTAATTATTAAAAATATTTCATCCCTGGGGCGCCTGGGTGGCTTAGTCGGTTAAGCGTCCGACTTTCGCTTAGGTCATGATCTCGCGGTTCGTGGGTTCGAGCCCCGCGTCGGGCTCTGTGCTGACAGCCAGCTCAGAGCCTGGAGCCTGTTTCAGTCTGTGACTCCCTCTCTCTCTGACCCTCCCCTGCTCACGCTGTCTCTCGCTCTCTCTTAGAAATAAATAAAACATTAAAAAAAAAAAAATTTCATCCTTCATTTTAGAAGGAAGAACACAGCACAGCAGTGTGCTATAAAGCCTGAGGTCTTGCTATAATTCCTATGTCAATCACTTCCTATGATCTAGCCTTAGATAATAATTTTAATTCCCTGGTGCCTCAATTCCCTAACTTTTTAAAGAGAGATAACACTAGATTTACTGATAGGGACTTTGCTGTGGATAAACTATGTCAGACATGTAGTGAACCCACAGTAAATCATTATCATTGCTAACTCCATTACTTGACACCAGATTGACTTCTGGCATTTATTGCTGAAGAGAAAACAGAAATCTGAGGAAAGTGTGAATTTCATTACATAATGGGTAATATTTTCTCCCAGTTGAATGCATGCAACCTTAATTCATAATTTTAAAAGACAATTACATATTGCATTTGGCATCTTGTTTCAATGATTTTATCTTGAATATGTTGAACTTTTTAAAATGAGTTTCTCAGATTACCTTTCAACTAAGAAAATAGCTTGAGCTGATATTTTGAAATAGTCTAAGAGGTAAATGGCACTTGCTGTCATTCTGTCTTTACTTGGTTATTTTTGTTTTTGTTGTTGTTGTTAATATTAATTTATTTTTGAGAGAAAGAGAGACAGAGCACAAACAGGGGAGGGGCAGAGAGAGGAGTAGACACAGAATCTGAAGTGGGCTCCAGGCTTGAGCTGTCAGCACAGAGCCTGATGAGGGGCTCAAACTCACAAACTGTGAGATCATGACCTGAGCTGTAGTCAGAAGCTTAACCGACGGAGCCACCCAGGCGCCCCTGTCTTTACTTGGTTATTTATCTATTCTCCTCTCAGAGCTCCAAGTACAGTCAGAAGTCAGGTATACGTGGAAGATTCTATCCAATTCCCTGTGATAAATGCTGTGCTTCTGTCTTGAGGCAACATTATTCCTGGTCCAAATTCCTGGTTTTTAATTTCAGGATGCAGATGTAACCCCAATCCAACCTTGTTCCCACCTTCTGTCTAACTATTTCTAGAAATGTGTACCCTGTGACACCATGTGTTAAAAAAGAGGGTAAATCCTCAGAAAACAGGATCCCACATAGAAGAGGAATACGATTTCTCATTGGTACAATAATTGCATTTATGATTCAGGTGCTGAGAAAATTAGAAAATCATACCATTTATTAAAAATTATAGTAAGAATACAATACCTCTTAACAGGTTAAGTGTAAGATACAATACTGCTATCAGGCACAATATTGTACATCAGATCTATAGAATTGTATAAATGAAATTTTATACATGTTAATTAGTAATTCCCTGTTTTTCCCCTACCTTAGGCCCTAGAAACCACCACTGTATTTTCCCATTAGATGAGTTTGATTATTTTATATACCTAATATAAATAGATTATGCAGTATCTGTTCCTTTGTGACTGGCTTATTTTGCTTAGCATAATGTCCTCCAAGTTCATCCATGCTATTACAAATGACAGTAATTCCTTCATTTTTATGCTTGAATAATATTCTCTTGTATGTGTAGATCTAATTTTCTTTTCTTTTTAAGTTTATTTATTTATTTTGAGAGAAAGAGCACAAGCAGGGGAGAGACAGAGAGAGAGGGAGAGGGAATCCCAAGGAGGCCTTGTGCTGTTAGTATGGAGCTTGATGCAGAGCTCTATCTCATGACCTTGAGATCATGACCATGAGGTCATGACCTGAGCTGAAATTTAGAGTTGACTAAGCCACTCAGGTGCTCCTATATCCCGTTTTCTTTATCCATTCATTCGTTAATGGACATTTATGTTGTTTCTCTATCTTGGCTATTTTGACTTCGATTCTTTTTGATAAATACTCAGAAGTGGGATGGCTGGATCCTGTGATAGTTCTATTCTTCATTTTTTGAGGAACCTCCATACTGCTTTCCATAGTGGCTGCACCATTTTCGATCCCTACCAATAGTGCACAAGGATTTCAGTTTCTCTACATTTTCACCAACTCTTCTTGACTTTTGTTTGTTTGTTTTGATAATAACCATCCAACAGGTGTTAAGTGGTATCTCATTGTGACTTTGATAATTATTTCCCTGGTGGCTAATGATGTTGAGCCATTTATGTATCTTCTTTGGAGAAATGTCTATTCAAGTCTTCAGCCCATTTTAAAAATAGATTATTAGTTTTTATTTGCTACTGAGTTGTAGGAGTTCCTTACATATTTGGAAATTAACCCTTAAATAACCCTTTAACAGATACAAGATTTGCAAACATTTTCTCCCATTCCATACATTACTTTTCACTCTTGATTTCTTTCTTTGCTGTGCAAGAACTTTATAGTTTGATGAAGCCCCACTTGTTTATTTTTGCTTTTGTTGTCTGTGCTTTTAGTGTCATTTCCATGAATTTGTTGCCAATACCAATTTGATGAAGTTTTTCTCCTGGTTTATTCTAAGGATTTTATAGTTTCAGTGTTATATTTGAACTCTTTAATAAACGTTAAGTTGATTTTTGTATATTGTGCAAGATGGGGTCCAGTTTCACTCATTTGCATGTGGATATCCAGTGTTCCCAATATCATTTATATTGGGAAGAGATTATCCTTTCCCCATTGTGTTTTTTGGCTGTCAGAGATCAATGGACCGTTTATGGATGAAATTATTTATAGGAAGCTTTTTAAAACTCTACATTAAATTGGTTTGGGATGTTCTAGATTAAAGAAGCATGGTAGTTGGAAAATTAGTCAGAATGTCAGAATTAACTGTATTTTACAATTCACTACATTCTGCAGCTCACCTTCTTCCTCAACATCAGGTACCATTTCTTTATTCCTAGAGACCCAGTCAAATTAAATTCTTCAAGTGGCCTATTTCAGTATTTATGTTCATAGATTTAAAAAATTATGCCTATGTTGCATTTCTTAAATTTTTAGGTTTTGTACTAGCTATTGACTGTCTTGAGAAATGAGTAGCTAACTTTCACTGTCTCTGGCCATCCAACATCCTCCACATAAGTTTCTTATTCCCCATATCCCTTATATATATAATATATAATATATATATACACACATATATACACACATATATACATAATATATATTATATATACATATATATACAATTAATAAGTTATACTTAACTTATAATTAATAAGTTATATTAAAAAATAAAATACCAAAATTTTTAAAAATGCTATTCAGTTTTATTCAGGAAAGTCATGCTAAATATCCTTCAAGCTTCTGAATATATCTTGCCATTTTCCTGGCCATTGTTTTATTTACAAATAAAAAACACAACAACTTTATCCTCCATCATGAAAAGTCTACCATTTATAACTGAGGTTTTTTTCACTCTAAAATATAACTTCAAATCTAGAATGTGATTTTCCATTCCATAATTTCATTTTAAACACCCTGGTTCCTTTTTTTTATTCTATTATGCCTTTCTTAAAACACTCTACTTTTTTATGGATCCCATATATTCTCCTTTCCCTGAGATTTTGGAATTATCTTCACTTTGCACAGTTTCTGATCGCTCCACGTTCCTTTTATCTACTTGTTTTGATTCTTAGACACTTTCTCCAGATGTCTGGTTATTCTTGGCTGTATACAGAAATAAAGGCAGCTAGACACTGATGGGAATCTCTGTGTATCTGTTCATGGCCATCACCACTGGCTTCACTATAGGATGATATGGATGGGCTATTTCATTTGAGAATTCCATATCAGTATCTACAGTTTGTTTCTCTTGAGTGTTCAGATTTCATAAAGAAGCTTCTTTCAATATCCAGCTCTGAGGCAATAAAACTTGCTGCCAGTATTCTGAGAGTAAGGTTTGAAACCTATTTCATATATTTCAAGTTTTCACTAGAATATTTAATCTCAGATAGGTCTAAATTTTGTAAATATCACAAACTTTTTGTTTTGTTCTCACCAGAGAATAAATCTCCAGTCTTCTTCTGGCGGTGTTAAATGTGTAATTGCCTCATAAAAACATTTAGCTACATTTCACATTTATGACCCTCCCCCCCTTAAGCCCATTTCCAGAGGCACCTATTGCCAAATATTTTAAGTTTTTTTTGATGTTTTTTATTTTAAGTCATACTGCTTTCCAGCTTCTCCTAATGAAAATTTAGGGTTGCCAGATAAGATACAGAACTCTCTGTTAATTGTGAACGCACTTTTATTCCAAAAGAAGTGTTCATTGTTTTACTGAGATTCAAATTTAACTGAGCACCCTGTATTTGCATTTGCTAAACATTGCAATTCTATTTAAAATCTGATCTCCTTGGTTTCTTAATCAGTTACTATTTACCATTTATTTTACAATTTCCCACATTTGACAATATCATTATATTCCTGTTCTCTTTATGGATTTACACCTTAGAAATCCCTTTACTGTCATTTTAGTGTAGCTTAAAGAGGAAGCCAAGCTTCTTTTGTTCTGTCCATTACTTAATCAAAGCACTGTTTTCAATGCAATTCTCAGGATTCCTTTAGATACCAAAAGAGAAGCTTGAATCCTCTTGATTTAACCATGTTTAATAATACATTACCCACCTGGTGTATACATGAATTTGCCTTAAACTATTGTCATCCGTAGCAGTGCAGTGCCACCAAGTCCAACAGAAGCAACATTTTATGAACTATGATTGTGAATTTTTGGACATGGAAGCTGAGATATGCTATTTACATTTATTTCTGTCACTTAAATAAATAGACTCATAAAGTGAGAAAGCCAAAAATACAAATCTTCTCAGAAATTATTATTAATTCATTGATCTGATTGACAGTTTTAGCAGAATGCTATGTGAGTTAGGGCATAAGAAGGATGTTATTCTCAAATTCATTATATAAAATTTGTGCCACATTTAACCTATAATCCAGCCCATAAAATGACTTATAGGAGAAAGATTTGAAAGTATTCTGGGGCTGGATAAGATCTGAAAGACCTCTTTCTGCTGATGACTATATAACTGTAGTCTCCTTCACAAGATCCAACGTTTTTCAGACTTATTAAACCATCTGCATTATAAATAAAGTTTTTGAAAATTTTTTATGTTTTTTGTTTATTTCTGAGAAAGAGAGAGAAAGTGAGCAGGGTAGGGTCAGAGAGAGAGAGGGAGACACAGAATCGGAAGCAGCCTCCAGGTTCTGAGCTAGCTGTCAGCACAGAGCCCGACACGGGGCTTGAACCCACGAACTGTGAGATCATGACCTGAACTGAAGTCAGACATTTAACCGACTGAGCCACCCAGGTGTCCCATGCATTTTAAATAAATTCTTTAAAAAATTACACAGTATACAGCACACCAGTTGGGATTTCCTCTCTGAATTCTAAGAATAATTTAAATTTAAAATAACCTGATTTTGTATCAAACTTTAATCTTTTGATTTCTTACTAACACTCATTCTCTCCTCTTCAAATACTGTTTGAATTCAGGTGTAAAGTGTTTATTTAGAAGTGAAATAATGTACAGAAGTTTTTATTTTCCATCCTGGGACATCTTTAGTGAAGTGATAGTTGAGGAAAGTTAAGGATACATTACCAGTGTCCTTCAATTTGTGAAATTGTTGTCAGAACCACTTCTTTTTAAAAAAATATTTATTCATTTTTGAGAGAGTGTGTGTGGGGGGAGGGGCAGAGAGAGAAGGAGAGAGAGAATCCCAAGTAGGTTCTATGATGACAGTGCAAAGTCCGATGTGGGGCTAGATCTCATGAACCATGAGATTATGACTTGACCTGAGCCGACATCAAAAGTTAGACACTTAACCAACTCAGCCACCGTGAGGTCCCATCAGAACCATTTATATTTCTCTAAAATCACCTTGGATACTATTATAAGATGTTGACATATCTCTTAGGAACTTTCTGGAATATTGTTTATATTCCAAAGTCCTTTAGCTTTAAGCCTTGAGGATAGTATTTGGCTTCTATGATATGAACTTTTTATATGTAGTTGTGTGTGTGTGTGTGTGTGTGTGTAAAACAGGGATCCCTGATGTGTTTGTTTGTCATTTCGACAGTTAACATTATTGCACTCTGACAATTGGGTCTGTGTTACCATCTGTCACTGGAGGAATGTATCTGTCAATTAGCACTTCTACAACACTATCTGTCGACCCACAAAAGTCACCAGGAAAATAACTTGAAAGCTACTGTCAAGAGGAAATTGAACTAGGTATTGAGTTCTTTGGAAGTACATTTATTTCACAGCATCTGCGTGTCAAGTAGTGATGAATGCCCTTTCTAACTAGGTGAGAAAGTGAAATTTGTCTCTTTAAAGAAACTTCTATAAAGTAGGAGATACTCTTTAAGTAATGCCAATTGGTCTATAACACGTTTTCCAATTTTCTTATTTATATACGTTTTGAAGTATATCCAAAAAACCTTCATCATAATTTAGAAAAAACATATTTAGGCAATGACTAGTACCTACATTTAGGAAATTTTTAACAAAAATATCTGATATTTCACTTATCCTACTATAATCTAACCCATAATATGAGGTTAAATTATTGAGGGTGAACATCCTTTTCAAAAGAATATTCCCTTTTACAATGACTAGACATTTTCCTAAAGTTCATTTTAAATGTTGTTGTTGTTGTTTATTTCTAAGAGAGAGAGACAGACAGCATGAGCAGGGGAGGATCAGAGAGAGGGAGATACAGAATCTGAACGAGGCTCTAGGCTCTGAGCTAGCTGTCAGTACAGAGCCCATTGCGGGGCTCGAACCCACGAACTGTGAGATCATGACCTGAGCCAAAGTCGGATGCTTAGCCGACTGAGCCTCCCAGGCACCCACTAAAGTTCGTTTTAGAAGATTATCCATAGAGTCTTCGGTTAATAACATCATACTTATTTGAAGGGTAGATTTCTAAAACTTAAACACACTGGAGTCATAGCTATGAAAGTATAAGTGAAAAAGACTCCTCAGTTGCCCCTCATTCTGCTTGCTCAAATGAATTCTATAATTGTATATTTTAGAACCTAAAAATAAAATTTCTTTAGTTCAAGAGTCTCATGAACAAGCTTTGTTATTTATATTTCTAACACTAAACAGAATAAATGAATTTATATACAACTGTACATATGTATGTATGTATTTGTGGTGTGCACGTGTGTATATATACACACATATATGTGTATATACACATTAACTATTGTACATTTGTATTCACATTAGTGTACATACAGTTTCATGCCAAAGGGACTCTGTTAATGGAACTCACATATACAAATGTTCCCAGGGAAATGCATATATATTTGATTCTGTGGATATGTAGGTGTACATAAATATATGCCATGTATACATATATATGTATATATATATATTCATCTATAGTATAATATGTTAGAAAAAGTAGAAAATTATAAAAGTAGGTTAAATTACTTTAAAAGGACAACAAAGCCCGTTTAGCATGAGAACTGTGTGTACATTAGTTAATATTTAATGCTTTTGGAACCAAACAATGGCTCAGATCCGCCACATATTGGCAGAGCAATAGCAATTTTTTTTTAATCTCTCAGCTTTACATCCCTAATCTATAAAATGAGAGTGGGAATATTCTCATGAGTATTCAAAAAAGTAATAAATAGAATGTGCCTAACTAGAAAATAGTACATGATAAGAACTCAGTAAATGTTAGCTAAAATTTGACAAATTGTTTTATATATCTCAGGTACCTCTAAAGATATAATTGCACTGTCAGACAATAAAGAATTTTCATAATAATAACATTGATTCATTTGAGTCACATATATCCTTAGATTTTATAATGAGAGAAGAGAAAGATATTCCATTCTCCTCTTGTTAGATAATGAAACTAAACTCCTAAAATCCTCGATGAAGAAAAATGTAATTATTTCAATTTCCTATGTTAATTGAGGTACAGAAAAGCATAATGAATTCTTGAAACCTCCTCACATCATATCTAATATTTTTGCTGTTGTTGTCTAGCTTCAGGGTTATTTAAATTATTGATACCAGCCTGTCAAATCTCTTTGAAAACTAACTTTTTAGCATATCTCTTAGAAAACTAACTCTGCATGCCACAAATTGTTTATCATCATTACATACCTGCAAAACCAGTGCTTGTAACCATGAAAGGCCATACTTATGCTGGTGTTCAAGTGATGTCTTTGAAGAGTATAAGAGTTTTGATAAGCCCCAACTATGGAGCCTAAGGAAATCTGACACCATTGCCACCAATTCAAGTGTTTTTCCCATGAATATCTACTGTGATCAATAAAGCTTTAGCCAGTTATATTTGATGTCCTTTGCTAAGAATGTTTCCTTCAAAAATATGACAGCAGATTGTATATCTGTAAAGTTTATATTTTAGAAGGGTCATTTATGTCCAACTTTCAACCTTGTCCTCTGAGAGACTTCTTTACATGTCTGCTATATTTTTATTATCAGGGGAAATATTTATGCTTTTCAATGCAAGGTCTAATAAGGAAATATTTTAGTAAAACCCAAAAAAGGAATTGTTGCCTTCCGTGTCAGCTTGAAATTCTCCCCAATATTATAATATAGAGCATTTAATTCAGAAGGTTCCTCTGTGGTCTGAGGTTCTTCCAATATACCACATCATTCTTTGATTTTGTTTTTGTTTTGCCAATGAGTAAAGCAATGTTAAAACATACATGTCTTTGAATGTCAAAATGAAAACTTCTTAATATCCATTATAATGTTTTGTAGGATGATTTTCAATAATTGTTTGCTTTATCACACAGAATTGTGTATTTTATACATAAGACTATTTAGTTGTCACAATTTTTCTGTTTTTTTCTTCCTTTTCTTCTTACTCTTAATCTCTCTGTCAATCTCTCTCATTCTCTGTCCTCTTTTCTTATTGTGTAAGGACAAAACAAAACCTGAATAGCTAAGAGTAGATGAAGTGACACAATAAGAGTAAGAGAGTGTAGGAGGGACATCTGCAAGATGGCAAATTAGATGCTTCCTGACTTTAGTCTCCATTACAGAAAAAATAACTTGCAACTATCCAGATCAATCAACTTTGTGAAACTCTTAGAACCTGGGGGTGAAGCTGATGAACTCCCTTGGACCACAAAAACTGAGAACACCCAAATTAAAAGGGTAAATAGAGTTGTTTCACTTCATTTTCATTAGCCCTCCCCCAGGCAGGTGAAGTGCTAAACAGTGGGGGCTCCTGTGTCCACAGTTTCTCCAGTGGGAACATGAAAACACAAACTGGACATTCAAATACCCCAGCATTCTGGGATGCTTTGTGAGAGGCCCACTAGGTGTTGCCTCATGGGATTCACCTGGGAAATCAGCTAGAGACTGAGAAGGATGGAGGGCTCATAGCAAAGAGCATGTGGATCTTTGCAGACTGCATTCCTTTTGGTGTTGAAACCTGAGCAAAGATCCCAACCTATACTGCTGGAGACCTGCTCCAGCCGGTCCAGGGGTCCCTAAAGGATGGACGGTGTTGGCAAGAGAGAGAGTGAGAGAGCCCCAAGATTTTTTCTGACCACCAGGCAGGCATCTCTGTCCTGTCGGTTTTGGTTTTGGTGTCTTTATTTAAAGGTCCAACGACAGCATGAAATCAGAAAAAGGAATTTTTACAATGGAAAACTCTTTGTGTTAAGATGCTTTGAAAACTGTACAAGAACAGCTTTTTCAGATGTATTCTTTCAGAATTACCCCAATCATAGTGAGGTGTAGTAAATCTTACAAGTACGGAAATAACAGGATGTTCCTAGTGAAAACCAGGATGACATACATATTTGTTCTAAATTAATAACGCTAGGATTAGGACGTAGGTTAAGTTGTATGTAGATAGGCTAGGAGTCATTTTGTCTGCCTCACAAGAAGACAAATGTTTTTGAACTGGTTAATAAGTTGTTTGTGGAAACCTTTTTGACTTGATGCTGAATGTGTAAACACCATGGAGGCCCTAAATGTGTCGACCTTTGTTTTTGGGTTGTGTTTTAGCTACTCTTATCTATCCTCATCCCAGACGCCTCTGTAAGGGAGGGTGTTTGCAGAAAGTAGGACTTAAGGAAGGGACTGCCATACATCACCAGTTAGAAGAAGGTGTTAAGTATTAACTTAAGTTCTGCCCTTATCTTTTCCTTAACTCTAAATTAGGCTCTTTGTCTCAGGGCCAGGCTCAATTGTAACTCTTGTGTTCTTAACTCCCTTTATTATCCAAGTCTTGGATCTACAAGGTCCATAGGAAGAAGAGCCTTTTGACAATCATTCACAGTGCTTTCTTTTTTTTTTTTTTTTTAATTTTAATGCTTTATTTATTTCTGAGAGAGAGAGAGAATGAGAGACAGAGAGTGAGCAGGGGAGGGTCAGAGAGAGAGGGAGACACAGAATCTCAAACAGGCTCCAGGCCCTGAGCTGTCAGCACAGAGCCCGACGCAGGGCTTGGACCCACAAACCATGAGATCATGACCTGAGCCGAAGTCGGCCACTCAACCGACTGAGCAACCCAGGTACCCCTCATCCACAGTGCTTTCATCTAAAATCTCATTTAAAGAGGTAGGAATATGCTTTTCCTTATGAGGTATCTGTGTGGGGAATATTGGTCTAATTTGGAATATTGTGAAGCCTGGTTAATACCAGCAGGCTCATTTCCAACATGGGCCAGTAGCAGCAGCAGGAGATACCAGTTTCACTTCTCATGGCAGGAGCTGTGCTGTCATCCAGGGAGGCCGGTGTGCTCCCAGCACTATTCTACCCACCTGCAGAGTGAAACTGGGGCCCCAGCTGGCCTGGGAGCTTTGTTGGCAGGCAATTCTGCCCAGCCACTGGGCCATCCTGGCTGATCAACTGATTTTTTTGGCCTTTTCTGGCCAGAGAGCCAAGTCAGCTGCCTTATCCAATTGCTGAGCATACTGTCTGGCCCCACCTAACCTGGAAGCCTGAATAATGATCTTGGGCAACCTTGGATCCCAGTCTGTGATACCACAGAGCCACAAAGCCCAGCCTTCAGCCCAAACTGGTAGTGAAGCCCAGCCTACAGTCCTACCCAACTGCAGAACACAGCCTGAAGCCTTGCCAGGCAGAAAGCCAGTAAGCCCCGGTGACCTTGGAGCACAGCTTTTGACCCTGCTCAAATGTGGGGTTCAGCTGGTCGCCCCACCCAGTCAGGGTGCCAGGCCAGCAGCCTTGCGCAATAGGGGAGCACCACTAGCAGGCTGCCCAATAACAAAGCATAACCTATAGCCATGCCTCACTTTTAGGGGCACAACCAGGTGGCCCTCCTGATCACAGCAGGGCCTAAAGCCCTGTATAATTGCAACACTCTACAACCTAGAAGAAATGGATGAGTTCCTTGAAATGTAAAATTTACTTAGACTGACTCAGGCAGAAATAGAAATATGCAAGGAGATTTATGAGTAACCAAAAATCTCCCAACACAGACAAGCCCAGCACCAGATGGTTTCACCAGTGAATTCTACCAAACATTAAAAGTAAAGAACTCATGTCAATTCCTCTCGAATTCATACAAAAAAAATAAACACTTCCAAATGTATTTTATAATGCCTATACCAAAACGAGATAAGGCCCCTACAAGAAAAGAAACTTACAGGCTTATGTCCCTGATGAATACGATGTAAAAATTCTCAAAATTCTAGCAAATGAAACTCAACAGCACACTGAAAGGATCCTACACTATGATAATGAGGGATTTATCTTGGGATACAAGGGTGATTCAACATTTGCAAATAAGTCAATAAATGTGATATACTACCTTAATAGAATGAAGAAAATCATGTGATGATCTCAATAGATGCAGGAAAAGGCATCTGACAGGATCCAATCCTTTCATGATAAAAACGTCAACAAATCAGGTATAGACATTATGTACTTTGACATAATAAAGGTCATAAATGAGAAACCCATATTTGACATCATTATTAACAGTGAAAGACTGATTTTTTTTTTCTAATATCTGGAACAAGATGAGGTACCTACTCATGCCACTCCTATTCAATGCAGTACTGGAAGTTTTAGCCAGAGAAATTAGGCAAGTAAAAGGAAGCATACAAATCAGAAAGGAAAATGTAAAATTGTTTTTGTCTGCATATGGCATGACATATGAGACAAAACCTTAAAGACTGACAAAAAATTGTTAGACCTAATAAATTCAGTGAAGTTGCAGGGTACAAACTCAACATATAAAAATTAGTTGCGTTTTTAGATACTAACAATAGCTATCTGAAAAAGAAAGAAAGAAAACAATCTGAAGGTCTTTGCATTTTTTATAGCAAGCCACCAAACAAGCCAGTCAACCTTTACTAGAAACAACTGTCACATGATATTCATGCTGTATTCACCTTGACTTAGTTATTTAACTATATGAACAGTTACAGACACTGGTCAGTATCAGAGTATAGACAAAACTTGCAGTTTGGCACATTAATCAAAAATGTGCAGGAATGGAGGCGCCTGGGAGATTCAAATTTAAGCATCCAACTCGATTTTGGCTCAGGTCATGGTCTTAGAGTTTGTGAAATTGAGCCCACCATCAGGCTCTGCACTAATAGCATGCAACATGCTTGGGATTCTCTCTTTCTTTCTGTCTCTGTCTCTGTCTCTTTCTCTCTCTCTCTGCCTATCTGTCTCTCTCAAAATAAATATATAAACATTTAAAATTTTTTAAAAAAAGAAATGTGCAGGACTATTCAGGGCCCCTGCTGGACCTCTCACTTAGCACTTTGTTTGTCTGGCTGTATTTTTCTTTTAATCTCGGATGAACAGAATTGAGGAAAGTGTATGTTAACTTTAGATCCAGTATTTTAGTTGAACTCTCATACTCTAGCCCCAGGCTTTGATTGATTATATTGGATTCTCTACTTAAGCAATAATTTCATTTTCAAATAATGATAATTCTTTCTTCCTATCTAAACACTTGAATACTAAATTTTTAAATTGAATTTACCATAATCGTTAAAATATTTATGATCATAATAGGCATGAATGTCTTATTCCTATTATTGAGAAAATTCTTCATAGATCTCTCATTTCTGCATGTCTTACAAAGTGAGACAGTAACTTCCTTTGTTTTGTATTCTAATTTCAACCCTGTCTGTATAGCAAATAACCCCAGAAGATAAAGATAGTGTGTTCAACTGGAACAAAGAGTAGTCATTCTTATTGACCAGTGTAATAAACCCATGTCCCAATGTGGAACAAAATATAGAAATACTTACTACCCATTATAACGGATCCTAGTTCTTCTGTAACATAACCAGTCACATGTATAAGTATGTATTTAAGCACCTCTGCATTGCTCCATTAGTCTTGGGACAAGTTAAACAGACACATATGAGCTGATGCTTATACTATTTACTGCGAAAAAAAATGAAGGCCTTTTTGTTGGACTCAGAAATTACGTGCTCTATCAGCAGTCGTGAAATTGTGGCAGGTTAATTTGTAAGCTCTTCCTTAGAGCAAAATCTCAGACCATCATGCTTATTGGCACTTTGGCCAATCAGAATGGGATTCTTTGAGAGATACATTATGGAAGTGAAAGGATAAAGTCCCTGAATGCTAGATTCAGTGACATGAAAAGATTCCCAGAGATCCAGTAGTGTATGCTTTCACCCAAGAAGTGCTATTAATGGTGGGGTTGACAGGGGTCCTCATTGTACTACCTATTAGTGAATATTTAAAGGCTGAATAACTGGAGAATTGATGCAAGCTTCTCTGGTAGTTACTCTCCTTTAAATAGACAAAGAAGGAGCTATTATCTTAACAATGGACAACACACCTTCCATCCCCTTGGGAGAGACAATTTGCCTGTGAATGTGGAGCCAAGGAATCTCCAAATAAGTAAGAAAAAATATCTCTCAACATCTCCGGATCGCTTTCCCATACTCAATCCTATACCCATTGTCCAGCAATTTTATAAGGCAGATGAAGGTGATGTTGACCAGTGACCTCAAATTGATATAAGTCATTTGGGGAGGACAAAAATTATAAACACTGTTTCTTCCCAGGGGTACCATGTGCACTTCAGGAACTGTACCTCTTGTGTAAAAGCAAAGAATTAATTTTTAATGTGCCACCTAGCCAAAAACATAATGACTTCTACCATGAAAGTATCACAAAAGACATTCAAGTGTACAAGGAAACTCCACTATAGATCATGTAGTCCTCATTGTCAGCAGAAATGTCTCTAAATAAAGATACCCTTGTTTACTCAGGGGATCTTACCAGAACAATCGAATATTACTCAGCCATGAAGAAGAATGAAATCTTGTCATTTGCAACAACATGGATGGATCTAGATGGTATAATGCTTAAGTGAAACAAGTCAGTCATAAGAGAAAATTACCATATGATTTCACTCACATGTGGAATTTAAGAAAAAAATGAACACAGAAAAAGAAAAGAGACCACCAAAAACATACTTTTAAATATAGAGAAAAACTGATGTTTACCAGAGGGGAGGTTGGGAGGGTGTATGGTTGAAGCAGGTGAAGAGGATTAAGAGTACACTTATGATGAGCATGGCATAACATATAGAATTGTTGAATCACTACATTGTATACTTCAAATGAATATGGCACTATATGTTAATTCTAGTAGAATTAATATTAAAAATAACTAAAATAAAAAGGGTAGAGATAGATGATAGATGATACATAGATAGATAGATAATAGATTTTTTTTTAAAGACTCATTATCCCTACAATGGGAATGAATGATCCAGTTAGCAAAGCTGAAATGATCAATGAAACCGCTTTAGTTATAGACAACATTCAGGTCAGTCTCTGATTTACTGACCAAGGTTGTTATCGGTGATAAAATTGTTCTTTATTTCCAGCTTTTGCAAAAGTCACAATCTGTGCAATAGCTAATGCAATGAATACATTGGGCCAAGTGGAAAAACTAATTTAAAAATGTAAGGAGGAATAGCCTCATGATTTTCCTCAGCTGCTTTGCGTCCAGAGCCCAGGAGATATGTTTGAGTTCAGTACTGCAAGTTAGCATCTTCTTGCTGCTTTAGGTCCCATTAATAGTAGCCTTAATTAAATGCTATATGAAACAAATTGAATGGATTTGATACCAGTCTCTGTTAGTTACATTAATCAGAATAGCCACCAGTGTGGAATATTTACAGGGGAAATTTAACCTGAGGCCAAGATGGTTTATGACTGACAGGTGCATATTGATGGAAGGCAATTCTTCATGGATCTCTCATGCTTCTGCATGTGTTATGAAAGGAACCATGATTGCCTTTAGTCAGGACTATTTTAAGGATGTTTATAATGTAAAAAGCCTTGGAAGTTAAAAGTGGTAATTCTCTTGGAAGGAAAGAGTGACTCTCCATCCTTGTAAGGATGGAGCCTTGGAATATAGAGATAGTGTCTTTTTCCAAAGTAAACAGCAGGCATTCTTATTGTCCAGTATATAACAAAGATATTGTCTCATGCTGAAGCAAAGGACAACAAGTATTTTAAAAGTACTTACTAAGAACTATAAAAGTTGGGCTCCTAATTTCAGGGTTCTTTCCCTATACCGTAGCCCACTACATGTAGAGGAATCCATCTGGGTCCATTTAGTTGCCTCTGTGGGACTTGGGAATAAGCAGGAGTGACACAATATGCTGATATTCACAGTGCTTGCTTTACTGTGACTAATACAGTCCCTTGTCTTGGTTCTAAGAGTTTCATTTCTCCCATCAACTTCAGTGAAACTGGCAGGCTAAAATGTAGGTTTCTATACTGTATGAGACAAACTATTTTCCCGTTATAAAATATTTTGTGATAGATGCCTTTTTCAAATAAAATAATTTTTTCTATTTTTAATTGAATGAAATGGAATTCATCAAATGCTTTTTTTTACATTTCTTGACAATTTCCTTGACAATTTTCTAAGTTTATTGAAGTGATTTTCATAAACACATTTCTGATATTAAATCACTCTTACATTCCCAGGGAAAAAACCCTATTTGATCACAGCCTATTTACTCTGTAAATTAATTGTAGATTTCATTTAGTTAGTGTCATTTAGGAATTATTCTTCTATTTTTTCATGCAAAATTTTTATTATCCAAAATTTGGCTGTTAGTTTAGTTCCCCAACAGTCAGAGGGATGGCTGTTTTGATGGGAAAGGCCTGTTGAACTTGACTCTCTTTTCAAAATTATAAATCAGATATGATATTCCATTCTTGAGGGAACTACAGAAAGAAGTACCACTATTAATGACTTGAAAGGTACAGAAATGGAAATCCTAGTATTTTTTTCTTTCTCTCACTGATTAACATTTGAATGTGCGAAGATTGCATAACTTAACCTTGGGTTTGTTACCTAAGATATTATCTCTTATCTGGAAAAATTTTCACTTCCTGGTTTTTGGACTGTAGCTATTTTGTCTGGTAAATATTTTCTTCCTATATCTCTTGTATTTGTCAGAGTTTCCCAAAGAAACGTAACCAATAGAATAGAAATATCTATATTGTATATGAATATAGATATATAGATAAATATGTATTGTAAGGAATATAAATATATAGATATCTATGAATATAGATATATAGATAAATATATATTGTAAGGAATTGGCTCAGTTGATTATGGAGCCTGAGAAGTCACATGATCTTCCGTTGGCAAGCTGAAGACCCAGGAAAACTCATGGTGTATTTCCAGTCTGTGTATAAAGATCTGAGAACTAAGGGAGTTGATGGTGTAAGTTCCAGTTTGAGGGCAGGAGACTGATTTCTCTTCTCAAGCAGTCAGGTAGAGAGGGAATGGATTCTTCCCTCCTCCATCTTTTTATTCTTATCAGGATTTCAAGGGTTTCAATTGTGGGGGCCACGCTGTGGAAGGCAAACTGTTTTACTCACTCTATCCATTCAAATGCTAATCTCATCAAGAAACATCTTCACAGATAACACAGTAATATTATTTAGCCAAATATCTGGGCACCCTATGGCTCAGTTAAGTAAACATATTAAAAATAATTATTACATCTGTGGACAAGAAAAACTAGACTGGATTTTATTTTACATGATAGGGAAAGATGCACTTTTACAGCAGTGTGTCTTCCTGGTCTTACCTTGAAGATATTTCAACTGTCTGGGGTTTTGCCAGATTTTAGTCAACAAGGAAAATTATTGTCTCAATATCCCACAGAATATTATGGTATTCCTAAGAAAACATAATGCTTACTAGACCTGGTAAGCAGAAAGTAGAAGCTATCTTAGAAGATTTAATAAATCATATGAATGACAGTGTGTGGGTGAAAACCCTCAATAAAATTTCAGGGATCAGCCTCCTTGGTGAAGTTACCAGAGATACAGTAGTCTGCAGGATGAACTTTGTACCATCTGACTCCAAGAAAAATCCCATTGTGTGGTGGAAATTTGGATTTTTTAAGGAAACCTATACATATTTGAATATGCTTTTTTGAGTCACTACTAAGCAGCCAGTTTTGAGAGGCCAACTTTAGACCTCAGTGCAAGCTTCCTTCTTTTTGGAAGTCCAAAGTAGATCTAAATAGGCTTAAGTGTTTATGGCAGTGGTTGGAAAATTACAATCTGATGGCTAAAACTAGTCCATCACTTGTGTTTGAACATAGTTTCATTGGAAGATACTTACTTGATTCCATATTTTCTAGGTCTTGTTTTGCATTACAATAGAAGAGTTGAGTAGTTGTGACAACTACATCTCCATGGTCATCAAAGTCTAAAATATTTACTATTTGGCTCTTTACAGAAAATGTTTGTTTATCTCTGGTCTATGGTATATAGAGCTTTGGAGAAAATTCATATAAATGTCTACAAATAACTATTCTCCTTTGCTGGGGGGCCTTGATAGAGAACTGATGGTCTCACTTTGCCACACAGAGTGACTCTGTTACCCGAGCTGCCCATCATAAATTAGGTTATTTTCTGATTCACTTAGCCATGATGTTAAGTATATAACAGCACTGTATCATCAAGTGGTAATGGAAGATTTAAGTGTTACTAGCAAACAGGGCAAATTCCCACAGCATCTATTTTGTTGCTTGTATTGGTCTTTTCACTAACACCCGTGTCTTGGAAAAGTAACCATAACAGTCCTGGAAGCACAATGATCACTTCATAACATGTTTTTTGCTGTTGTTTTACCAACCCTAGGGATGGTGATGGCTTCCAGCTATTCATAACTTGTGGAGTAAAATTATTACTCTCCTTTTGTTTCTCTAGCACTTTCAATACTTTTGTAAACAAATTCCATATTAAGTACCCTCTGTTTTTCCTGCCCAGACATTAATACAACCTCCATATAAACATCTATTTTGATGATATTATGCAGTGAAACTATTCTGTATAAAACTGTAATGGTGGATCCATGTCATTATAAGTTTGTTAAAATCCATATGGTATGTTTTTTAGAACTCATGTGGACTCTGGATGGTAATGATGACGAGTCAATGCAAGTTCATCAATTGTAACAAATGTCCCACTCTGATGGGGGAATGTTGGTGGAGGGCTTGTGTTAAAGGAGGCCAGGAGGTATATGGGAACTCTCTGTACGTTTCACTTAATTTTTTTGTGAACCTAAAACTGCTCTAAAAATGAATTCTATTTTTTGAGTCATCTGATTTTGCTAATGATGTTATATGTGCCATTAAAATTTCTTTAGATAAAACATCCTTTTTTTTTTACATTATTTACAGCTTTCAAAGCTAAGAAATATTTTTCCTTGCAAACTTTGTAGAAATGGCTTTTAAAACAATTTGGCACTATTATCATCTAAAATTACTAATACCTCCAGCTGTAAATCTAATTGGCTACGGTTGTTGAATATAGTTGTTCAAAAATATTAATTTTAAAAATCTGTTATATCTGTAACTTCTATACTCTCCCTTTTTTTCTTTTTTTTATTTGGATTAGCTTTAATTTTTTTCATCCATTTTGCCTTATGTTTATCAATGTTATTAGTTTTTGTCCATAGTATAGATTTTAGCTCAGAATTATATGGGATTTTTAGCTACCTTTTATTAATGTATTTCTAATTTTTTAAAACTTTTTTAAATGTTTATTTTTGAGAGAAAGAAAGAGAGAGAGAGAGAGAAAGCAGGGGAGGGGCAGGGAAAGAGGGAGACACAGAATCTGAAGCAGGCTCCAGGCTCTGAGCTTTCAGCAGAGTCTGATGCATTTCTTGAACCCATGAACTGCAAGATCATGACCTGAGCCAAAGCCAGACACTTAACCGACTGAGCCACCCAGGCACCCCATGTATTTCTAATTTTATTGTGTTAGGGTCAAAGAATAGCATTTCCCCAGATTCTTTGCACTGTGGCCTAGTTTAACAGTTCAGTTTTTATGAATGATCCATGTATGCTGTGTGAGATTTCAACCAGAAAAACAAAACCAGTAGGAGATATGTATTAAAAGAGTTAGTGTAAGATGTGATCATGGGCCCCAGCTACACAAGTTAAAACTCCATAGGGCAGGCTGTCAGGAAAGACAGCCTGGAACTCTAAAGCCATAAACAGAATTTCTTTAGGAAAGCTTCAGCTCTGCTTTTAACTAATTGTATTAGGCCCACCCACATTATCTAGAAAATGTCCCTTAACATTAACTCATATGAATTGTAATCACATCTACAAAATATCTCCTCAGTGATACAAAGAATAGTGTTTGATTTAATAAATATATACCATAGGTCATTTTGAAGTAAACATACAAAATAGCCATATTCATATGCTAAAAAATGTGCATTCTATATTATTTGGCTATAAACTTTATTCTATCTCTCTGTATTTATGCAAGAAGTTGATAACTACTGATTTATTCGGAGACATTATCTTCAGTTCAAAGGTGTTATTTTTGCCAGTTAAAGCTGCCGGGAGCCTCACCGGCCTCTCTGGATGGCAATCACAGCAAGGAAGTGACAATGTTTGCAGCTCCTGCCATGAGAAATGAAAACTGGTATCTCTTTCTGCTACGATTGGCTCATGTTGGATCTAAGTCTGCTGGTATTGACCAGACCTCACAATATTTCATATCAGACCCATATTCTAAACACAGATACCTCATAAGGAAAAGCATATTCCTGCCTTTACAAAAGAGATTTTAGATGGGACAATCACTCTGTGGGTGATTGTCAAAAGGCTCTTCCTATGGGCCTTGCAGATCTGAGACATAGGGGGTTAAGAACACAAGAATTACAATTGAGCCTGGCCCTGAGACATAGGGCCTATTTTGGGGTTAAGAGCAAAACATAGTTACTACATATATCTTCGCTAATTGGTGAAACATAACAGTTCCTTCCTCAAGGCTTACTTTCCACAAACACCCTCTCTTAAACTGGCAGCTGGGATAAGGATAGATAAGAGTAGCTAAACATAACCCAGGGTCAAAAGACTGACCCATTCAGGGCTCCCATGTTAGTCTCCACAAACAAACCAATTCAGAAACATTCATCCTCTTGAGAGCCAAAATACTCCTCGCTTATGTATATACAATTTGACCTATATGTTATCCTATTTTTCACTAAGAACATTCTGTTATTTCCTTGGTCGGAATAATTCTACTATTGTTATCACAAAAGGCCTCCCATTGTAAGAAATTCCTTTCTCTGACTTCATCTTGTTGCTGAACCTTTAAATAAAGACACAAAAACCGACAGGACAGAGATGCCTGCCTGGTGATCAGAAAGCATCTCGGGGCTCTCTCACTCTCTCTCTCTCCAACACCGTCCATCCTTCAGGGACCCCTGGACCTGCCGAAGCCGGCTCGGCCTCCGGCATAAAGCATTCCCCTAATGTTTTCCACATCATGCTCTGATTTGTCAGATATAAATATTACCATTTTAGGTATTTTGATATTTGCCTAAGATGTCATATCCTGGTCCTGCCTCATCAACTCAGGAAATGAAAAACAAAAACAAAACAAAACAAAACAAAAAAACACAACCCTAATATTCTGTGTTTGTCTTAAATGGATCTATCATAGCAGTGTGTTTCTGGTTGTGTTTTATCTAAGAATCTCAAGCTTTTATTTAATGATCTTTGCAATGCATGTAAGCACTCCCATTTTTCAGAGAATACTTCACCAAAAAGAGCCGTCCTTGAGGTTACTGAGTTTCTGGTATGTCAAATAAAGACTCAACCCCAGAATGTTAACTGTGGGCTCTTTGCAGAGCACCTCACTTTATGCATACACTAAAAACTACTTTTTTCAAAAGACTGTCTCATTCTAATATAGCTATACTGCTTAAAAGGTGACAAGAAAAATTGACAAAATGATGCCAGATAGCCTGTCTACACTGGTTGTTTTCTGATCCTCTCCATATCAAGCAGACTCACAGTCATGGCATCACTGCTTTTTTGAAAAGCAAAGAAGCAAACACTGATCCACATAAGCAAAGTAGAGAAAAGAAAGGGCACAACTCAAAAACTCTTACTTTGTCTCATACTTATGGCACCTGGCTCTCTCCTTCTTCAGTCTCCTTAATATTTCTGAAGGACCAAAACTTCTAATAGAATCTCAAGCCTATATTTTATTTTCTTTTACTATGCATAAAATCAAGCATAAACCTAATTGTACTTGCTAGAAAATTAAAACATTTTTATGCTATTTTACAGATTTATGTTTTTAGGACTTAGAGCTACTCTGCTACTATAATAATTCAATGATATTTATAGATATGTCAAAATATTGCACACTGAAATGACAAGATTGATTTTAAAGTGACTTTTTATCAATATATTTCTACTTTGCGTGACTGTGGAATATTGCATACTTGTTAAAGCACACAGAAAATGAATCAAACAGAAGCTTTAATATTCCAAATTTTCTTTAAGGAGAAATTCACCTATTTTCTTAGAAAAATAAAGTTCATTTTTAAATGTGCATATACTGATTTGTTATTCAAGGCTGTCGGCTCAGAGAATAGCTCTGTAGCAAAGCATGTGTGAAGCTGATGATCCTCCCCAGACCCCCACCTGCCTACTTTTACCTTCCCTCCTCCACCCCCACCCCCACCCTTCTTACTTCTGCTTTTTGGATCCTTACTATAGCTGCTCTCTACTCTCAAATGTCTTAAATCTAGTATTCATCTGTTTGTCATCGTCCAGGACAAATTTAAACCATATCTTGTGAATTTAAACATGGCTACTAAAATTGAATGTTGGTAAGAACATGGCTAAACAAAATAATTTATGTAAGTGTGAGAATTTTTGGAATCAAAACTGGGGGGAGGTGATGTGACTTTCGGAGTTCCTCTCAATTATAGCGATATGGCAGCATGTAACTCTTTGTAGTCATAACCTTGTGAACCACAGAAAATAGAATACAGTTCATTTTTAAAGCAAGTTTATGGGCTGGTAAAAGAGGAGGCCATATTATACATGCAAACTGTTAACATTATTATAAAAATATGAATGCTAATGTTTTAGTGATTGTGTATGTAATTTCTTCACAGATAGCTACTAGTACTCATGATTTCATAGATGTTTTATAGTAGCAGTAAATCAATGCACTAGGTAAATTAGTAACAACATATACGTTTACCTGTGGTATACAAACTTGACAAATGTGGTTCTTTTGTTGAAATTATTTTTGCTGCAGGAAATATACCCTAATCCTTAATATGAGTCTATGAATATAAGAAGACATGATATTTACTTAACAGTGTCCAAAGAAATTATTCATAAATTTTAATGAGTATTAAATTTTAATAACTATCCAGTTTTATTAAATTTTAATTATATAAGTAATAGATGAATATGTTCTCCCTTATAACATCTGCATATTGTTAATAAAATTAAAATTACTCTCTAATCATCATCCCATACTCTAGTCACCTCACTTCTTCATCAGAGATGATGGCTATTTTCTTGAATCATTCTTGATTGATTTTTGAACTTTATAGTTGAAAACATTATAATTATTAACAGACAATATTTTGTATAATTTTCTGTATCTTTTCAGATAAATGGTATCTTACTTTAATGCTACTCAGGAGCTTACTTGTTTTTAACCAAAGATTTTTTTTCTTTGAGAATATCTATATCAAAACATGCAGATGAAACATTCCTTTATACGTGCTTTGTAATGAACAGTAGAAGTGTACTATAGTTAATTTAGACATTGATTTTTGGTGGATATTTAGATTGTAATCATATGTTAAATGATGCAATTACTATCTGGAAAGTCGTGGATAGTTTGAAGTTTCTCAAAGTTTATACATTTGAGGTGGAAGTTGTGGGACAGCCTAAAACCCTTGTAATTTCCTAAGCAATGAGAGTAATGGGAGTATCCTTTGCTATAATATATAGGGGTGTTTTTTTTTGTCTTCAAATCACAATAGTTCTTGAATTCCTCTCTGAGTGTCAAAGGTGAAAGTGTCTTTTTTTTTTTTCATAGCAAGCTCCTTTTAACCACAACTGAGTTTATGTTAATGAGGTGACTTTTGGAAAACCCCTAAGGAAGGAAAACTCCTAACAAGGGCAAACATTTTGTTGCCATCTTGATTCAGGGTTAGAAATTTTGGCCCCTCCTCTCAACCTCTGGGGAGAGGAAAGTTGCAGGAGGTTGAGCTAATCAACAGTGCCTAGGTAATGAAGACTTTATAAAAAATACTAACTGAAGGGGTGTGGAGAGCTTTTAGGTTGGTGAATATGTGGAGGTGCTAGAAGACTGGCACACTCAGGGAGGGTATGGAAGCACTGTCCCCCCCTCCCCCATGCCTTGTGCATCTCTTATCTGGGTATTCCTGAGTTATAAATACCCTCGTAATAAACCAGTCTTCTGGTAAGTAAATTCTTGTCTTGGGTTCTGTGAGCAATCCCAACAAATGATAGAACCTCGCAAGGGGAGTCATGGGAACCCCTGGTTTATAATTGGTCAGTCAGAAGCCCACATGATAATGGACTTGCAACTGATATTGGAATTGGGGGTAGTCTTGTGAGACCAAGCCTTTAACTTGTGATATCTTACACTCTCTCCGGGCAGATGGTATCAGAATTGAGTTAAATTGTGGGACACCCAACAAGTGTCACAGAATGGCTTGGTGTGGAAAACCCATACATTTGAAGTATTCAGTGATGTGAGAAATAAGCCCACTGACCCAATCAAAGGAGGGAGGAGGAAACTCAGAGCACAGTGAAGCAAGGCTTTAATCAACATGCTTACAAGAGTGGGTGTCAGATGGACAGGTACACTGGGGGCAGTTAGAGCAGGCAATTTATCTCATAGCTTGCAAGTCCCTCCCCTGATTCCTCATTGGCTGAGTACTATCGAGGTTACTCAAAGCAAAGAGTAGTCTGTTTGTAACAAATGTACATTTCCTGAGGTGATGCAGAGACTCTCAGTTCTCTTCTTTCTGTTCTTTGGCACATGCTCAATGCAAAGCCCATGAGTCAGAGAGGGGCCAAAGAACCAGAAAGTGAAGAGCCTAAGGGTTTAGGACTCTACTGTGTGTGTGTGTGTGTTGTGGTGAGGGTGTTCCTACATATTTCCAATAGGTTGTAAACCTATTGTTAACTAGACAGCACAGCTTTTATTTGGTATTTCTGAAAATGAATCATCTTCCCTTCTCACAAATGCATAGCAGAAAAAACCTTTTTTTCTTTTCCTGTGAGTAAAATCTTTCCTTTTTGCTAGCCACTACCCTTTTCACTATATATTGATGTATACATCCATACTCCCAAAAATGATGCATTAAAATATCCTTTCCATATAATGTTTCTATATCTTTGTTATTGCCTATATTTCATATTCCTATTGAGTAAAAATTTTAAGCAATCATTTTTTAACACTAAGTAATTTGATTTAATTCAGGATCCTCTGAGATGCTGTGCTGATGAAAGGTGACAATTTTCTTAATAAATATGAAATTTCTTCTCATGACATAGGTTTGGCTTTCTCATTTTTAATGCCTCTGAAGAGTGGGATGTGTTTCTGGATTCATGAAATCTCTTATAAAGCTGTAGAGTTCGCTAGTTATTATGGTGACAGGGCCCCTCTCCTTCCATATGTGAATCCAAAAGTGATGTTATCTCTGGTAAAAAGGGGAGAACACACAGGATGGAAGGAGACTGGTATTTAGACTTAAAAACTATTGAAAAGAGTCTCAGCATGATATACTAGCGTGTGACCATGAGCAGGTTATTTCAGTTCCATAGGATTTCAGTTTCTAGTCTCAAAATGTCATCAAAATGAACGCTACTTTCTTTATCTTTTTTTTAAATTATGAGTGTCAAAGGAAATCTGTTATTTAATTTTATTTTGTGTGGTGGAGCTTCATATAGAGATTCTGTCTCAATTGGAGAATTTAAATATAATCCCATCAGGTTTTCTTCCTTTTTGAGAAAACATTACTATATTTATTTGGCAGAGGGGGCTTTGGTGAGAATCTTTTTTCCAACAAAGCAAGTTAATGGAATGCCATTGAAAAATGCTCTGATTTAACCACATGTTGGTACATTTGGGAGTCATCAGAAATGTATTCCTTTGTTCATATTAGGCGTAAAGACATTTTAAATCTAAGACTTGTATTGGGGATTCATACATATTCTTTCTTACTGAGGCTAATAAAAGCATTTTGTTTCATTCTTTCATTTTAATTAGGTGTTTTCTTCCTTTACTAGGATTCTCTTGCTCTAGGGATTTCATTACTTTATAATATTGGCTCCAATTGACATTTTATTTGGTGCTTCATAGACAATGAGAAAAAAGTAGGGAGTTCATTTGTAATTTGGAAAAATAATGAGCAGGCTATCATCATCTACCAGTAGCGAAGAGTATGCCCCCAGACACAGGCACACACAATTAGCTTCCAGACCCATTAGTCTTCTCCCCATTGATCATGGTCCCTTTTCAGAGTTCCCAGGTGATCAATGCAGTATGTTAAGAAACAGTTCACGGAATGTCCATTTAAGAATGATAGATGCATTCAGTACCAGGGCTTCTACTATAAAAAGATTAAGATAATTCCAAAACTTGTAAAATGGCTTCCCAGAATAAATTTTTAGAGTCTCTTTACTTGATTTTAAGCAATGAGAATATTATCAGGAAACAATTTCTTGTTAAAGTCCCTCTAATCAAAAGTAAAGTTCCCTGAGGATTATTTTTCCTTTTGAGAACAGTTCGTAAATCAACAACACCTGTGTGCTAAATAAATATGTATGTTACATATTAAGAAAAAATGTAGTTAAAAAGCGTAGCAACATCTTAACAGAAAATGAAATGCTTGTTAAAACAATCTAATCTCCAAGAGTAATAAATCCTATAACTTTGTAGTTGGTACTTCAAAATATCCCCATAGGAGACTAATGGATCTGAAGAATTTACAATATAAAAATGTGGGAAAATAGGATCTGATGTTATAAGAAGGTAATAGAACTACAGAAGCAAAACAAAGTAATGATTTATCAATAATGGACTAGAAATCAAGCAAAGTGTTTGTGTGTGTGTTTGCGTGTGTATATGTGTGTGTGTGTGTGTGCGTGTGTGACAGAGAAAGAGTAAACAAATACCAGCCAAAGATGTGATCTAGATGACATTTCAAATGTTCAATTAAACAGAACAGAGAGAAAAGAATCTCAAGATCATACATGTAGAATATAGAAATACAAATTAAAATCATAATAACATACCTCGGCATAACCACTAGAATAGCCAGACACAAAAAGACAATAACCAGATTTGAGGATGACATAGAGAAACAGGAACTCTTCTGCATTTGTAAGTGAAAAGTAAAATGATACAATTAATTTGGAAAATGGTTTCCTAGTGCTTTAAAAAGTTACACAGAAATTTACCTTGCAACCTGACAATTCCACTTCTAGATATCCAGCCAGGAAAAATAGAAAAGTATGCCCACAAAAGATGAATGTGAGTGTTTCTAGAGGTATTATATATAACATCCTCAAAATGACACCAATGCAAAAGTTGATCAGCTGGTTAACATACCCATACAATGGAATGCTATTCAGCAATATAAAGGGAATGAGGTACTAATGAATTAAAAAACATTATGCTATGTAAAAGAAACAAAAGACTAAAACTACATATATTTGAGTCATTTTATCAGAAATATCCAGAGAAGACAAATCTCTAAAGACACAAAGCAAATTAATGGATGCCTGGGGCTGGGGTAGAAGGAAGAAATGACTGTTAACAAGCAAGAGTTATCTATGCAGTAATAGAAATGTACTAAAATAGGTTTGTAGTGATGTTTGCAGAGGTATTTTAACAAAAATCATTGAGTTGTACACTCAATGTAAAATAGGTGAATTTTGTGGTACATATATTACATCTCAAAAATGCTGTTTGAAATAAATATAAGAACATTTTCAGTATATCCAAATAAGAAATGAAGAAACAAAAACAGAAGGACTGAAGGAAAAAACTAACTAACCATCCAGAATCTAAACCATATAGCACAGATCATGTACTCTCTTGTCTTTTCTGACTTATGTATGCTAACGCGGAGTTTGTTGTTCTGGTTAATTACAAAAATCCCACCCAGTTCACTGGCTGAGCAGTGAATGCTGTTGATGGAGCTACAGAGATAGAAGGGTGTGTATATGAAAGCACTTCTACCTGAAGGTAGTAAATTATACTGATGAACCTTTTGAATCTTCATAAAAATGGTAAGATAGGTACTTCACTATCATTGGAGGAGACTGCAAATCAGAAAGACCCCTTCAAGAGGAGATTTGGAGATACTTAAAGTTAGTTTTATTGTTGTCATGAGGAGTCTGACTACATTTTTTAAATAATAAACCACCAACATCTCTTAAACCTCAGCCTTCCCCCTTTCTCCTTGGGTCCCACATTTCTGCCAATGGATAAGAAAGCCTGGGTGCTCCCCTTTTTGGTGAAAGTGGGTGATTCAAACTACAGAAGCCTCTTCTCTCACAGTGGGAACCCTCACCTTGGCCCAAGCCCCCACCTCAATAAAATCCCAAGCCAGTCTCCTTTGTCTTGCTCTCTCAAGCTATTTCATACCTGCTGAATTATATAACTAATCAAGCTCTGAATCAAACTTGTGTGGGAGTCCAAGTGCCTCCGCCAGTGCCCATAAAAATTGTCTTTTGTTATATAGAACTTGATAAAAATGGGAAAAATGGGAAAAAAAGAGAAAAGTTCTTAATTCTTTAACTTGGACTCTGATATAGTGTGTGGTAATTATAATTACTTTTTTTACTCAGTGTTTCTTCCCTCATCCTTACTGAAATATTTTGGTTGTTGTTCAGATTGTCAACACACCTAAATAAAAAATATCCACGCCTCCACACATTCATAGGTCTCCTTATAATTAAAGGAATTCTTTTGACAAATTCTGACCAATGAGATTGAAGAAAAAATATAGAGGATAAGATTTCTGGAAAACTGCTTTTTCAGCTAATAAACAGGATCCTTTGAAACTGATACATGTCTTTTGCCCTGTACCTTCCTGTTCTTCCTGCCCAGAAGGAAGATATGATGCCCAAAGTTGATATAATCATCATGTAAGGATAAAAATTAGTGTCCTGCAAATTCTGGTGAAAAAGAAAATGATGTCATTGAGGATCTGCTATTTCAGTCCTGAAGGGCCTGCCTTATGAGGAAGTAACAAGAGTAAAAACCAACCAAACAAAAAATACTGAGTGGGAAATTGGGGAGATGTTGGTCAAAGGGTCAAAATCTTCAGTTATAAAATATATTAAGTTCTGAGATCTAATGTACAGCTTGGTGACTACAATTAATACTATATTGTAGGGGTGCCTCGGTAGCTCAACCAGTTGAGCAACTGACTCTTGATTTTGGCACAGGTTGTGACCTCAGGGTTGTGTGATTGAACCCTGCATTGGGTTCCGCACTGAGTGTGGAGCCTGCTTGAGATTCTCTCTCTCCCTCTGCCCGTCTCTTCTCTTTCTCTCTAAATAATAATAATAATAATAATAATACATGTATATTGGACATGTGAAAGAATTAAGTATTTTTTAACACATACACAAAGGTAGATGTGACATGTGGACATGGTTAATTTGTTAATTAGCTTAATTATGTTATTTTACAATGTACATGTCTATCAAAACATCAACTTGTGTATCTTAAATATATACCATTATAAATTATCAATAATATCTCAGTAACCATGGACCCAAATCCATCAAATCTATTCCACTAAAAAAATAATAATAGGCTTTATTGTTGTAATACAGTCAGAAGTCATTTCTGAAGAAAATACATTATGCCAAGTTATCTTAATTCCACTTGAGTATGAACACTGACTTATTTTTTATGGGCATTCTGTTAGTAACACTATTATTTGCACACAGATAGTATATGAGAAATGATAATATGATTTTATGAGGGTTTTTTTTGTTGTAATCCTCAAAATACATAGTTACATGGGATTAGAAGGAGGAAAGTTAATCAAACAATTTTCAGGATCCAGATTGAAGAGAGAGAGATTTTACAATAACTTCCTGTCATTTTTCTTTATGTCAGAATTAGCATTTGGCTGTTCTTACCTCGAGGCTGGATATTTCTCTTTCCAAAGTGTTTTTTTCACTTTCTTTGAACTAAAAACTTTTGTGACAAAGAATCTTTATATTAAGACATTCTTTTGGGTGAAAGCTTTTCAAATTACTATGTAGTTAAGGATATAGAAAAAATAATTAAGTTAAATTTCCTACTACTATAAAAAGTAAAATAAAAAGAGGTCTGATATGTGGTACTACATTATGATAACTCTAGGTACATAGAGTGGGAGAATTAAAGCAGAGCATTATTAATACTTTGATGGTTTGTTATAGTTTGAGAGCAAGGAAAAGAATATTGTCTCTTAGCTACATTCTCAGAAGCCCAGTAGGATGAAACCAGTTGCTTCCTAAAACATTGCTGTTATTAAAAAATGAAGAGATAGATTAGAGTCCAGAAAACCTTGGGATATTTAAGCTGATATGACCTAAATGAGGCAGATCTAAAAACTGGAAATGCATTTTCAATAGACATTTATAATGATTTTGATATTTTTACGGGTAATATATATTATCGAGGAAAATCCCTGAGAGGGATAGGAAAGTTTTTTCCACCAGAATAATTAAATGGGATTTATTCAATATTAGAGCTACTAATTACTATATAGCTATTAGCATAAGTGATAACTATTTGAGAAAAATGTCTGATTATGGAGAATGAAGATTCTTATACATATGTTCTGACTGCCTTAGAATAATATGCTTAAATACTTACAGGTCTTGGTTTTATAGATGGAAAGCAAAGGCCAAGGTGCAAAATATTTGGCAAATCAAGTGTAACATGGCCTGAAACTGATATGGCAGGTTTTCATATCCATAATTAAAACCATTGATATTTACTGGGAGCAGTCATGGAAAGTACTTTGGAACATTCAAACTGAAGTACATGTAGGATTCATTTATATTCACATGACTTTCTATTAGAATACTCAGTGTATGTTTTGTTACAAAATATACCCAAATTAAACACAGAAAATTAGTACATAGTAGAAATAATATATACACTCCATAAACCAACATTGGTGAAAACACTTCAAGCACTGATATGAAGGAAGTATTCTGGCAATACGCACCAAAGAGCTGGACTTTGAAACTTATTGAAACTTAGTTCTTGAGATATAGTTTACTCCATATTAATATTTGGTGTGTGAGCAAAGGTCTGTTTTTCTGGGAAGGAATAGATATCCCTACTGTAAATTAACATATTTATCTTATGATAAAATTGTTTTACAAAACAAAATAATGATGACGATGATGAAAAATAAGCCAGTTTCCATGTGACTCCGCAATGTCACTTCCAGATACACATATATACTCAAGAGAAAGCCTATGTACATGTAAAAACTTGTACATGAAAAAAGAAAAATATATGATTGAAGGAGAATCCTGAAAAACCATGAGGAAGCAAGGTATAAAGTATAAACACATGGAGGACTAAATTTAGAACTAAATTTGTTTTATTTAATGGAATGAAAAGGAAGTATATAACTAACTTGTAGTTAATGCAAAGCTGTTTTAGAAGCATAGAGGTATGCCGTAGAGTTTTTTTAATGGAACATGTAAAAAAAATGTTTTATTCCAGTGCCCATAATACTGTGATATATACAAAAGGGAAGAGAATGTATAGAAATTAAGAACTATCTAAATTGTTAAGTTTAGCAGAGAAATATAAACAGGAATATATAGCTGGCACATATAATTTGATCTTCATTAGCCTGTTAATCTCTTCAAATACAAACATATGCACACATATACATATTTACATAAGTATATTGAAATTATTTAATGAGAACTAAATTAAATGGGGAAAACTGATTTAAAATTATACTCATGCATTCTTAAAATCAAAAATTCCTAAATATATGTTACTTCCAAGTTTATTTGTTAAAATCATTCTTTCTGGTTTAAAGTTTCTTTGTTTACAGTTATTACTTTTTAACGTAATAAAAAGTTACGTTTTTGAAGTAAAACATAAGAAAAATAGATAAATTCAGGTCAGTGAATTTTCAAATGAAATAAAATCTATGTCATTGGTACCTGTTTCAAGAAACAGAACATTACCGACATCCCAGAAGTACACTCTGTGGCTCCCTCCAGTCATTACCTTACCCCCAGACACTCTCCTAACATCTAATATCATAGATTAGGTTTCCCTGTGCTAAACTATGTACAAATTGGAATTATATAATGTGTTCTGTTTTCTTCCTGGTGCCTTTCATCAGGTGAAAGTTCTCATTGTGTTTGAGACCCATCCAACTTATTGTATATTATTTTCATTGCTATAGAGTATTACACTGGTGACTATATCATAATTTATTTATCCTTTCTATTATTGGTGGATATGTAGGTTGTTCCAGCATGGGATTCTTATGAATAATGAGGCTATGAACGGTTTTGTGCATATATTTTCACGAACATTTGAACACCTTTCTATTGAGTGTGTATGCCTAAGAATAAAATTGCCAGGTCATGAGTTATGCATCTGCTAGACTTGAGTTGGTACTACCAAATCATTTTCTTTCATTTCCTTTTTTTTTTTAACTTAAGATAAAATTGGTTTATAGCATTATATTAGTTTCAGGTGTATAGCATTGTAATTCAATATTTGTATACACTACAAAGTGATCATCAAATGTAGTTACCATCACCATAAAATTGACCCTCTCTCCCTTTTCACCCACTCACCAAATCCTTTCTGATAACCACCAATCTGTACTCAGTATCTGAGTTTTGTTTCATTTTGTGTCCATTTGTTTTGTATTTTAGATTCCATGTACAAGGGAAATCATATGATATCTGTCCTCCTCTGTCTAACTTATTTCACTTAGTATAATACCCTCAAGGTACATCCATGTTGTGGCAAATGGCAAGATTTCCTTCTTTTATATGGCTGAGTAATAGTTCATTGTGTGTGTGTGTGTGTGTGTGTGTGTGTGTGTGTATTACACCTTTATCCTTTCATTTATCAGTAGACACTTGTATTGTTTTCATATCTTGACTATTGTACATAATGCTGCAGTGAATAAGGGTACTGCATACATCTTTTCAAATTAGTGGTTTCATTTTCCTCAGATAAATATTCAGAGGTGAAATAGTTGCATCATATGGTAGATCTATTTTTAATTTTTTGAGGAAGCTCTGTAATGTTTTCCATAGAGGCTTCAGTATTTTACATTCCAAAAACAGTGTACTGTGTTTCCTTTTCTCCATATCCTCTCCAACACTTGTTATTTCTTGTATTTTGCTAATAGATATTCTAACAGGGTTGAGGGTTAGGTGATATGTTATTGTGGTTTTGATTTGAATTTCTTTGATAATTAGTGGTGTTGAACATCTCTTAATAACCTGTTGGCCTTATCTATGTCGTCTTTGGAAAAATGTCTATTGAGATCCTCTGCCAATTTTTAAGTTAGATTGTTTGTCTTTTTGCTATTGAGTTGTTTGAGTTCTTTATATATTTTGGACTCTAACTCTTTATCAGGTATGTAATTTGCAAATACTTTCTCCTGTTCAGTGGATTGCCTTTTTATTTTGTTGATTTCCTTTGCTGTGCAAAGCTTTTTAGTTTGATGTAGTCTCTACTTTTTATTTTTTGTTGTTGTCGCCTATGCATTTTGGAGTCAGGTCCAAAAATTCAATGCCAAGACTGATGTCAAGGATCTTACTGCTTATACTTTATTCTAGGAATTTTATGGTTTCAGATCTTGCATTCAAGTCTTTAATACACTTTGAATTAATACACAGGAACCCAACAAATAATGTGAAATTAATTAGTGTTTTCAATGATTAATTGGGATGTTCACCTTTACTTGGTCTTTTTCCTTTTTTATGAAATATGTGTGAATATTGTGAAGAATTTCTGAGATGTATTATTTTAAAATGTTTTCACAATGAAATATGTGAAAGTGATGTAGTTACCAATATATTGCTTAGAATATATTTTAAGGTATAATTAGATGCCTATGATACCTCTTCAATATAATGACTAATTAGGCTAAATTGCAAGAGAAACTACATGTGAGATATAAAATGGAGAAATAAGTTTATAAGATGACTCAGCTAAAAGAGTATATAGATGCATTATAATTGAGCTTCAATCAATAAATCATATTAAAGATCAAAGGATAGGCATCAATTTTCAAATGTAGCTGAGCAGATGTTTTATTATGGATTGCTTTTAATGTAGCAATATCTTATAAAAGCATATAGGAGACTTAGCAGATCTGGTTAAAGAGTTCAAACTGTAGAAATTATTAAATCTTGTCATGAGTAAAGTAACAGATTTTTAAAAGGGATTTTAATGTTTATTTCTTGAGAGACAGAGCATGAGTGGGGAAGGAACAGACAGAGAAGGAGACAGAGAATCAGAAGCAGGTTTGAGCCCAGGGTGAGGCTCAAACTCACAAACTGATCTGAGGATCATGATCTGAGCCTAAGTCAGATGCTTAACTGAATCAGCCACACAGGTGCCCCAGAAAAATAACAGATTTTAAATGAATTTGAACTTATTTTAACACCTGTGATACCTTCACCACAATCAATGTAATAGATATATCCAATATCTCCCCAAATTTTCTTTGATCCTTTTGTTTTTGATTTTGTAATTTGTGTGTGTGTGTGTGTGTGTGTGTGTGTGTGTGTGGTAAGAATATATAATATGAGCTTTATCCACTTAACAAATTCTGAAATGCACAATACCGTTTTGTTAATTATAGGCACCATGTTGTACAGCAGATGTCTAGAATCTATTCATCCAATAGCTGAAACTATACCCATTGATTAACAGCTCTTCATTCCCCCACTACTCCCAGTCTCTGTCAATCATGATTGTATTCTCTGCTTCTATGAGATTGACTATTTTAGATACCTCCTATAAGTGGAATCATGAAATATTTGCCCTTACACAAATAGATTATTTCACTTAGCACAGGGCCTCCAGATTCATACATGTTGTTGCAAGTGGCAGAATTTCCTTCTTTTTAAAGACAAATAATGTTCCACTGTATGTGTATACCTCATTTTCCGCAACCATTCATCTGTTAGTGGACAATGAATTGTTTATATATCTTGACTATTGTGAATAATGCTTTGATGAACTTGGGAGTGTGAATTCTCTGCATACTGGGACACTCCCATAGGTGGTTAACTCTATCTAATTATAAAATATATTGAAAAATCAATGCATATATACATTAGAGTTGAGAATGTTAAATTAAAAGTTAACATTTTTTAAAGCACCAGGCAAAGCGATATATAAATTTTTGGTATGTCTAAATTAACTTCACCTTGAGAAAAATCAGTATTTTATAACTTATTTTACATTTTATCATATTTCTTGATTGTACTTGTCATCTGAAAGTGAAGAGCAATATAAAATCAAACATGATTAATATAAAATCAAAGAGAAATATAAAATCAAACATGTCTAATTCTAATTGTAGTTTAGTTATCTATAATTTTTATTTACAGTTCATCTAAATCTTAGTGACCCAACTATACTTAGTGATATTCAAATCATAGCAAAAATAGAAGATAATTCAGAAAATTATTTGGTTCTATTAAATTGTGCCTTAAGACAAAACAAACCCCTATATTTTGTCACAATTCACCGTACTTTTATAGGATTTTTTCTCCAAATTTAAGGATTCACTTCTATTTAAAATTCCTTCTTATAACTTTTACATTTATGTATTTTTTCATTATTTAAGTATTTATTTATTTGTATTTTTATTTGTTCAATTATTAGTCAAATGAACACATTTTATTTACATATACATTTATTTTTTAAAAATTTATTATTTTTTAACATTTATTTATTTTTGAGAGACAGACACACAGACTGACTGTGAGCCAGGGGGTTTACAAAGAGAGAGGGAGACACAGAATCTAAAGGAGGCTCCAGGATCTGAGCTGTCAGCACAGAGCCTGAAGCGAGACTCAAACTCATGGACCATGAGATTACTTCCTGAGCCAATGTCAGATGCTTAACCAACTGAGCCACCCAGGTACCCCTACATATACCTTTATTTGTGACAAATTTACCCAAGTAAACATCGCCAAAGTCAACATAAAGAATTCCATCAACTCAAATAATTTATTCCCTCTTGTCCATTTTAAGATTAATCACTGCCTCCCACACCACCCCACCTTGCTACTCACCAATCCCTTGGCCCAGAAATCAGTGATCTCATTTCTATCACTATAGATTAGTTTTGCCAATTCTAGACTTTATATTAACTGGACTCATCTAGTATGTGTTTATTTTAATGAAAATGTGTTTTCATCTCCTCTAAATAAATATCTAGCAGAATTAGTAGGCTGTATGCGGAGTATTATTATTAAAAGAAACTTCCAAGGGGCGCTTGGGTGGCTCAGTTGGTTAAGCAGCCAACTTCAGGTCACGTCATGATCTCTGTGCTGACAGTTCAGACCCTGGAGCCTGCTTCAGATTCTCTCTTTCTCCCTCTCTCTCTCTCTCTCTGTCTCTCTCTCTCAAAAATAAACATTTAAAAAATTGTAAAAAATTAGTTTTTACGAGGCTATAGTTTTTAGAGGTTTTTAGAAGTTATAGTTACTTCACATCCTCATCAACACTTGATATTGCCTATCTTTCTAATTTTTGCTATTCTCATAGGTTTGTAGTTTGATTTCATTATGGCTTTAATCTGCATTTACCTATGACTAAAAATATTCAGCTTTGTATAAACATATTAGCTAATATATCTATTTTTGTCAAGTATCTGTTCTAATCGTTATCTATAACTGAGTTAGTTGCACTCTTATTGAGTTGTAAGATTTTAAAAATCATATGTCTGCATATAATTTAATATACATATATTTTTCAAATTGTTTAAAATGTCTTTCTCTCTTTTTAATTTTTAAATTCTATTTCAATCCAAGTTAGTTAATATATAGTGTAATAATAATTTCAGGAGCAGAATTTAGTGATTCATCCCTTACATATAACACCCAGGGATCATCCCAACAAGCACCCTCCTTAATATCCATCACCCATTTAGCCCATCCACCCACTCAATACCCCTCCATCAACAATCTTCAGTTTGTTCTCTGTGTTTAAGAGTCTCTTATGGTTTGCCTCCTTCTCTATTTTTATCTTATTTTTCCTTCCCTTCCCCTATGTTCTTTGGATAAATACCTAGAAATGCAATTACTGGTCATAGGTAGTTTGATTTTTAAATTTTTGAGGAGTCTCCATACTTTTTTCCAGAGTGGCTGCACCAGTTTGCATTCCCACCATCAGTGTGAAAGTATTCCCCTTTCCCTGCATCCTTCCCAACATCTGTTGTTTCCTGAGTTGTTATTTTTAGCTATTCTGACTGGTGTGAGGTGGTTGTTATATTAATTTTAAGAATTCATTGTAGTTTGTTCAAGATTAACCTGATACAGCATGTATTTATTCATTTAAACTCAGTTTTAAGGTTTGAAATTAACTATCTCCTCTTAACATGTTATAGAATTTTTATGGTGGGTAGATGATCTTAGATCTTCCATTATCCTGTTAGATTTTGGCAGCTTCCCCGTCTCTGATATAGCCTTCATAGATATATCAATATATAAGAATCCAGTGCTTGTATGATTGATATTTTATTATTTTCTGTTCAACTCTTTTAAATATGAAAGCATTTCAAATCATCAGATGTAGTCAGTGGCTTTTTTGCACAATAAATTCTGACTTCTTTCCTTATTCCATCCTTCTAGTGCACACCTCTGAAACTCCAAATAGGAAGCAGTATGTTGTCTTAAAATAGTCATGATTTTGCTTTATTTTTGGCCCATTTCTTATGTGTGACCCTATAGCTACTTAGAGAGATCTACATGGTCTATAGGAGAAGTGTGATTATTGGAGCAAAAATGCTAAGAAAAATGTCAGTTTAATATTCAGCTTTATGATTGAAAACAAGTTCTTGAGGTTCACATCAGAAATGAAACTTGTTATTTAAGATTTACTTTGGAAAAAAATTACTTCAGGATAAAAAAGAAGGTAAAGATAATATAGAGTAACTCTTACAGTTAAGGAAAGGGGGAAGACAATGTAAAGTATTTATAAAGCAGTAAGTGAGGGCATCAGACCTAGGAAGAACCATGTCCATGGAGCCAAGACAGATCCAAGCTATGTAGCTCCAAGACAGAGCAAGGGAGAGCTGTCTTCTCATGTTCTCAGCAGCACAGACAGTTGTAGAAGTGGACCCAAATGCCTAAAGACCACCTATGCTATATTGCTAGGGGTGTCAAATTGTCTGTGCTATGTAATCATATCATATGTCCTCTGATTGCTGTGAAGAGTGACTTTTGACAACGGCTTGTGTGGGATCTATGGAATTCTTATAGATTAATATACATATGCATACCTTCTGATGAAAATATAGAATTGTTATATAAACACACACACACACACACACACAGACACACACACATTCTTCATTATTTTTCTTCTCTATGGATGAATGTTACAGTCTGGTTGAAGGCTTTCCTATACCCAGTACCTTTTTTGCTATGAATATACTAACTGGACATTGTTCTTTGCATATTAAATGAAACTTTGATAATTCCAAAATACAGAACCAAAACTAACTTTACATCTTTTCGTGTCATCCTTCATTTACATTTACTCTTTTAAAATTTTATCTATTTAGTCTTATAATATTTACCATGCCTTTTCTTTGATATTTTAAGCTGTATTTTTCAGTTTCAGTCATTATTCAGCAATAAAATTTATTTTTTCTAAAATTATTCAAGAATTCCCAAGCATCATAAATCTTTAAAAAATAGGCAAACTTTCACAGAACTGAACTCTAAAACTACCAGACCTGCAGCAAGGATGGCTTTGCTTTATGATTTGCATTCTCTAGGAATATTCACATTTTATTTACAGTGAAATGAACTCTAATGATGAGATTCATGATACAGTCTACTACATTGTGATTGTTTTGGGATTGGATGAGAATAAGATTTCTAGATATGTTAACTACAAGCCATTGGGAAGCAAGGGAGAAGAAAAATTCCTTGAGAGTACCTTTAGAACCTTTAGAAATCCACACATTTATTTTATTTTCATTGAATTAATCTTATGTTGGATTTTCAAAATATTCATTAATTTGAAGATAATTTTAACATTCAAATATCATAAATGACATCACTTTCTAGTTCATATGCAAATGAGCTCAAGTATGCAGGCCTGCATACATTATAATTATTCAGGAAACCGTTTGTCTCAACTTAATATTTTTGAAGAAAATAGCAGTAATTTTAATTGTCATATATTGTAATTTGTATCATGCCACCATAAAGCAAAGTTAACAATTTCTGCCATATGTTTTCTCTTATTTCAAAGAGAACTGAGAAATATCTGATATATAATCACTTAATTATAGTTTATGGGTTAATTTTATTATTTTATATATATACATGTATATTCATATATACATGAACTTAATTTTGACAAACTCTATAATGTCAGAGGCTGGCTCTGGCAGGTCCAGGGGTCCCTGAAGGATGGACGGTGTTGGTGAGGGAGGGATGAGAGAGCCGCAAGAATCTTTCTGATCACAGGGCAGGCATCTCTGTCCTGTCAGTTTTGGTGTCTTTATTTATAGGTCAAATGTTAACATGGCATCAGGAAATGGAATTTTTACAGTGGATAGCTCTTTGTGATAAGATGTTTTTGGAAAATGTACAGAAACAGGTTTTACAGAAGTCTTCTTGCAGAACTGCCCCAATTATAGTGAGGCTGAGTAACTAAGAAAATAACAAGGTGTTCATATTTTAATAACGCTAAGATTAAGTCATAGGTTTGTAAATACTTTTATCCATCCTCATCACAGCTGCCAGGGTAAGGGAAGGTGTTTGTGGAATGTAGGCCTTAGGGAAGGGGCTGCTATACACCATCAGTTAGCAAAGGTGTATGTACTAATTTATCTTCTGCCCTTATCTGTTCCTTCTCTCTAAGTTAGGCTCTTTGTCTCCGGGCAAGACTTGATTTTCCAGTTATATGGTTTATTGCACCAGAGAGCCAACCATACCTTTAAAGAGTTTAGCTTATTTCCAATACATAGAATAGCCTCTTCGAGTGCATTTACCTTTGTGTCTACTTTTATGATTTCTTGAATAGCTAGGGCATGAAAGACATTTTTTGTTAGTTGATTTACATGTTGAGCTGTATGAACATCCTGGACTAACACAATGGAAGAAACAGAATTGTACATGTAAAAGTCAATCTTTTATGAGTAAAGGTCATTAGCCTGTTTATAGCTCAAGGGAAAGTATGGAGGGAAACAGGACCTTCTAGAGACACAATATCTGTTCCCATAATCAAAAGAAGTTCCCACAATAAATTCCTTCACAAGATGCAATCATCATACCAGGGCCGGAATAAGGGGACAAGTCACTCCCGATATTGATCAACAAGGTACCTTAGGGGTCAGTGCTCAAGCAGAAATAATTGAGTGGGGGTGGGTATCGGTCATCATCTGATTGGCAAGAAACCGTGCAAACTTGCTTTAACCTCACCAGGAGTTTTCTCAACTAGTGGGCTCAGAATGGCTCCCAACAGTATAAAATGATTTCCCTGTTCTAATATGCATAATATTTTATTTTGATTTATTTTCAATTAAACTTATACCTTTTTTATTGAATTCTTGTCACCCTTAAAGGCAAATATAGCTTATGAGTTGTGAATTGCCACTGATTTGCTTGGTAAATAAACTTGTTTTTGAATATAAATATTTTATATTTTCTATTTTACCTTACTGGAAATAGGCTTAATAAATAATTATATTTAAGTATTAATTACTATAAGCCCTCACATTCCTAAATTTCTATTTTTGTCCACACACTCTGTATTTATTAAATGGATATTCTACTTGGACTGTTACTAATAGTTTGAATTAGAACATTTACTTGAAAGCAATTGCATAATTTTTCACAGTAATATCAGATGTAAAACTCTTTGCTCTATAACTGAGAAAAATATGAGCAGTTGTTAGTTTTTTACTTATTTTGATGGCATGCAATATATCATCAGTGTAATCCTCTATTTCACATTATCAACATTTTTTAATCCAAAATTGATCAATGATCTTCACAATTATGTACTCACTTTACCTTTAGCTCTCTGGTAACATCTTGATTACTGCTGTATTCTTGATGCAAATTTTCATAATCTATATCATTAATTTTAAAACATAAGTATGCCAATGTCATAGATTGAAATAGTTCAAAATAACAATTTGTATTTTAAAATAACTTTACACATACATTGAAAATTTTTAAAACCATTTGCATGGTTTTAATGTAGCAAGAATGTTCAAGGATGTTATAAAAGTAACAGGAGGACAGAGGTGTATTGCTCATTCAGAAATCATTTATCAGACATTTACATTATGCTACTGTTGTAAACACTGCAGAATTAATAATGAATTATGGTCTCTGCCTTGAATCTCTTCAGTCAAGAGGGACGAGTAAGCAGAGTTTCAATTCAATATGACAAAAGTGTTTTGATAGAGAGATTGCTTTAGATGTTGACAAGGGAAAACCCACTGGTAGGTTATCAAAAACTTCCTGGAGAATATAACTGACCAACAGATTTTATAAAATTAAAAATTAAAAATGTATATTGATCTAACATTTTGGTTGTCCTCTGCAGAAGGGCCTTTTAAGTTTATCTAGCTAGTCATACACTTTTGGAAAAAGAAGATTGATATTGGCCTTAATTCATCTTTTTTTAAAAAAAATTAAAATAGCATATTTTTTGTATTAAAATCAATATCCAGTTTTTAACATACTATATTTTGATTAGGATATTGAACAAATTAGAATTTGATGTTTTGTCCCTTAACTTTAAAATAGAATGATTTAAATTACATTTCATTAGTCATACACAAAACATTATATTTTTCTCATATTTTAGGTTTAAGGAAATGAAGCTAATTTAGGTTTAAGGAAAAAAACGGTCAGTTATTTTCCTGAAATCAGTATTTTTACCATTTATCAAAATCTTTATGTTGACAACTATTTTTTCTTGAGAACAAGTCTATCTACTTTTTCTTATTGATAAGGAAATTCAAACTTTGTAGAGGTTTTCTATAGTTCAACTCTGCTTCTCCAGATAAATATTCAATTCTTTTAATGTTCACTCAAAGAACAGGTTTCAAGTCCCTGAATTCCCTTAGGCAATTCTCTTTTAAGGTCCTTGAATTCAAGGAAACTTTAATTTTTTGATGATATGCATTTATATAATTCTTGAGATAATATCTCAATTTCTTAGGGAATTTTGAAAATCTACTTGGAATATGTTATGTCGTCATCTATATGCCATTAATTATGGGTAATTTAATTATAAATTAATCCACAATTTCCATACTAGTAACCATAGTAGGCTATTGTTCTGTCAATGTTTAGTACACAGTAGGCACACAATAAGTAATTATAAATTTAAAGCTAATCTTTTTTTGATTCATCTCCTTTAAAATTTTACAGATGTATTTAGGAATAAATTCAAGTATTTACATGCATTGCTTTTAATTTATCCCAATATGCAGACTAAATTTGATGCATACAAACATACAAAGAGATAATAGACATAATTATAGATAATAGAGATAATCTGTTTTTAGATTAAACAGATGATACATAGAAAGACACAAAAGAAAGAGAGTTATATACACACACACATATGTATTAAGAAATACGTATATAAATGGATAGATGGACAAAAACAGATAGTAGAAAGTCATATATGTAAATAGATAAATAGATTTGTGGTCAGGCAGAGAGGAAGAGATATACAAGAGAACAGACATACAGAGAGAGAGAGAGGTATGGGTAGACAGACAGAAGAAGCAGCAGACAGATAAACAAATAAAATGACACACACACATTCATCTAGCCTGATAAATAGAGGTATAAGACCCAGATATTGAAAGAAGTTGAGAGAGAGTGAGAGACAAAGGATGACTGTGTATTATCCTAACACCTGGGGACAAGAATTTTTTTCAGGAATGTGTGGTTATCTTATAGGAGAAAATTCATTAGCACTTGAGGTAGAAGTGAAAAATCTCAAAATGCACTTCCTTGGGAAGCATGACAAAATAACCATGGAGATAGCTAAATTGCTCAAAGTGAAAGAATGAAAATTATTTTCACCTAAAAATTGAAAAGTGGGATAAGAACCCCAAGTGTGGAATGGGATGGACATGTATGTTGATTATGTTACCTATGGAAAGGTTCTGCTGACAAAAGTGGTAAGGGAAAAAAGGGAAGTTTAGTGTTAATTTTGAAGTTATTTTTTATGATTAAAATTACTTCTTCACCAAACAAGTCTAAAATAAAATCCATTAAACTCAGAAGTCTTGGGAACAATTTATATTTTACCTGGTCATCTTTTATAAAGGTTAAAAACTGATTATGATCAGCTTTTCTGGAATCGATTGGCTTCCAACCAAGCACTCATTCAATGACTAAATTTTTATAGAGGACCATATTCTGTCAGGACTGATATAGATTCTTTGGATATATTAATAAAAAAATTAAATCTTTGTTTCTATTGAACTTATTTCCTAATGTAAGTATATGGATTATAAACAAATAAGAAAGTTAATATATAACCTATGAGGAGTGTTAAGTGCTGTGGGAAAAAAATAAAAGTTGGATTGGAAATACTGATATGGATTGGGTGATTGAAAAGGCTTTTCGTTTAAGAAGAGACCTGAAGAGGGAGTTAATTTGTTAACATGAAAAAAAAAGTTTCTGGCAGAGAGAAGCATGCAGAGACTGTGTCAGATGGTTCCTGGCATGGGAGGGGAGGATCAAGGACACTTAGATTACCAAGCAATCTTCAAAAGCAGTCGGAGGGAGGTAGAAGGGTAGGAGTAGCAAGAGTTGAAGTAAAGAGATAGCCGGGAGCTAAATCACAAATATCTGTTAGGCTATTGTAAGGATTTAAGAAGATAACTTAGTCAGGGCTGGTTATGCTCTGGTTCTGTGATATGTCTCCTCGAATTATCAGTGGCCTAGCTCGTGCAATATTTACTTGTTTGCTCACCAAAAAACCTTATAGGTCAGGTAATCATCATACAGGAAAAGATAGCATAATTCTTGGTCCAATACTCTATTGTAGATGAGATGAAGTAGGATCTAACACTCAAGTAGAGGGTTGGCTTTAATAGAATCGGGGACAGTTGATGTGAGGAGAGAGGACGGAGAATATGGGGACGTATTCAGGTGTGTAGTTAGGGAGATGAAAATTCTCGTGATAGTTTCTATTTTCTCAGTGACTTTGGATATAGTTATCAGCTGATAGTATGAATCTGAAGAGGTATTGGTGATTGGAGGAGAGAGAAACTGAGAAGGTGCCATCTGAAAGAGATAGCAAGTAAATGGATTAGGGCTACACAACAGATTCCTATGCCCCTTAGATCACCCACTTGAAGTTTATAGTCCAGAATTTAAGGCAAGACCTGGTAGCAAACTTCTGTGATTTTCTCCAGCCACATTCATTGTATATGGAAGCTGATAAACAGAGAATTGGGTTTTTTTCTCAAGTGAGTAAAATGAGGAACAGATTGAGCATTAAATTGAGAGTTAATGAAAGTGAGTGGTTACAATAATGGTCATTGGAATCTCAGCTATGTTAAAAGAGAAGTGAGCATAGGTGGAGGAATTGTTAAAAGTGTAAGTTCCATTGTATTACAGGTTGAGCTGAATTTGAAGACTTTCTTGGCAGGGTAATAGAATGAGTGAACTATATAGATCATGGATGACACAATACTGATGCTTGAAATTGTTGTACTTATTGAGACAGGTGGGAAGTGGATAAGTGATTTTATCAGTGAAAGGGCCAATAACAAACAAGGAGAATGATGAAACTGAAATAGTTTGAAGTCTTGTTTATAAAACTGTGGTTATAGGGGAACCAGAAGGGATTGTGCACTAATATGAGGATTAGTAGCAGCCCACTTTGAGATCCAAAGAAGAGTTTGTAAGAAGGTGAAGGCAAAGAACCAAACAGAGTGAACATATTTAAAGTTGGACAGCAAACAAAAGGTATCTAGCATTTAGATATAGACAATAGGTTCTTTTTTAAATGGAGCACAAGGTACGGAGGGCACTCTGACTGAATATTGGAAGGGTTATCTGTTTGCATATTGAGATTACATAAAAATATGACCTAAGTATATTTGAATAGTGTGACAGTTATAGGAGAAGAAAATGGCACCTACAGTGTTAGGAAAAAGGTAAGTGAAGATTTAGGGATTTAATGTACATTCCTTAGATAGAGAAAGAGGGTTTTGTGTAGTTGGACAGAAAATAAAAAAGCCCAAGAAGACTTGTTTGGGTACAAAACTGAATATCATGTTTTGGCTCTTGGTGGGTTGGTCCTTTTGTCATGTAATGCCATCTAACTCTAGTAATTTCTTCTCTTTGAAATCTACTTTATCTGGTATAAATATCCACTTCTGTTTTCATTTTATCATTGTTTGATATATCATTTTCCATCCTTTTACTTATTTATTTTTTAAGTTTTTATTTAAATTCTAATTAGTTAACATACAGTATAATATTAGTAAAATATGCCTATATTGTGTTTGAGGTCAATTTCTTATAGCTAGCATAGTGTTGGGTTGTATTTTTCAATTAACTTTAGAATAGTTTTAGATTTACAGAAGAAACGTTAAGACAGTATAAAGTTCCCACAGACCCTACATCCAGGTTCCCCTATTAATATCTTACATTAATGTTACAGTTGATATTTTTTAGATATCTTCAAATTGGGATTTATCTCATGTGTTTTTTTAAGCAGGTTGAAATTATGTGTTTGGGGGGAAGAACACAGAGGTAAAGGGCTATTTAAAACACAATATTTTGATAGTACATATCATGATATGACTTACCAATGTTATTAACCTTGATCCCCTGGCTGAGAAGTTTGTCTGGTTTCTCTATAGTAAACTTAAATCTTTTTTTTTTGTTGTTGTTCTCTTTTCACACCTCCCTCTTTGCGACCCACACTTAAGGAATGGGGAATTAGACATTATATTATTTCATTTATATGAAATGTTCAGAACAGACAAATTTAAGCAGAAACCAGATCTGTGGTTACCTGGGACTCAGAGTAGGTGAGGAAATTAGCCACAAACAGGCTCACTAGAATTATTTTAGGGTAATGAATGTGTTTTAAAAATGGACCATGACGATTATGATTATATGATTATTATCACATTAGTTATAAATAAAATTGTTCAATTGAGAATAATTATGTATGACTATCTTCCATAAATTAGACCTCACTGAAGTTATTGAAATTATCCCCAAAAAGAAAAAGTTGAAGAAAATCAGAGAAATAAGTTAACTCAGATAAACGTGCTCTTCAGATCTTTTACAGCAGAATGCAGTTACAATATGGCTCACATTCTGTGATTCTGGACAAATATTGTAACCTGATAGAATGACTGCACAGAAAAATAATTGTGACACTCAGTCACAATTATATGGCAGCTACTGTTTATTTTTGTGAGGGTTAGTATTATAAAACTCAGCCATGAATTTTTCAATCATTTTATTTTGCATAAGGCATACTTAAAAGGGAAAAAATATTGTATATGGTGATATGTTTATTGAAATGATTACCTTATGGAGCAATCACTTGCCAGAACTCTTAAAAATATATAAAATGAATGATGGCTGCTAGCCGATTTTCTGTTAGCTATTTCCAGAATTCTAATATGTAATGCCAGTACCAAAAACAAAGCTTCAGAAATCCTTATTACTAGTTTATATTACTAATCTCAGCTATGATAATAAACAGCTTATTGTTAACATAATTTAGCGATTCATCATTTGCATTAACCTGTTCATTATCACTTCTTATTGATACAGGTTTTATATTGTTTCTATGTAGTTGTCTTTACATGCTTCAGTAATATTAGATGATAAGAATGAATTGAAGAGAAAACTGATATGAAGTATGAAATAAAATTTTAATATTTAAAGCAAAAAAGGTGATAAGACATGGCATTCATTTCATTTTCTTCCTGAAGACAGAGAAAGACACATTTTTTACTATCTAGTTCTAGCCAATGTAATGTAACAAAAAGTGATATAAACCACCTCCAGGCTGGGCTTATAAATACATCCCACACAAAATCCTGCCTCATTCTTTCCTTTTCTAGTATAATCTTGGATGGGAATGTAAAGGATGGTGATAATCCAAGACTGAATAAACTAAATCTCTTAATAATTTCATGGAGAAGAATCCTTACCAAAACCTTCAATCTCACTGAGCTGTGAAGCAATTAGAAACAAATTATGTTAAGTCACTGAGATTGGTGAGGCAGATTTTCTATTAGCTTGTTTACAGAATTCTAATTTATGTAATTAGTTCCAACTTGAAATAAAATATTACATCAGAAATACCTACACATGCCCACATTTCCTGGTTAATATTTTTGGCCTCCTTCTTTAGAGCTTTTAAAAAGCAGATGAGGATGTTGTGAAACATTATATAAATGCACATACACATTAGAAATTGATTTTAGTGTGTCAAGCACTAGCTGTGTGCTAGATACTGTTCTAAATATTGTATATGTCTTCATTTGTAAGATCCCATCAGCAACTAGTGAGATCAGTGCTATTATTATTGTCATGTAACAGATGAGAAAATTCAGGGAGAGTGAATGTCTATGCTAATGTTAGAATATATTTCTAGAAAGCAAAATAGCTAGCGCTGGAACACAGTCAGACTTGAAAGCAGGAGCTGCTAACTACTAACCAAGAAAAACCAGAGGATACCACTGGTTTTGCATATTTTATCCTCTGGGAATTTTAGTATGTGTCTCATCACCTTACAACCCTTTAAATGTGTATAGAATTATACATAATTCTTTTGGAATTAATGAGTCATAATAGCAATGGCAGTAATAATCACAAAAATAGCAACGAGAGCAGAAAACCCTTGGATATAGTATGCCAATATATTAGAGATGTGCTCAGGGCTATATTGACACAGGAATTTCTGAGGTTAGTGCTAAGAGAAAACCAAACTGCAGATCAGGAAACCCAGATGATGGGACCCCATACTTTGTGCTCTTAACCACTACAATATCTCTTCCTGGTTAATTCAGCATCTGCCATCATCAAATAAGAAACACAACTGTGGCTAAAATGGCAATCATGTAAACAAACCTTTTAGTAAGGGAATTATATTTTGTGTGGTAGATACAAATCTGTGCCTGTGTTTTACAATTACGTTGGCTTGATTTTAACTTCTAGCCAAAATGACCAATAACAGGCTTTCCTAAATGGCATTCACAAATCCTGTATTAATCAGCTAGATTATGCATCGTGAAAACAGGTTCTACAACCCTAAACTATGAAGTAAAGTAATGCTTTAAGATTTTTATATACAAAACATTCTATTTTAAATTGGAAACTCAACTTGTAGGTTTGACTCAGGAACTTGCTGACTCTGTGGGAATTTCCTGACATGTAGATCAGACCACTTGATACACGTTGCCATTTAGGACTGCCAGAACTTTTCACTCTCCAAATACTTTCTCACTGACTTAATGCATAAGTGCCAGCCCTAAAGTTTTAAAGATGACAGTTAAAATTTAAATATGTTTTCTGGAAATGATAACACTGTAAGCCATTGTCAGCCACTTATCAATTCAATTATTAATAACTGTACTATATTATTTATAAAATGAACCCACATCTTTACAATATGATGGATAGAATCTCTTTTATTGTAGAGTCTTTTGCATTTTCTTTCACAATGTCTACAAAAATGGATACTCCCCAAAGCAGTAGTAAAAATTTGCTTACATAGAGCTTAGTTAGAGCAAGTCATTCTATTAATAGAACCAGAAGAGGTGTGCCTGGATGGTTTAGTCGGGTAAGCATCCAACTCTTGATTTCAGTCATGATCATGATCTCATGGTTCGTGAGATCAAGCTCCTCATCAGGCTCTGCGCTGCCAGTGTGGAGCCTGCTTGGGATTCTCTCTGTCCTCTCTCTCTGCCCCTCCCCCTGTTCACACTCTTTCTCAAAATAAGTAAATAAACATTAAATAAAATAGAACCAGAATATATCTGACACCAGAACACTTGTAGGAAAGGCAGGTGCACGTTAAATATTACAGTAGGCTCCATGCGTGTGGAAAGACAGGGGGATATTGATCAGAACCACAGATTTCAGTGTAGGGAATAATGTTAAAACTGAAAATTAAGGTAACTCGAGAATAAAAATGTGTATGCTAATAAACTATATTTGTATACAAATTCACATAAGAAATATTTTATGGGGTCATTCTAATGAATTTTAGAAATGAAAATATTATGCATATCATCCAAAAAAATTGACCTATAGATTTTTATCTGATCTTTACCAAATATTCAAAGAACAGATACATCCAATATAGCATAACTTTTCTTTTCTCCCCATGAGAAAACAACAACAATAATTCCACAGTTCATTTTCTTAGGCTAGTGTAACATTGGCAACGAGAGCCTGACAGGCTAAGTATAAGAAGAGTATCATAGGCGAATTTCAATTTTCAACATACAATTCTGATACAAAGTATTCACATATACTTTTAAAAAATCTAGCATACTAGAAATAAAATGCAACTTGCTTACCCTGGAAAAGATAACTAAACTCAAAGTAAAATACTAAAAAATGGGGTGCCTGTCTGGCTCCATCAGAGTGTGTGGCTCTTAATCTCATGGTCATGAATTCGAGCCACACATGGGATGTAGGGATTACTTAAAATAAATTTTAAAAAACCTTCTAAAAATACTAAGAAGTGTTATTTTAGTCAGTAACAAGAAATGTATTTAATACCACTTTTTCTATTTAAGATTGCAGTTTTAGGCACTAGCTATATACACACAGTTTTAAACATCTGCAAGTAAAACAAATCAAAACCATGAAACTGCAACAAAAATTTAAAATACCTCAAATGAATATAAAATATGTCATGATCTTATAAAGATATTTTCAAATTTGTCTTGAAAGATATATTTTGAAGATGTAAATAAATGAAGTGGTGAACTATATTTATAAAAGAAAATGTTAATATTACCCAAATTCATCTATAGATACAATGCAATTCTAAATTTATTAACAAGAAGTTTCATGAAACTTGATAAGCTGATTCTAAAATTTATATGAATATCCTCCAATCAAAAGTAGCCAGGTATTCTGCAGGGAACAAGGAGGAGGAATTAGTCATAATTGCTTACCTTAATTATGAAATGGTCATATTTAAGATAATGTGCTCTTGTGCAGGAATAGAAAATTAAGTGAATGAATAGACTAGAGAACCAAGAAAATGACCAAAATTTTCTGTAAACTGATGGAAATAGATGACATTTCAGATCAGAGGAGAGAAGTTAGGGTATAAAGATATGGTCCCGGGAAAATTGATTCCCCATATGCTTAGAAAAAGAAACTTGATCTCTTCCTGGCACTTTAACAAAATTTAATTTCTGATTGATTATAGACTTACACTACTTAATTGTAGTTGGAAAATAATTTCTAAGCAAAACATAAAATAAAACAACAAACCACAAAGCAGAAGATTGATATATTCAACTGTATTATAATGAAAATGGTAAGTACGGATGCCACAAACAAAGATATATTTATAATTCCTAAGTGACATAGATTTTCTTTTTAATATAAAATAATTACTAAAAACTAATAAAAATAATGTAGTCCATAAAAACGGGGAAATGATAAGAGCTGTCATTTCATAGAAGCACAATGTTGCGAAAACATATGATAAAATACTCTCACTAGAGGGCGACCTGGGTGGCTCAGTCTGTTAAGTGTCCAACTTCGGATCAGGTCATGATCTCACAGTTTGTGGGGTCGAGCCCCTTGTTGGGCTCTGTGCTGACAGCTTAGAGCCTGGAGCCTGCTTTGGATTCTGTGTTTCCCTTCTTCCGCCCCTCTCCCATTCATGTTCTATCTCTGTCTCTCTCTCAAAAATAAACGTTAAAAAAAGATTCTAAAAAATACTCTCACTAGAAACTGAGACATGCAAAATAACATCATGGGATAAATTCTCATACCCATCGGGCTGGCAAAGAAGAAGAAAAAAAAACCCAAAAGTTAATGAAAATGATAGTGAAACGGGGCACCTGGATGGCTCAGATGGTTAAGTGCTAGACTTGGGCTCAGGTCATGATCTCCCAGTTTGTGGGTTCAGATTCTATGTCTCCCTCTCTTTCTGCCCCTTCCTTTCTCTCTCTCTCTCTCTCTCTCTGTCTGTCTGTCTCTCTCTCTCAAAAGTAAATAAGCCTTAGAAAAAAATTTAAAAGGAAATGATAGTGAAATTCTTTCACTGCTACCCATAGTTTAAACAGGTAAAAGTATATAGGAAAACATTTTTTCTTTACTAAATATACTTAAAAATGCAAATATCAAATGACCTAAGAATTCCAAGAATAGTATATACTAGAAAAGCTCTCACAAGTGGTATAGGAGATACAGGCAAGATTACACATAGTAATTTATGTAGTGAAAATAAATCCGGACACAACCCAACCTCCATCAGCAAAGTAAAGTGGATAAGTACATTGTTGTTTATATATTCAAGACAGTCTCACATAATTGTGGTAATTAAGGAGCTAAATGAATCTCAAAATATTAGTATGGGGTTAGCAAACCACAAAAGTCTCTTTACCATATAATTCCATTAATATGTATATTTAAATCCATGAAAAACAAGAGTATTTTTATGCATGAATACAAATGTGGAATATCAGCTAGGAATTGTGTTAAATTCCTACTAATAGAGACCTTACTGAAGCAGCTAAGATCATTTCAGATCTTACTTTTCAGTTAAAAGAAGCCTGGGAGGTAAGTAATCCAGGGACTGCATGGCCATTCTGCTTCTTTTTTTTATGTTCCTCCTTACTTCGCATTGTCTGTGCTCAAGTTCAAAAGGTGATCACTGAAGCTTAGACATCAAGAACACATTATAGATAGTAATAAGGAGAAGAGAAAGAAAAAAGGACAAATAGAGAAAGAGTTCTCTTGAGAGCCCTACTTGATGCCTTTCACTTATATCTTTCATCTCAAAGGTCACAGAAGCTAGAAAATGCAGTAGTTTAGCTGAGTAGATTGCCACCTTCAATTCAATCAGGGCTCTGTATGAAGGGAGGAAAGTGGGGGGGGGGGGATATGGGATAAATAACTGGCAGTCTCTCGTTCATACTGTGTAATGGCAAGGAAAAGCAAGAAGATTAACACAGAAAGTATCTGTGGAGATTGGGAAAATGGATGCTTTGCTCTTGGAGCACACATGGTTTGAGAAATACATTGGTATCATTTTATATCTAAAACCTGATGGTAAGTGCATGGTTGTTCATTTTTAAACTTTATATATGTTACCTACATTCTTCTCTACTCTGATAAAGAAATAAAAATAAAATGAAACAATAGAGAAAATGTTTTTCCATTAATCTTTCAATTCCAATGTGAGAAAAGCAAAATTATGAGATCTTTTTTTTTAATGATTGCTGGAAAAAAGTGCTACAAATTTCTTTTTTGAGAGAGAAAGAGAGAGAGAGACAGCCTAGGTGTGCTCAGGGGGGAGGGGCAGAGGGAGGGAGGGAGGGAGGGAGGGAGAGAGAGACAGAGAAAGAGAGAGAGAGAGAGAGATTGAGAGAGAGAATCTTAAGTAGACTCCATGCTTATGTAGTGGAGCCAGAGGTAGGGTTTAACCTGCCACCCTCGGATTATGACCTGAGCTGAATGGAAAGTTGTAGAGTTGAAATAAAATCTAATTATTTAAAGCTATAACTTTATAGATTATTTTCTTAAGTGTTAAAGGCTTTAATTTCTTTAAGGCTATGGGATTTCAAGAATTCAACAAAAGTTGGTCTGTAACAGGGCCCAAACTTAACGAAGAACAGTTTTGTCTGCTATTTTGTGTCCACACTACAAAAACACATATGAAATAGATCCAAAATCATAGTTAAGACATCTTGCTTAAATCTTCTCATAAAACGTATCAACTGATGCTTGAGATAACACATTATATGACAACAAAATAAATCTTACTTCATAAACACTTTATAGGTTGCTTGAAATTTTTGAACTCCATCTTTCTTTGCCTTTGCTACAAAAGATAATGCCTTTTTGTTTCTCAAAATTGTCCTAATCTGGAAGAAGCCTTTTGTTTCTGTGGCCTAGACTTCTAACCGTCAAGGTCGTAAAACTTAAAAAAGCACTGGTGATCTTTTGAGAGAATGAATTTATTTATCATAAACTGATAAGTAAACTTACTAGATGGTAATTTATCCTAGAAACAACTCAGTGAATTCAATCCATTAAAACTGCGGTGGCAGACTTTACTGGGGTATTAGTATGTTGTTGTTGTTGTTGTTGTTTTCACTCTGTTAGGAGAGTAAAAATAGATAGAGGTTAAACATTTATTCAACCCCCCCCTTCTAAGAAATCTGTACAATTTTCTTCAAGTTACCTCTAAATGCTTATTAAAAAATGGATATATTTCCCAATTTATTCTCCCACATTCATAGAAACTTTTCTGTCTTCACCTGGAAAAACTCTTTCCCCATCACAGCCATGGATGAACCTTGGTAACTTGAATATAATCCCCCCACTACACACACCCTACTACATGCATCTGTGCCCATACATTCTGGCCTTTTTTCTGATACTCAGGCTCTAACATCTCTGCTTTCTTCTAAATCCAGTTTCTCCCCTTTCTCACTATATCCCACCCCTTTCCTCCTACTCAAAGGCATAGTGTCAGTAATTATTTTTCACCTACATCAATGTTTTTTCACCTACATTATGAATTCTAGTCACTCTACTGGATAATACCTTCAAGCCCACATATAAGCTGTATTTTTTCACGTCTTGAAATTTTATATCTTCTCCTGGGACCTCTCTTCTCAGCTGAACACATGCTTATTCTTTGTTCGAATATGCACTTCATACTTGATGTGTTCAAAACCTAAACCTTGTTGCACTTTTTTAAAGCACGTGCATAACACTGCCTTTTCCCATGCCTCTTTTATCACAGAGGCCTCCGCTTCTGCTTCCTAAAAGCCATTTTCAAACCAATAGTCAGAGGAATCGTTTCAGTGTCAAGGGAGACTATGTTACTCCTCAACATCTCTGATGGCCTCCACTTGAGCTTATAATACAAGACAGTCTTTGCCATGGTCAGTCCTGGTCCCAAGGTCTCTCTACTTCCTACTGCACTGTACTCTTCCTTTGTTTTCTTTACTCCATTTGCTCCGGCTATATTGCTGTTCTTAAAAAATGCCAAGCATGCTCCCATTTTAGTATTTTCAGAGTTATTTTTCTCTGCACTTCTGACTCTTTTCTTCCATGTTTCCCAGGTCTCTACTCAAACGTCTCATTATCTGGGTTTCCCTAACATCTGCATATACCGACACATGCACATTCAGAACCCTTTATCGTCTTTATATCACTTGTATTTCTTCAAATCACTTATTTTCTGTTTTTCCTCACAGAAATATATCTCCATCATCAGGGCAAGTACTTTTACTATTTTGGTTTCTTAAGTATTTCAAATGCCTTTTCAGGGCTTGGCACGTGTTAAATGGATGGATCCAATAATGTTGGTCTGTTTCAGGTTTGCTATTCCATATTTATCAGATTCTAAGTCATGAAATCCTAGGCTAGTTTTAAACTCTGAAATTTAGCCCTAGTCAAAATAGCTAGTGAAGCATATATAACCTTTTTAGACACTGCGTGTGTGTGTGTGTGTGTGTGTGTGTGTGTTACTGATTATCTTCTCATTTTTGTAACATTTATAAACTGCAAGGACTACGAGCAGAAATTATAGACAGTGCTCAGAAGGAGGCAGAAAGTGGGAGTAGTGAAACAGGCTCATTAGAGGATGAATGATGATGGACAATAGAAATGAACACAAAGTAAAAGGGAAACAAATGAAATTTCCAGAGGTCTGAGTTTTTTGGTTTAGGGGTCTTTTGAGAATTATTACCTTAACATAACACAAGATACCTATTCAAGAAGAGATATATAACACTATCTCATCAAAATGTAAGAAATAAAGTTACAGGAACCCATTACATGAAGACCTTCATTGAAAATTAGATTACATTTAAAAGAATTTTTTTAATGTTTTTTTATTTATTCTTGTGTGTGTGTGTGTGTGAGAGAGAGAGAGAGAGAGAGAGAGAGAGAGAGAGTGCATGAACAAGAGAGAGGCAGAGCAAGAGAGGGACACAGAATCCAAAGCAGGCTCCAGGCTCCAAGCTGTTGACACAGAGCCCAACGCGGGGCTCGAAGGGCTCGAACTCCCAAGGCGTGAGATCATGACCTGAGCCGAAGTCAGACGCTCCACCGACTGAGCCACTCAGGCGCCCCAAGATTACATTATTTTTTGAACTGATTTAACATGGCCAGAAGTGCACACTATATTTTAATAATTTTTTAAAATTTTACTTATTTTGAGAGAGAGAGAAAGAGGGAAGCAGGGAAGAGGGAGAAGGAGAGAATCTCAAGCAGGCTCCAGACTATCAGTGTGGAGACCAACGCAGGACTGGAACTTGAACTGCATAATCATGACCTGAGGTAAAATGAAGAATCGGACACTTCAATGACTGAGCCACCCAAGCGCCTTCACACTTCACACATATTTTAAAAGGTGTTTTAATTAAAAATTTTATTTAGGGGCGCCTGGGTGGCTCAGTAGGTTAAGCTTCCGACTTTGGCTCAAGTCATGATCTTATGGTTCATGAGTTCGAGCCCCACGTTGGGCTCTGTGCTGACAGCTGAGAGCCTAGAGCCTGCTTGGCTGATTCTGTTGTCTCCCTCTCTCTGCCCCTCCCCCACTCGTAGGCTGTCTCTCTCTCTCTCTCTCTCTCTCAGTGTCTCTCTCTCAAAAATAAATAAAACATTATTTTAAAAAATTATTTAGATAAGTTTTTTAGATATGTGGGTGATATTTTCTGATATTACTGGGTGAGACATTATTGGATTTTACTTTGTGTAAAGTTGTATTCATGATTGTCTCAACAAAACAGAAATTACATATTTGCACTTTCATAGCTCGCACTGTACCTGAGCATTTTTATCTATAATTTTCATAATTGTATTCACGTAGATTCTTGTGAAACATGAAATATGAAGACCTTGAGGGAAGATATGTATAAATAAACTGGATTAAATGTTTTATCAGGTGTATGTTTTTTTTTTTAACTCGCCAAAATATTATTCAGCTACAAATTAAAAATAGGCAAATACAAAAGAATCTGGAACACCAGATGAGGGCAGTTTAAGGAAAGAAACAGCTAGGACAAGCTGTTGTAACTTTCTTCTAGTCTATGTACTTGGACTCTCCTTGACCCAAGGTACATAGCTTAGGTGTAAATTTAACTGGACCTTTCCTTGTATATCATAAAATCACCACCAACTTTATTGCTCAGTTGGCTACCTTTATCTGTAGAGCAATTCCACCTAGGAGCTATATGTGGTGTTAGAAAATCAGAACATCACGATTTTTCCCATTTGTAGTAGAGACAGATGGAGGCTTAGGTATCAGCAGCTAATGATGTCTCTTCTAATAAAGTACCTCTGTTTATTAGATATCCATTATTTAAGTATGAAAAATCTTTTTTCTTTCTTTCTCTGGGGTCAGAAACATGTGAGAAAATATTCTGTGGGTTTTCTTTTATTTATTAAAAATGTTCTATTTAATAATAGCATGAATTTACCCTCCAATCACTTATTTATTTAATAAATATTTATTAACTATGAATATATATGCCTGGTACTATACTTGTTGTTTGAGATAAAACAGTGAACCAGATGGAATGTTTCTTTGGGCCCGTAGTGGTTAAATTCCAATGAGAACTAGTATTAGCTGAAACAGTAAGACTAAGATGATAGCATTAAATATATTGGGAAAATAGCCACAGATAATAGAGTAATTAAATGAACAGTTGGTGGAGAGTGTGAAATAAGCAAAAAAGATAAATTGATAAATATTTATTGCCCAAAAGTTTTATTTTAAAAAATTCAAATATTGGGCTTACATTACCCTTATCAATCTTTCAGCTATTCTACTTTACAGATTAAAGTAATCAAAGAGAAAATGTTGATTGTATGTCCCTTAGAATCCTTGCATGCTACTTATATATTTAAGGAAATGACCTTGGTAATACCTATACCCAATTTATTAGTTGCTATGAAACAAACTACCCAAAACATAGCAGCATCAAACATTAAATATTTATCATTTTAAATAACAATGAACATTCATTATTTTATAGTTTCTATGGGTAGGGAATTCAAAACAGTTTGGTTGGATGGCTCTAGTCTAAGGTCTCTCATGAAGTTACCATTAAGATGGCTTCTGGAAGTCAATCTTCTCAGGGGCTCTTATTGAGAGATCTGAGTTTCTGTCCAGGGGGCTGCTTGAATGCCATTATGATGTGGATGCTGGTTTCCCCCAGGGTACATGATTCATGAGACAGAGCAAGGCCGAAGCCATTATGTCTTATAACCTAGCTTCAGAAGTCATGCAATATCACTTCTGCAATATACTGTTGGTTATACAGCCCTATTGAATGTGAGAAAACACTACATAAAGGGGTACATACCATGAAGTGCAAATCATTGGGTGTCATCTTGGAGGCTGGCTACTATATCCAGATTCATTTCGCTTACTTTTTCTTTTGATTTTTTTTTTATTTAAAATCTGTCTAACTTAGAATAAATTGTGATCAGACTCAGCATATTTTCAAATCTGTCTGACAGATGCTATCTTGTCTGTAATTAGATAAGTTCTTCCAAAGCCCAAAGGCAAGGCCCTCAGAACTAAACACCTGTTATACTTCTTTATTTATTAGGTGGTCTAAATTATGAAAAGTATGTATCTGTTTTGGAAATTCATAGGATATCTTTTGTCCCTGATGTTAACATGTTTTCATGCAATGCTTTTTAAGCTAAAAATAACATTTGCCATTTAGAGATTGCTTTCCCTGCCCTTTTATTTTACATGTGAGTTTACTAATAACCAGAGAAGTCCAGTAACTATGGTTGTAAAATTTGGAATAGAATTCAGGTTGTGACCCTTAATTCTTTGTCTTTCCTTTACAACTTGCTAGCAGCTGAATAGTTTTCAATAATTTCATTCTAGTATAAGAAAGCATCCATAAATATAGCAGTAGAGATTTGCAGGCTTGTTATAATGGAACACTTCAGCAGTGCCAGCAGCTATAAACTTTTTCGTGTATGATTTCCTTCTTTTCATTATGCTGGAATTTCTGCTTAGCATTTCAAAGACTTAAAGCAAAGAAATGGGACTTCCCTCAAAGATAAAACAAAAACAGTGAGAATGTATAGGAAAATTGCAATTTTAGAAATGTATTGATTTCAAAGTTCTGACAACAAAATAAAATTTTAGAAATATATCTGTGTAATTATATGTTGTTTGATGGAACAAATAACAAGACTATGGAATCATTAAATTTGAACCCACACATATGTGGTTCTCTCAACCCTTATTACCTAGTTAGCACATCTGTGTTTGATTATATTTCATTCATTTTCAAATAAAAATGATTTCCAGCTTCCCAAACCAGCTTATTGGTGTTAGAAGCACTATGCTTAAGGGTTGAATCATTTCAAAGGTGTGAATCAACTGTAAAATGAAAATGAATTTATCAGTGAACAAAAGTAATAAGGATAGAATAGTGGATCATCAACTATTAAACTCTATTATTTGCTTGGTATGTTGATGTATGACATGGCATTTGTGTTTCTTTACTACTTCTTTGTTCTTGGCATTTTATTTTTCATAATAAGATTTAAAAACAGAAGAAAATACCACAAAGCTAAGGAAAATAAAATTATATGCTAGAATATTTTAGGCTTTGTTTTTCTTTGATTGTCTCATCAGAATAACTGCTCTGCAGTGACCCACTTGTAAAATGATGAGAAGGCAGATAAGAAAGAAAGAATTGCCTTATTACTCCCAAATATTTTGCAAGGAAACTTATCTTTATAGTCAGAATTTAGTTTTTAATATTTACGCTTTTATAACAAATATAATATCACATAATGCAGCTCCATTTTAAAATAAGCTATTATTTAAAGACTAGTTTTAAATTTAGATAAAACAATTGAGTAGTCAAAAGAGTTCCCATATACCACACACCTAGTTTTTTCCAGATATCATATTATATTTAGTTATCATGTCTGCTTCTGACACTAAGCCATAACAGTTTCTCTGACTCTCCTTGTTTTTGGTGACTTTTAGAGTTTGATGAGTACTGGCTAGATATTTGTAAAATGTGCTTCTATTAGAGTTTGGGGTCTTTCTTATGGTTACATTGGGTTACATGTTTTGGGGGAGGAAGACTACAGAAGTAGAGTGACCCCCTTTTTATGGACACATATCACTGACTAATCAATGCTGTTGTAATCTCTCATTCTATCCAGTTTTGTCTTCAACTTTATGTTTTCATGAGCTTTTGGACCTGAATCCACATAGTAACATTACTCAAATGTGCGTGAATAACTTGATGTTGTTGATGCCTACAAACAAGTTTGGCAAAGTCTGTACGCTTTAATATATATGTTAAAAAATGCATGAATTAAATACCCACCTTTCTTCATAAACTTTGGAGTCTAAAGCTCTGAAAATTATGCTCAATTTGATGACTGTAATATAAATGTCATGTTCACCTGTATTGTAAATCTATAAATACTTTATGTTAGTTTTCATTGAGAATAAATTTCCCAAGGTAGATTTTCTAGGAATTAGTTTAATGAACCCTCATGAATGGTATTCATTCAATTTTATCACTCCATCTATAAATTTTCCCTCATAACTAGTAAAGTTCAATTTTGATTAAGTAAGTTCTGAATATATTAACTATATTGTCTAATAATTTTGCATAATTATTTCCTGACAGTGAAATTTCAGAGGGCATGTATATCAAATATAGTATGTGTATATAAGTCACACATACTTATAGAACTGCTATGGAAGTTCTAACTAGATATATGGAACATAAGCACTTTTATGAAGTGTAATAAAATTCTGAATTATACTTAATGTTATATATTATCTGTCATATAAATTAATAATATGAAAGGTAGGAAATCAATTTAAAATTTTGGAGAGTTGAAGCTTATATCAGAGTAGTAGTGATAAGGCTGAGATAAACTATCACATTCTATAGTGAAGTGCTCTGTATACACAGGTGGTATGACAATAATCACAATGGCTGAATCATTTCGTTTAAGAAAGTTTCAAAAGCATTTAATCTTCCTTTGAAAAAGAAAGTTTTTGAGAATGAGTGCATTAACTAGGCACTATTGGCAGTACTGCTGAGTTGAAACAGTTCACCTTGGCTTAGTTAGACAGTGCTTCTCAAAGTCACCAGATGTCAAAACACAGATTTTTGAGTCCTATTCCTAGAAATTCTGATTCAGTTGTCTGACAATGGGCCTGAAAATTTACATTTTAGCAAGTCTCAAGTGATGTTGATATTGCTGTCTCCCATCCACTGGGTACTTTAAGAACAAAAAAGCTAGTGTATGAGATGTTCTACTCATTTATGAGAGTAGTGACTTCCTTTTTAGGGACAGTATTCTGGGGAAGAAGTCAGAGAAGAAAGTAAAGAACAAATTCCAGGGAGAATATGGAGTTAATTCTTGCAAAATTCAACTATTTTTTATATAAAAATCAACTGTCTGTCCTCACATGCATAAAATCTATTCTGAAATACCTTCTTCAAAAGGGCATCGTGGCTTTTATGTCAGTGTGGTTCTGGAAGGATTTGGAAGAAGCTTTCAAAAATGTTTACATGCCAAGTCTATATTTGTTATGTGTATAGGTTGGTGTCCTAAGATAGAATGTATTTAAGTAGAAAGAATTAGATTAAAATAATATAGAAAAAATGTTTAAGTGTTATGAATTTACTTTCCAATATTTGCTTTCTTAAACAAGAAGAATTTAACTGAGTAATTTAAAAGATCAAGCTGACATTCTTGTGCAATTCATGAATCAGACCACATCCGATCTAGCAGAAAGAAAGCAGCTGTGTCCGTAAGAAAGGAAAGGTTTTTAGAGACAGTGGGGCGGGGGTGGGGGGGAATAATTATTAGGAAAGAATGCATTGTTTTAGGCAAGGTCACCCTCCTAAGGGGAATAAAAGTGGTCTATCAGTAAATGTCAGTACTGACCAGAAATTCCATGTTGCTCACTAAAGGTTACACTACTATGGGAATTAGAACTACAGTTAGGTTAGGTATTAAATTTTGGTTTGCTGATGTGGACTCTTAACATAAGTGACTCCATTTGGAGCCTGGGGTGTTTTTTTTTTTTAACAGTTTTTAAAGGTTTCAATTATTTTCCATGAGACTGATGATTCTGTTAAAATTAATATTTCTGGCATGGTTTTTACATAATTTAAACAATCAAAATTTCCACTTCTAGATTATTGAATAAGATAATTGTTTATGTAACATTTCAAAAATAAAATATTGTAAGCCATTACCAAGCTATTATTTTAGTTGAAGCTGCCATGTAAAAAAGTTAAAAGGGGAAAAGAATATCATCTTGTAATAGAAATATTCATATGATCTTTATATTTCACATATATTGAAATTACCTTCTGAATATTTAAATCACAATAACAGTCAAATAATATTTGCTATTTGAGCTAATAATATTATTTTAAATTATCACTAGTTTAGACATAACATAAGTAATGCTAAACCCATATACCTATATGGAGTTCTGGCTTTCTCTGCAATCAATTCATAGCTCTTTACACTGCACTCTATAGTCTCCACAAAGATACTTACATTTGCAAGCTTATTTATAATAAATTTTTCCTCACATCATAGTTGTTATTTTGCTCTAAAGCATGTTTCCTCAAAAGGGAGAGGGTTTACAGGAATAATAAAAAATCCTTTGAAAGTTAGTTTAGATGTCTGCATACTAAAATGTCTTAAAAACAACAACAACATCACATACCTTTGGAGATTTAGTAATTCCCTGATATTTTCATCATGTATTCATTTCAATTAGAGAATAATTATAAAGTAAATGGAGCTTTGGGGGGACCACAACCAAGATGAATGCTAATCTGTGATTTCCTCAGCTTTGTGTCAGTTCTCATTAGGTTTATAAGACACTGCAGATATGAAATTACATGTAGAAATTGTTAGGCAATGTTTTAATGAAATTTCTATTGTTTTAAAGTTTATTTATTATTTTTGAGAGATAGAGAGAGCAGGGGAAGGGGAGAGAGAGAGAGGGAGAGAGAGAATCCCAAGCAGGTTCCCCACCAACAGTGTAGAACCCTACACAGGGCTCAATCCCACAAACCCAGATATTATGGCCTGAGCTGAAACCAAGAGTCAGTCGCTTAACTGACAGAACCACCCAGATACCTGAACTCTCCATTCTAGAATGGATATATGTTGGTATAACTGCAAATCAGTGTTAGATTAAGATATAAACCATATTTTTCATCAGTGAGTTAGTTATATGTATTGAAATGGTTGGCCTTTATGCAAACTATTTTTTATTCAATACCATCAAATGATTTATTTAAAAATAATTATAAATTTAGTCTAAAGTTAATTTCAATTAATTTGGTGGTATTCCAGGGATAATGAAATGTCAATTAAAAAAAAACCCTACTTATGTTTCATACTCTATTTTTTAATAATTAACTTTTCAATACTTCTTAAAATTCATTTTCAGAGCTATTTCTAAAGTAATATAAAAAAACTTTTAATCCATCCTGACAACTTAAAAAACTTACTGCCTGTTTTCTATTTGCTTTCACCTAAAATCAGACAAAATTCCAAATTATAAAAATTATGAACAAGGAACATACTGATTCTTCCATAAAATGGAATAAGAATACAATTAAAAATGGTATGGCTCCAAACAGATGCATCAAAATCAGGCATAATTTGTGTCTCTTTTATCTAACTTTTCTTTTTTGGAGAAGATGGGCGGGGGGAGAAGCAAAATAGAAGCGGAGAGTTTGAGAACTAGAATTTTTTTTGTTGATGCCAGCACAGGGATTTAAGGAGTCAGTCAGCAGTGGAGAAAGAGGTACCTATTTTGCTGAAACTGTCCTACAGAGATTACGCACCATACATCCCATAAATTCCCACTATAGCAACAGAAGTGATGGCTCCTTTTAATCATCTCCTGATTTGCTATATTAGCAATTCTGATGTACCCCAGGCACTTTTGTAGCTCTTTTGAGTCTGCCCTTCTAATGTTGTTTAAACTGATTTATTCTACATAATGTTACTGAAGAAAAGGGGTCCAAAAAGAGAGATTCTGTTCAACCTGAAATTAGACCTGAGTGTTTCCTGATAGGGATAATCCTTTATGCATGTAAAATTTTTATAGTATAATATTTTTTGTGATTTTTCCCATGAGATTTCTTTCTAGTTTCTAATATTAAATATTTCTACTTAGCTTCTGATAGTAAATAATATCAGTCACTGATACTTCATTGCATTTGGATCTCCTGATTCCAAAATATGAGACAACAGTACTTTATATTTACTTTAGTAAAAATAAAACAGTAGAACTATTTAAGCTCTTAAGTAGAAGTTAGCTAATTTCCCTATGGATTTCCAGTTTGGAACATTTACATTTTATATTAATGAGAATAACTACTTTGAAATCATGTGTGCAATATGAAATCACTATAGATTCATGAATAACAACTAGCAGGGTTTGGAGTGTGGTCTATTAATATTCAAATTAATTAATTTTGTTGAGAAATGTCACTAGTCAACTGAAAACAATATGTCAGTCAGGTGTCCTGGCAAGAAAAATAATTTAACATCATTGATTCAAATGAAATGCTTTCTTAAAGCTTTTGTTTAAATTCCAGCTGATTAATGTACAGTGTAATATTCGTTTCAGGTGTACAATTTAGTGATTCAACACTTGCATATAATATTTGATGTTCATCACAAATGTACTCCTTAATCCTCATCATCTATTTTACCCATCCCCCTCCCACCTCCCCTCTGTTTACCATCAGTTTATTCTCTACACTTAAGAATCTATTTGTTGGTTTGCCTCTCTGTTTTTTCCCACATGATCATTTACTTTGTTTCTTAAATTCCACATATGAATTAAATTATTTGACCCTTGTCTTTCTCTGACTGACTTAATTTGCTTAGCATAATACTCTCTAGCTCAATCCATGTTGTTGCAAATGGTAAGATTTCCATCTTTTTTATGGCTGAGTAATATTGCATTGCATACACACACACACGCACACACACACAACCTCTTCTTTATTGATTCATTAGTTGATGGATATTTGAGCTCTTTCCATAATAGCTGCTATAATGTTGATAATGCTGTTGATAATGCTGCTATAAACACAGGGTGCATGTATCCCTTATGTATCCCATCAAATCAGTATTTTTTTTATCCTTTGGGTCAATACCTCGTAGTGCAATTGCTGGTTCCTAGGGTAGTTCTATTTTTAACTTTTTAAGGAAACTTCATATAGTGTTCCAGAGTGGCTGCATCAGTTTGCATTCCCATTAAAACTGTAAGAGTGTTCCCCTTTCTCCACATCCTTGGCAATACCTGTTGTTTCTTGTGGTGTTAATTTTAGCCATTCTAACAAGTGTGTGGTGATACCTCATTGTAGTTCAAATGAAATGCTTTTAATAAAGGGATTACATAGAAGCAAAGACTCAAGAACAAACAAGGGATGATAATGTAGCCAAAGACTTGAGACAGCAGGAAGCTCTTATTTTCACAGCTGAACTGACAGAGGAAGACAGTGTGTCTTCAGCACCAAGTGAGAGCTGTAGCTTAGGTGGGTGGGAGTGTTTCCTGGCCCTGTGATCTTGAGGGCTGTGGCTAAATAATAAGAGGCACTGAAGCAGAGAGTGTAAAGTAATACCCTGCTTGATCCCCGCCAGTGCTTCTCACATGCCCAATCCAGCCAAAGATAGCAAAAGGAGAGAATCTGCATAATACCTGCATGAGGCTCAGCCTCTGGGGACACAGCAGAGGAGGGAAAAACAGATATGGAGAGGGAAACGGAAAACAGAACTGGAATATTTGCTGATAAGGTTAAGGGAAAACACAATGAACTCCCACAGCCCACTGGGTAGTGCCCTCAAATGTTAGCTTCCTGACCTATTTTCTTCAGGGTTTACCATTAGCATTATTGTATTCTAGTTTCCTTACGTTCCCTTCGGGGCTTTCCTTTCAGCACTTCCCTCAAGTGTCATATTTTATGAGTCTACCATGAATCACTCTTAGCTGGCAAGTTTAGCAACCTGTGGAGAGAAGAAGGAGCAGCAGGAGCCTGAGTGGGAGGTGGGGGAGGGGGTGGGATGGGAGAGGAAGAGGGAAAAGAGAAGAAAGAACAAATTATATGAATCCTTTATTAATATGGCTCAAGTCTACCTAATCCTCTTTTTAAATATACTACTGCTTCTCCAGTTGGAAGTAGAGAAGAATTAAATATCCAAGTAGATTTTCAGAAAGGCTTCAATTATTTTTTTCTCTTTCTCATTTTTCAAAATCCCTTTTTCACCTTTACCGCTGAACACTACCTTGACTGAGTAAAGATTAAAAGTTTCATAAGCTTTCCTGTAACATTCCTTAGATCTTGTTGTAATGTCTGTTGGCATCTAATCTCATGGGAGAAGTCTGAGGCAAACTTTATTTCTTTGGAGAATGACCTATTATTTCTGGGCAAATTTTAAGATTTTTGTCTTTCCTGGAATTTAGTAATTGCATCAAAGCTAAATTCAATCTTTTCAAATATTTCTTTTTCATTTTTTTTACTTGTTTCATAACTTCTCAATTTCAGATGTATATATATATATGTATATGTGTACATATATATATGATGTTTTTCTAACAGAGACAAATATATTTTGTTTCTTTTTTCTTCCTTAAAAATAGCAAACATTTTCATATTAGATCTTTATTGTTTTTCCATATGTGTCTTCTTTAAATCATTCCAATATTTCACCTCTTTTGTATCCTATAATTTGTTCTGCACACATCACTGATGCTCACGATGGTGAGAGGATGCCTAAAATGGGCTATTAGAACAGAATAAAAAGATTTGATTGGAGAAAAGCTGCATGCTGGGGTCTATCCAGACAAAGGATGTATGGAAATGCCCTCTCCAAACCAGAACAACCAAGTATAAAAAAGCTTCGAGATATGAAGTCCTCAGACAGTTTTTCCCCCTAAATGCTTATTTATTTTTGAGAGAGAGAGAGGTATAGAGAGAGTGAGAGAGATCTCACAAACTGTGATATCATAACCTGATCTGAAATCAATTGTCAGACCATCTGAGCCATCCAGGTGCCCCTCTCAAAGATAGTCTTAAAAAGTTGAGTGATAGACTCAAAAGAACCCATGAAAATACCTAGGAGGGAAAGATCAGGCTTTAGCATGTGCCAAAGTCAAGAAAGAGCAAAGCCAAATCAAGTAAGAAATTTTAGGTTTCTCCTACCTCTTTGTTTTAACCTGTTAATTCCTTGCTCAGATACTCAATTTTATATGAGTGACACCATTCTAATAACTTGATGAGCATACTGTTTTACTTTTAGATAATATTAAATTTTCTAGTGAATACTTAAAATATCCTTTCTCAGGGTACCTGGGTGGCTGGCTCAGTCAGTTAAGTGTCTGACTCTTGATCTCAGGTCATGATCTCAGGGTCTTGGATTCAAGCTCTGCTTGGGCTTTTCACTGGATGTGGGACCTACTTTAAAAATAAATAAAAATAATAAAAATAAATTTATAATTTATTTAATAAAAATAAATAAACTGATAAATATAAATAAAAAGTATCCTTTCTCATGAAATCATTGAAAGTCCAGACAAGTAATATTATGTCCTCTCTTTAACATCATGGTTACACATGTATTCTAAATTACCTCTGAATTTTACATCAAAATTGCTACATCAAAATTGTTAGATTTTCCCTATTTTTTCATTATTCACACAATCGTTAGCTTGTAGTACTGCTAATTAGACTCTTAACAAACTGATGGCTACCACAAAGGAGGTGGGTGGGGGAAAGGGGAAATAGGGGATGAGGATTAAAGAATACACTTACCATGATGGAAAAAAATAAAATATAATAAAAACAAAAACAAAAAAAAATGTGTTTGTCTACGACTAAAAGAAAGTTTATCAATGGCTGAGATGAACAAAACTTTATTTCAAATCAAATCTTCTTTTTTCCCCTTGGCTTTCTTAACATGTTAACTTTGATGCTCATGTTTTTCATCCTGTGTATTTAAGATGACAGCTGGACCTTAAATCTCACAACTGAAAAAGGGGAGAAATAGAAAGAAATATGTTTGATTTTAAAAATTAAAAAAAAAAAGTGGACACTTTTCCCAAAGACTCACAACTGCTTCATATTATCCTAGAGCCTATTTACATGGATATCCTTTGTTGGTTGACAGCTGGTAGAGGACTTCTATTTAGGTGTTTGGTCGACCAAACAGGGCAGGCCAAATTCAACCTGTATATCTACAGGTTATTGACTGTAGTTGACTAATGACTACATTGACTACATTAATTTTTCCCCTGTACACAACAACATATCATCTCCTTACCCAGGTAAGACTGACTCTCTTATTCAATTACTGCATCTGGCTTGAAATTGGAATCTCATAGCCCCTGGATGGCTCAGTCAGTTAAGTGTCCAACTTCTTCTCAGGTCTTGATCTCACAGCTTGTGAATTTGAGCCCTGTGTTAGGCTCTGTGCTGACAGCTCAGAGCCTGGAGTCTGCTTCAGATTCTGTGTGTGTCTTTCTCTCTGCCCCTTTTCCACTTGCACTCTCTCTTTCTCTCAAAAATAAATGAACATTAAAAAATTAAAAGAAAAAAATAAGTTGGAATCTCTCCATCATATGCAGGTGTTATTTCTTAGGGTCTGGTAATCTGCCACCTAAAATGCAATTTGTCTTCAAGTAAATCACATAATATACAGTAGTACCAAAGTAAGAGGAAGCAGGGGCTTTATTCCAAGGGGTGAGGGGGAGACTGAAGTCATCACTCATCTGTGAGCAAAGCTTGCTCTTTTAGCCAATCAGAGAGCCTTTGTTTTGCTTTTGGAAGAATTCTACTATGCTTTACTACACCTCATTGCAACTTCTGAGCAGATCTCATTGGGGAGGATACTTTTCTTGCAGGCATCATAGATTTAGCAGCTAATTTTAAGTTGGTGGAATTTGGGGTCTTATAAATTGTTTTAGGGATTGAACAATAACAGCTTGTTGCAGGCCATATAGAAGGTTCCATATTGGCATGAGTTCCCTCAAAACTTGCAAAGATAACCAATTAGTGTCCAGCCATGTGACTGTGTCTCTAAACACAGCCAGGATCTTACATCAACATAGTCTTTAAGTCTGAAGATTATAATATTTCATTTACTGAGCTCTTTGTTCTTGTGCCTGTCTGTTAGTCCATAGCTTAATGGCTGCTACTTGACCACACCATTCCACTTTTCCAATATAAACAAGAGTTTTGTGGTTTCTCTCCACCATTTCATTTGGAAGAATAACCTTAGTGGATGGTGCTTTGAAAACTGTGGGGTGCTAGTTGAATATCCTTTAAAGCTGCTACATGACATTATCTACTTCTAATAGAATCTGTAAATACAGGGGCATGTGGTTTTTTCAACCTGGCAAGACTCTGAGCCAGAGAACTCTCAGACAAGTTTGATTTCAGGCTCTTAAGACGAGAGTGCCTCATTGAACAAAGCTGATTTTATTCCCTGCCACCTCCCATTGAAGTCAGGTTAATTCTGATTTCAGCTCATTCATCTCTTCTAGGACTTTCCTGACAGCTACACAGAATTAGCAAAAGCATAATAACATAGTAAATTTTTGCTCAATTTCTTCTTGTTGTTTTGTTTTATACTACTTCCTCTAAATAATTGTGTCACTGAGTATGTGGTCTGCATCTCAAGGAATACAGCAGGTGATCTTGAGCAAGTATTTTGCCATCACATAACAGGGGGCTGAGTAGTTTTACAAAACTGTAATCATTAGGTCCTCCTTTCCCGCTGACAGTTACCAGAATAAACAGTACTATACATTTGCCTTGTTGCTCACTACTTACTGAATATTATTCTATAGATTGGGAACATTTCCACTTTATCTCTTCAAGGTAGAAATTTGAACATTTTCTTCCCCGTGCTTCTTTGCAGCTTGTAGACTTGCAGGTGATGTAGACTTTACTAAGTCTGATGTGTTCTTAAGCAATATGAAGAAGCAAAAATAGGATTGAAGGAAGGTAGAAACATTCCTATTCTGTAGTCATGAGTGCTTGCAAGATTGCATTCATGATGCTCAGTGGCTTTGTTGCTCCCAGCAATAGCAGCTGCTGAAGATGATATTCATGGCAGGAATCTAGACACTTCCTGACTCCTGCATTCATGCTGGGAAAGGTATTGGTGACCTCATGCCAATTATGTAAAGTAGATTATGGCATGATTTCTAGAAACCTAGCCTCATGCCTATTTCTCCAGGCCTCCCAGTATTTCAGTATGATAACTCCCCTTCCTTTTACTGAAGTCCGTTTCTACTTTTTCCTCTGCCAGCCTCAAGTTCCCTTCAAATTAAAGACACCAACAGATAGAAGGGCATTACATTATAATGAGATACATGCTTGGAAGCACCAAACATAACTAAATAAGAATATAAATGTAGTATGAATTTATTAGATGATTTAAAAAAGTATATGTGCATGTGTTTGTGTATATACTGAGTGTTTATCCCATTCAACATATGCTGTAAATCCCATTTAATTTGTTTCATAATATCCACATAGAGATATACCTGTGTGCACATAAACACACATACATATTCTATGTACACAGACACACAGAACATAAAAAAATAATTTTAAACTTGGAAGTAAATACTACTAGGCAAATTGATTACAGGAATGGAGACATTTTTTCTTCATTAAGATGAAGCACCTTGTTCAAAATAAAGGTAAATTTTTGCCTTAGGCAAAATTACTTACTTTCATGCCCTTTCCTGCTTGAAAAGTTCTGTAAGACATAAAACTTCCCTATGTTATGTATTTATGTAAAAGCAAAATATAACTAATAATGAAGATTATTGATTAAAGATGTTTTAAAAGAGTTGCTACTAACAAAATTTCTTATTAAAATAGTTCATTTTAAATAGCTGAGCCTTACTTATCCATGTTCTCATTTTTTTTAAAATTTTTTTTAAATGTTTTTATTTATTTATAGAAGAGAGAGAGAGACAGCGTGAGCAGGGGAGGGTCAGAGAGAGAGGAAGTCACAGACTGAAACAGGCTCCAGGCTCTGAGCTGGCAGTCAGCACAGAGCCCGACGCGGGGCTCGAACCCACGAACCGCGAGATCATGACCTAAGTGAAAGTCGGACGCTTAACCGACTAAGCCACCCAGGCGCCCAGCATGTTCTCATTTTTTAAAAGATTTTATTTTTAAGTAATCTCTACAACCAATATGGGACTTGAACCCACAACTCAAAGATCAACAGTTGCATGCTTCACTGACTGAGCTAGCCAGGTGCCCCTCAGAGTTCTCATTTTTTAATAAGGAGAGCAAAATAGTTAAGTAGAGATACAAGTATAACATATATATATAAAATCATGAAGTAATTAAATTAATACAAAGTAGTTATAGTGTGTGTGTGTGTGTGTGTGTGTGTGTGTGTGTGTGTGTGTGTGTGAATAAGAGGAATATGGAGACTTTGGGGGAAACTTTCATATAATTATCATAATTTATATCTTATATAGCTTATTTGTCAGAATTGCTCCAATTCACCATTTACCCAACTGATAAGAGATCTAAGAAAAAAAATGTATATGTACTTTAAAAGAGTATTTGGAAATTCTAAGAATATTTTTTCTTTTTAAATAAATTAAATATTCCAATACATTTTATTTTTTTATGTCTTAATTTTTTTTAATGTTTGTTTATTTTTAAGAGAGAGAGACAGAGCACTAGCGAGGGATGGGTAGAGAGAGAGTGGGAGACAGAATCTGAAGCACACTCCTGACTCTGAGCCGTCCACACAGAGCCTTACACGGGGGTCAAACCCCCAAACCGTGAGATCATGACCTGAGCCAAAGTAAGATGCTTAACTGACTGAGACACCTAGGTGCCCCAAATACATTTTATTTTTAAACATTGAGACCACACGATCTCTGTAACTGTATACTTCTTTCTCTTTAATCAGATTGCTTCTCTAGTGCCTACAGATTTCCCTCATATAAATATTGGATTTTTCTACATTAGTGAAAGTATTAATATAACCAATCAAGAGTATTTAGAATTGTGTATTAATTACTTTGTTAATGTTGATTCCCTCTTATGGCTGCTATATATCTCCACTTGAATGTGTTTCTGGCACCTTACCATCAACAAGTTAAAAAATGACCTCAATATCTTCTGTGTCCAGGCTTCCACTGATTATTCCTATTTTGGCTAATAAATGTATAATTCACATAGTCATTTAAGCCATATGCCTGGAAATTATCCCATCTTTATTCCTTTTCCTCATGTTACTATTTTCTTCATGAAGATTTAATGAGGTGGTATTCAAGGGTATTTATGAAGACTCCATTTAATTTATTTTGATAGGTTCTGAGCACTCAAGGACAGTGAGTCTGCATTATTCCTCTTTGCACTCACCAGTGGGATCCATAAAACTAAACAATAAATGGTAGTGTTAAACTTTCCTTTTTTTCAGGAAAAAAATTTGCTTGTGTATATATAGTATACATGTAACATTTACCCATACAGAAAGGCTATTTTATTCATTGGCTTATAGGCTCTTTGTTAGAGGTCCTAACCCAATTCACATACTTTTTTTTTAGATAAATATGACTATATACATATACACGTATGTACATATATATGTATGTATATATTTTAAGGTTATTTATTTTGAGAGAAAGAGCAAGGAAGGGGCAAAGAGAGAGAGGGAGAGAGAGAATCCTAAACAGGCCCCACACTCTCAGCATGGAACTCCATGTGGGGCTTGAGGTTGGACTCAAACCTACGAGCATGAAATCATGACCTTAGCTGAAACTAAGAATCAGATGTTTAATGAACTGAGCCACCTAGGCACCTCAATATGCTCTATTGATTAGTTGATTCAATAAGATTTAGCTCCTTCAACTTAGTATCTTAGAACATTGTTATGCTGTCATGAATCAGGTCTTAAAGTTCTGGAGTTTTCTAGAACAATGATGGGGGAAATTGAAGAGCACTTGATTATTTCTGATTCCATTTTTGAAAAACTGGTACATGTTTGCAATCTACCAAACCTATGGCCAAATATAATTTGATCCTTTTGATAGTTTCTATTTTTGTACGTTTTGAATTCAACCGGTGTAATTCATTATATTGTTCTTGCTTACATTTTTAATCTACAAATTATTGTAGAACACAGGCAATAACAGTATTCAAGTTAAGGTTATTTTGATTTGAAATAGACAATGCTAAACTAGATTATACTGATCTAAAGCATGTGATAGCTATTTAAACCATTCTAATTTCTGGAGGGGAAAACATTAAATTTCTGATAAATATTAAATGGATTTTGAAAATGTCCAGTAGGAGGAACAAATTAAAAAGGAAACTGTAATATTAAAAGAGAATTCTATTTATCATCTTTTAATTAATTGTTGTAGCTCTAAAAATAGGGGGAAAACAATTTAAGTAGTGCCTTGTGTTAATTAAGAAATGTGCATATTTATCATCTGTATAAAATAACTTCTAAGACGTTTGAAGTGTTTGTAAAGCTATTATTTTCAGAAAATTCTTACCTTTGACTGTGTTTCCAGATTTGGGAGTATTCAGAACAGAATTCTTCCTTCCTCAATGCAGGCTTACTTTCTACCAGCTGAAAAATCATATTTCAGGATATTTGGTTTTCAGACACATAGGAAATATCCTTTCACACACGAAGTCCTTTCCAAAGTATCACTATTGGAATGGAATTGAATGGAATTTAAGTTGATCAACTTGTTAAAAATACAGTCATAGAAAAGGGGAATGTTAATAATAGCTTAGCAGACAGGTATCGTCTCTGTTTTGTTCAGTAATATAAAAAGCTGCACTGATCTTTGGATATTTTTCCTTTGAATGTATTACTTATTCTGAAATCCAGCATAATGTTAAATTTAATCATAATTTTATTTTATTTTTTTAATTTTATTTTTGTTTATTTTTGAGGCAGAGAGAGACAGAGCATGAGTGGGTGAGGGGCATAGAGAGGGAGACACAGAATTTGAAACAGGCTCTGGGCTCTGAGCTGTCAGCACAGAACCTGATGTGAGGCTTGTCGAACTCACGATCCATGAGATCATGACCTGAGCCAAAGTTGGTCGCTTAACCAACTAAGCCACCCAGGCACCCCAAATGTAATCATAATTTTAAATCAGAATACTTTGTTAAGTATTTGTGAGTTTGGGGCTGCTTTTGTATATAATTTGTTTAGTTTACCCAGTGATATTAAATTCCACATTGCTAATCATCTCTCCTACCTTCAAGATTTTCAAGGAAAGATACTTTGGCAGGAGGAGCTAGAGGGTAACTAGTAAGAGCACCCTAGGCTTGCCTCATTCCTTGAACACAACTAGATAATTATCAAATCGTTCTCAATACTCAAGAAAATGACCTGAGGACTGATAGAACAAACCGCATGACTAGGGGTAAAGAAGAGGCCACTTAGAGGAAGGTAGGAAGTACAGAGATGTGGTTTAGGGACAAAATGGATCACTAGTATTGCAGAGGATAGGGAGCCCTGGTTACAGAGAAAGACAAGAAAGAATGGAATGAATGGACATAAGCACAAGGAGAATACTTCCCTAAAGCCATTGGCTGGAAAAATTAAGGGAGCTAATTTTGTGAGTTTTTGTAACCAGTGGTGCTCAGAGACTGGAGTTTCAGAGGTATCCAGGCTTGGCTGTTAAAAAAAAACTAGGAGTTGTTATGTGCAACTCCTGGAGCAGAGACAGACAGACAACCCTGAGGAAGACTGCAAGATCTGAGGCTAGCATAAGTGGCACAGGAGAGATTGTTCTTTTTGGAGTGCACTTATGAGAGATGGCATTGTGTCTCTGGGGATAAAAGAATTGGTAGGTGCCATTTCCCTCCTCCGCCCCTCAGCATAGGCATAGAGATACCTGCCGAGGACAGCTTACGGGGACACGGGGTGTTTTGCCTGCTTGCTCCAAGTCCCATGCTCCTGTGCTGTGGTGCAACTGCCATTATGGGTTAAACCTGCATCAATCCCAGTGCAGCAAGTCTCTTTTCCATATGACCAGTGCAGGTCCCTGCCACAACAGGTCCCTGAAGTTTGGAATCTTGAAAGTCAGCAGCCTTGGTAGGGTAGAGCCCAGAGTTTTCTCTGCTGCTCTGTACTGCTTCAGGCAGACAAATGACTCAGTAACACTGTGAAATCAACAATCTGAAAAATGCCTGTGACACATGTGAGGAAGTTGTTCACTCCATTGAGAGTACTTCCCTGACAGCAACAGCCACAGACTCCTCTCCAGGGACAAAGGAGCAAGTTGGCACCATTTCTTTCCCTACCCCTCAGCATAAATGAACTTTAGTAAACACGGTGCAAACACTGGCTGCTTAAACTGCTTTCACCGAATCCCTCCCCTATGCTCTAGTGATAGTGCTTTTCTAGGGCAAGTGTACCTAACAACCAGGACAGTAGGCCCCTTTCCCAGAAGATAAGCACAAATCCTGCACACAGCATGTCTACTGATGATAGAGGGCTGCAAAGCTTTATTTCTAGTGCAAATAGCATCAGGTCTTTTCTAGCAAGCAAACCAGAACACATCTAGTTAAAACTCACCACATTCCGACCAAGGTCGAAACACTCCTTACTGCAGACAAGGAGAAACTCTTCAGAGGACTGACTTGAGGGATAGAATAGTCATAACCCAGCAGCAGAGTGCACATAGCACACACCAGCAACACTTCCTAAAGTGCCAATCTCTGTATATTATATGGCCTCTTCTTAATAAAGCCATTACTCTCAGGAGCAAAAAACATAGCAGGCTTTCCTAACACATTAAGGAAGACAGAGACCTAGACAAAATGCCAAGATGGAAGAATTCATTCCAAAACAAAGAACAAGAAAAGGACATGACCAGGGATCTAATTGAAACAAATATAAATAATATGCTGGTTACAGAATTTAAGGCAAAGATCACAAGATTACTAGTTGGGCTTGAGAAAGCATGGAAGACACCAGGCAGTCCCTTATTGCATAGATAAAAGACCTAAAAACTAGTCAGGCCGAAATGAAAAATTCAATAATCGAGATTCAAAACAAACTGGATGTAATGACCAAAAAGATACAAAGAACAGAAGAACAAATAGTGGTACAGAATATTGAATTATGGAAAATAATGAAGCTGGTTAAAAGAGGGAAAGAAAAACCTTAGATTATGAAAATTGAGTTAGGGAACTCAATGACTACATCAAGCATAATAGCATTCATATCATAGGAGTAGCAGAATAAGAAGAGAGAGAAAAGAGATCAGAAGGTTTAGTTGAGAAAATTTTAGCTGAAAACTTCCCAAATCTGGAGAAGGAAACAGACATCCAAATTCAGGATGCACCGAGAACTTTCATCAAAATCAACAAAAGCAGGCCAACACCAAGACACATTGTAGTTAAATTTGCAAAATGCAGAGATAAAGAAAAAATTTTAAAGCAGCAAGAGAAAGAAGTCCCTAAATTACATGGGATGATCATTAAGGTTAGCAGCAGATATCGCCACAGAAACCTGGCAGGCCAGAGGGGAATGAAATGATATATAGAATGTGCTGAATGGGAAAAATCTTCTACCAAGGCTATCATTTAGAACAGAGGAGAGAGAAGGAATTTCCTTGAAAAACAAAAACAAAAACTAAAGGAGTTCATGACGACTAAACTAGCCCTGCAGAAAATATTAAAGGGGACTCTTTGAGTGGGAAAAGAAAACCAAAAGCGACAAAGACTAGAAATAAACTGAGAAAATCCCCAGAAATAATGACAAAACAAGTAATAAAATGGCACTAAATTTATGTCTAGCAATAATTACTCTGAATGTAAATGGACTAAATGCTCCAATCAAAGGACACAGGGTGTCAGAAAAAAATAAATAAATAAACCAAGTCCCATGATATACATGGGACTTGTAGCTGCCTACAAGATTACTTTTGGATCTAAAGACAGAGAAACATTTATCATGCAAATGGATGCCAAAAGAGAGGTGAAGTAACGCAAACTAGATTTTAAACCAAAAACTATAACAAGAGATAAAAAGGGCACTATATCACAATAAAGAGGACTATCCAACAAGAAAAATCTAACACTTGTAAATATTTATGCTCCCAGCTTGAGAAAACCCAAATACATAAAACAATTCATAGCAAACATAAAGGAACTCATAGATAATAATACAAAAATAATATTAACACCCTACTTACAGCAATGGACAGATCATCTAAGCAGAAAATCAACAAGGAGACAATGGCTTTGAATGATACACTGGGCCAGATGGAACTAACAGATGTATTTAGAACATTTCATAATAAATCAGCACAATATACATTCTTTTTCAGTGCACATGGGACATTCTCAAGAACAGATTACATACTAGGTTACATTCAGGCCTCAACAAGTACAAAAATATTGAGATAATACTATGCATCTTTTCTTATCACAATGCTATGAAATATGAAGTCAATCACAAGCAAAAAGTTGAAAAGACCACAAATAAAAAGAGGCTAAAGAACATCTTTCTAAAAAGAATGAATGGGTCAACCAGCATATTAAAGAGGAAATTTCAAAATGTATGGAAACAAATGAAAATGAAAACATGGCACACAACCATTGGGATGCAGCAAAAGCAGACATAAGAGGGAAGTATATAGTAATATAGGCCCATATCAAGAAGCAAGAAACATATGAAACAAACAACCCTACCTTACACCTAAAGGAGCTAGAAAAAGACTAATTAATGAACACTTAAGACAACAGAATAAGGGAAATTTTAAGCAGAAATAAATAATATAGAAGCTAATAACTACCAGTAAAACAAAAATGAAACCAGGAGCCCTCCTTTGAAGAAATAATAAAAGTGACTTATCAAAAAGAAAAGAAAAAAGACCCAAATAAGTAAAATCACAAGTGAAAGGAGAAAATACAACCAACACCACAGAAATACAAACACTATAAGAGAATATTATGAAAAATTAAATGCTGACAAATTGGACAATTTGGAAGAAATGGATAAATTCCTAGAAACATATAAATGAAAGAAAGTGAATTAGGAAGAAATAGAAAACTTGAACAGACAAATAACCAGCAAATAAATTGAACCAGCAATCAAAACTCTCCCAACAAGCAAAAGTCCAGGGCCAGATGGCTTCTGGGGGAATCCTGCCAAACATTTAAAGAAGAGTTAATACCTATTCTTTTCAAACTATTCAAAGAAAAAACAGTAATGAAAGGAAAACTTTCAAACATATTCTATGAGGCCAGTATTATCCTGATTCCAAAATGAGACAGACTTCACTGAAATTAAAACCAACAGTATATTTAAAGAATCATTCACCAAGATCAAGTGGGATTTATTCCTGGGTTGTAAGTGTGCTTCAATTTCACAAATCAGTCAACATGATATACCACATTAATGAAAGAAATGATAAGAATCATATGATCCTCTCAATAGATGCAGAAAAAGCACTTGACAAAGTACAACATCTGTTCTTGATAAAAACCATAAACAAAGTAGGGACAGATGGAACATACCTTAACATCACAAAGGCTGTATATGAAAGATCCACAACTAATATCCTCAATGGGGAAAGCCTGAGAGTATTTCCTCTACAGTCAGGAACAAGTCGGGCGGGGGGAGGGGTTCATTTTACCTCTGTTATTTAACATAGAACTGGAAGTCCTATCTGCCATCAGACAACAAAAAGAAATAAAAAACATTCAAATTGGCAAAGAGGAAATCAAACTATCACTATTTGCAGCCAACATAATACTCTATATAGAAAACCCAAATGACTCCACCCAAAATTGCGAGAAATGATACACAAATTCAGTAAAGTTGCAGGATACAAAATTAATTTACAAAACTCTGTTGCATTTCTGTAAACAATAATGAAGCACCAGAAAGAGTATTCATGGAATTGATCCCATTTACAATTGCACTATAAAGCCTAAAATGTTAAGGAATAAACCTACCCAGAGAGGTAAAAGCTCTGTCCTCTGAAAACTATAGAATAGTGATGAAAGAAATTGAAGATGACACTAAGAAATGGAAAAACATTCCATGCTCATGGATTAGAAGAACAATATTGTTAAAATATTTATACAAACCAAAACAATCCATATATTTAATGCAATACCCATTAAAATACCACCAGCATTTTACACAAAAGTAGAACAAACAATCTGAACATTTTTATGGAATCACAAAAGACTAAATAGCTAAAGCTACTAGTCTTTATTAATAGCTAAGTCTATTAAACCAAATAGCTAAAGCAATGTTGATATAAAAGCAGACGCATCACAATTCTGGAATTCAAGCTCCATTACAAGCTGTAGTCATCAAAACAGTATGGTACTAGCACAAAAGCAGACACATAAATCAGTGGAGCAGAATAGAAAATCCACAATTGTCCCACAACCAAATGGTCAACTAATATATGACACAGCAGGAAAGAATATCCAATGAGAAAAAGATAGTCTCTATAACAAATGGTATAGGGAAAACTGGACAGCAACACACAGAAGAATGAAAGTGGATCACTTTCTGACACCATACACAAAAGTAAATTCAAAATAAATGAAAGACCTAAATGTGAGGCAGGAAGCCATCAAAATTCTAGAGGAGAATACAGGCAGTAATTTCTTTGACCTCACCTGTAACAATTTCCTAATAGATATGTCTCCTGAGATAAAGGAAAACAAAGCAAAAATAAACTATTGGGACTTTTTCAAGAAAAAAAAAAAAAGCTTCTTCACAGTGAAGGAAACAATTGAAAAGACAGCCTATGGAATGGGAGATATTTGAAATGACATATATGATGAAGGGTTAGTATCCAAAATATATAAAGAACTTATGAAACTCATCAACCAAAAAACAAATAATCGAATTAAAAAATGGACAGAGATGAATACATTTATCCAAAGATATCCAGATGGTCAACAGACACCTAAAAAGATCCTCAACATTACTCATTATCAGGGTGATCATAGAAGGGTGAAAGATCTATACCAGTCCTTGTTGTTGTTTTTTTTATATTTTAAAATTTTTTCAACGTTTATTCATTTTTGAGAGAGAGTGTGTGAATTGAGGAGGGGCAGAGAAAGAGAGAAAGAGACACAGAATCCAAAGTAGGCTCCAGGCTCTGAGCTGTCAGCACAGAGCCCAACACAGGGCTCAAACCCACAAGCAGTGATATCATGACCTGAGCCAAAGTCCAACAGTAAACTGACTGACCCACCCAGCTGCTCCAGTCCTTGTTTATTTTTATCAGATGTTTATACCATTTACATTGATCCCAAAAGTTGCAAATAAATTTTTCCAGCTCTTCAGTAATTTTATGTATAATTTAAAATTTTATATCCTAACTCTTAACATTCATTTTTGTCTTTCACAGTTTCTATTTTCTATACTGGTTGGTAAAGGAGAAATTTATAAGCCCCAGTGTAAAAACTACTCTTGCCAAAATATGCCGAAAATTATTAGATATAGTGGAAAAAGGCAAGTTATGAGTCCCTAGAAGAAACTTGTGAGAGTAGTATTGGTTTTCATAAATAATTTGGAAGAATGGTTTCTTATATTCTTACTGTGTTTTTGTTGCACTTAGTGTTTGCTTATCCAACTGATTACAGAAAGGGAAGAGGAAGCCAGAGAACATGGCAGAGTGGCTGACTGAATATTTTTTAAGTGCATTTATTTTGAGAGAGAAAGAGAGCAAGTGGGGGGAGGGGCAGAGAGAGAGAGAGAGAGAGAGAGAGAATCCCAAGCAGGCTATGCACTGTCAGCACAGAGCACCACATTGGGCTCAAACCCAGGAAACATGAGATCATGACCTGAGCAGAAATCAAGAATTGGTTGCTTTACTGACTGAGCCACCTAGGTGACCCCTGACTGTATTTTAACAACAGAGTGTATTATATACGGTATTAGATACTTTATCTTTGCAGTAAAATAATCATTTTCTCCTCCTCAAAGTTTGAAAAATTCAGCCATACACAAAGACAATTGAAAAAGATAAATTGAAACACATATGATATTATGATTATATGCATAGTTACCTTATCCTCTTACTTGATAATAAGAATTTACAGACCATTCTCTGTATTGTAATTGTCCTTTATTTCCTGAAGTACCAGGTATTTATGCATGTTCTAGTTTAATAATTATTCGTCCAGTGAAATTATATATTAGACTTTATATTTAGTAAATATATATTTAGATTTTAAACATGGAAGTCTGTGAGTTTTTAAATCAGTTTTCATAGCAGTCAATTAAAAATGTGGACGTAAATCAGGTGTTAAAAAATTTACTGTCAAGTAGGTTTAAGATTAAAGTTTCCATGGTTCAGTATCTCATTTTTTATTCATCAAAGGGACATAACAATAAATATTTTTGTGGAGGGCATATGTATGAGGTAGGTGTACATATACATTATGTGGTAAGTGAATGTATGTTTGTGGTGACAAGCTGTTTTTAATCTGTGTATAACCATTCTCCCCTTTGACCTATGCCCTGACTGCTTCCTATAGCTCTGGTAGGGCATTCTTACCACCCCAATATCCTGGCCTCAAGGATGATGCCATAGCTAAGCTATGCCTCTTAGATTCTCTTACCAACAATCTGTTTTGAATAACACACCAAAGGGCAAAAGTCGTCTGAAAGGTATACCAAAGAGAAAAGTCTAATAGATTTTCCAAATTCATATCTTTTAGAGTCTGATCACCAAATGATTAATTTTGTTACCCAACATTCTTCATATGCATCATATATGTTTTGGAAAGAATTACCATAATATGTTAAGAACTTGTTTTGAATGCTCAATCTATTTCCTTGTTCAAGTATTCCATGCTTCTGTAGTTAAAAATATAAACAAAATAGAATGTGAAAAAAATCTGAGTGTATAAAATTCTTTGAATATTCTGTAGAGATAGTTATTACAATTAATATGCAAAAACAAGTAACAAAGTTAAACATGTGATAAATTGTTTTAGTAAAGGAGGCAAATCCAAAACAGTACTGCCACAAAAATACAATCTTTCTTGGTAACAGACTATTTATTCAAATGAAAAATTTTGGCAAAAGTGGGATCACATCGTAGTTAAAGCCATTCTCTCTGTTCTAAAATGGAATTTAACTGAGTAGTTACAAATATGAGATGAGAGTTGGAAAATATGAATTCCCATGGCTGTTCTAGCACTTACTAGCCATTTTATTCAAGAAAACTCTCTCAACTCATCTGAGTCTAAATTTTCTCACCCGTGAGCTATATACTTGCTAAAAAGTTCAGTGTTTCAAAATAATAGCTTCTCAATAAATAAGCATTCAAACATAAATAATTGGCCATAGTTATACATGCAGAAGAAACTAACCATACAGTTCCCATCAGATTACCACTCAGAAGTCCTTACAATAACAGTTTACAGGGTTGTTTAAAAAAATGTACATATCATGTGCTTATGTAGTAAAATCTGTAGCACATTCAGTATGAAGTATTCTAGGTCTGCTACAACTGGGGTCGACGTTCATTTTACAAGACAAGGCTGAGTGGGAAATGGGAGGCCCTGGTATCTTGACCACATAACTGGGGTTTTATGTTCAACAACATGAAACTGGAGCTTTGGTAGGTGAGGAACGGTGGCCACTTGCCCTTCCTAAGGAGCTACCAGATATCCCAAATAACTGGGAGCCGAGAGAAGAGGAACACAGGTTTTCTTGGGCATATTTCCCTGGTGCAGCTTCTATCACATAGAGCTGGAGGATGGTAAAGAGGCCGTGGCTTGTGTCTTAGCTGCTACAGAGATTTAGTAGATCATCCTGGGTAAATACGTCTTTATTTGCTCTATGTCCCTTGGACAATTTCCAGAGGTTTTAACTTTTTAATAATTAAAAACATTTCTTAAATGTTTCATTAGGGTGTTTTCACTGAGGAATGTTAGGGTGGCATCCCTTATATCACAATTATGGAAGTCATCTTTATCCTGTGCTTAATTTTATTTCTGTTTATATTTCTTTTTGGATAATTTCTATTGAATGATGTTCAAATTTAATTCTTTTCTTGTCTGTGTTGAATTTCCTGAAAAGCCTGTTGGAAACATTCTTCAGTCTTATAATTGTCTTTATTTTGATATTTATAATACATAATTCCTTAGAATTTCCATTTCTCTGCTGAAATCACCCATCAGATCCTTCATGCGGTTCACATTTTCCATTAAAGGGCAACTTAATTTTAGACACTTTAAATTCTCTTTGTCATATTTGAGTCTAATTGTTGCTTTGTCTATTGGGTCTCATGTTTTTGTGCGATTTTTTTTTTGGAGTGTGTGTGTGTGTGTGTGTGTGTGTGTGTTTAAGAGAGAGACTATGAGCAGGGGAAGGTCAGATAGAGAGGGAGAGAGAGAAACCCAAGCAGGCTCCTCATGGTCAGCACAGAACCAGACATGGCGCTGAATCCCACGAATCCCAGTTTATGACATGAGTTGAAATCAAGAATTGGATGCTCAACTGACTGAGCCACCCAGGGACCCAGAGTGGGTTTTTTTCTCTTTTTTTAATGCTTTGTATTTTTTTTTAAATGTCATACAACTAGTGTAAGATAGCAGACAAGGAGGTAAGTAGTTTTTATATGTGGATACAGCACATGTTTATTTTTATTAGACATTACGGCAGTGGATTGGGTTAATCTAATTAAGAGTCAGCATTAAGTTCTGTTATTGTTATGACTTCATGAACATATCCATGATTCTCTTCAGATTTCTCCAATATCTGTGCTAGAAAAAGAACAACAAATATAGCCTGAGCTGGGAAAATAAGGGAAATAATAAAGATTAGAGGAGAATAAATAATATAGAGTTGTGGGTTGATATTTAAGTTTTTTCCCTTGGTGTATATTCTGCCATCAGCTTATAATCTTTGTATTATTAAGATCACCTAACTTGTATTGCTTCCAATTAATATTTTATGAGGGGGAAAGAAAGAAGAGGAAGAAAAAAATGAGTCTTCTAATGAGACTTCTATTCATTGGCTTTGAAAAATTGTCATTTTTTTAACTGCAGAAATAGGAAATAACGTTTTTTCCTTCCCTCTTTTTCTTCTTCTTTTTTTCCCCCTTACCTCTGAGTTGGTAACAGGATAGACATCTCAAATTAAAAATTGACAGGTTCTGGGGCACCTGGGTAGTTCAGTAGTTTGTGGATCTGACTATTTCAGCCCAGGTCATGATCTCACAGTTCCTGAGATGGAGCCCCATGTTAGGCTCTGTGCTGACAGCGTGGAACCAGCTTGGGATTCTCTCTCTCTCTCTCTCTCTCTCTCTCTCTCTCTCTCAAAATAAATACATTAACATTAAAAAAAATTACAGGTTCTTTTTCTTTTTTTTAAATTTTCTTAAATGTTTTATTTAGTTTTGAGAGAGCAATAGAGACAGCATGAACAGGGAGGGTCAGAGGGAGAGAGAGACACAGAACCCAAAGACAGGCTCCACACTCTGAGCTGTCAGCACAGAGCCCAACGTGGGGCTTGAACTCATGAACTGTGAGATCATGACCTGAGCCAAAGTCAGACATTTAACCAACTAAGCCACCCAGATGCCCCTACAGGTTCTTTTTCTATTTACATGTCTAAATGTAGGGGCTTTTGTGGTCTCCAATATAATTCTTTTCTTTTAACTTTTCAATTTGAAATATTTTAAAACTTTGAAAAGTTGTAAGTGTAAAAAGAATGCAAGTATATCATATATGTGCTCTCAAATTTCCTAATATTTTAGATTTACCACATTCAATTTATCATTCCCTATCAATCCACTATTATAGAAATATCTATCTACCTACCCACCTACCTACTATCTATCTATCATCTATCATCTATCTATCTATCTATCTATCTATCTATCTATCTATCTATGTATCTATCTACCTATCTATCATCTATCTAAATATATATAGATACACACATACAAAATACTTTCTGAAACATATTGCAAGTATGATACCAAATTATGGATTACTATTTTAGTGCATTTTCCTAAAAATACCAATATTTCCTTTTACCACTACAGTGGAACCATCACATCAGGACATTTTCACTGCTAACATTCTATTATCTTTTCCAGGGATGTTAACATGTTGCAGAGAATTCTAGTATTTGATTTTATAGTTTCAGAATCCAATTTGAAATCATGCATTGCATTACCTGACATGTCTCTTCAATATTCTTTAGTCTGGAGCACTTCCTAAATTTTACTTTGTCTTTTAGTACTCTGGCATTTTTGACACAAACAGGAAATTAATTTGTAGAATGTCCCTCAACTCAAAGATTTGTCTTATCATTCTTATTTGATTCAGTCTATGCATCATGTTTTTTAAAAGACCATGCCACATATAATTATATTATCTATGGAATTATCATATTGTTTTCAAGATACACCAAATGAAGAAAAGAGATAAAATATATATACAGAAGAGTGATGTTTGTCTCATATGATAATTACAAACTATTATTATTTGTGGAATGCTTATAAATCTGCTCAAATCAAGCAACTAATCCTGATGATAATGACCGGACTTATTCACAATATCTTATTTACACATAATGATCTTTTTCTTCCTCCAAATTTTCATATAACCAGGAGAACAGGACCAGTTTATTCCCTGAAACTGTGAGAATAAAGTATCAATTCCCAGCATGTAATTTTGTATGGAAGTTTTCATTCCTGCCCAGAGGATGCCTTTCTCCTGACACACAGTTTTTTTTAATTACTCTGAATATAAGCTGGCTGTTTATATTTGGTAATCATTCAAAAGAAACTCTTTAATCAAATAGCTCTTCATTTATGCAAAGATTGTAATAGTTTGTTATTTGCTGTATTGGGAACTTTGAGATCTTTAGGTTTCTTATGATCACTGTGCCAATTACTTTGTTGTAATTAAAGATAATGGACCTTTGATAATGATTTGCCACCTATGATACTCAAGATAATAGGCTGGCAGAAAAATATCAATAGTTACCCGACATTGTTTTGAATGGTAATTGTTATAACTGTGGCATGCTAATATAAGCATAGCAGCTGTCTACTTCTTCAAGTGTGTGTGAACCCTAACCCGTGACAGCTGTGCTGGTAAGATGCTGAACATTAGTCTGACTCAAATATAAAATTACTTCAAAAATAGCTTGGGTTGTATGTGACCTCAGAGTTTAGACTGAGAAAGGATTCAATAAAAACATGATAAATAAGTAAGGTTTTTTTTCCATTGTCTACTAGTACTGTTTAATTTGATATATTAAAACAGAGGGTAAAATATCATTTTGATAATAGGAATCACTTTTGTATTGTATTTTGATTTTGATTTTGATCTTCATGGATAAATGGAATTTTCAAAAACTGTTACACATATTCTGAAGCACCAGTTATTTCTCACATGCCTTTTATTTTTTAATTGGAAAAAAATCACCTAGATCCCAACACTGTCTGCACGAAACCTGGAAAATCTACACATAGAGTTAAGAATGAATGTTGGAAGCTAGGTAAATTTTAAGAAGCTTTCAGTGAGGTAAGGGGGAGCACCTGGGTGGCTCAGTTGGTTAAGCATTCAACTTTGGCTCAGGTCATGATCTCATGGCTTGTAGGTTCGAGCCCAGCATCAGGTTCTGTGCTGACACCTCAGAGCCTGGAGCCTGCTTCAGATCCTGTGTGTCCCTCTCTTTGCCTCTCTCCTGCTCACACAGTCTCTCAAAAAAAATCATTAAAGCAATTTTTTAAAAAGTTGGCAGTGAGCTACAATTTACAACCAGGAATCTGATTTTGGAGATCATTTCTTCCTTTTATTTTTCAACTTGCATATACTCTCATCTAAGCCATCTCTTTGACACATGTCATGTCTAAAAAGACATATTCTTGCAAAGAGAGACATTATTTTGGGATCACCTCCTATCACATATAAAATAGGCATTTATTATGTAATCCTATTGAAAATATCTTTATAATGAACTTTTCACTGCTAGATTAGGTTTATTGTTTCTTTATCCCTTATTTCCATGACATACTATTTTTTCTGGGTCATATTTTCAAGTATCTATTGCAATCCTTTCTTTTGATCATCTTAAAAAAATATGGAAGAACTAATACACACCTACTTATTTTCTACCATTTGTAGTACACTGACTTCAATTTGTAAGTTTCTTCTATAGCCTTCATGTCTACCTCCCTCAACTTCTTGGCTTTTCTCATCTGTACTTTTATGATATGAAGGTGGAAAACATTAAGTCTATTCTGTGATTATGAATAGATACATGAATCTCTATCTAAAAGTTGGCTTTAAAGGCTAAAAAGGAATATACAGTATTTACCTTATATTGATATGCATATAATGAATATAATGTTCACTGTTGTATCAGACAGGTATGATATATGGCAAGCAAACACAAAATTTCAGTAGAATACACAATAAGCATTTATTCCTTGCTCACTCATCTACATGTTACCTCGAGTTCAATGGAACATAGGTGGGCTCAGTTTTCTCCAGATCTCAAGTTCATGTCGGACCCATTTCATATATCTTAGTGTAGCAAGTCTGTCTAAGGAAGGGTTCTCTCATGGAAGCAGGGGAAATGTAAGATGAAGACCTCAGACAGGAAAGCACATTTTAAAGATGTTTCTTTGTTATATCTGCTAACATTGCATTAACCAAAGCAAATCACCGACCAAGTCCAAAGTAAAGGGGTAGTGAAACACATTCTGACCTTGTTAAAACAATACCAAGTATGTTAATGTATACTATAAATTTTGGTAAAAACAAAGACCAATAATTCAATGTAACAAAATTGCATAATTGTATATTCAAGTGAAATGTCACAACTCTATTTCCTTTCTACACAACAATTTATCTTTTCATTTTTTTTTCTTTTGCCATGCAATTTCATCCTTAAGTAGTTGTAGCTATTCGAGTGGAATGTCTACTCTGTAGAATTTTTTTGCCTTGAATAAATCCAATCTGAGATTCCTCTATTCTCATCTTTCTCTCTCATTTTGAATTATTTTTCTCTAGCTCTGCAGTGAAGCTATCATTTTCAGAAATCCTGCCTTTTTTTTTAAGTTGTAGATTAGACATAACATTTCTTGGTCCCTGTCTTTATCTTTATTAGGTACCACCTTGTTTTTTAAGCTCTATCTTAGATAAACGCTTAAGAGTTGAGGTAAACTTACTGAAATCTGCTAATATGACCTATCCTTTAATCTACCTTTATGTTGATTCAGAGTTTGACTGGACATCTAAGTTTAGATTTAAAAAATGAAATCTTTATTAAAAATTAACTGATGAAAATTATGATGCTTTATGTGACTTTTGTTCTTTGTATTTGACCTATATTTTCTTTTATGAAAAATTTGAGTTTCTTCTTGTAATCAAATCTTTCAGATTTCACAATGGTAAGTTTCTAAAGATGATAATGGGTTAATATGAAAGTCATTTCTTTGATCATGTTTATCTTGAAAAGGTTTACTTCTGTCCTTGTGTGCCTAAAAAACAAATGAACAAACACCCTTATGCTTTAGGCATAGTACTCCACAGAAAGTTTTCTTTCTGTGTTTATTACCAAGTGAGTCTGCTTTCAACTTGCTCCGTGTTCTTCTCGCTTTCTAAGTAAGTGTGTAAGATTCTATATTGTTCTAGAGCTTGATGAGAAGACAATGCACCAGTTGTAAAAACCTGTTAATGCCATTATGCATGTTATTCAACTCATTTATGCTTCTAGAGTGTAGCATTTCAGCTACTTGACGTTCTCAGTAATTTACTTCTACTATTGGGTAGGTTGCACATAAAAATGTTTGGCATTTTCTGTACTTATTGCCTTTGTTTAAATACATATAATTGTATTTAAATGAGTTTATATGTAATATAATTGGTGCATATATATTCACATTGAATGTTTTTGTTTTTAGAGTGAAAATTCTCCAGCCCTGCTTACCACCCACTTATTCTCTGAGCTGTAGCTAGTATGATCTTTTGAGAAGCAGTTATATAATATTACTGTATGTCACCAAATCTTTAGTGTGACTTTTAAAAATAACATTCAATATCAATATGTGTAGACCCATCCATGACCCAGTCTGTGCAAGACAAAGTACCTCATCTCTATTCAGTCTCCTTGTGAAAATCTGATTCCTCTCTAACCTATTTACTCTACCCCCACTATCACTGCTAGCTGTATCTAACATACAAATAATTCCATAACTTCTTCCCTCTTTTTGGAAAAAATTTTTCCGTGACACTGCTTTCAATGCAGCAGCCTCTTTTCCTCTCCTCCCCTGCTGCCCTAAATACCCCTGTCAATTCATTAAATGGTCTCATTGTGGTCTTTTATATTTAAAGTATCTCTTTCCTGACAGTCATACTAAGCTATGTCTTTCTCTTTTATATTCCAAACATGAATTTGTGTATCTGTCATAAGACCAATGACTTTTAGACTCTGAAATTTTCCATTTTCAACATAAAAAATTTTGACCACTTTATCACTGTCGATGCTATAGCTATTCCTTTTTAGTTTTTTCACTTATTGTTTTTATCTGTAAATCGTCCATACCAAAAGAAATGTCATCACCTTCGAGAAAATAATTATGCATACTTTTATTTCTGTTTCTTTTTCCCAAGTTTTATTGAGGTATAGTTGACATAAAATGAAAATATCTTTAAAGTATATACAAAGATATAGGTATACATTGTGAAATGATTTAACACATCCATCTCCTCATGTAGATAACTTTTTAGGTTGTTGGTCATGGTGAGAATCCTTAAAATCTACTCTCTTAGCAAATTTCAAGTATATAATATGGTATTATTACAGTTACCATACTGTACATTAGATCCTCAGATCTTATTCATCTTATAACTGAAAATTATGCATATAGGACTTCAAACTGATATATAAATATAGTTTATGGAGAAAATCATAGTAACTACTAATATCCTGATAGAGAAAAACAGCAAAACTGGAAGACATAAGAAATCAAAGTGATCTATGTAAACATGAGGAACATTAAGTAAATGTTTTACACTTAAGTCACTTATACTGATTTAGTCCCTATCTTAACTTATTTTTTAAAGACTATTTTTGAATGATAAAGAAGACATATTTATATTTATGTATATACACACACACTTATGTATGGTATATATAAAATGGAATATTACCCATAAAAACTAAAATTTTGTCATTCATGACAACATGGTTGAACTTAGAGGATATTACGCTAAGTGAAATATTAGACATAAAGATTCAAATACCATATGATTTAACTTACATATAGAATCTAAAATACAAAACAAATGAAGAAAGAAAACCAGAAATAGACCCACAAATAGAGAAAACAGATTGGTGGTTGCCAGAAGGGAGAAAATGGGGGATAGGTGAAGTAAGTGAAGAGTATAAAGAGATACAGACTACCAGTTATAAACTAGGAGTGCCTAGATGGCTCATTCACTCAAGCATCTGACTTTGGCTCAGGTCATAATCTCTCAGGTCATGATCTCACAGTTTGTGGTTTCGAGCCCGTCATCACACTCTGTGCTGACAGCTCAGAGCCTGGAGCCTGCTTTGGATTCTGTGTTTCCATCTCTCCCTGCCACTCTCCCACTCGTGCTCTGTCTTCATCTCTCTCTCAAAAAACTTAATAAACATTAAAAAAATTAAAAAATACTTCCAGCTCTAAAATAGTAATAGAGATGAAATGTACACCATAGGGAATATAGTCAAAAATACTGTGATCACTTTTTATGATGACAGATGGTATCAACCTTTTTCATGGTGAGCATTTCATAATTTATTAATTGTTGAGTCATTATGTTGTATGCCTGAAACTAGTATAATATTGTGTGTCAACTACACCTCAATACACTTTTAATTTAAACAAAAAATAAAGACTTTTTCAGAGAAGTTTTAGATTCACAGCAAAACTGAGAGGAAAGGACAAAGATTTCCCATATATTTCCTACATAGATACACATGCACAGACCCCCACTTTCCCCATTATAAACATCCCCCAGCAGAGTGCTGATTTTGTTACAATTGTTCAATCTACATGGATGCATCATAATCACCCAATCTATAGTCTACATTAGACTTTTCTCTTGATGTTTTACATTCTATGGGTTTGTATAAAAATATGTATTCATTATTATAGTGTCATATAGGGTATTTTCAATGCCTTAAAATTCTTTTGTGTTCCACTAATTCATCTCCCACTTCCCTGAACTGTCAACCATTGATCTTAATGTCTTAGACAGTTTTGCCTTTTTCAAAATGTCATATAGTTGGAATCATACAGTGTGTAGTCTTTTCAGACAGGCTTCTATCACTTAATAATATGCATTTAAGGTTCTTCTATATCTTTTCATGGCTTGATAGCTCATTTTTTTTTCGGCACTGAATAATATTCCATTGTCTAGATATACCATAGTTTATCCATTCATGTAGTCAATGACATCTTGGTTCTATTCAAATTTTGACAATAATGAATAAAGCTACTATAAACACCCATAATCAGCCTTTTGTGGGATATAAGTTTCAACTCCTTTTGATAAAAACTAAGGTGGGGAATTGCTAGACTGTATGGTAAGAGTATGTTCAGTATTATAAAAAACTGTCAAACTGTCTTCCAAAGTAAGTGTAAAATTTTGCATTCCCAACAGTAATAAAAGAATTGTAATTACTCCACATTCTTGTCAACCTTTGACATTGTCAGTGCTGTAGATTATGCCATATTAATGAGTATGTCATTGGTATCCCAAATTTATTTTAATTTGCACTTTCTTAAAGATGTATGATGTAGGACATCTTTTCATATGCTTGTCATCTGATATCATCTTTAATGAAATGTTTAGTCACTTTGGACTACTATAACAATTACCATAGATTGTGTAGCATATAAACAACAAAAATTAATTTTTCACTGTTATGAAGTTTGGAAGTCCAAGATTATGCTGTGAGTTTTGCTTCTATAAAGCAGAATTCAACCAGAGAAAATGAATAAGGCCAAAATAGTATTTTGTTATTTTGAAAAGAATCTGGGTATTTTGCTAAATGGGCAATGAAGGAAGGGGAGAATGTGATCTATAATTGCCTGTGGAAAGAGTTATCCCACTGTGTATATCTGCAGAATGCACGTAATTGGTTTTAATACTGCAAGCAATGTGAACTCTAGCCTCATTCAAGTGTCAACATTGGTGGAGGCATGTGGAAAGTAAACTAAAGATAAGAGAGAATTGGGGTGTTTGGGTGGCTCAATTAGTTAAGCATTCAGCTCTCAGAGTTTAAGAGATCACACCCCACATTGGGTCAGAGCCTGCTTGGGATTCTCTCTTGCCCTCTCTTGCTCTGCCTTCCCCTGGACTCACATGCACCACGTGTGTTTGCTTTCACTGTTTCTAAAAGTAAATAAATAAATATTTTTCAAAAAGATAAGAGAGGGAATAATTCTTAAAGTAGTAACCTAAGAGAAAGTGAGAATAAATCCACTTTGAACTAGCAAAATTAAAAGGGCTCAAAATCATCTAAGACCAAGAATGGTTAATAAAAATGCATTTTGTTGTTTCACATATTCATACTAAATGACATTGAAATTTAAAGCAGTATCAACTTTAAGGTGAAACTGGGTCAGAAAATCTTCATGGAAAAGATATTAGGGTTTATTTGCTAGCAGCTCTATCCATTTTATACTATCTCTATTTTTGACTTTCCATAGGATTGAAACTGATGCACTTCTATAACAGTTGCTTTTAATTTTGATTAAAAACAAATTCCTTGGTCATTCATTATGTATTTATTTATTTATTTTTAAATATTTATATATTTATTTTTTAACAGAGAGAGAGCACAAGCAGTGGAGGGGCAGAGAGAGAGGGAAACACAGACCCAGAAGCAGGCTTCAGGCTCCGAGATAGTTTCTCAGGCTTTCTCTATCAGATGGAGAGGCCACTTATCTGTGCATTTCTCTGAATCTTTATTAGTGTTGAATCTATTTTCTCTCACTTAAATACCTGATAAACATCTCATTTATGTTTCACTAAATACTATAGTGAGCAAAATCTCTACAAACATTTTCTGTGTGTGTGTGTGTATGTGTGTACTTGAATTATTCTCACACAAAACTCCAACTTTCAATCTTGTAATAATTGGATACTCTTGGATACTCATCACAAATCACCAGAATGCTTCTGTATAAAGAATTCCACCCTGTGGGCATAGCTGAGCTCACTGGGGAGAACAACTAATACAGGAGCTATTCTCACCACAGTAACCAGTCTGTTCTTTTCAGAGATCTTCAGCCTGCTTCTCAGGAATTATCCATTTCTGCTAACAGAATCTACTAATCTTGAGGATGGATAATTGACTTATCCCTGAAGTGAGAAATTGTACAATATGTTCCTCACCAGGGTACAGACTTAAGTGGAGAGCAGACTTTCAATTGACACTATGCCATGCAACCTGCCTTGTGTTTACACTACAGTTATAAGAGATTTCCATATATTACAAATCCCTACCTCTCCAGGGGACCATGTTTCCCTGGGAATTACATCTGGAAATCTCCAAACTAAGGTAAGTACAGAGTACTCAAGGTTACTACCTGGAGGGATAGTAAACTTTTTTCATATGCACAATTTGGGCTGCTCTTCCAACAGCAAGAATACAAGCAACCAGAAAAATTGAAACAATTTATTATTATCCTGGCAGAAGTAAAAAAAAAAAATTCTAATTTTATTCTAGAGGCCTAGGTTACATTTATTAACCAGGGTTCAAGCACTGCTTTGAACTATTTTTGCCGAGACAAAAAAGTTAATCGTCAATGGTTCATGCTGCATCAATATAAATAGCACTGGTTAGGTGAAACAGTATGCACTAAACTGAAGGAAAAGGCCACCTAACTTCCTAAGATTAAACTCAACTGCTCATTAAGACGTGTTACTATGGCCTAGGCATACCAATTGGATATGTGTACTCATTTAATTTTAGAGGGACTCAGAATCAATTTTACTTCTAATTATTTCTCTTATTTTAGTTGATGTTTACATCCATTCAGTCCTATATATTAGTAATGAGCTATTTCATGTCAGATGATTTAAGAGCTCTTACTACAAGAAAATAATAAAAGAATGGTAAGGATTTATTTTAGTCCAAGTTAAGATAATATTTGTATAATCTTCTAATGAGAAGACCAGAATTTTTTATTGATATTTAATTAAACACCATAGTATTGAACCTTTTAAATACAAAACAACGTTTATTTAGTGTATTCACAAAGATGTACAACCATAACCACTATCTATTTTCAGAACATTTTCTATTCATTAAAAAAAACATTTTTAAATGTTTATTTTAATTTGAGAGAGAGAGAGAAGAGCAGGTGGGCAAGGGCAGACAGAGGGAGACAGAGGATCCAAACCAGGCTCTGCTCTGACAGCAGTGAACCTGATGTGGGACTTTGAACTGGAGAACCGTGAGATCATGATGTAAGAGAAAGTTGGTCCTTCAACCAATTGAGTCACCCAAGTGCCCTGAATATTTTCTGTTTGTATAAATTTTTGTATATATTCTTTGGAGAAATGTCTTTTCAGATCTTTTGCCCATTTTAAAATTTGATTATTGGTCTTTTCATTCTAGAGTTGTAGGAATTCTTTCTTTTTTTAAAGTTTATTTATTTATTTTAGAGAGAGAAGAGCAGGAGCAAGGGAGGGGCAGAGACAGAGGGAGAGAGAAAGAGCAGAGAGGCTCTGTCCTAACAGCACATAGTCCAACATGGGACTTGAACTCACAAACCATGAAATCATGACCTAAGCTGAAACCAAGAGTCGGACACTTAACGGTCTGAGCCACCCAGGCGCCACAAGTAGGAATTCTTTCTGTATTCTAGATACTATATACTTTAATCAGCTCTGTGATTACAAATATTTTTTCCTATTTTAAAGGATGGTTTTATTTTCATCATAGTGTCTTTTGATGCTTATTTTTTTTATTTTGATGAAGTCCAATTTATATGTGATTTTTTCACCTCTGGTTTTTCTTTTTTTTAATTTTTTAATGCTTTTTAAAAATTTATTTCTGAGAGAAAGAGAGAGACAGCATGGGCAGGAGAGGGTCAGAGAGAGAGGGAGATAACAGAATCTGAAGCAGGCTCTAGACTCCGAGCTAGCCGCCAGCACAGAGCCCAACATGGGGCTCAAACCCACAAACCGTGTGATCATGACCTCAACTGAAGTCGGATGCATAACTGAATGAGCCACCCAGGTGCCCCTGCTGGAGGCCAAGCCGGCTCCAGCAGGTCCAGGGGTCCCTGAAGGATGGACAGTGTCGGCGAGAGAGAGAGTGAGAGAGCCCCGTGATTCTTTCTGATCACCAGGCAGGCATCTCTGTCCTGTTGGTTTTGGTGTCTTTATTTATAAGTTAAATGATAACATGACATCGGAAAAAGGAATTTTTACAATGGATAACTCTTTGTGATAAGATGCTTTGGAAAGTGAACAGAAGCGGTTTTACAGAAATATTCTTGCAGAACTATTCCAATTATAGTGAGGTTAGGGAAATCTTATAACTAGAGAATTAGGGTATTCTTGGTAAAAGGCAGGATACATATTTGTTCTAAGTTAATAACGCTAAGGTTAGGTCATAGGTTAAGTGTATAGATGGGCTAAGAGTCATTCTGTCTGACTCTCAAATGTATGTTTTTGAGTTAGTTATTAAGTTGTTTGTGGAAACCTATTTGATGCTGAATGTGTGAACACCATGGAGGCCCTAAAAGTGTCAGCCTTTTGTTTGTGGGTAATGCTTTAGCTACTCTTATCTATCCTCAGCCTAGCCACCTGTAAGGGAGGGTGTTTGCAGAAAGTAGGCCTTGGGGAAGGGACTGCCATACATCACCAATTAGGAGAAGGTGTAAGTATTAACTTAAGTTCTGCTCTTATCTGTACCTTAACTCTAAATTAGGCTCCTTGTCTCGGGGCCAGGCTCAGTTGTAATTCTTGTGTTCTTAACCCCCTAAGTCTTGGATCTGCAAGGCCCTTAGGAAGAGCCTTTTGACAATCATCCATAGAGCTTTCATCTAAAATCTCTCTTGTAAAGGCAGGAATATGCTTTTCCTTATGAGGTATCTGTGTTCAGAATATTGGTCTGATATGGAATATTGTGAGGCCTGGTCAATACCAGCACAACATGAGCCAGTAGTAGCAGGAGATACCAGTTTTCATTTCTCATGGCAGGAGCTGTGAAAACACTGCCATTTCCTTGCTGTGACTGCCATCCATAGAGGCTGGTGCGGCTCCCGGCATGCCCTCACCTGTGGCTTTTCTGTGGTATTTAAGAAGTTTTAGTCTAATCCAAGATCATGAAGATTTACTCATATACATTCTTCTAGGAGTTTCATAGTTTTATCTTGCATTTAGGTTTATGACTCATTTTTATATTTGGTGGGAGGTAAGGATTTAGCTTCATGCTTCTGCATATAGATATCCACTTGTCCCAGAACTATTAGTCAGAAAGGCTGTTTTCTTCCATTAAATTACCTTGGCACTCTAGTTGAAAATCACTGGCCACTTAACAGCAGGGGTCAAATTGTGTGAGGCCAAAACTAATAGAACTGCAAAGAGAAATAGATAAACATACTATCATAGTTGAAGGCTTCAAAACCCCTTTCTATAAAATGGATATATCCAGCAGGCAAAAAATCAGTAAGGATATAGGTGAACCCAACAATAAATAAACTGGATTTATTTGACATCTACAGACTACTTCATCCCACAACAGAATATACACTCTTTTCAAGCTCACATGGAACATTCATCAAGATAGACCACATTCTGCACTCTAAAACCCAACTTTAGAAATATAAAAGAATAGAAATCATACAATGTCTTCTTTCAGATTATAATGGGATTGAACTAGAAATTAACAACAAAAAGATAACTAGAAAATTCCAAACTACATGGAGGTGGAATGACATACTTTTAAATAAACTATGGGTCAAAGAATACATTTCAAGAGAAAAAAAGTATTTTGGATTAAATGAAAATTGAAACATAACTTGCCAAATTTGGAGGATTCTGGAAAAGCACTGCTTAGAGAGAAATCTGTAACACTGAATGCATTATAAGAAGAAAATCAACAATCTAAGTTTCTATCTTAGGAAACTAGAAAGAGACGAAAAATTAAATCTACATAAGCAGAACAAAATATATAAGAAAAAAAAAAGACCCATAAATCAGGAAATCAATAGAGAAAATCAATGAAACCAAAACTCATTCCTTGAAAAGAACAATAAAATCAATAAGCCTCTAGCCAGGCTATGTAATAAAGAGAGAAGACATAAAAATACTACCAAAGGAAAGAGTAGACATCACTCCAGATCCTATGGACACAAAAATGATCATAAAGGAATACTATGAACCACTCTTTTCCCTCAAATTTGATGGTCTGGATGAGATGGACCAATTCCTTGAAAGACACAATCTGCTGAAACACATACAAGAAGAAATAGATAACCTGAATAGGATTACATCTTTTAAAGGAATTGAATCAATAATTAATAACTTCCCAAAACAGAAAGCATTAGACACACATTGGTCTAGTGAATTCTACCAAATATTTAAGGAAGCAATTATACCAATTATCTACAATTTCTTTCAGAGAATAGAAGAGAGAAAATACTTTCTAATTCATACTATGAGGCCAGCATTATCCCAAAGTAAAACCAGGCAAAGACATGACAAGAAAAGAAAACTACATACCAATAACTCTCGTGAACATACATGCAAAATTCTCAACTCAACAAAATACTAGCAAAATGAATCCAACTATGTATAAAAGAGTCATAGACTACAACCAAGTGATTCTCCCTGATATTCAAGACTGGTTTAACATTTGAAAATCAATTAATGTAATCTATCACATCAACAGGCTAAAAAAGAAAAATCACATAATGGCAACAATAGATTCAGAAAAAACATTTGAGAAAATCTACAACCCATACAGGAAAACATTCAGTGAAGTTTGAATAGAGAGGAACTTCCTCAATGTGATAAAACATATGTACCAAAAACCCTACAACTAATGTTATACTTAATGGTGAGAAAGTCAGATCTTTCCCACTCTGATCAACAAGGCAAGGAAGGATGTCTCCTGTAATCACTCCTTTTCAACACTGAACTAGAGATCCTAACTAATACAATAAGACTTTTTTAAAAGCTGATTTAAAACTTGTTTGGAGTAAGTACAATATCTGGACTTCTTTGAAGATAGTTTCTACTGCCTTTCTTGTTTTCTTTTTAATTAATAATTCACTCATCAGTTCATTTCATGAAAATGAAACTTGAAAGAGAAAATTACAGATGCATACACCCAATCATTTAATTTTTATAGTTAAATAGTTTGGATTATAAAACCAACATGTTCGGAGGCACCCGGCTAGCTCAGTGGGTAGAGTATCCTACTCTTGATCATGAGGTTGTAAGTTCCAGCCCCACCTTGGCTGTAGAGATTACTTAAAAGTAAACTCTTAAAAAAAAAACAGCCTATTCAGATCATTTAGTACCTATGCTCTTCTTACACAACTGCTTATTATTACTGATATCAATTTCAATTCTATGAAACATGCTGGTTTGTGTATGTGTGTGTGTGTGTGTGTGTGTGTGCGCGCGTGCGCATGTGTGCACGTGCATGCATGTGTAACATTTACTAAAGAATCTTTTCCTAGGGATGGAATTTATTTTGTGATTTTTTTGATAGAACAATGAGACCAGGATTTTAGGGAATAAATCTTGTATTGCATAACTTCTTAATGAAAGGAAATATTTGAAAATGAAAATAAATGAAATTGCATATAAAGTAAGAATTAAATAATAATATGTATGTTGAAAATTTTATTTTCCTCATGAATTTCACATAATTTTCATAGAGCAGATAAGAGTCAGAAAATTTTACTATGACAGTAGTAAAATATCACTCTTAAGCATGATAATATTTGAAATGCTTACTTTATAATAAGCCTAAACATTAAAAGTAGAGAGAGCAAGGAAAAAGTGATGTTTTCTAGTATCTTGACAATCATTCTTCCGAGTAAAGTAGTTCCCTACCTCCCCCCACCATATAATTTTATTATCTCTAGATTTTAGTTAGTTGGGGCTACATTCATGACAATAATATGGATCCATACACACAGGGTGTAATTATCTCACCGATCTTAATTTTAAAATCTGCTAGCTCTGCAGAATTTCTTATTAAATAATTATACATGTATACACACAAACACTGTAGTCTTCCCATTATTATCTTTCCTGTTATCTCTGAATACTGTAGTGGATCTTGAGATTTCTTTGTAACATTCTTTCCATTTATTGTGTGAGCATGTGGTTTGAATAGTCATAACTATTCCCTTAGCTTTATGATTTAAACTGTTTGCAGTAATCCTATGCCAAATCCTAACACCATTGATTTGTTCATACATCCCAGGCTTACAACAATGGTGTCCATGTGACATTAGTCTAAGCATAGGAAGTGATTCAAGTTTGGTTCAATGCACTTGAATTTCAGATTATTTGCTGGGAACATTGAAGCAGAGATTTCTTTTTTTAAACAGATTTTTTGAAGTTTATTTATTTTTTTATTTTGAGAGAGACAGAGAGAGAGAGAGACAGAAAATACAAGTGACAGAGGGGCAGAGACAGAGGGAAAGAAAATCCCAAGCAAGCTCTGCAATTTCAGTGCAGAGCCCAATGTGGGGTTCGAACTCATGAACTGTGAGAGTGTGGGCTGAGCCAAAGTTGGACCCTTAAGCAACTGAGCCATCCACACACTCTGAAGTATCTTTCTTCTTGATGTGACATGTAACTTGGAATCTGTATCTGGTGAGACCATTTGCTTCTTTGAGGGAAGCCAGTTTGAGGATGAAGCTGACCTGGAGAGGAAAGAATAGTTGATATAAGCAAAAAGTGATAGCATGAGAATCCTGATATCAGGAATAAAAAAAGCTTTTAGATATCCTTTGCTCTCTTGGCTGGTTTTAGCTGCATTATCATTTAACCACCTTTTGAAGGTAGCAGATACATAAATCACATATGATTTTTATTTTTTATATGAGCAAACATATGTGTACTTAAGAACATAACATATATCCATTATCTACACAAAATCTCTACCTTGACTGATCTTTAGCTAGATTAAGAAGAGGGGTTCTATATCAAATTTAGAGCTGAGATTCACACGTCTTTAATTTCAGTATAGATCAAGTTTCCACCAATAAAAAATAGCATGCACTGTATCAGTCCATCAGCAATACTGTAAATGATTTAGAGTTGTAGGCCATTTATCTAGTTCCAAGGACTATTTAATCTGGTTGAAGAAATATCTGAGAATTCTTGTTCAATAGCAAAAGGTTTTGTACTTAAGTAACTAATATATAAATAACTACTATTGCATACTAGCAAAACTGTGACCAAGCCCCAATTCACAAATTCTTTTTTCTTTTTCCTTCATGTATCAATGTGTTTACACTCATTTATAGATATTTTGATAGAAGTATCAATCTGTCTTATAAAATCATAATCATATTAAATGAGATACATATGCCATTATTTGCATCATTTCTATCTTCTGTTTTTTAAAAGGAAGCTAAAAGAAATATAATCTGGTCACAGTCATTTAAACTGAATATTCTTCTTTTATTATGCTGTCAGTGAAGCTTCTTTATATCAGAATCTCTCAATCTAGAGAGAAAAGAAACATAAGAAATGTTTAGAGGTTTTCAATTTCTAAAGAAGTCTACATAAAAATTTATTTTAATGCTCCTGAACTAAAATGATTTGAAATGTTCGTAAGATTACAGGTGATTCACCGTTTGGGAGGATTTATATTGTATAGTTCATTTGTTTGCTTAAGCTATATAATTGTTCAATGTCATTTACTTATTGGTTTAACAGAAATTTATATCATGTTTACTCTGTAAAGATCGCAGACATAGGAACTGGAAGTGTAGAGTGACCTAGGACTTGGTTCCATGCTTTCAAAGTACTTATATTATCCCCTTGCAGGAATGCTGTGAACTCACCAAGTATACAGTCATCAGTCACCATGATGCTGCTTTATTTCGAAATGCTAAATTTTCCTTCTACCCTCTGGCCTTTTAGTCTGTGGTCAAATTGTCTACCATCTATACAAGAGTCTATAATCAGATGTCTCTGATACATCTTTCTTGCACTATAGAAATTATAACCATATTAGTGGAAGTTAAAATATCATGATTGCATATAACGTGGCTTTAGTTATAAGGTAGAAAAGTATATCTCTCACTAATTTTGGAGATTTAGCTAATTTTTATAATGGCATCAATTTATATATTTGTTGAAATAATACATATTAAACAGCTACTATGTGATAAATGCTGTGCTAACTGTAAGCAAGTCTATTGACTGTTGAGAATTTTATTTAAAAATCTAATCAAAGAGGAAAATATGTATTTTTGGAAATGAAATAGTACAGAGATAATGACTAGCCCAAAGGAAGAGTCAGTTTGCATTGTACCAATATTTCACACAGGGCTACAAAGTCTTATCTTGGTAAAACCACATGCATTGTGCATTTCTTTCCTCTGGCTTAAATTTATTCTTTGATATTTTATGAATTATTTTAGAAGGGCTTTGAAAAGATACATTTTAGAAAACATATTTTCCCTCTGTGGCTTCTCAAGATTTTGTTTTTTATATTAAAAAGTATATATTTTCTAAACAAGTGTTAAGGAAATGCTGTTCATTATTCCATTATATATATATATGAATATTATCATCATGAATATATTGGTAATAATAGGTATCCAGTATATAATGCTTTATACACAATTCAGGTCATTTGAATATTATATTACTGTAAACATTTCACCTAACAGTTTTAGTTTTAAGTTATGAAAGAGAATACTTCAATTTCCTACAACTAGTTATTTGGATGTAGTGCAATTTTTTTTAAGAGAGAGAGAGAGAGTGCAAGTGGGGGAGAGGGGTACAGGGAGAGAAAGAAAGAGAGAGAGAGGGAGAGAGAGAGAGGGAAAAAGGGAGAGAGAGAGGGAGGGAGAGAAGCTTAAGTAGGCTCCATACCCTGTGGATCTGAGCCAAAATCAGCATTCTGACACTCAACCCACTGAGCCACCCCAGGCACCATTAGCTGTGGTGAAATGTAGAATGTAGTATAAAAAGAAACTAAAACATGTATAAAAATGCATATGTCTCTTTGAAATTGCGGCACAATAAATAGAAAGCTCATAAATTACAACTCGAAAGCATAAAAATGGAAAATAAAAATATACAATTAGAATAAATGAGGAAAATATGTGAAGTGGGTTAAATTTGAGTAGCTTTCAGATTGCAAATGTCAAGATCTCAGGGCCACAGAGCACTTAGGTGTCTGCTATTATGACCTAAAAATTAGGTATGTAGTTCATTTTTGGCCAGGAGGAATTCATAAAAGGATTGTAGTAAGTACGATTGAATTTCTTTTAGGAGCAGCAATACAAAGTTGACAGAGGGTAGCTCTTGATATAATTTTATGACCTTTAAAAAGGCCTTTGTTACTATGTTTTACAAAGGACTGTAATATAATGGAAGAAAGTATGGCCTTGAAGACAAGTCACTTGAATCCATAAAAAAAGATGCTTTTTCTGTCAAAGGAAATGGTATGAATTGAAATGGTTTGGAACTGAATAGAATATTGGGAACTTAAAAAATAATCAAAATCCTAATTACTGCCTTTGCTTAACTGAACAATAATTTAAGAGAAATATCACACAATTTTTAAGAGAAATAGGACATGTATATACCTTAAGGGCCTTGCATGCTGGGGGAAATGCAATTTAAGCATTCATAAAATGCTGCAATTCATTAAAATTTCAATTAGATTAAATTAAATTAAGAACTCAATGATACTGACATTACATATACAACATTCCATATTGGAAATGCATATTTTATTTTCTTAGATACATATACTTTGACATACAGGATACATCATTGAAGAAAGACACATAAGGTGTTTGCCAATTCACAACAAATAATCAAATTTATGAGGAAAATTTAGCTAAACAAATATATATGTATACATTTATACATAAAAGATTTTCAGCTCTGCTTAAAAGAAAACAACAAAAGAAAAATAAAAACTCATAACGAGTCCATTTAAAATCAAATTATCCCTCCCTCCCTCTCCCAGAAGCTGTTGAACTTAGTGTTCTACCAGATTGTTTTCATGTTTTAATTAATTGATTTTATTGTTATATAATTTATACATGGGAAAAGCACAGATCTGAAGTATACAGTTTTATGAGCTTGATATATTGGACAAATGGCTGCAAATTATTCCTCTCCCTGTAACCAAGCCTTTTGCAAATATGATCCTACATTGACTCTGGGCTGGCCTTGGGATATTGCAACACAGATACAAGTAGAGCTTTGAAAAGTGCTTTCACCTGGGATTTGCTTGCTTGCTGCCTTGGGGAATCCTCAACCCACAAGTGTGACATTTGTTAAGTAGAGCCCCAGGGTGTCAGATAGTGAACCCTGGGTCAACAAAGACCACAAGGGAAAATTAAATAGAGAAGTATATTACTCATAAGTCCTGGAGGAAGTACATGGATGCCTACAAGGGCCACTTAGAAGTTCAAGGCAGGGTGCAGGCAGAGAGTGCACAGAATGACCTGCGGCATCTGCCTTTATTAGCATCTGAGAATGGAATGCAGAATTAACAGGCAATAAATTATTCCCTCTGCTGATGCTCTGGCCTCAGACCTCTGGAGAATGATCTCCTCTGAGCCCACCAGTGTAAAATAAACCTTCTCCCTTCCAAGATCTCCAAGTCCTGCTTGATTCTTCCGCCAGGGATCCAGACCAGATTCCGTAACACTTTAAACCACTAAATTTAGGTATAGTTGGTGTGTTATATAGCAAAAGCTGCTGATGAGTTTTGACAAATATATAAACCCCATGCAATTAATACCCCAATCATGATATAGAATGTTTCTACCATCACAAAAAAAAGTCCTCATACTCATTTCCAGTCTGTCTCATGTCATATATGCATACATATTTATGTATTCAAGGTGACAATTGATCACTTTTTTAACAGATCACTATTTTTTTTTGAGATTCATGCATGCTTTTGAGTAGATTTAACAATATCTCCCATCCTACATGTTCTTTGGAAATGTAATTTTGCCCCTACCTCATCAAGAGACGGAGTTTAGTCCTACAACTTCTTAAATCCTGGCTGGCCCTGTGACTGCTTTGACCAATAGAATTGAAGTCACAATGTGCCATTTCTAGGTGTGCCTTTTAACTGGCTTGAAGTTTTTGCTTTCTGCCATCTAGAAAGCTGAATATTTGCCTGCAAATGAACAGAATTATAAGATAAAAGAATTATTTTATCTTAGTCCATTGATCAAAAATTTGTGAGAAAATTTCTCTATTTCTTTCCTTTCTTATCTGTATCTGAGCACTTATTTTTCTCCCAATACCTATTTGCTTATCCTTATGACAGTAACACACTATCTCAGTTACTGTCACATTATTAAAATTATTCAAACCAACTCAGGTAAGTTTTCTTTGTTCTTTTATTTTCAGAATATTTATATATTATAGCTCCTTTGTGTTTTCACTTTAATTTCAAGATTAAATTGTTGATTTATAAAAAGGAAAAGGCTTTGAATATTTGTATTGGATTGTGTTCAAATCTATAGATCACTTAGGTGAGAGCTGACACTTTAAAAATATTGTCTTCTAATCAGTGAATATGACATTCTCCATTTCTTTAGATCATTTAGATCTTTTTAATTTCTCTTAACAATGTTTTTTAATTTTTAATGTATAGATCTCATATTAAAGTGTGTGTATTTTTTGTTAGTTTATTTTTGTTTCATTTTCCAATTCTTTGTTGTACTATATATAGAAAATCAAACTATTTAGTATAGTGTCCTCTACCCTATGACCTTATTCCATTAACTTGATAATTCTAACATAAATTCCTCAGGAATTTCTACACATAAAATAATGGCATCTAAAAATAAATATATTTAGGTTTTTTTAACCTAAACTTTAAGCCTTTTATAAAAAGTAGGATTAGAACTCTGGGAATTTAAGATATTAAGTATATAAGTAGGTATCATAAAAATTTTACTTTATATTTAAAATTTATAGAATGAGAAAATAAGTGAATAGAATAAGGCCCAATAAAAAAATGGTATAGACTTAATTGAAAAATTATCATACAAAGATTCAAGGAAGAAAACCACATAGTAATTAAAATTAAAAATTAAATGATGGGTAAATGAAACATAGAGCTGAATAAATTAATGAACAACTAGCACAGAGAAGACTTTGAAAGACTTGAAAAAACATAAGTGATTAAATGGAAAAATTGGAGCTATCTCTAAGAGATGGGCCAGAAGAAGGAAAAGAGAAGCAATATTTTTCCATGTTTTAATTGAGAAAATTAAAGTATAAAGAGTTCAAAAATTTGTATAGCCAACACTTTTATTGGGACAAATATTTTCAACAATTATTTAACATATTTCATAAATTAATGTCCATGTCTGTGTGTCTCTCTCAATCTTTCTGTCAATCTTTCTATAGCTAAAATATTTTAACATAACTTGAATAACAATGAAACTTTATGATTCAAAATTCATCTTCTAAGGGCTATTCATCATAAATTAGAAAATATAAGATCATTCCCTGAAATTTAAGATCCATTGCATAAACTTCCCTATTCCTTCACTACCAAATATATTGAAATACATTAATAGCCACTTCTTCATTAAATGATCATATCAAGTTTCAAGACTTATATTGGGATTTTGTGGCTCATTGGTCTCTTTTAATTTAGAATAGTTCTTTCATCTTCATCCTTCCCCTTAGTGACTTTTTTGACCGGAAGAGGTCAGTGGAGTTTTACAGTATACATTTCACAATCTGGATTTGCCTGTTTATATTTTAACCTGCTTTTTAACTTTTTCTATTAATTATTATTTTCTGTATGCTGGTCATTTTCAAAGTTTGATTAAATATGGGTTAAGTATTTCTGGCAAGAAGTATTTATAGATAATATGCATTTTATAAAGCATAATATAATGGACATCTAAGGCTGGTTTTCTGACTAAAATGAAGAGATTGAGTTTGATCCTCTGGTGAGGTGATAACTGCCCAAACTCATTAATAATAACAGAAATATAAATCAAAACCATAAAAATGTGTCAGGGCACATCTGCAAGAATGACTGAAGTGAAAAATACTGGAAAAAACAAGTGTTGACAATGATTTGGAGAAAGAGGAACTCTTATATAGTAACATTATACATATAAATCATTGCAAATGTTTAATAAAATTGTTTCATGAAATATAATATTAAATGCTTTTCCAATTGCTATCACTCAGCAATTCCACTTCAAAATGACACATGTATGGGGATGAGCACTGAGTGTTATGTAGAAACTAATTTGACAATAAACTATTTGTTAAAAAAAAAAAAAGAAAAGGAAAAAAAAAAAAACAAAAAAAACCAAAATGACACATGTATACATGAGCCCTAGAACAGTACTACTTAAAGCATGGTCTAAAGGTCACTGTCTGACTGCAAACTCTGTTCTTATTAATTTGAGTAACAATGCAGTAAAAGACATGCATAAGCATTTTCATATTAGTTTTGTTCATAACTCAGGAAACAACCCAAATATCTATTAGCAGTGGAATATGAAAAATAACATGTAGTTTATCTATATGAATGTATAGATGTAGTATATGTAGTATACCTATAGAATGTTATGTAACAATGAATATTCTCCTCTATGACCATATGTACCATCAGAACTGCTGTATGTAAGCAGTATTAGCTACTTTCACTAACATAATGTTGAATAAAGAAGTCAGTCACAGAACAACATGTACTCTATGGTTTGTTAACATATTGAAAACTGTTTGATATATGGAATTAAAAGTAAGGTCAAGTTTGAGAAAGAATGATGATCAATGAGTGAAAAAAACCTTTAAAAATTTTTTTTAAATTTATTTATCTTGAGAGAGACAAAGAGAATGAGTGGAGGAGGGGCAGAGACAGGGAGAGAGAGAATCACAAACAGGCTCCATGCTGCCCTACGTGTGGCTAGAACCCACAAACCCACAAACCCATGAGATCATTCCCTGAGCGGAAACCAGGAGTCCAATGTTTAAACGACTGTGCCACCCAGGCACCCTGAGACCTTTTATTTTACTTGGATTTTTTTTTCCTCTTATTTTATGTTCTCATTCTTTTTTTCAATATGAAGATAATTTTTATGCTACTGATCTATTTTTAATACCTCAAATTCTCAATGCTCTAACACTAATACTGTACAGTGCTTAGAGTAATGGTTTAATTCTTGACTTGCTTGCCTAGATGCTTTACTTTCTAGACAATTCATTATGCTGAACACCTTCGAGGATAAAGCATTAAAAATCTTAAAGTGCTAAGCCAACATCTTTGAAAACATAGACAGAATATCCAACTTCCTAGAAAAATATTATTTACCAAAACTTAGTCTATAATAAATATAAAATCTTAATAACTCAATGAAAATAGATGTAATAAATTTAATTGTTAAAAATCTAGTCACCATTAAACCCAGCTCTAGATCACTTTTGCAGAATGCTTATCACTCAAGAATGCAATAGTTCTAATTAATTTTTAACTAACTCTAGGAAAGGCAGGTGGAGAGGAAAGATTCACAGGGGATTTTAACTATAACTGTAATGTTTTACTTCATTAAAAAACTAAAAAACAAATAACAATAATAAGACTTAATATAACTCAATTTGGATACACATGAGTATGTGCAAGTATATTTGAAACATGCCATAATAATAGTTATGTGCAATAAACAATAGCATATTTTAAGAGATAAATATATTTGGTATTTAAATTGATTTTATAGATTAAAGGTTTCTTTTTTTTTTTAGTTTGTTTATTTATTTTGAGAGAGAAAGAGAGAGTGCGAGAGCAGGGGCAGAGGAGGAGGCAGGAGAGAATCCCAAGCAGACTCCACACTGTCAGCATAGAGCCCAATGTGCGGCTCAATTCCATGAACTGAGAGATTATGACCCAAGCCAAAATCAAGAGTCTGATGCTTAACCTACTGAACAGCCCATGTGCCTCTTATAGTTTATAAAGACTACACTATTAATATTATGCATCACCATTACTTTTGCAAGTATAACCATTTTAGATTTACCTAAAATAGAAAACAATATTATTAAACATACTTATTCCTAGAAAGTTATAATGGGCGACGGACATTTCCAATTGACACCTCCTACTTTTTAAAAGAACTGGCATATTACCTAGGACTCTGAAGAATCCACCCTGATCCAGATAAAAGATGCCAAAAAAATTCTTAGTTTTCAGACTTCCAGTGCTCATTTGTAAAATTATATAGTCAGAGTCAGACACTCAATTGACTGAGCCGCCCAGGTGTCCTTCTTATGGTTGCTTTAAACGTAGACTTTGTGTTGACATATGTAGCATACCACTTAAAAATGAAATATTCTACTGATAGCATTACTTATTAAGTTTCTTTCTTTTACATGTGGTTTTTTAATGTCACTTTCATTGTATTCTGTTTTCTAACATATATTTGTATCTCCTTTTGGAATTTTTACAATGTTCAGTTTATCTATCTATTTCTGTGTCATTATAGCCAATTTAATTATTTTATACCATAAGATTTTAATGCATGGTAAGTTTCTCTTAAATCTTCTTTTAAAAACTTCTTTTTAATTTTTTATATTCCAAGTGATATTTAAATTTTCTTGACTAAGTCTGTGAAAACCTCACTGACTTTGGTTAGAATTAGTATACAAATTAAATGAGGATCATTGATTTTCTTATAATATACAATTGTTCCAGCTAAGAAGAAATGTGTTCTTTTAGGTAACATAATATACTGTGAGGAGAGAATATTTCGCCCTGGTCTTCCCTTGTTTTATCTTTTAAAAATATTTTAATATATGTTGCATTCTATTCTTTGTTTTGTGATATATTTCATTAAAGTTGTAGCTGATTATAATTAATCTGTAAAGGAATTTAACATTGCCATATTTATTTAGTAAAAGGCCATCTTTCTAAAGTTGTTGGCTCATTTGGTTGTATTTGGTTATCTGTATGTCTCCTTTCCAAGTGTATGCTTCTTTTTTTTTTTTTGGTTTATAACTATTTTTTATAAAATCCTTGCTAAACAATATGCTATCTACAGACCTATAGCATTGGCATCATCTAGGAGCTTATAGCGATGCAGAAACCTAGGTCATATCCCATGTCTACCGACTATGAATATGTGTTTTAACAAGAACCCAAGGTGATGCATATACTCATTAAAATTTGAGAAGGTTGTATTCGATAGAGCCTTCAGAATAAAATTTTGGTTAGGCTTTCTGCATGCTACCCTTGTATTCATATGTCTTGTCAGTGTCTGCCACTAAACTGGATTTTTTTTCCTTTCTTTTTCCACTTGTTCTCAGATAAATCCTCATGCTGTCTTTCTGATATTCATGACTGGACACCCCAAGCGTGTGCTCTTTCATTATAGACAAGGCATACAGATGGATTCCTTATTTGCTTTTAGTTTCTTTATGGTCTCATCCACTTATCCTGGCACACTTTATTTCAAAGCAGAGAGAAGGGCAGACTGGCCTTTTGCCTTCTTTCATCTTGTTCCTTTCCACATTTAATGGAATAGAAATGACTCTAAATTTTTGGCACAGTGATGGCATTCTTCATAGTATTCTGCTCCAATACATATTTTGTTCTTTTTGTGTAACTTGTAGCTTAACTATATGGGATTCTGGGCATATAGGCATCATACAGTTTATTTATTACCCAGTAAAAAAATAATTTATTGCTTTTTATTATCTGGCAGTTACTCAAATCCTGTATTATAGGTCAACCAAGTAAATTGATTCATTTTTGTTTTACTCTATATTATAATTAGAATCTTTGTCATTTGGGTTTGGTCAGGTCAATTAAACAATTATGAGTGATATGAAATAAGAGTTTCTGTGAAATGAAGCCCTAAAGTTGTGAGGTAAATAGAGAAGTAAAGATTTTAAGGATGATAATTAAAGAGTCAAATAAAAGTCACAATAGATCATGGAGGTGTGCTAGTAAAAAATTTTATGGAAGGCTCTTACTCCTTTGTGGTAGGAGGCTTGAAGTTGTAATAGGTCAATCCCACAATCCCATAGGCACTCTGGAAAAAGTCTGGACATGTAAAGAGGGAAAGAAAGGGAACATTGAAACCTGTGAGGACAGAGTAGGACCTGTAAGGACAACTGACAATTACTGTACTACTCTTCACCTTCCTGATGCAGTGTGTGGGATTCTGTGAAAATCTGCTATGTATTCACACATGCATTTTCCTGGAAGTGGATGAAAGTTGGTACCCGTGGGTCAAACCTTGACAAACAGAAGATGAAAGGCAATAAAAACAAACAACAACAACAACAACAACAACAACAACAAAAAACTGTTTCTTATAAATGAAACTTCGATAAAAGTGGACAAACTAAGTTTGGGTTTTCTAAGATCAGGCCTTCTAGGTTGATTGGGCATCTCTATCTAAATGCTTTCACTATTCATAAAAAGTGACAATTTAAATTTCAGTTATAACTACCTTAAATATCCTGCAGCTTGTCAAGTATAGAAAGAGAAGTCGAGTCACTATGTTGTCAGTTTTGTTGTTGGTATCATTGTACTTTTTAACATGTCCTGGTCATGTCTATTCTAGAGGCTGGCTCTGATCATTTCTGATCTCCATTTCATTATCCGCCTATATTACTACACATCTTTTAAACACTGCTATGATGGCTAAATGTCCTGTCACTGATATTTTGCTTCTCATATGAGATCTTGCCAGTGTTGGGGAAGTAGTCTCAAGCACATCCCATTTATTCTGGTTCACAACCATGACACTATCACACATGTTCCATCACAAACTTGTTCTTTATCATTCTTATGGATATTTTTTCTTTTTTCTACCGTGCTTTATCTCTACTCTTTCTGGAACATTTTTTTAAGCTGCTCTCAGCTATACCTTATCTTTTCAGGAATGTAATTATTTCCCTATACACTTTGTCTGATATTTGTTACACAGGCACACAGGTGATCAATTTATATTAGAGCAATTTATACGTACAGGACCAATATTGGGACTGGCATGATGTAAATGAATAATTTACATTTTGTTTTATTCTTATAACTTTCTTATCTAAGGAATATGATTTTCCATTCTACATCTTTCCAATATGTTAAAAGTACAGCAGGACCTCATTTCTCAGGAGATGATATTACCAAGTACAAATAAAGGCTAGAGTTTAGTATAGTGTCGAGGATTATGGAGGCAGGTGGAAAACAGCATTCAAAGATCAAGATACAGTTGACATACTGTAAAAGTCATTATCTGCCTTTGTGAGTCAATCCCAGATTGAAGTATTGGGAAAAATCTTGAGTAGTGTTCCATATCTAAGAAGTCATTGTCTTCACAGCATTTTTCTCAAGTAATGAGTAATAAGATATTTATTTAACAAAATAAACACACTAAAAATACCCAAAGTAATATTCTTAATGATTACTATGTAGAATTAAGAAATTAGGTATTTCTTAAATATTTATTTAATTAGGTATTGAACCACATTCAAAGTAAGCATCCTGTTGTTTTGCATTTCTCTATAGGAATATTTTACACACACATAAAAAAAAAGGCAACAGGAAGTATAGGAAAAACTAAAAATTCTTAGCAGAGGCTTTTTTATCCACAGCAGCTGTTCCAGGAAGTGACTTGCCTAATATTACTCAATGCAGCAGTAAACTGACTCTACTCAGCAATATCTAAAGCAAACATTTAAAGTCTATATGAAATGAATTGTCAATTATGAATATGTTTTTCTTATATTTATGAAGAGGATGACATAAAGACTAAGGCTTTAAATGCCTTGTCACTGCTTTCATACTTAGTGTTTACATCTTATTTCACTTTTGCTATATGACTCCTTTCTTTTTCTTCCTACTCAATGGGAGATTTATATTTATATATACTTGGTTTATTTCTAATTTCCACTTTGAATTATTCCTGAGTGTGGTCTAAATGTTAATTTTTCCATTAAATATAATGTATAATAAATATATCCAAATTGTAAGAAAGGTTACTATGTTATTCATTGAATTATCTTAGCTCCTTGGCATAAAAAAAATTGATTTCATATAAATTGATCTATTTCTGGAATCCCTGTTCTGTTATGTCGATACTGTACTTTATTATTTTTTTTACTGTTTATTTATTTTTTGAAAGAGAGAGCTCACAAACAGAAGAGGGGAAGAGAGAGAGGGAGCCAAAAAATCTTATGTGGGACTTGAACCCACAAACTGTGATCATGCCCTAAGCTGAAGTTGAATGCTTAACTAAGTCACCCAGGCACCCCTACTTCATTATTTAGACTGAAATAAATCTTGAAATTAGGTAATAGAAGTCTTACAGCTTTGTTCCCCTTTTTAAAAAGTGTTCTAGAGATGCTATGTCCTTTTGTTTTTCCATAAAATGATGTCAGGATTAATGTCTACGTCAAACTCCCAAGATTATGAGTGGAAGTGGTTAAGTCTATAGATCAGTTTGGCTAGAACTGATATCTTAAAAGTATTGATCTTATAATTTAGGAAAGTTGTACGTATCTACATTTATTTAGCTCCTCTTTATCTCAGGAATATTTATAGATTTTGGTATAAAGTTAGATAATCCCTTCTTTTATTAGGAGTGTTTATTCTTTTTTCATGTATGCTTTCACTGATATTATCATATTTAGATCTACCAATTTTTGTGTGCCTGTTTTGTATTGTCTATCTTCAATTTCCCATTGTTATTGTTCTCAATAATTACTAAGAGGAGCACTAAAAACCTATTGTTTTCTCAAGTTTTGTTACCTTTTGTTTCGTATGTTTTGAAGCTCTTATCAGGTGCATATAGGTTTATAATTATTATGCCTTTCTCATGTTTTATTATTATCAAATTTCCCACTATACTTGTGTCATACTATTTGCTTAGATTAGTTGACATATATTACCATAGCTTTGTGGTTTCTCATGTGTTTATTTTTTAAGTTTTTATTTAAATTCCAGTTAGTTAACAAACATACAGTGTCATATTAGTTTCAGGTGTACAGTATAGTGATTCGACACTTCCATACAACATCTGATGCTTGTCACAAGTACACTCCTTAATCCCCATCCCTATTTAACCCATCCTCCCACTCTCACCCCTCTGGTGACTTTCAGTTTGTTCTCTTTAGTTAAGAGATTATTTCTTGGTTTGCCTCTCTCTCTTTTCTTCCCCTTTGCTCATTTGTTTTGTTTCATAAATTCCATATATGAGTGAAATCATATGGCATTTGTCTTTCTCTGAAAGACTCATTTTACTTAGCATTATACCCTCTAAGTTCATCCATGTCATTGCAGAGGGTAAAGTTTCATTCTTTTTGATGGCTAAGCAATATTCCATTGTATCTGTATACCGCATCTTTATTATTCATAAGTCAGTGGACACTGGGCTGTTTGTTTTTTCACATGGCGTATCTTTTCTTATTGTTTTCCTTTTAAAATAACTACTGTTTATCTTAAGTTTAGCACTTGTGAAACGATGAATTTTTCTGTTTTATCTTTCCTGAAAATGTCCACTTTTAATTGGATTTTTGCTCCATTTTCGCTTAACAAAAATTCAAACCCTATTGGGTTTAGCTTAACCATTTTTGTCTGTTTTCCATTTATTCCATATGTTTTTGGTTTTTGGATTTCCCTCTTTCCTGACTTATTGTAGGTGGATGCAATATTCTTTTTTATTCCTTATGATTTAATTTTATTTACCAAATGGCCTTTTGGCTATTCTGCTTTATATGACTTTTAGTTCTTAGACTAAGGACTAGCACAAGCATCTTAAGCCATCACAAAGGAGACAGAGTTACTCCTGTACCAGATAGATAAAATAGGAGAACTCTGCAACACTATCTTCACTGCCACTCTAACTCTAATTCCATTACTGTGATATACTTCACATACTGAACTCCATAATTCAGCTTTTTAAAGTTCAAATTACTTATTTATGTTTCTGACAAATAAATTGGACTTTTAAAAAGAAGGATAATCTCTTAATTTTGCCATATTTTAGATTTGTTTTTCTTCATATTTTTACTCTGGATCCAAAATTTTCCTGTTTCCGTTTACCTTCAGTCTGAAAACATATATCTTCTGCTACCAAATTATAAGAGTTTTTGCTTATTTGAAGTATCTTCATTTCACATCTTAAAAATACTATTTTATTGTCTTCTGGTCCCCTTATTTCTGAAGAAAGGCTAGCTTTACTTTGTATTATTAATTTTCTTTAGGTAATACATTGGTATTTTCTCTGACTGCTTTTAAATATTTAATTTTTTAAAGTTTTCAATAGGTGTGGTATTCTTTGAATTATCATGCTAGGAGTTTTTTAAACTTCTTGAAATTATAAATTTAGACTTTTCCTCAATGGTGAGAGATATTAAACTGTTAAATTTTTTTCTGCTGCTTTTGCTTTATTCTCTCTCCCCTTTCCTCCTGTAGCTATAATTGTACATTTGGTATACCACTAGATATTTCCCCACATATGACTGAACACATTATCACTTTATTGCCATCCTTCTTTTTTTTTCCATTTGTCATAGCAGATTAGTTTCTATTAATTAATCGTCTAAGTTATACTTCCTTTTACTCTTTCAATATGATATAAAGCTAATGCAGTGAATTTTAAATTTTAGATATCATAGGTTTTACTTTAAGAATTTGTATACTTTTATATATTATTTTCCCTCTGAAGCTTCTCCATCTCTTTACTCATTATGACAGTATTTTGCTTTAGGTCCTTGAACATATCTATAATACTGCTTAAAAGCCACCTCCTGTTTAATTCTAACTTCTATATTTTTTTTCAGCTTCCAATTACTTATTTTTCTCTTGTCTATTGGTCTATATTTTCCTCAGTTTTCATTTTTCTATTATTTTTAGTTGCATACTTTATATTGTGGGTAATGCATTGTAGAGCTCCCAATAATTCTGTTATCTTTCATGAAGAATTTTTATTCTCATTTTAGTAAATTTTCAACTTTAGCTACACTTAAATTATGAACTCCATCTCTATTCAAAAGTAGGGAACAGCAGTTGAAATTCCTGCTCAGCCTTTTTAATGTCTCCAGTGAATGTTTCTGCTGGAACCCTTAGAGAACCCTCTGCATATGTGTCATTCAGGTGTCTTTCAAGAATTTACGCATAGTTTACACAAACAATAAAATTCATGTTTCTTCCTATCTTGGGGCTCTCCCTCTAAATTTTTACAAGCTATGATAGCCCCAGACTTAATCGTCTGATCCATAAATGCTCAATGTCACTCACCATCGGGGAAATACAAATTAAAACCACAATGAGATAGCACCTCACACCAGTCAGAACAGTTAACATTAACAACTCAGACAACAACAGATGTTGACAAGGATGTGAAAAAGAGGATCTCTTTTCCACTACTGGTGGGAATGGAAATTGGTGCTACCACTCTGGAAAACAGTATGGCAGTTCCTCAAAATATTAAAAATACAACTACCCTATGACCCAGCAATTGCACTAATAGGTATTTATTGAAGGGATATTGGAGCGCTGTTTTGAAGGGGCACATACAATAGTCAAAGTATGGAGAGAGCCCAAATGTCCATCGACAGATGAATGAATAAAGAAGATATGTTATACACACACACACACACACACACATACACACACACAAATATTACTCAGCAATAAAAAAGAATGAAATCTTGCCATTTGCAAATACGTGGATGGAACTACAGGTATTATGCTAAGTGAAGTTAACCAGTCAGAGAAAGACAAATATCATGACTTTGCTCATATGAGCAATTTAAGATACAAACTAGATGAACATAAGGGAAGGAAAGCAAAAGCAATATAAAAACAAGGAAGGGAAAAAACATAAAAGACTCTTAAATACAGGTAACAAACAGGGTTGATGGAGAGGTTGTGGGTAGGGGGACGGGCTAAATGGGTAAAGGGCATTAAGGAAGACACTTGTTGGGATGAGCACTGGGTATTTTACGTAGAGAATGAATCATTGGAATCTACTCCTGAAATCATTATTACACTATTTGCCAACTACTTGGATGTAAATTTTAAAAAATAAGTAAATAAATAAATACATATATAAATACACATATACAAATTAAAAAATAAGTAAATAAAAATAAAGCCTTTGGGGTTTAGCCTCCAGTTTTGTTTCAGATCTGTTCCACATGTTTTTTTTTTAATATGTGGTTAAAGATTGAATATACAAATGGACAATTACCATACCACCTGTAAAAAGAGATCTCTGACCCACAACCTGCAGCAACCAACCCAGGAAACAAATCCATTACACTCAGTAACAAGCCTGGGACACTAGCCTGCTATCTACAAGTCAGATGATGGGAAACCCAGTCACTGTATCTAGCAATGACCCCAAGAAGACAAGCATAACCCCTGTAACAATCAGACCTAAACAGCAGGACTTGATCAAATAACTTACAGTTCCCCTAAACTTTGTTCCTACATCTAGTTAAGACAGACCAACCAGAGATATCCAAGTATTTCTCCTGACCAAACACATAGGATCCCCCATTTCTGGTTAGCCCACCCATAGCTTCATCATGCCAACAGCCTACAACCAAAGGCATATCTGAAATCATCCTTTTAAAATGTCCACTATAAAGCTTCCCACTCCCACTCCATGTGTAAGAATTTCTCTGTATTCAGTTACTAACGTTAAGCAACTAACTGCATGTCTAGTTTGTTCTATATGTACTTAGTTTTTTGAAGTTATCTTTTTTGTTCAATCTTAGAGTGAGAGAGAGAGAGTGCAAATGTGGGAGAGGGGCAGAGGGAGAGAGAGAATCTTAAGCAGGCTCTATGCTCAGACTTGGTCCCACTGGGATCATGACCTGAGCCAAAATCGAGTGAGGCTCAAGTGAATGAGCCACCTGGGCACCCCTAAGGTTATATTCATCTTATTGCTCATTGAGAGTGCAGGAGTTTGTAGAATATCAGCTAAGAGTGAGCAGATGTTTTTGCAGACACTAACACAGCTTGTTATCAAACTTTGTGATATTTAAAAATTTTGATTCACATTTTTATTATTTGGATGAGGATATATTTAATATATATCATATTATATATATATATTACTATTGCTCATTGAAAATAGACATTATTTCTATGACTTGGAAGAGTTTAAAGCTTAGAACATATAGCCATGGGGCTGTTTGTTTCTTGCAATGAAATTTAGATACATTTTAGATTAGCACTTCAATATTTTTCCTTCATACAGTTGGAAATATCTTATTTAGAGAGAAAAGTTAAATAATCACAGCTGCTGTGATAAAAACCTATTTTTTTGAATTCCAGTGATTTTTTTCAGGATTGTTCTTGCTGAACCTATACTTTGTTCCTTTCCATTAGTTTTATATAAATGTCATCATGGAATATAGGATTTTTAGGTTCATTTTAAAATAATTTGACTTACTGTAAGACATAGTCTAAACATCTTTCTAATAGAAGACATTTTATTGTAAATTATTTGCCTCTCACATCACAATAGATTGAGGTCAAAATAATTCAAATATATCATTTCACTTCTAGTAACAGGGAATTTCTGAAACATCAGGAACACCATGCCCACTAAGGATGCTAAAATTACAATTTATTTATGTACTTTTTATATTGCAGTAGTGCTAAAGTGTGCTATTTTCTCTGATATTGGTTTTCTCTGATAAATTTTTTAGAATAGGTGATAGAAGGGATAAGAAGCAGGAAGATAGAAACATTTTTTTATAGTTTTCAGATAAAATTTCTTTTCACTTAAATTTCTCAACCACATACATTAATTACAATAATGCCATCAATCTCTAAAAGAGTTTGGGAAAGACAATTGCCTAAGTTGATAATAAGCTTTGCAAAAACTTGAAAATCTTGGAGGAAAATCCTCCAAGAAATAGAACATACAATTGAACAACAGTGACCACAGAATCAGTAGAAACTATTCAGTGTTTCTGCAATAAATATGAAGTAAAAAAGAGATTTTTTTTTTACCACATAAGAATGAGACCATTTATAAGTGGTTTAATGAAATGTAAACTTAAATGGAAGAAAAAAAGAGAAATTAAGTCATTTTACATTGTATTTCCTGACTCTTGCAAGTTTTGAAATATATCTTAAGACACATATTTCAGATGTGAAGCGAAATGAGATTTTAATTTTTTCAATAATATTATATATTGAGAAGGCACCAGGTGTCAGTCCGTGTACACTAGGGATATCATTAGTAATAAACAGAAAAGGCAAACCCCCAATGCTTTTATAGAGTTTACATTCTGGAGGAAGACAAAGAAAATAAATAACATGAACTAAATAGTTGTCATTAAGTGTAAACTGCTAAGGAGAAACATATGGAAAAAGGACATGAAATGGCAGTGAAGGGTTGTTGCCTTACTTCAGACTTGCTTCAGGTAAGGCTTTCTGAGCAGGTGATTTTCAATGAAGAACCAGAAGAAAGTAAGAGAATGAACTGTGTGGACATCTAGGGGAAGAATACTCAGAGAGGTAAGAGTAAGAACAAGGATTAAGGCAGATGATGTGCCAGATATTTTCAAAGAACAGGAAGAAGAGTGTGGCTTGAAAACAGGAAAAACAGACACGGGTCACAGATAGGAACAGACTAGAAACGAAGAGCCAGATTATGAAAGTCTCTTAGGTCACGGCAAGTGGGTTGACCTTCACTCTGAGAAGGGAGAGCTTTAGAGAAACTTGACAGAGATATTAACATAAAAAGATTTATATTTTATGTTCTACTACTTAGATATACGATGGTGATAAGCAATTATATTTACAGTGGGACTAAAAGGTAAATGCCTGGGTCATATCAAAATGACAAAATTCTGTTCAGAGCTCTGTGTGATACACAGGTGTTATAAACACACTGGTTCACAGATAAAAAGATTGGACTAGGGGTGTCTGGTGGCTCAGTCAGTAAAGTGTCCAACTTTTGATTTCAGCTTAGGTCATGATCTCATGATTTGTGAGTTTGAGCCACACACAGGACTCTGTGCTGGCAGTACAGAGCCTGTTTAGGATTCTTTCTCCCTCTCTCTCTGCCACTCTGTGCACACTATCTCTCTCAAAATAAATAAAATTAAAAAAAGTTTGGACTAGATGATATCCAGGGCTTTAACTATAGTTCTGTGGTGTTAATTTTGGATAATTAACACACAATCTAAGTTCTAACATGTTTATAGGGAAATGTTCTTATCAAAATTATGGCATTGCAACTAGACCAGGCATTAATCTGTTTTTTATGACTTCTTTTTAGTGGAATTTCTATCAATTTTATAAAAATCTCATTCTTTTCAGATGAAGAAATAACTTTTATTTTCAGAAGAAGCAACAACTTTCTTTTTGCAAGTGTGAAAGAAATAGTAACAAGCCAATTAAATGTTAATGAGTTTTGTCTTTTACAAATATATTGAAAACAATTTTGACTACTTATAAAAATAATTTTTAGGAAAAAAGCAACAGCAGGATTTACAATAAAAATCTTAGGCACAAAATTTAAGAATAATGTCTTTTAAATACATTAATGTTAAAAAGAAATACTGTAAAATACTGACATTGGGAAAAAGCAATTGGGTAAATACAGCAAAATATATGTATAAAATAGCACACTTTGTTAATTTATTTTGACAAGTATTATTGAGTTTTAACTATTTATGAGTTTTATGAGTGTTCCATATGAGGTAAATGGTCTGTACTGTCTTTTTTAAAAACCATGAAATACTCATTCTTATCAATTTATGTCAGCATCCAATTACTGAGATTATTCTTTGAAAAAATGTCCTGAAAACCAGATGTATTTGTTAAATGTACTGTGTTTGGAGCTTAATTAACCTGGCAGGGATTCAGTGTCTAATTATCATATGTTTCAACAAGAAGCACAATGCTATTTATTAAGGCATTTCTCTCCAGTTACCTCAGATTAGAGGAAAAAGATAAATAATTGTATGCTGATATTACACACAATCATTTCACAAAAATCACTTTACTAAATTTAGGAATCATATTTCAAAAATGTCTACATAATCTTATTCTTAAACTATGTTGGAAAGCACAATAATTGGTCATGAACTCCGTCATGATATCGGACAAAAGATTTGACCAGACTGATAAGTATAATTCAGTATAATTTTTAGTATACTGAATACTTCAGTACAATATACAAAGAGAAATGGAAGAGAATATAGAGGTTAAGGAAAAGGCAATATTATATAGTAGATAGAGTCCAATAATTCCTTAATATCAAAAGTTAAAGAGACAAGTGGGGAAAATTGATTCAAAATAAATTTAAATGCACTAATGTATGACAGAGCTACAAAGAAAAGTCAAGCCAATAATATATTTTTAAGTTTGACAGGAGATAGAATATACTATATTCTTGTCTTCAGAGACAATAGAATACTTAATTAAATTAAGTTGATAATGTCCTCCTTTGTGTCCCCAGTGAGCCGTGTTCTCTATAGCTAGTATAAAACCTAAAACATTAAATGGGATTTAGTGAATTGACTACCCACTAAATTATGAGTTTCTTGAGAGTTGAAATTATGTTTTATTTATTTGTTCTAGTGTTTTCTTTTGTGCAGTAATGGCTCATTAAGGAAAGCCTAAAGGACTGGTTTGAATCATTGTCTTCCTTCTTGGGAAGTCACCCATTTTCTCCTATTCGTTTTAGTTGTTTTTTTATTCCCAATGATTCCAATAAAAATGTTACCAAATGGATCATTTTATCATAATTCAGTTATTATTTCTATGTCGACGTCTTAATTTGCCTTTCAGCAGAATTTGCAGTAACTTAATATTCCCTTTTAGGATAACTGTTTCTAAGGATTCTTTGGCTTGTACCTTGGTTTTCTTTGTTTTGTTTTTCCCCCATCTCCATATTTCTTTTATATATTCTTTTCTTTGTGACTTCTATTCCTTGCTTTCATTCCCATGATTTGGAGCATCCCAGATCTTTGTCCTCTTATCTGTTCATCTGAGTTCTCTCCATAAGGAAGCTCATTATCTTTGCAATTAGGAAAAAAAATCTAAATGGGATTCCTGTTTGATTTTGCTCTGAATCCTTCCTTTTTCCTTTACTTCATTTATTGCACTCATTCTCACCACCCTGATGAAACCATGCTGACAAAATAATGGGCCATTAAATATGCCACCAGAGAGACTACTAGGACTCACCAGTATCTATGGTATGTTCCTGTGTTTTTTGGGGTTTTTTTTTTTTGTATTTTTTAATTCATATGTCTTCAGCACATACATCAGTCCTCTAGATTTAGTTAATACCATGAAATTAGCTCTGGCCAATGAGAAGTGGAAGTGGTGGAAGTAATTCATATCATCTTTAGACATGATAATTATAAGCTTTGATATTCTATATTTTCTTCCATGTCTTCTGGCCTGATGCAGAATCTAGGGACACTGTTTAATTCACCATGGAGTGCTAAATTATACATCTTTTCTACCAAGCCATTGTGTATTGGGCGGGGCGGGCGGGGGGGATTCATTTGTTGAATTATTAGGATTCTCATTTTCTGTTTTATTTTTTAATGTTTTATATAGATGGATATAGTTTATACAGATGAGGACAGTTTGCACTTTTGCATTTCTTTGGGAAGAGATGACGATTTTGTTTGTGAGGTTTTTAGTTCAAGAGCACCCCTTTCCTTTACTGCAGCAAAGTATGGTTTCTTTATTGGATACCTATTTGTTTTCGAGAAAATTCGGGAAGCATTCTTTTTCTTGACATGTTTAGTTTTCTTTTTTCTTGTACTGTGCTAAGTTACCCATTCTTCATGTTGCTGTTTGCATCTTCACTGCTCATTTTCCTTAGAGCACCTCATACTTGACTCTATCTCTCTTCTGCCCTCAGGGCACCATCATTCCAAGGCTATCATCTCATGCCTCCCGTGTACCTTTTAGTCTTTTCTCTGGAGTTAGTTCTCAGAGCTACTAATGAGCTTTTTTCAGTATTTTAATACATAGGGTGGGTTTTCTTATTCTAGGGATAGATTTGATCAATCCTTGTCCTGCTATCATTCCTTTTTTCCCTTCTTTTATTTTTTGTAGTTTTTCCTCAATTTTTACTTCTTTTTGTGAAGACACATAGTAGAAATGTGGTATATAGCTTGCATGGATTGGGTGATATTTTGCATGAGAGTTTTTGACAGGACTTGGTTTCCCAGTTAAACTTTTGAAAGTCCTCTATGAGCTACATATGCTAATATATTTTTATTATAATATATTAATATTATATTATAATCATTATTTTAAATAATATTGTTATATTTTAATAATAATATTCGATAATATATCATTTTAATAATATTATATTTTAATGATATATTAATAATCATAAATATTAATATTGATGTTTAATATAATATTGCCAACATTAATTTTTCAATTCTTAAAACATCACGTGGTAAGTAGTGATATTCCGATTTTGGTTTTAGAGAGAAAATGATTTCACACCATTGTTGAGGAGAAAAGAACAAAACTAATCCAAGTCTTCAAATTTCCTAAACCCATACTTATTTTCTTGTTGTAAACTCTTCCTCAGATATTAATTATATGGTGACTTGTCTGATTTTTAGCCTCTTCCCTTGCCTCCATCTCACATAAAATTAAATCCTTTAGTATCCTGCTAGGAACAGAGATTTTAAACACTTAAAGTTCAAATTGAAAAGTTATTTCAATTGGAGTTGTGCTGAGTTGGGATTTCAGAGTGTACTTAAAATTTTATTTGATATTTGAATAATCTTAGGCAAGTATTATTTATTCTCAGTCTCCTAGTGACTATGAGTTTCAAAGTGTTATTCTTATTTCTTCTTATAAATAATGAAAAGCTGTAAAAAGAAAACTTGTCATGATACTATATCCCATAACGTGAGATACATGATATGTATTTAATGTATAGGGAAAGTAGGAATTTTTCATAACATTTTTTAGATGCAAATGTTGGCATATATGTATGTGTGTGTTTGTGCATGTGTGTGTGCATATACTGCTAAACATAGAGTTTCATAGAGAGGCAAAATCCATGTGAATAATTTTGCAGATGAGGATCTTATTATGGTAAATAGTGGCAAGTTGGGTTGATATGTATCTTGCATTTGTGACTTTCTTGACAATTTTATTCCCTGTTTCAAATTCTCATTACCTCTTTTCTGATTTTTTGCAGTCTCATGAAAACTTTCCTGAAAATACCTAATCCTCTTCAGACTTGTCCAAAGGCACAAATTTGCACATTTGGCCCATGAATCCTCATTATCTACAGAAACAGCCCAAAATATCTTAGCTTTATATTCACCACAATTTATCACAAAAACAATATCTTGCTTTCTTACTTTTCTCAGAATTCTGATAAGTCTACACTGTAACCTGTAACATGTTCAGTTCTCTTTCTGTGATCATAAACTTCTATTTACCTTTTCTCAAGTGTACACTCAGCCAACCCTCCCTGTTTCTGCTCAAGCTATCTCTTCATTCTATCAGGCACTACAATGAAGAAGAATTTATTAATGTCCAGTTAAAACTAAATTCCCAGTAAAATTCTTTGTAATTGCTAGACTCCCAATGTGCTATGCTGTTTGTACTGTGGTGATGGTGGTTCAACCATTGTAGTTGATCACATTACAATAGAAACATTTTAAAATATATATTTAGATATGTCTTTGATAATGACTATGATGGATTTACATACATGAATAATTATTAAATATCTCCTAAGGCTAGGCACCATGCTAAGCACTTCTCACACAATGTTCTATTTAATAACCAGAAACATCAACCAGTAGAAGGAGAAATTGGCATACAAGGAAGCTAAAGAGCTGGCTCTTTATTTTCACTAAATTCTTCACTTCAAATTAATACATCCTTCAGTTATAAATGTAAACAACACAACATAGTAGTGTTAACATTTTCAGCATATTTTTCACCAATAGAAATATATTTTCATTACACATTACAGATATTGTATGTATTTAAACATACTGTTTATCTTCATCACAGCTTCAAAATTATGGTATGGTACTTAATAGATTCATTAATGGTTCTTATTATTTAACATGTAATAAAGAAAATGCTACAGTAATCTCTTTCAAAGTCATTAACAATTTTTTAAAAATTATTTATTTATTTTGAGAGAGAGAGAGAGAGTGTGCGTGCCAGAGCGTCAGGGGCAGAAGGAAAGAGAGGTTTGGAGAATCCCAAGCAGGCTCCACATTGGCGGTTGATTCAGGGCTCAGACTTACAAGCTGCAAGATCATGATCCAAGCCAAAATCAAAAGTTGGAATCTATCAACTGAGCCACTCAGGCACCCCAAAACAAATATTTTCTTATGATTTGATCTCCATTAAAAGTTTTAAACCATTTTATAATGCATTTAAATATTTTTCTTGAAGTCTTTATTTTTCCTCCTTTTGTATGGACCACCTTCACTGATTAAAAGACAGTCCTCTATTTATTCTACTTCACCTTTCCTTTTCATCCTGGCTGCTCCCAGTGTTCTTTAATGACGCACATTATTAATACTGACAGGAACTTAGACAAATATAAATGGGATGCTCGTGTGGAAGATAAATTTGTAAAGTCAAATTATCATTATTTCATAATTTATTACCGGGGTAAAAAGCTGCCACACAACATCTGGTTGATTCTTTGTAACTCACTTTTAATAATCAGACAGATATTAGTTAGTTGCATATTGACTTTTTTGAATATAGGTGAGCTACATTATTGATATGCAAAAGTTAGAAAGCAGAAACAGTTTTAAGGCAAACAAAAATTCTGGGCTATAGAAAAGTAAGACAATTAATGAGAACTTTTGCTGATTCATTGTCTCCTTTGGTCAAATAACCTAAGTGTTGTGATTTATTACAGGAAAGTACCAGAGGGGAAATACTTCCATTTTTTTCTCTTGACAAATGTCAACTGTTGATAGGGTAGCCAAAGTCACATTTATCAATTTCTACTCTGCTGTGGGAAAATTCTATTGAATTATAAAGTATCAGAGATATATTAAAACTACTAGAGTCACAGATAGAGGCTTTGAGTAAAAAAAAAGTGTGCATTTATCAGTCTTTGTTTACTTTTCTTTGGTCTCATTCTCCTGACAACTAGGATTAGTTGATGACAACCATAATTCTGCATTCCTTCACCTTAAAGCTTAAATCTTTAGAAGAGGCAAGAATAGTTCAGTGACATTTAGTCCAGTTACTTGGTTCTGTGTTGGTCTCTGATCAGTTCTAATTACAGACTTTTCCGTTTGTTCTTGAAATCTCACCCTTTTCTTGTCTCATCTTGTGAAACTCAATCCAAGTCCCCACTCATTTCACCAGTTTTATTCAAAGAAATTTAAGTTATGCTCTCATGATCAGTTCTGTCTTAATCAGGTGTGTGAAAGTGATGAAACCCTGCTTCTTCACTGTGAATCTGTTTGGTTAACCCTGATATCTTCAAATCATCCACCTAATAGTCTTTCATGATGTGTATGCTTTCACCACAATAAACACCTTCACACTGTTGCAAAACCATTGCCACTGTCCATTTCCAGAATTTTTTCAGCCTCTCAAACTACAACTCTGTTCACATAAAAAAAATACCTCCTTATTCTCTCCTCTCCCCAGTTCCTTCCTGGTAACAACTCTTTTGCTTTTTGTCCCTATGAATTTGACTGTTGGACTATGAATATTTTAGGTACCTGCCATAAATTACATCATACAATATTTGACTTTCTGTCATTGGCTTATTTCACTAAGTATATGTTCAAGGTTAATGCATCATGAAGCATATATCAAAATTTCATTCTTTTGGGGCGCCTAGGTGGCTCAGTCGGTTAAGCATCTGACTTCGGCTCAGGTCATGATCTTGCAGTTTGGGGGTTCAAGCTTCACGACAGGCTCTGTGTGGACAGCTAGCTCAGAGCCTGGAGCCTGCTTCAGATTCTGTGTCTTCCTCTCTCTTTGACCCTCCCCTGCTTACACACACTCTCTCTCTTAGAAATAAATTTAAAACATTAAAAAATTTTATTAAAAAAATTTATTCTTTTTTGAGGTTGAATGATATTACCTCATGTGTAATATACCACGTTTTGCTTATCCATTTATCTATCAAAGGACATTTGAGTTGTTTCCACCTTTTGGCTATTGTGAATAATGTTGCTATTAACACTGTTGTGGAAATACCTGTTTGAGTTTCTGCTTTAAATTCTTTTGAGTGTATACTTAAAAGTGGAATTGCTGGTTTATATGATAATTCCATGCATAGTTTTTTGAGGACCCACTATATTCATATTGTTTTCCACAGAAACTGCATCATTTTATCTTATCATCAGCAATGTACAAGTGTTCCAATATTTCCACATCTTTGCTAACACTTGTTATCCTCTCTCTGTCTCTGTCTTTCTCCCTCTCTCTTTTGATAATAGCCAGCATAATGGAAGTGATGTGGAAAATCACTGTAATTTTTATTTGCTTTCCAAAATGATTAGTACCATAAATAGTTTTAACTGATTATTACATTTTTTGCTTACTGTTTAATTAAGCACAAAATTACAGTAACATCTTGATCTCAAAGTAATTTAAGACTTAAATATTCTGCCTAAAGCACTGCATAAGTGATTGTTATCCATTTAAGGATGAAACCTGGGTACTTATAAAAAACATATTAATACAAATAATTTTAAATTATATCATATCTTTCTGGCATTAAGGAAATATGTTGAGACCATTCAAAAGATTAACTTGAGGGGCGCCTGGGTGGCTTAGTCGGTTAAGCATCCAACTTTCGCTTAGGTCATGATCTCGCGGTTCGTGGGTTCGAGCCCCGCGTCGGGCTCTGTGCTGACTGCCAGCTCAGAGCCTGGAGCCTGTTTCAGAGTCTGTCACTCCCTCTCTCTGACCCTCCTCTGCTCACGCTGTCTCTCTCTCCTAGAAATAAATAAAACATTAAAAAATTAAAAACAAAAAAAACAAAAAAAAAAAAACCCCCCCAAAAGATTAACTTGATAATTACTTTATAAATAAATGAATGGTGGAAATATAAAGGCCTTGGGATCAAACAGACATGCCTTTAAATCTGCATCTGGGGGCGCCTGGGTGGCTTAGTCGGTTAAGCGTCCAACTTTCGCTTAGGTCATGATCTCGTGGTTAGTGGGTTCGAGCCCGGCGTCGGGTTCTGTGCTGACTGCCAGCTCAGAGCCTGGAGCCTATTTCAGAGTCTGTATCTCCCTCTCTCTCTCTGACCCTCCCCTGCTCACGCTGTCTCTCTCTCTCTCTCTCTCTCTCATAGAAATAAATAAAACATAAAAAAAAATTAAGAAAAAATAAATCTGCATCTGGTATTTCCTAAATATAAAGAACTAGGCCAATTATTCAACTATCCTACTGTTAATTTCTTCATCTGAAAATTAATAATAATAAAAATATCTATATAATAAAGGTTGGAGCAGAGATACTTGGGATGGCTTGGATTATTCTTCAGTAAATATTGAACTCCTTTTTCTTTGGGCAGAGTACACTTCCAAAGTGGGTGTTGTGCTTGGCTAGGGGAAATGTTTGGCCAATGAAATATGAGTAGATATGTTTCAGGCAGGCCTTAATGTGCATGCACAGCTTGGCTCAGCCCTTACAATCATTCCATTTGTTAGGAGAATTTTACTACTCAGCTATATACTGGTAGAAGAGTTATCTACTGATGAACGCTGAAGTAGATTAAGGACTCTGGGTAAAATGTTGTGTCAATGTAGATTCATCAATTGTAACAAATGTGCCAAGCTGGTAGGGGAATGTTGATAATATGAGAGACTGCCTGTATAGAGGCAATGGAGATATGGATAATCTCTGTACTTTACCTTCAGTTTTGCTCTAAACCTAAAACTGTTCTAAAAATAAACTTTTAAAAAAAAATGAATTTGAGGGGCACTGGGGTGGCTCAGTCAATTAAGCATCCAACTCTTGGTTTCAGCTCAGGTTATGATCCTGCAGTTTTTGGATGTTTGAGCCCTGAATGAGCTGACAGTGTGGAACCTGCTTGAGATTTTAAATGTACTTCATTTTCAATGTCATATTTCTGGGGGCGCCTGGGTGGCTCAGTTGGTTAAGCATCCGGCTCTGGTTCAGGTGATGAGCTTGAGGTTCATGAGTTCAAGCTGTGCTGACAACTCAGAGCCTGGAAATTGGTTCCTATTCTATGTCTCCCTCTCTCCCTGCCCCTCCCCTGCTTGCTCTCTTTCCCTCTCACTCAAAAATAAATAAACATTTAGATATAAAAAAGTATATGTGGTGTTTCTAAAATCTAACTTCCTCTCTTGATATTATAACATTTCCACTTTGCCTCAGAACAAACTACAGCAGAATGTCACTGTCTTTCTACCTTTGCAATGGTTAAAGGAAAAGAGGATATTCTTTCTTTTCGTCTTTCCAGTGTAACTTACCACTGCTTCATTTGAGAGTCCCCGCCATTTACACACTCTTTCTGACTTCCAAATTTCTTAGGAAAGACACCCTCCCACTTGTGCATGGACTGAAACTTATTCTGTTTCAAGTCTTTTCTTTTCCCCACTTTCTTCCTTACCAAAGGATGATTTGTGCTATTTTATTCATGTATGAGTAAGAGTAATATCCCTTCTTTGGCTCCAGATCTGTTCAACTACATATTTTCCTTCTTAACTGTAAAAGTTGAGTGTATCCTATATTTTTCTTTTGCTAATATCCATTTAAGTTACTACTTATTTTTATTAGAGAGTTTAAAATTTTTTTTTAATGTTTTATTTATTCCTAAGAGAGAGAGAGAGAGAGAGAGAGACAGCGTGAACAGGGGAGGGTCAGAGAGGGAGGGAGTCACAGACTGAAACAGGCTCCAGGCTCTGAGCTGGCAGTCAGCGCAGAGCCCGACGCGGGGCTCGAACGCACGAACCGCGAGATCATGACCTAAGTGAAAGTCGGACGCTTAACCGACTAAGCCACCCAGGCGCCCCGAGAGTTTAATATTAAATATTAAGTTCAAACATTAAGTGTTGACTCACAATCAAGTATTTCTACCACCTTATCAAGCTGAGTCCCAATTTTTATAAACCTGTCAAATTTTGCAGCATAGGCCATTTCTTCATTTTTCAATATATTCTACAAAATTTTCCATGGATCTACTCACTGTTCAGTGCCCTCTGATCTGCTTTCTTTCGTACTCTACATTTTGGAAAATGCCTTCTTTAGCTGTGTGCCTCATCTGGAGTGTCTCTCTTGTGCATGGCTGTCTGTGAGCTGTACTGTAATAAAGGAGTTATATAGACTTTGTATTTGGAAAGGAAAAGTCACTTCTAGATAGTCTTAGCAGAAAAAAACCGGTTCTAAAATGGGCAGAGATAATTAACTTCATAAAATAACTTTTTAAAAAACACCCTCCCTGATATAACAGCCCTGGATGTTGCTTATCCAGATTCAGTCCTCTATTCTGTAAGCTACCACAGATCAAGCTACCACTGCCAAGATTATGCCCTTGGCAGTCTGTCTTCAGGAAGTGTACCCTAAGAGAATTAGAGCATTTGAAAAAATTAGAGCACTTGACTTGTGTAGATTTTATATCATGCTTCTTTAAAATTTTACATATGTTTTGTTATTAATACATTTGGGTTTTTTTACAGCTTTTATTGAGGTATACACAATTGCACCATTTAATGCATACAGTTTAATGAATTAGGACACGTGCAAACAGCTGTGATATCACCACCACAATCAAGAGAAGACACATCCTATACCTCATAAAATTTCCTTGTGTCCATCTGTTCTTTGTTATGTTCTTTTTATGGTAAAAATACTTAATGTATGAGCTACCTTCTTAAATTTTGAAGTGTGCAATACCAGGTCATTAACCATAAGAATTAGGTTGTGCAGCAGTATCTATAACTCATTCATCTAGTGTGTGTTTGACTTTTTAAAAGTTTGTCTATTTATTTTGAGAGAGAGCATGAAAGCATGAGTGGGGAAGGGGAGAGAGAGAGAGAATCCCAAGCAGGCTTTTGTGCATTTGACTCGATCTCAAGAACTGTGAGATCATGACCTGAGAAGAAATCAAGAGCTGGGTGCTTAACTGACTGAGCCACCCAGGTGCCCCAAATGTTTGTCCGTCTTAAAATAATATGACAATTTGAAAAAATGTTTAGTTTTTTACCCAAAATTAGCTAGTGACATTTTTTCAAAATCAGCTAGCTATACTACTAATGCTAGTTGGTCACTTTATTGTATTATATAGCTAAAAAGCCCATTTTAAGGAAAATCAGAGAAAGACAAAAGATTTTCTGATTCCTAGTCATAGCCGAGTACATAGAAAAATAAAAAAGCAATTTATTAAGACATTGGTGTTCTAATTAAGTACTGATTTGGAGTTTTTTAAAAATTTTTTGCTGTGAACTGAACTTTCCCATGAATATAGTGAACCTTCAATTTTATTGTTCTAATTTAATTGAACAGAAACTAAGGATGCTAGGAGTTAAACTATGAATTACATGTAGATTGGATAAGACAAAAAACAAGTCAGATTTATGTCAACGTGACAAAAAAGCTACTTACTATTTTCTATTATTTTATTATTATTCACATTTCACAACTGAGAAACTTGTTTCATTGAGATTGTCCTATGTGTATGTACAAAATACATCACTTAATTTTTTTATTCAAGCCGTTGACTAAGGAACTAATGTTCAAGGAGGTGAACTGCGCATGGCATTTTGTATCCTCTGCAGAGAGACTCTAACCTTCAAATTGTGTGACTGTACCATGTCAAGTGGTGAGCAGAAAAAAGGGAGAAAGTCTAGATTAACATTTCACTATGTAATTTTGAAGGACTGAAAAGAAAGAGAAAATACTAAAAACCCCTAAAAATGGAAATATATCTTTTACAAAATAATAAAATTAAGGCTGGCTTGATAACTGTTCAGAAATATCAGATATAAGAAGACATTAGAGCAAAATCTTTCAAAGTTTGGAGTCAATATTATAGTATTATCATCAAACTATTAGGTAAGTGTGAGACATAACCAAGAACTATTAAAAAAGGCATTTTCAGGATAAAACAATTTTGAAAATTTACCACTCATTGTACCTTGAATGACAAAAAGGTAACAAAACAAAACTACAAATAAAATAAATGAATAATATAGAATGAAATACTTGTATATCTAAAACGTGAGTTCCAAATAAAATAAACCCTAAATTAAAATTATGTAGCACACCTAAAATAAGTTGGTAAAAATTAAAGAATGGAGTCCCTGGGTTTCACTGGAAATGTCTTCAAAAACAAACAAACAAAATTGAAATGCACTCAATACCATAAATAACTATTTGACTGCAGTATAACAAATAAGACTTTTGCTTCTTTTCTTCAAAAGAAAAAAAAGCCAGAAAGTCAAATGAAAATATAAAAAAAACCATAGTCAATATCTTTAGCAAATTTGTGTTTCAATATTTTATTTTTGAATAATTGATGTCTCCATAAAAAAAATTTAATTTGACCCATAGGCTAACAATAATTGTATAATTTAAACAGAAGTTATGACATTTTTGCCAAAAAAGAAAGAAAAGTAAACTTACTCTACTGTATGGAACTTTATTAAAAAATTAAGTTTCCTACAAAAATCTAGTTCAAGTATATGTTTGTATGTTTTCCAATTTTTTGAATCAACCTATAGAATATTTATAGAAGAATTTAATATTGTTACAGAATGTGTCTTAAATATCAACTACAAGTACAGGTAGTACTTACAATAAGAAGTAGATAGATTAAAAAGATGCACAGAGCAGAAAGTATTGGACTTACACTTGTGATATTCTAGTACAGTGAGCACATGAGAGACAAAATTGGTGCAAGATGGGAAATTTTAAGTGTTTCTGTTACATCATGGCTTTACAATATCAGTGATACTGATATATTGGACTGGATAGTTCTTTGTTGTTGGGGGCTCTCCTGTACATTCTTGGATGTTTAGTAGCATCTCTATTCTCAACACACTAGATACTAGTAGTGTCCCCTACCCAAGTGATGATAATCAAGACTGTTTCCAGGGAGCCTTGGTGACTCATTCAGTTAAGCCACTGACTCTTGATTTCACTCAGGTCATTATCTCACAGTTCTTGACTTTGAATCCTGCATGGGGCTCTGTGCTGGCATTGCGGACCCTGCTTGGACCTCCGATTCTTAAAGAATGTCTCCAGATAACTGCCATAGCTTGTCCTATGGCTGGAAGGAGCAATAAAAATCAGGCAAGGAGAAAACAATGAAACAGTGCAATTAAGCTAAGTCTTCATCTTTCAGCTCATAATATTAACTTGTAATAAGTTAATAAGTTTTAAAAAAGCAAATAAGCTAAAAATTAAAATGGCAACCAATGTTTGTTAATGTTAATTTGGTGAATTGAAGGCATATGTGTTTTATACAATTATGTTAATGAAAAAATAATTGTTGGGAGCTGTATAAAAAATAGTTCCCATATCTATAACTAAGCCCCTTTAAATAATTTCTTGAAAAGATTTTATTTTAATACTGAAAATCTTTTGAATTAGAGAAAAATAGGATTTTATATTATTTAAATTATTATCATAGAATATTTCATGAAGTTGCTCAATTTTCTTGAAACAGTACATTATGAAACTAAATAATATGAAAATTGTTCTTGACTTTGCATTTAAATCTCCCCTTTATTCTTTCTTTTTTTTTTAATTTTTCTTTAAAGTTTTTATTTATTTCTGACAGAGAGAGACAGCGTGAGCAGGGGTGGGTCAGAGAGAAAGGGAGACACAGAATCTGAAACAGGCTCCAGGCTCTGAGCTAGCTGTCAGCACAGAGCCCGACCTGGAGCCAAACCCACAAATGTGAGATTGTGAGATCATGACCTGAGCCAAGTCAGACGCTTAACCACCTGAGCCACCCAGGTGCTCCTCCCCTTTCTTCTTTCAATTATAGTGTTGAAACTTATTTTTTATACATAATGCATCACACCACAAAGCCATGATAAATTAAGTTTATTGTGGCTAATTTTAATGAATACATACTAAAACGTATGAAAACTAATTTATAAAAGCACTGGTTTTGCCTTAATTCTAAATATTTAAAATATGTATTCTATTGCCTCATAAGATTTTGATCTATACTTCTCCATATTCAAGATGAAGGGAAAAATCCATAGAAGAGTAAAAACTAAAAGCTAAAAAACTCTGATAATTTACCATTAATACATAATTCTTTCAGTAAGTTTATAGTTGCAAACATTGAATATTTATCACGTCCTTCTTCATTTAGGGGATTGCATTCTATTTAATGAAAGTTTTGAGGTGGGAAAAAATTCCAAAAACATTTTCCAAATATTATGTCCTATAAATTCTTAATTTTAGTATCTATATTCAAGGGTACTCTCTAAAATATCACATGTATGCATTTATAACAAGAGAGCATGTAATGTATTTCAGAAATTTTATTTTTGTTACAAAAACTATTTCAGAGGTCTTTCTGTTCTTTCTAACACATACATTGTCCTCACATAGTCAATGATTCACCTTGATTGTATATGTGCAAAAATGTTGGGAGGAAAGTTATTTACAACCATATTTAGTCATTTTTCTGCATAATCAGAAAGATAAGAATAAAGATAAAAGAGAAAAGGTAGAGAGAGAACATAGATGTAAAATATACCACCTATCTTTGATGTTAAAATGTTTGGCTGATTTTATATATCTACAGTTAACTGCTTTCAGTCCTTGTTTGATTATTATACTAATTCAATTAGCACTGTAAATCTTATATTGTTTTTTATAATTAGCTTTCCTTTTGTGAAAAAATTAATGTGATTCCTAGGGAAGAATATTATAAAAATTATTTATTAAGTGGTGACATAGAAGAGGAAATTACGCTAACATTTTATCTAATGATAATAAGCAGTCTTTTCTGATTAGATGGTTTCCAAGGAGTTTAATTTCATTACTACACAATTATTCCTTATTTATTTTTCACAAGTTTTTTTTTCAGACTTTTGTTGTTTTAGTTTAAGCAACCTGAAAATTTTAAAAATATATTCACTTTCTGATATTTGTGTTAGAAACATAAATGTAAAACTTTGCCTTTGAAATTGAATCATGACAATGTAATCTATATTCTAATACCATTTTTCCCTGTAGTTGGTTTAACACCAGGAGACTGTGCATTTAATCGGTTACAATATGTGTGTTGCAGTCCCCTGTGAAAATGTATCATTATTTTTACTTCAGTAACAAGAAAACTCAAGTTTTTGATGAGATGTGATTATCAGAGCAGTATATACACAGGTATCAATGATTCCTTATAAATAAGGTGTATCTGTAATTTAATATATGTAGTTACTTACTGCAATGCACTTCACTGATATTAAACGGAAAAATTTAAGTGAAGAGGGAAACACAGAGAAAGCAGTCTACAGATAGTATTTCACGTTCACCATATTCTGGGTGAATCACAATGACACTATCAATACATCTTCAATAGATACTGATGTCATCTTTGCCAACATAGAAAATACGGTGTACTATGGAACCGTGCCTGCATGAAAATGTGACCTAGGAGAATAAAGTTTCTTAATAGTGGCTTAACCTGTGGAATTATTCAATGAAAAAAAAAAAGGAATAAAATAAGTACTCAAAGATTAGTTCATAAATCAGCACAATGAAGTGAAAAAGAAGACAGGGCATGAGAAAATAAGTAGAACAACAAAGCAGTTTTTAAAAATGTAATAAATCATTAATAGTGCACTAAAATATTCTAATTTGACAAGCAAACTGAATGTCAAGGAAATTTGATAAAGAGAACAATTCTGAGACTTTTAATGTTGTGGAATGTGAGAAATAAGTTTTAAAGATATTCAACATCTTGGCAAAAAAACGTGCATTATTTCCAAGGGGTACAATTGGACCAGAATGAGGGCTTCTCTATAAAAGTTGTCGATGTCCAAAGCTTGTGTAACAATGTCTATAGATCTTAAAGGGGAAAAAAATGCACTCCAGAATATTTCATCCAGCTAATTTTTCATTCAAGTGTAAAAACAATAGACAGATATTCACTAACATAAACACACATATAAACTGTTCTTGAGGAGAGGATAAACTTCTTTAGCAATTAAATTGAGCCAAGTGAAGAAATAAAAATAGAAACTTTAAAGACAAATATGAGATAAAACAATTGATGATAAACATGGATTGACATGGTAAACACATAAGACATTAAATATTTTTGTCACTTATGATTATAGAAGGAGTATGAAATACCACAAGCAATGTCCTTATAAAATAATGACTGACTAATAAAACTGAAATGTACAGGGAGGGGAGAAAAAAGGAGACACGTGAGTGCCAGTGACCTTTATGACACATAGCCGGCTATCAGCAGATATGTTAGAAATGACAGGATATGTTTTTTTAAAAACCCAGAAACCGAACCACAACCTCTCACTGTGTTTCATAGTTCTTTTTAATATTATACAAAGAGTTTAGAAATAATATTTCCTATAGTAAAGAAACATTCATTGAAGGCAAGAAATTTCCTTAGTAATATTTCTGGCTTTTAAAAAAAAGATCATTGAGATTTGATCTTTTGATTGGTCCTGGAAAGGACCAATGAGATTTTTCCTGAACTTTAACCACAAACCCACTTAAAATTTTAGTACGTACTGAGTAGAGTTGAACATCTCAGTCTGATAAATGAATGTGTGTATAGTTATATTATGTATTTTCATGTATAGATCATTAGCAGCAATCGTACTTCATGATGAAAATCTAGTAGTGTTCTTACTGCAGTGAGGAACATACAGTTAATTATTATTAGCAATACAATGCCAAAACCTTTTTGGAAATTCTGATCACTATAATTAGATAAGAAAAGTAAAATTAGCTCTATAGATTTTTAAATAGGAAGCTAATATATCAGTAGCTGTGGATGATTTGTCTATCTATATCTAAGAGATTTAGCTGTGTAAATGTAAAGAATCAATTAAAATATTCAGAGTGCAGTTAATGACAAAATGTGTGTACTAAATCAGTTATTTTCTTACATTGTTTTGATGTTGGTAGATTAATACACATGGATCTATTGTGTTTCTGCACATCTTATACATAGTGGCAATGACATTTTTGACTATATTTTCAAGGATGTTTGTATAGCAAACAGCTTTGGAAGACTGAGATAGTGTCTCCTACTGGTGAACAGGTCATATTTGTTTACTGCCGAGTATAATAAAGAAATAAATTCCTTCAGCCATTTATAAACGATTCATAATTCCCTCAGTGCTAAGTTTCCCAGATGTGATGCAATCACACTGTGTGCACATCTATCTCAGCTCTACTCTACACACTCACGGGACTTGGTGTCAAGGAGATAGGACTAAATCACAGACGTCAGACTGCTTGCAGCTCATAAGTGATAAAGTCTTTTGTCTCTATCCCAGGATACCTGTGTCTTCCATTGGCATACATGAAATTACAGCAGGCTAATTTGTTACCTGCAAGTAGGGTAAATTCTCAGAATTTTCACAGTTCTTAACATTAAATAGCCACTTAAAAGATATAGTAAATGTGACATCAGTAAATAGAGATAAACTCTATGATACATGGAAATGTAATATGTTATATAGGAGACATTTAGAGATTATGAGAAAAATATATTCTTTGGTACATGATGTCAATAGCATCATGGGGCAATAGGCTGGGGTGGTGCTACCAAGAGTTGGAGATAATCTCATTCTTTTTTCCAAAATAAGTTACAAATGATCAATGTGATACTATACAACTATAAAATATTTATGGCAAGGCAAACACAAACAAGACAAACAAAAGTCCCAGCATAAACAAGGTTAGAATACAAAGAACAACTTGAAAAAAGGGGAAAAAAAAGAGTAGGTCAATAAAGGTAAATATTCAGGTTTAAAATAAAAAGTCCTAAGAATATTGTAGACAATACTGGAATATATGTGTGTGTGTGTGTATATATATATATATACATATATATAAAATATTTTATATTATATTATATATTATATATATTATATATTATATATATTATATATTATATATATTATATTATATATTATATATATTATATATACACACATATATTATGTATATATAGTATATATAATATATAATGTAATTTATACATATAAATTACATGTATATATATATTTGCATAATAGTACCCTCAGCTGGATTTCAGAGAGAATTTAATAAAGGAATATATTCACAGGTATGGTTGCATTTAAGGAAAAACACCATAAAATATTAAGTAACCCAAAGACTAGCATTAGAAGGAGACTGTGACCAATCTTGGGTCTGAAGGGGTAAAGAAATAATATGTTGCTAGTACTAGTAGAGCCAGCTAAGAGCTAGACCCATGAAAGAGACAGCAGCTGGTCAAACTCATATGGAAAGATCTAACGGCCAATGTGTTTGGCAAGCAGGACAGAGAAGAGCAGTGGAAGGATTTGTGGAGATGGCAAATGAGACTGGCCACAGCTTCACTCTTCAAAAGCAAGCAAACAAAACAAAATATTATTTATCATACATCAGTAATAGATTTATCAAATCTATAAGGAATTCAACACATATGTCTATAGGACCAAAAGTTGATACAAGCTTTCTAGAGGACATTCTGATCATTCATGAAAAATTACATGGCACATTTTTATTATTTAGCATTAACTTGTTACTGTAATCACTAAAAATTGTATCAATTTAGTTTTTGTGTCCAAATTGGCAATTTCTGGTGACTTTTAACGTACATATTTCACAAACATATAAATGTGTGTGTATATATATACATATATATATATTTCAATGTAAACTGATAATCTGATTTTTTTTACCAGTGAGATATATATTTCAGTGTAAACTAAAAATCTGAGTTTTTTTAACCAGTGATTTTTTTTTTCACCAATAAAAAATCTTTTATATTTTTACTAAGAGAAACAAATATAAAGCAATTTGGTCCTATAGAGAAATTTGAATAAAATAGTATTTTAAAGTGCTTGGAATCTGAAATATAATTTAGAACACCTAGAATTAACACTAGGTTTAATACTGGAATGCCCTTAAATCTGCTCTTGTTTTATATTTTCTTTTAAAATATTTATTTTTATATTTATGCATTTAAATTTTCATATACGCCTATAAAATTTAATGTGTTTTAATTTTATTTCCAAGAAATCATATCACTCTCCTCCCTCATGCAGTTCATGGCATCCTATAGTTGCTGTGCATTTACATTTACTACATTGGAGATGGTAAAAAGTTTTTTTAAGTTCAAAATTCTTGAATTTCTTTGTTATAAGCTTTTATTTAATTTTAATTTCAATGTTTAAATATCTACTTTTGCCAGACAAAGTGTTCTTATATCTATGGGTAGAGTATGACACACTGAAGAGGCTATATGAGACATAACTTTCTCTTTAAACAGTAAAGAATCTAGCCATCGGTGTGAGGATCCAACTTACTTCTTTAGAAATTTTCCTCTTCATTATGAATAAGTCAGAAGAATAATTTCTGCTTAGAAATTCCAAGTGTCATATGAAACCTAATATCTCCACATTGCAGAATGAAGCAGAGCTCAAGCAACTTGTCTAATCTTAAACATGTCATAATTCATTTTATATGGAAGGAAGAAGAGTTTTGAAATGTGTACTCTTTGTTTCTCGAAAGATACCATTCATTATTTAATCTCTCTTGTGTGTTTTGCATTTTATCATCATTTTTTTCACTTAGGTGCAGGGAGCTGAGTGGTGGTTTTTTTTTAATGTAGTATAACATTTCAAATATGTGAAATATTATAAGTTAGGTTTAGTTCACTGGCAACTTTTTTCCAAGGGCTAGTGCTGCCTTTTTGCTTTTCACATCACCTCTCTTCCTCTAAGTGTCAAGCTTTCTGATCTCCATTGTGTTCATTAGGGTTAGCTCAGAGTCCCGCTTATATTTTGTCCTGTGGATGAGAATCCCGAAAATATTGAGGTGCAGTGGAATTTGTCCACCCACTAATGGAGAACGGGTAATGGCTTCTTCATCCAAGAATGTGTTGCTCAGCCTTCCCTATTGTTGGCTTAGTTCCATTGGCCTCCAGGTCCTGGCCAGGGAGGGTATTCAGTAGGCCTTCGCTTATTTCTAGTTTTGTGGTGAAAATCCAGCTGCTCTCTACTATCCAACTGGTTTACCTTTAAATCACACACACAGATGTTTCTTCCCCTAATTTCCTTCTAGTTCTAGCATTGTGATATAAACCTTATGCCCTAAGTTCTATAATCATTCTTTTTTAAAAATTTTTTTAATATTTACTTATTTTCTAGAGAGAGATGGAGCATGAGCAGGGGAAGGGCAGACAGAGAGAGGGAGACACAGAATCAGAAGCAGACTCCAGGCTCTGAGCTGTCAGCACAGAGCCCCATGCGGGGCTCAAACCCATGAATGGTAAGATTATGACCTGAGCCAAAGTCAGATGCTCAACTGACCGAGCCTCTCAGACACCCATCCAATCCTCCTCTTTTTATTTTTAAGACATCATTTTAATGTAAAATTAATTACTACAGCGAACTCTTTCTTATTCACTTCCTCTTGACTCCCAGTTGTGCTCATTCCCCTGGCACAAGGGAATTTTGCTTGCTTGCACACATGAGCAGTGTTGGTGTTTATTTTTCATTTTATAACACAAGGATATCCAAAACTATATGTAAGTTATCCATCAGTGTTACTGCTATAAAGGACTTACTCTGATGATTTACCAAATGGTGGTCATGCTATCTGGTAGTATCAGAAGATTACAATTTTTTTCTTGACATTTGTCTTGCTACTCTGATTAACGTTTTTCTTATGTTTTATTTCTGAGGGAGAGAGAGAGAGAGAGAGAGGAAACATGAACAGGGAAGGGTCAGAGAGAGAGGGAGACACAGAATCTGAAACAGGCTCCAGGCTCTGAGCTGTCAGCACAGAGCCTGATTCAGGGCTCGAACCCACAAACCGTGAGATCATGACCTGAACCGAAGTCAGTCACTCAACCGACTGAGCCACCCAGGCACCCCTACTCTGATTAACCTTAATTTTCACATTTAAAACTTTGATCTTTAAGTTTCAGTCAGTAGATAGACCTAAAGCTGTAAGTAAAGCATGGATTTTATAGAGCTGAAAATCCAGTATGCACTTTCCCCTGTAACAGGAATTAGCCTGCTGCACAGAGAATCCAACTCTACTGCGAGTGGTCTGTGAAGAGTTCAGCTAGCTTTGCAGGTAGATTTCTCTGATAAGAGTTTAAGTGAGAATCGAGGGAATTATGTTTCAAAATCCTTTCCAATCCACTGCCTACAGGGAGGATGGGGCCTCTTTTACAAGGCATCGGATGGTTTTAGGTCATGCTTTGTACTCCAAATACTGGTCTTTCCTTATCAGTCTATGAATTTTTTTTTTCTACCAGATTTGTTCTCACCTTCTTGAACTGGAGTATTTCAGTCCTCTGAGATTTGTTTTCCAGAAAATAACAGAATAAATGCCATGATATGAAGGAATTTAAGACTAATATTATAGGTTTAGCAAAAGAGTAAAATATATAAAATCATTTAAAAAATGTTTATTTATATTGAGAGAGACAGAGTGCATGCAAGCAATTGTGGGGAGAGAGATATAGAGAGACCCAAGGAGGCTTCACACGGGGCTTCATCTCCCAGCCCTGGGATCATGCATGACTTGGGCCAAAATCAAGTGCTGGTATTCCAATCTACTGAGCCACCCAGGTGACCCTCAAGCTGGGAAAAACTATTAAGTGCTAAATGCCTACATACTTTTATTAAAGGAACAGTGAACATTTATTATAGATCAAAATGATATCTAAGTTCCTGTGAAATCTTATTCAATGCTGTCTTATTGAAAGACCCCATAATTATTAATTCTGAGCATTCCTTAATAATTAAACTGCTATCTCCTGAAAAGAAGTGCATGACTCATAATGGAGAGTTGATTAAAATATTTCTTCAAAGGGGGCGCCTGGGTAGCTCAGTCAGTTGAGCATCATACTTTGGCTTAATTTATGATCTCACAGTTTGTGAGTTTGAGCCCCACATCTGGCTCACTGCTGTCAGGGCAGAGCCCACTTGGGATCCTCTGTTCCCCTTTCCCTTTGCCTCTCTCTCTTTCTCTCTCTCTATCTCTCAAAAAAAAAAAAATTAAAAAGAAAAACCTTAAAAATATTTCTTCAGTGGACAGACTTACACTTAATTTATAAATTCAATTCAAATATAAGAGCTACCCTTGTGTAGTTATCTGAACATTGTCATATTATGCATCACAGTCCATGAGCCAGTCACATTGTAAAAGTAGTCCATCTACCTTGAAAAAATACTTAATTAAGGTTTCCAATTAGTTTTACTGATTAAAATGGATACTTCAGAAGAATGTTTCATGGTTATCCCAGGTTACTCTTCCCTAGAGTTACCTTTGCTAGTTTCCAAAGTTCAGTCATCCACTGACTTATTTTTTTTCTTTTTTTAAGTCCCTTATATTAACATAATATTAATAGCCATTTAAAGCATCTGACTATACAGCATGTGTTATATTTTCTCCATAAACTCTGTTTTGAAGGGCAGAGATGGACATAAAAAACCTGTTACGACTAGCTAGGGTAATTGCCTTTCAGATCTCTCTATGAATGTCTATGCATGGTAAGCTATATATCCATTATCCATCATATATTTTTTTTAGTTTATTCATTTATTTATTTTGAGAGAGAGAGAGAATCTCACACAGAGCTCAATCTCATGACCTTGAGAACATGACCCAAGCCAAAATTAAGAGACAGGCACTCAACTGACTGAGCCACCCATATGCCACTATCATATTTTTAAAGTCTCAGTTGAAATATCTAATTTAGCATAGATTTTGTTTGAGTTACCCATAGGGTAACATAACCTCAATGATTGAGCAGACACGTGGGTACCAAGAATAAGCCTATATACTCAGCCTCCTCTAAAGATTTGCCTATAATATGACTGATTACTAGTCAATATAAGTAGAAGGAAGAGAAGTGTATGCAATGTCTAGTTTGTATATTTATAAGAAAACACATGGTTGCACAAGTTCTCTTCTACCTCTACCAAAGGTCACAATGTAGCTATATGGTGAGCCACCTTGGACCAGGTAAATAAAGGAGCATCATGAGGATGGGGGAGCAAAAAGATAGGTGTGGCCTTGCTCTACTTGAAGAATAGACCTGCCATATTAGCTTAGATTGTTATGTGATATAGAAATAAACTTCTTAATTTAATCCAAAACCGTGGTTTTGGAACTCTCAGAGCAGCCACAATTATATCCTAACCAGTGCAATTCTTAAACTCTTTATGGAATATAACTTTCAGTTCTTGCTCTAAATAAAACCTATGATTTCAGGAAGAGAGAGTGCGATAATTCATTTCAACTGAACTAAAAAATCAATTTGTAAAGGTGGAAATGCAATTTAAATGGAGAAATGAAAGCAATTTGAGAGATTTTGGAAAGTGAAGAACTATAGAGAATCCACATTTATATATTAAACTTGGACTGATATCGAGAATTAGGATGGAATGTTAAAAAAAATTAATGAAAATTCAGATGCAGTTTGGGATTATATTAAGAAAGATCCACTCCTAACTCTTAATATTGCATGCCATCACTAATAGTCATATTACAAAGAGGTAATAGACAGTATCTATGTGCCTGGACTATTAAAGCTAAAAAAAAAACAAAAACAAAAAAACAAAAAAAAAAAACAGCTCCTTCTCCTTGTGCTTATATCTACTTCTAAAGTGCTTACATTTGAGTGCCTGGGTGGCTCAGTTGGTTGAGTGTCCAAATTTGGCTCAGGTCATGATCTCACGGCTTGTGGGTTCTAGCCCCATATCGGGCTCAGTGCTGACTGCCAGCTCAAAGCCTGGAGCCAGTTTCAGATTCTGTATCTCTGTCTCTCTCTGACCCTCCCCTGCTCACTCTATCTCTGTCTCTCTATCTCTTCTCTCAGAAATAAATAAAACATTAAAAAAATTTTAAGTGCTTATATTTTTGCAAAATGCAGACAGTTTTACCATGTGACTGCATGCTGCAGTCCAGTACTTTCAGCACCATCTGTTAGAGGTTGTCTTTTTTCCATTGGATACTTTTTCCCACTTTGTCAAAGATTAGTTGGCCATACATTTGTGGATCCAATTCTGAGTTCTCTATTCTATTCCATTGGTCTATGTGTCTGTTTTTGTGCGAATACCATACTATCTTGATGATGATAGCTTTGTAGTAGAGGCTAAAGTCTGGGCTGGTGATGCCTCCCATTTTGGTTTCCTTCTTCAATATTACTTTGGCTATTCGGGGTCTTTCGTAGTTCCATACTAATTTTAGGATAGTTTGTTCTAGCTTTGAGAAGAATGTTGGTGCAATTTTGATTGGGATTGCACTGAATGTGTAGATTGCTTTGGGTAGTAATGACATTTTAAGAATATTTTTTCTTCCAATCCATGAGCATGGAATGTTTTTTCCATTTCTTTGTGTTTTCTTCAATTTCCTTCATAAGTTTTCTATAGTTTTAATCATACAAATTCCTATATCTTTGGTTACGTTTATTCATAGGTATTTTATGTTTGTTTGTTTGTTTGTGCAATTGTGAATGGGATCAGTTTCTTGATTTCTCTTTCTGTTGCTTCATTATTGGTATATAAAAATGCAACCGATTTCTGTACGTTGATTTTGCACCCTGCAACTTTGCTGAATTCATGGTTCAGTTCTAGCAGGCTTCTAGTGGAGTCTATTGGGTTTTCCATGTAGCGTATCATATCATCTGCAAAAAGTGAAAGTTTGACTTCTTTGCCAATTCTGATGCCTTTTATCTGCATTTGTTGTCTGATGGCTGATGCTAGGACTTCCAGCACTGTGTTAAACAACAGTGTTGAGAGTGGACACCCCTGTCGTGTTCCTGATTTCGGAGAGAAAGCTCTCAGTTTTCCTCCATTGAGGATGATATTAGTTGTGGGCTACTCACAAATGGCTTTTATGATATTTAAGTAAGTTCCTTATATCCCAACTTTCTCACAGGTCTTTATTAAGAAGAGATGCTGTATTTTGTCAAATGCTGTTTCTGATTCTGTTGACAGGATCATATGGTTTTTGTCTTTCTTTTGTTAATATGATGTATCACATTGATTGATTTGTGAATATTGAACTAGCCCTGTAACCCAGGAATGAATCCCACTTGATCATGGCGGATAATTCTTTTTATGTGCTGTGGCATTCGGTTTACAAGTATCTTGTTGAGGATTTTTGCATCCATATTCATCAAGGATATTGGCCTGTAGTTCTCTTTTTTTGCTGGATCTCTGTCTGGCTTGGGAATCAAAGTGATGCTAGCTTCGTAGAATGAGTCTGGAAGTTTTCCTTCCATTTCCATTTTTTGGAATAGCTTGAAAAGAATGGGTATTAACTTTGATTTCAATGTCTGGTAGGATTCCCTAGGGAAGCCATCTGGCCCAGGGCTCTTATTTATTGGGACATTTTTGATAACTGATTCAATTTCTTCACTAGTTATGGGTCTGTTTAGACGATTTTCTCTCTTCTTGTGTAAATTTTGGTAGTGAGTATGTGTTTAGGAATTTGTCCATTTCTTCTAAGTTTTCCAATTTGTTGGCATATAATTTTTCATAATATTTCCTTATAATTGCTTGTATTTCTGAGGGATTGGTTGTTAATAAATCCATTTTCATTCATGGTTTTGTCTATTTGGGTGCTATCTCTTTTCTTTTTGAGAAGCTTGGCTAGAGGTTTGTCAATTTTTTTTTTTTTTACAAATAGTTTATTGTCAAATTAGTTTCCACATAACACTCAGTGCTCATCCCC